>NC_056734.1:497181032-497781032 GCF_019279795.1 Protopterus annectens
TGTTTACCATTATTGATGGAATTAGGTTTAAGGATGTAGATAAAATGGGTTGACATGATATCCTTAATAGGAAAGAAAAGAAGTGGATCATTGTATTGGGTGCTCTTTTCGCACCGGGCTTAAATGAACACTTGTGATTGGACAATAAGGGCATGACATTGTCTATAAATGTTGGGTATTTGGTTTCATTGGAATTATCACACATGGATGAAGGCTTGTTAGCTGAAACCGGTCTGTCTGCCTTGTGCTATATGCTGTTTCGATAAAGGAGTGATTTGAATGCTGAATGTTGGTGCTGGTTTTTTGGTGCTTTGGATTTTCTAATTTAGCTGTGCACCATTTCCCATACTTGCGTACTTTTGGTTATCAGTGTTCTTTGAAGTTGTACGCTGTTGGGACATATCAGCAATCCTGAGTAGCGCTTTGTTCTTCATTTGAAAGATAAATATGCATTTGTGATAAAACCGGTGGATTCCTTTTACAATGGAAGGTGGTTTTTGTAACCTTATCAGTATTATTTAGCTCCGTTACACTAATAAGAGTGCTTTCGGTCTACCGGAAGTTATTAGGTGTTTGCCGTAGCCTTGTTGCAGTTATTTGGTTTCGATATATGAGGACTGTGTCTTCCAGTCTACTGCAAGCTTTGTTTATCATATTGGTTTGGAGAATTATTTTTTCCATATGAGGTGGTAAACCAGGAAAGGAACAGTACACAGCTAACACATGTATTCTGTATAAGTGGTTTTTCGTTCCCCTTTTCGCAAGATTGAACAGACATTTCCGGAAGTATGACGTTATCACGTATGTGGTTTGGTGAACTGAGGGTTACTATAAAGTGGCCTTGTTTAGAGCTTTTTACTGGAAAATATATTTTGCATCTATACATCAGTCTTGAGGAAAACGGAGCAATAGGATTTTTATTCAGTGTGAAATATCGGCGGCCACTTGGACACTATATTCTTTTGGGTTTATATCAACGGATGTTCCTTTTTTGAACTGAAATAAATGACGGCATGCTAATTGAAGATGCAACATTAGTATCATTCATACATGAGCATCTGTTTTAGTCAGGTAACTGTTGGATTATGTTTGGTGCATTTTCCGCTTATGAACATTGGCTGTGGACATTCTTTTCATCATGGACTTGAGTATTTTTGATACGTGTGTTGTATTAATGAGCAAGTTTAGTTGAATTTTATAGATACCCTGTTTTTTGTGTGGTGTACACAAATTTTTTGCAAATGTATTTTTGTTACATGGATTAGGATAATGCACAATGAAGTTTATGGTTAGGTCTAATATACCTATAGACCTTAAGTTTGAATATTGGTAATATTTTTAGGACAAACATGGATCTTCCTAAATTATTAGTAGGCTTAGTAGCGGACAAGGAGGATGTCAGGATTTTTGATAATTTAATTAATAATGATTTGGAATGTGGGGTGCCTGACAACTCCTGTACTGAGGCCTTTCAACAACTAGGGATGGTTATGAAAGAGTTAAGATCCAATGTATGGCACCAGAAGTTATTTAGGGTGTATTGCTCCAATAAGTTTTGTCCTAGGATAAGGTTATAACCTTTTGTCAAGTCTCCTGATGACCAATTGATGTCAAAATGGACAGCGCCTTTGCAAGAAGCTTCTATGATGTTTGTGAATGTTCTTCATTCTTTTTATGAAAGAGAGACCAGTGAATTGATTACACAGGTTGGCCAGTTATGTGATAAGGTCAAAAAATATGACGGTGACTCGACAAATAAAAGGCAGTTTTCACATCTTACTAAAGAATTAAATGATGTGGAAAAGGATTTGAAAACACATATGGTTAAGAAAATTTCAAGGAACACTAGGGACTATAGGCAGGTTCAACCCTTCCTCATTCAGAAAAATGTTAAATTTGCAGATACTAGACTGACCCCCCCCCCCGGATAGCCTTCAGACGTAAAAGGAAAAAAATCTATTCTTACGAAAAGTGGGCCTGGATTGGGAACCTCAGGTACATCTGGTGAGGAGTTTTCCTCCAATACTGACACTGATTGGGGTACACCCAATACATCACCGTTACCTAAAAAGAAGAATGATGGGTTCCCTTTAGGCGAACCAGGAAGGGGGGGGGGTCGTAAACATCATAGGTACCAATCATACATTGGGAGACATTACTTCAACTGATGACTACATAGATGCTGTTAATAATGTGTTGAACATCTCTTCTTATGTTTTGAATTCGTATGAAATTGAGTTGTTAAATAAAGGATTAAACTTCGTACCCATTCATTTGGTTGGAGAAGAGATTTTTGAACAAGATGTTATTAATTTCTGTAAAATTTTGAATCTCAGGTTGTTTTTTCAAAATCAATACAACAGTAATAGAAATTTAGATCCTGGAGTGTTTTGTTTTAAAGCATCCACATTTATGCCACCTCCCAAAAGGAGTGTTATGGTGTTTCAGGATTTAGTTTTGAAGGACCTACATACCAATTATGGTTCACATGTAAAAATTTCTCCAAATAATCTTTCCCGCTTAGAACAGAAAGCATTGGACAAACCCCATAGTGCCTTTTTTAGGCAAGGCTCAAAAGACAAACTCACTGCCGTAAACAGCACAAGTAACAAAAAACTGAGGGTAATGCTACTCAATGCCAGAAGTCTAAACCTCAAAATGCACGCACTCGAGGCACTCCTCAGTATGGAGAAAACTGATATATGTGCAGTAACAGAAAACTGGTTTAAGGCTCCAGAGAGCACCCCAGCACTACCAGGCTACAACTCGTACCATACATTTCGGCCACAGAACCCAAACCGAAATACAAAAGGCGGGGGCATATCCATATTCATCAAGGATACCCACACCTCCAGGTTAGTGGCACAGCACGATACTTCAGAGATCATCCACATGCAACTAACAATGGGCAAAACTGCAATTCAAACTGTAGCTTGCTATAGATCACCCACCATGTCCCAGGACCCCCATTCCGTCCTACCAAACACCCTAATATTGGGTGATTTCAATTACCCAAACATTAACTGGGAGAACTACTCAAGTACTAACTCCCTTGCCCAACTTTTCCTAAAATTTATAAACTCAAACGCCCTGGTTCAACTGGTCAACACTCCCACCAGAGGTGACAACATACTGGACCTGGTCATCACCAACATGGGCGACCGGTGTTCCACACCAGAGGTCAACCCCTCACTGGTTAGATTTGACCATAAACAAATCACTTTGAATATCCATATTCCGCCCCCACCCCCGGACAAGAAAACCACTGTGAAAAATTTTTCAAAAGCAAACTTCACGTTACTTAAGACCGAGGTGGAAAGTTTCAAAGCCCCCATGCTGAAGGATAACACTGTCCAAGCTGCAAAATCCTTTACTAATGCATTCTACGGGCAGCTACAAGAATGCATGGATCGTGCCATCCCAAGCAAAACCAAGACTCACTCCTCCAAGAAAAGGAAACCAGTCTGGTGGATCCTGCCATAAACAAGCTATACAATAGAAGGAGGAAACTAGTACAGAAAAGAGTAAAATCCCAAGAAGGGAAGACATCCCTTATCAGTATCAGCAAGAAACTACGATCCCTCATAAAATCATCCAAGGCGAGCTTTGAAAGAAAAATTGCCAAGGACTCCAAAGATAACCACAAGGCAGTCTTTAGCTATGTCAAGAATCTACGTGGCAATGCTCAGATCTGCTTGGAGTTAGCGCAGAATGGCACAAAATACACTGAACCAACCGATATCACCAACATCCTGGCAGACAGATTCAGTGCAAACTTCACCCCCCCCCCCCAAAAGGGTCCATAACCATACCAGAAGAATGTAGAGTCCTTGAAATCACAGACACTCAGGTTAAAACAGCCTTCTCCAAAGCCAAAAACACAGCATCAATGGGACTGGACGGTGTCTCAGGCTGCGTCCTACACGAGCTCAAAGACAAACTAACCCCTCACCTAAACACACTGTTCAAACTCAGCCTCTCCACAGGCTACATACCCATAAAGTGGCGCACAGCAACGGTTATTCTACTCCACAAAGGTGGAGCCACAACAGACCTCGGGAACTATTGCTCTATAAGCCTGACTAGCTTGGTCTACAAGGCTATGGAGCGCATCATCATGGAACTCATTAACAGAGACATTGGGAACCTCCAGACACTGGACCCTACCCAGTTTGGCTTTGTTAAGGGCAGATCATGCCTCCTAAACCTGGTGGACTTCTTTGAGACAGTTACCAACGCTATAGATTAGGGAAAGGTGGTACACACAGCCGACCTAGACCTCGCTAAAGCCTTTGACACCATTCCCCATTCTGGTATTATAGACAAGCTCACCAGCCTGAACATAAACCCCTACGTCACAAGATGGGTTGCCAACTGGCTCACGGACAGAACCCACACGGTGAGAGTTGCGGGAGCTAGGTCCGACTCTAAACCGGTTACACTCAGTCCTAGGACCCCTCCTGTTCAGCATATACTTATCAGAGGTACAGGCAAGCACAGGAGGACTATGGCTGACCAAGTTCGCAGACGACTGCAAACTAGGGGCTATAATTGACTCTCCAGCTGACACAGACATCCTCCAAAAGGGTCTCACTGAGACGAGCACCTGGTGTCAAAATCATGGCCTCAAGCTAAATGCCAAAAAGTGTGTAGTCATCCTCTTTGGAAAAAACAAAGTATCCACAGACTGCCACATAGGTGGTAGTCCCCTAAATACGGATGATGTAATAAGGGATCTGGGGACCCAAGTAGACAGTAATCTCACCTTTGATAATCACATTGCCAAAGTGGTTAGAAAATCCTTCTACGTGGCCCACCTAATCATAAAATGGTTTGCATCCAGATCAAAAGAGGTCATTGTGCCCCTCTACTCATCACTCATCAGACCCATCATAGAGTACAACGCCCCATTTGGGATGTACCTTACAAGACACCTGCAACAGCTGGAAAGATCACAGAAGTACCTCACCAAGAGGATCACTGGCCTCAAACAGATGCCCTATGCAGCTTGACTGAAGAAACTCCAGTTGTACTCGGTTGCATACCACCTACTCAGAGGTGATCTCTGCCTGACATACAAGGCCATGTCCAACCCAGAATTGATGGACATGCTCCACTTAAAGAAAACCTTATCCCCTCGAGCCACATGCTCTAGGGATCTAAACCTCACCACAACAATAAATAGGACGTGCTGGAGAGATAGATTCCTGTCCCAGAGACTTCCCATGCTTTGGAACAAGATCCCAATCTATATTAGGCAGAGCTCCTCACTAACACTCTTCAAAAGAAACCTTGACGAGTGGATGGGAAACCGAAAGTTTACCTCGGGGATCACTTCAGTTGGTCTGCTGGACAGAGGCATAGGGAACTAATCTAAGGGGAAGGCGAAAGCCAACACATTCTGGCTAGGCTTATAAATGCTTTCGGGCAGATAGCCTAGTACCAACCTATGAGTAAAAATAAATAAATAGTGGAGAGCCCAGCCGACAAAGTGAGAGTGGTGGTAGTGTGGGACTGGCAAATGTATCAGACAGAGGCACATACACAACTGTTGGATCAAGGGACTTATCAGAGGATGTTTTTGGATCCTAAATTGGTATTTAAAAAAACAGATTGATGATTTTTTGGAGTTATCTAGAGAGGAAGGCATTACTAGTAAAGAAATTAAATTTCAACTTATGGTTAAGGAACCATTGAGGCAATATGTACATTTTTTACCCAAGACACACAAAAGCTTGCAGAAACCTCCTGGTAGATCAATGGTGTCAGGGATAGGATCTTTAACAGAGCCACTCTCAGCTTTTTGACATACTATTTAAAGCCCCTTTTGATTCATGTGAGGTCTAGAATACAAGATACCACCGAATTTTTGAACATCATTCAGGATACACAAATAGAACCAGGGTGCCATATGTGCACCTTGGATGTCAGGTCCCTCTATACAAATACACCACATTGGGCAGGCCTGCAATTTATAGATTATACATTATACATCATTAATTATAGATCTAATTTATAGTCCAGGCTTTAACACTCTGTTGGTTTCTATAGCGGAACATGTATTGACAAAAATGTGATCTATTTCCAACAAAAGTGCTATTTACAACTTAGGGGAACAGTGATGGGAGCATTTTGTGGAGGAACAATTGATATACGACGTTATGCACAATATATATCTTGAATTAATGGACATATGGCATAGGTACCTTGATGATTGTTGGTTGGTGTGGCGATCTGGGATTGAATCTACAGGAGTTTGTTGAGTACCTTAATGACAACAAATGGGGACTACAGTTTACGGTGGATTATAGTACAACTAAAATTGTATTTTTGATAGGGATATACAGGTACAATCTGAAGGGACCATGTTGAGTCAGGTACATAGAAAGCATCGAGAGACCAATACATTGTTACATTCGGAAAGTTGTCATCCCCAACATGTAATTCGTAACTTTCTTAAATCTCAATATATGAGGGTACGACGCATTTGTTCTTCGGATGAGATGTTTTCAATACATAGCAAACAATTGACTGATAGATATTTGAATAGAGGTTACAATAAAATACAAATTTTGAATATCAGCAATAATGCCTAGAAATTGGATCGTAACTCTATTGCACTATCAGAGGCAGGAACCCAAAACCGACAATCAGCTCAGGCTAGTTACTCAGTATGGTAACAAGTACATCTCTGTACTGATTAATATAGTCAAGTATTGCATATTTTGACCTCGAATGATAGTCTGAGCAATGTAATTCCCCCCAAATGTCTTTTTTCACATAAGAGGCAAAACTATAGAGGGATGGGTGAATCATCATAAACGGTCAACTTATAGTATGGCCAATGCTCAGCAAACCACTTTAGGTGGTGGACTAGTCAGAGGTTGTTACCTTTGCAACCACTGTAGTTTTTGTAAATATATCAATACTAAGGAATTTAGTTCTAAGAGTACATCTCGGGTTTTCGATATACGTATGCAGGGGGACTGTACTTCGGAATGGGTGATTTAATTTGGTCACTTGTAATTGTCAGGCATTCTATGTGGGACAAACTTCATGTCCATTCAAGTTATGCACCTTGGAACATTTGAGAGATATAAGGTGTGCCAGACATACGAATGCACTTTACAAACACACATTAAAACATGGTTCACCTCAGTTCAGGTTTACCATTATTGATGGAATTAGGTTTAAGGATGTAGATAAAATGGGCTGGCATGATATCCTTAAAAGGAAAGAAAAGAAGTGGATCATTGTATTGGGTGCTCTTTTTGCACTGGGCTTAAATGAACACTTGTGACTGGACAATAAGGGCATGACATTGTCTATAAATGTTGGGTATTTGTTTTCACTGGAATTATCACACACTGATGAAGGCTTGTTAGGCGAAACCGGTCTGTTTGCCTTGTGCATTGTGCTATATGCTGTTTTAATAAAGGAGTGATTTGAATGCTGAATGTTGGTGCTGGCTTTTGGGTGCTATTCATTTTATACTGCCCAATCTACCTGTGGGACAGTTACCCTGGACAGACTTTTCAAATGCTACAGGAAAGGTTTAGTACCCATTTGAGTATTATCAGATGTGCTAAGCAAATAAGTGCTCTATACAAATTTACCAGAAATCCTCAATAGCCTCAGTTTGTGTTCATATGAATTGATAGGGGTGGTGCTGCGGTAGTGTTGTCGCCTCACAGTAAGACATTGTCCTGTTGGATTCTCAGCTAAAGCGTCTTCTGTGTGGGAGACATGCGTGAGTGGGCGTACCTTCGTTGAAGGTTGTACGTCAGGGCTGGCAACTCGGTGTGTAAAAATCTACTGCCAATCATTAGAGGACCGGAGTTCCGCTGTGGCGAACCCTAACCGGGAAAAGCCAAAAGATACAACATTCCATGCACTAGTGGGGAAACAAGCTGCTGAAATATTTTACAGATTAAAGAAAATTTTATATAAAACTATAGCGGCTATGTTTCTCCTTGGTTTGAATGAAAAGTAACGTACAGCTAGGACAGCCTTGTTTCATCCTTCTGGAGTTTATCATTTGTTCAGTGCGAGTCAAATAATATATGTTTATGTTTAGATCCAGTTTGCATTTCTATATTAACAGATTCAGAGGCATTTATATATTTTCTTTTGCAGCATATTAAGTATGCACTTGCATCCTTGGGATTTATACATTGCACTTGTTTAATCTTGTGGCATTCTAACCCAGATGTTTTTCTGTCTAATACATATTTGTACACACACAGCATACCATTTTCTAATGTCTTTGCATTTTTCCACCTTTTAAAATCCTAAACTCCACACTTATGTCCTGGTCACCTTATAATATTCTTTTCTTTTTCCAGAAGTAATAACATGTTTTATGTTCTTCTCTCTAAGTGAACATATCTTTTATTTCTTTAAATCTGATTTCTTTGTGTTAACACTTTCAATGATGCAGGAAAACAGCTGTTTTTCTACACAATTTGTCACCACTAGTACAGCTTCAATGAAGTGAGACCATCAGTTTGCTAATGTTGTCCTCACCGGATGACTGCATGGCTACTAGTCTTTTCCTGACAAATGTTTTCCATTCTAGTTAGTCCACTCCCGTTTAAATCTAGTATCCTCCTGACGCAACAGCTGCTGGCTGTAAGTTCAGTGTAGTCCCATGATAAGGCTGGCACAAGTATTACCATTATACTATAACACTGTTAGTGTGCATTAGCTACAGTTGGGATTTTTACATTATCGGTACAAACTGTTGTCTAAAACATTCTCTGTTTCATTTTTCCAGTCATAATAAAATATTACAATATTTCTGCTGTAGCATAACATCCAAGCATAATGAGTTTCTACTCTTGACTTTTCTGTCTATTTCTCACACACCTTTTCCTTCCTGCGAAGCAAGCTCATGCTTAGTATCAAACACCATGTACTCATATTCAGCATTAAATTACATTAACTGCATGACATTCCCATATAGGGAAGTGCACTTATACTACGGCCTGTACACTTAATTATTGATTTTTCATACTTCTGCATAATGGCAAATGGTCACTGATATAAAATAATAGATAACCAAATAATCTGAGTAGTGAGCTGAGGACTGGAGTTGATACAGTAAAGACAGCTTTGCATACAAAATAATAACATTGATGTAATGCTGTACAAGTCCAAACCAATACTTGTAACAATATAAAAATGTATTTAAATTCCACAAACACAAACCATAGTTTAGCTCTTTCATCCCATTCCTTTGGACTTGATCAGAACTACCAAATAATGCTGTCACTTCCTTTGATATTTAAAATTCAAGCTTATTGTTAAGTAAATTGAATAAATGAACACACAGATGATTAGGTCAAACATATTATGAAGTTAGTATCAGGATCCCAGTGCTAAAAACAATCAGTTGAAACACAAAATACAAAGTGTAAAACACATCACTGAAAAATTAAAAAATGCCTCTATAAAAGTGAAAAATGACAGATAATTGTAAAATCACGTGACCATCTTTTTAATGAAATCATAGTTTGCTGGCCTTAAGTTTTAAAACAGGCTTAATGGATATAAAAATTCCTTGATCCCTGGTGGGAAACAAGCATTTGTTTTCAGCTGCCGTAACAACTCCTGATGTTCCAGTATTAACTCCCATTCTCCCCCTCTGGGGCTGGGTAAAACACTTTCAACTGTGCAAATTTAAAGCGATCAAATTCTGGACATACAACTGAATGTTTATAAAAAAAAAAAAAAAAGAAGTTATGTCTTACCATAACTTTCCATCTGTGTTGTCGTTCTTCACTTATCCTTGACTGTGGGTCCGGTTCCGTATCTCGGAACGGAATCTGCTGTTGTTCCAGCTTGTGCCCTCCAAAAACTCTCGAGTTTAGCTCTACCCATAGTGCTCCTCTCTAGATTACCTCAGATCGAGTTTGCATAAAATAGTGACAGACCAGAAAGAACAGATCAGAGACCATATCTGTACTCATAAGAGAATAATGTAGACCCGCTCCATCAAGTAGCCCAAAAGGCCTGGGGAAGGAGGGTGAGGATGTCAAGGATAAGTGAAGATCGACAACACAGATGGCATGTTATGGTAAGACATAACTTCTTTATCTAATGTTGTTAATCTTTACTTAATCCTTGACTATGGGACAGAGTCCCCAGCTACCAAAATCCTGGGATGTCTCACGGAAGAATATTCCTGAACACCATTGAATCAAAGGAAGCTCGCCCCCTGGAGACCAGAACCAACATGTAATGAGTAATAAAGGTATGCAGAGATGCTCAAAGTAGCCACTGCGCATATGTCATCTATAGACGCCCTGGCATGGAAAACTGTATAAACGGCTATTGCCCTTGTAGAATGTGCTTTAACAGGTCTCGGTGTCTGCAATTTCTTTCTATTGTAAACAAAGGTTATCCAGTCCTTGAGCCATCTAGCTAGAGTAACCTTAGAGACTGGCTTGCCCATAGAAACAGTAGAGAATGAAACAAACAGCTGACTGGATTTTCTGAATTCTTTCATTTTTTAAAGATAAAAACGTAATAGTCTGTGAACATCTAGTAAATGCAGATATTTGCCTTTGAAAAATTGGGAAAAAATACTGGAAGTTGTATAGCCTGATTAATATTGGTGTCAGACACTACTTTTGGTAAAAAGGAAGGATTTGTTTGCAAAGACACCCTGTCCTAATGAAAAATTAGGTAAGGTGGCTTGCAAGATACGGCCTGTAACTCAGATACTCATCTATGAGAAGTAATAGCAATCAAAAATAAGGTTTCCAGGATAAATACTTCAACTTACAACTTTGTGGATGGTTCAAATGGGGAATAAATGAGAGACTGTAGTACCAAATTCAAGTCCCAAGGAATGAATGGATCCTTGTGTGGTGGTCTCAGCAGTAATGTACCTTTCAAAAAGGATTTACAAAGCTTATGCAACATCAGTGCTGTGTCAGTTAAACCATTATGGAAATTTGAAACTGCAGTTAGATGAACTCCTATAGTTGAAGAGGATGCTCCTGCAACAAAAAGCGATGCTAAAAATTCTAAATCCTTATGCACTGGTGCAGAATAAGGGTCGAGATTGCTGTCCGTAGCCCATGTTGACAATTCCTGCCACTTACTACTGTATAACCGACTAGTTGAAGGTTTATGAGAGGCTAAAACAATTTGTTGAACAGGGGAGGTGATATCAGTATGCCTGGTAATTACTGGAACTGGAGAAGTTACACTATGAGCTTGAGGTTTTGAAGAGTTGGGTGAATGAGTCTCTCTGGATGGGACAGAAGGCCTGGGGATGGGTCCAGTGTCCAGGGTTTTCGAATTAATTGACGCCACAGGAAGGGAAACCATATCTGTCAAGGCCAGAATGGAGCAATGAGGATCATCTTGTTCTTTAACCTGATGGCTTTCTTCAGAAACTGTGAAATGAGGGGAAATGGGGGAAAGCCATACAGAAGACTGGGGGGGGCGCCAATCATGAAGTAGAGCATCTCTCAGTGAACTCCCCCGGGGGGGGGGGGATCAGTACAAAGTAACTGCTGCACTTCTTCAGAGGGGATGCAAAGAGATCACAGCAGGGTTGGCCCCATCGACAGAATATCCCTTCCACCACCAAAGGGTTGACAGACTACTCGTGAGGCATCAGGATGCTCCTGCTCAATTTGTCTGCAATCACGCTGGAGCTCCCCGGAATGAGCGTTGCAATTAGAAAGTGGTGTGAGAAACTGCCCACTGGTAAACTCTGAGAGCTTCGTGACAAAGAGGGTACGATCTGGTTCCCCCTTGTTTGTTGATATACCAAACCACTAACATGTTTGTCTGTTTGTATTGCAACTGTTTCCGAAGGGAAAGTTTATTGAAATGCTTGCAATGCCAGAAGCACTGCCCTCATCTCTAGAACATTGATGTGCAAACTGGCCTCCAACTGGCACCAAGTGCCTTGGACTGTCTTCCCAGATAATGCCTCCTCCATCCTATCTGGGATGTGTCCATCGTCACTATGGCTTGCGGTTGAGGAGGGACAAAGGGACGGCAGAGTAGGATGTTGCTGGAATGGAGACATCAACTCAGGTCCTTTTTGCATAAATTGGTGACTTGAATTTGATGTGACATTGGTTGTGCTAGAAATGACCACTGTGACGCCAACAGCCATTGTAGAATTCGCATGTGAAAGCTGGTGAGGGGAACTAACGTAATGGTGGCTCCCATGGAGCCTAGAGTCTGTAATACCAGTCTGGCAATCACTGTGTTGTTGTGAATAGTCTGGTTGACTTGTGATTTTGTTCTCTGAAGTCCTTCTTGAGGAAGAGATGCGATACAGGTGCTTGTGTCTAACGCTACTCATATGATCTCCAAATACTGTGTTGGTTCCAGATGAGATTTTTCGTAGTTTACTGTAGTCCCCAGTGAGCGTAACATCATCATTATTTGAAGCAAATACTTTACTTTTTCTTAAATGAGTTACATACAATGCTTATTGGTCCTAACAAAAGTTTATATATGCACGATTTTGCTATTAGTTTTTTAGTGATGAGTTTCAAGCCTTTTATGGCTTGAGTCATTTTATATATATGCTTTATGCTGTGTGAAACTGAAAATGAACAAATGTCATATCAATTTATGTCTATTAAAATATAGCTTATATACACAGGTTTAATATGGCATTGAATAGCAGTTTTACAAGAGTTTTTAATTCAGCATGATTATAAGTCTTAAATTAAATTGATATATTTATATGTATCTATACATTTTTATTCTTGTTTTTATGTTTAATATGTGTTTTAGATTTATGTAAATACAAACACAATGCACTTTAAACGTCTATGAGAAAGTAACAGCAGCATTAGTTTGTGCCTACAGCCAACTAAATGCACTTTAATAGTTGAAACGTTTATTGTCTGAAGTGCTTAAATGTTTTTTAGCTTTTTGTATTGGTTGAATGTTAATTAATTAATTAATTAGATAATGAGCAGACTTTCCCGCCTTGGAGCGGTACTATAAAATCCTTGTACAAATTTAAATGTTTCATCTGAAGAAGCGTGGATGGTACCACGCGAAAGCGCTCATCACTTTATTTCCAATAAACCCGTTTGTTCCATTCGCAAGATTGTTTGTGGATTTGTTCCTGATACAGCAGCTTTCTGCATCAATTGGATGTTTCGTATGTGCTTTGGTACTAAACTTTCTCTACATTGAAGTAGTCCCCAGTGAGGAACAAGTCCAAAGGACATAGTCCCTTGCTTGTAGTAGTAGCCTGGTGTTTGCGGTAATAAGCCAGTTGTCCAAGTATGGAAACACCTGGAATTCTTGCAGCTGGAAGTGAGCTGCCACAACCGCCATGCATTTGGTGAACACCCTGGGGGCTGTGGTGAGACCGAAGGGCATGGGTCTGAACTGATAATGACTGGCTCCCAGAGAGAAGCGCAGAAACATTCTGGACTGTTTGTCTATTTTTATGTGATTATACACATCCTGAAGATCTACTGAGCACATCTAATCGTCTATCCCTAAGAATGGAAGGATAGACTGAACACTGACCATCCAAAATTTGGTACAGTGAACTGATTTGTTCAAGACACTGAGGTCCACAATTGGTCTCTAGTCCCCAGTTTTCTTTGGCACTAAAAAGAATCTTGAGTAAAACCTGGATCCAATTTTTCTTTGTTCTAACACAGTGGGAAAAAACTGGAACCTCCTGCCCAATGAACTAACATTACTATCTTCCTTGCCTCTCTTTAAACATAACCTCAAAAAACACCTCCAAACACACTGGTTATGCCCCTGCAGCAACCCTGACTAATCATTTGCTTTTTACTAATTATAGCTCCTTTTACTTCTTATTCCTCCTATTCTTACTTAAATTACTAACACTCGTAATGGATTGTTACATGCTAATTCCTTGTAAGATAGACTAACTGATGCTCCTAAATTAATATGCTGATAAACTCTCTCTAGTATAAGTATTAAACTTATTAGAGTAATTTCCTACTCTATATTATTATTACTTGTTGTACAGCATACCTTTTATTTCTAGGTAGTATTTCTTGTTGTACTTTTATTATAATTCTTTCTGTTAATTTTTAATTTTCAAGTTCTATAATTGCCGGAGCTTTTCTCCCTGGGCCTCTACTGAAAATGGAAATATATCCAGTTAGACTAGCCCGGTTAACAAATGTAAAATAAAATAAAAAATTGGTCTGGTGGGACTGTATGGATGGCTCTTTTGTCGACCAGTTTTTGAATTTCTAATACTGCTGCATCCCTGTGACTGTGTGGAACATCCATGATTCTCCTTGGTCATTTGGGTTGTTTGCAGGAGGGAATATTGTAACCTCTGGTTATGATCCTCTCTACCCAATTGTCCATTGTTATTGTTAGTCAGGCAGGTAGATGCAGGGAAAGTTGACTCTTGACTGCCTCCAGAGGAAGGCAATCAGGCCTCCATTTAAGAGCACGGATAGAAATTACCAGGGAAGGAATCCCTGGAACCCTGATTTTGGGGCCACCTCTGTCTGTAGCACAGCATCTTTCATTATAACTCCCTGCTCTGACCCTGGGGGAATAATTACCACGGGAGTCTTGGAAAGACCTTTGGGACTTTTTGAACCACAGTCTTCCACTCCTCTGGTTCCTCGAACAGGGCTGTTGAGGAGTGGAAAAGTGTACGCCCATGGCAGAAAGCATCTTTCCATCCTTCTCACATCTGGCAAGGGTGTCTTTAACTTTGGGGCCAAAAAAGGATGTTCCGTCAAAGGAGGCATTGACGAAAGAAAACTTAAATGACACCGCAAACTCACATAAGTGCATCCAGGCATGTCTTCTAATTGCGCTGGAACTCGCTGCCCTAGTCGTCCCTTCAGCTGCATGTGCAATGATCCTCATGGATGAGTTGCATATTGAATCAATGGTATCCAGCTGGGAAGTTACTTTAGCCTGAACCCTCTAAGCTACGGATCCTGTCAGAGTGCCTGATAGCTCTTATCAAATCTCTCTGAAGCCTGGTAAAATGTGCCATAAAGTTCAAGGACCTAAGCTCGAAGGTCAATGAAGCATATAAGCACTTCCCGAGTCTATCCATCGTCCTAGACTCCTTATTAGGAGGATGGATAGTAGGACTTTCATAAGCAAGCTCCTTTTTGGTATTTGTGGCAATCACCATGATATCCAATGGAACCCCTTTAGCCCAAGGTTGTTGATCTGTGGGAGCTGACCATATATAGTCTGGTCTCTTGGAAATGGGTTTGATGGAGTCAGGAATCTTCCAAGCCCGCTGGGCAATTTGCTTAATCAGATCATCCACGGGGGGGGGGTCCAGGCAGTAGATGGCCGGGCATGAAAAGCCTTTAGGTATACAGAGTCCTCTGAGGAAGGTTGTTGGGCAGTCCAGCCACCTCGCTGTTTAAGGATCTCCACGATGTCATCAAATGAGACATCATAAGGGGGTGACTTTGGAGAACCTTCCCCTTCATCACAGTCAGTATACTCTGTGCAAGACTCTTCAGGGGATTCTAAGTGCGTCCTCCTGCACTTCCTTTTATGGGGCAACTCCTCAGTGGAACTGACTGGGGAGGCAACAGAAGAAGATATTAACCATCATGACTGGATCCTGAGGTTTCGGTGCCCATTGTCCCAAGTCAGGGGCTGGTGGAAGCTCTTGGCGAGGGGAAGGACCAGGGTGCTGTTCCAATGAAAAAGGAATCAACTGTGAACCTGATAAGGACAAGGTCCTCTCCATGGCCCAGAAAGCAAGTCCCCCTGTAGAGAGATGGGAGCCTGGAAATGAAATAGACTCCTTCGAAACCATGGACTCACCCCGCACCAAGACAACCGCCTCCAAGCCAGAAGCTGAAGTCAAGCTTACTTATGCCGAAGCCCCAAGAAGTATGGATGGCTCTTACAATGTTGGTGTCAAACCATGCTCCCCGGAACTGACAATGAAGCTTTGACCCTGAGAGGTCTCCAGTTCTGAGAGAACTGAAGAGCTCAGGGTAGTTATCGGTGTGGGAGACAAGGTACTCACTGGCGCCGATGCAGTCGATACCGGGAATGTTGGAACCAGAAACTCCAAAGGCTCAGTTGGAGTCACAGGAGGAAGGAAGATGGAATGCGAAACTGGTAAGGTTCCCAAGCCCAAAGTGCTGGTAACTGAGGAAGAGGCTAATCCCCTCATCACCAGGAACTGTCCACAAGCCTCATGACATTGGATTCAGTGAGGCTCTTGGTAAAGTGGACCGAATGGACTGATGGAGACCAGGGGTCTATCCAAAAAGGGGCTTGGAGGTCGATCAACAAAAGGGTAAAATTTAGGGGAATATCTGGTTCTTGGTAAGTTCTTGGAAGAATAATCCTTTGGATCTGAAGACTATGGAACAGAGGAGTGAGAAATGGTCTATGTTGGGGAAGATACAGGTACCATAAGATGCAGGAGTCTATGTCAGCACCAACGGCACCGATGAAGAGAGGGGTACTTTCCCTATGGTTCCATTAAAACTGTGGGAACCGGGAAAGACTTAGCCTTTTTAACAGTCTGTTCTGATGATGATGTAGGAAGCGATGACTCTTCTTAGAAATCCCATATCTAGAAGATGAGGAGGAAGAATGGGAACTGATATCTCTTTTAGAAGTAGCAGATATGGCCTTCTTGAAAGAAGATTTTATTAAATCTTTAAGAATCAGCTTGTTCTTTCTCTCTACATGGGCCCAGTGGCTAAAACCATGACAGATGGCACAGTCTTCCTGAAGATGCAATGGACTCAAGCAATACACACACAAGTCATGTCCGTCTGAATTAGGCAACTTTTGGTCTCACTTCTAGCATCGCTTAAAGCCACAAGTTCCTTTAGACTTTTCAGCCATGAAAGAGAAAGATCGCCTGCGCGCGCGCACACACACACACACACACACACACACACACACACACACACACACACACACACACACACACACACACTATAAGAGAAGGAAAGAGGAAAACAATTTGAAAGGGAAGTACCAACAGTGGTACTAAAGGGTTACCGCAGCAGGAATAAGGGAAGACTTACCAACAATGGTAGGGAGATTACCACAATGGAAAGATAAAACACGCCAAAAGTGAATAATAGAGGAAGTGGGTAAAGAATAAGGTTGTTAAGAGTATAACCTACAGAAAATACAGTCAAAACAAGAAACTAACACAATTGTAAGAAATTGCTAGCTCAAGAGCAATAGGAGAGGAATGCGTCTAGCACTTGAAGTGAAAAACGAGATCTGAGGCAATCTAGAGAAGAGCATTCTGGGTAGAGTTGAGCTTCAGAGTTTTTGGAGGAATAACGACGGAGTTGGTTCTGAGATACGGAACTAAACCCACAGTCAAGGATTAAGTGAAGACTGACAACATCAGATGGGCACTTTTAGTGTTTTGGGTAGCTATATTGTATATATGCTCATACACCCTCTTCCTAAGGGGTCTTTCTGTCTTCACAATATAAAATGAAGGGCATTGGGTATACTTTATTATACAACACAACTTTGGTTATACAATTACCTCTTAATAACCTAAGGGGGTGTGTCCAATATAAAGTCAACACATCCCCCTCAAAAATACAGGAACATTGTTTACAGGCTCCACATATGGTGGTAACATATTTCAACTCCATCGTCCTAGGTTTACTGCCTCTCTCAAAAATCTCTTTGAGGGTTCTGAATGGATTGGTTTCAAAAACTGCCCATTTCCCAGTAATAATATCCTTGACCTTACTGGATCCTTTGTAAAAGAAAAAAAATGTTCCAAACACTAAAACCAAGGGGAAGCCAAAATCTAATAAAAATCCAAGTAAGAATCCAAATAAAGTTCCAAAGAAACCTTTATTGCATAGGTAAGCGCTTTCGCAACCTCTCCTGGTTGCTTCCTCAGACCAAAACAAACATGCTTAAAAACAATCCCCTTTTTATAATACACATCACACAAGACCCACCAATCCCCGTGGAGAATACAAGACTCCAATGCTTTCCAGATTCAAAGAGATACACAATCTTTTAAATCAGATAAAAACATATATGTAGAAAATGCATATAAAAATACATGTAGAAATGCACATAAAAAGTGTGTATAAAAATATATAAAAATGTGTGTAAAAAGCCTAAAAGCACTGTAAAGCATGCTTGTATGTCCTATTTGAAACATAACCCTAGTTCCAGAGCACAGCAGATTGCTTCATACTACTTTCTTCCTAAGTTTCCTGTTCTTCATTCTTGCTGGATCCTTGATTAAACTGCTTGATCAGCACCCTCTCAAACTTCGACGGTGTCTTGTCATAGTCATTCTTTTCCAGTCCTGTTTCCAACAAAGATTTATTAAAAAAATAAAATAAAATACCCCACTGTTGCTCCACTTTTTTTGCAAGTTCATCAACAAGACTTTTGGGATATCAAAAAAATTATTTCTCAGGTCCTCTATCTGCTTTAATAAGTAATCCCTAGGAGTCATCTGAGCCACCCTTATAGCTTGTCCTTTGACCAGACTCCTTTTTTGGGATAAGGGGTGTGAACTAAAAAAATGCAAACAAATGTTGCTGAACATTGGCTTCCTGTAAATGCTGAACAGTAGTGTCCAAATAATGGTTGACAATTTTGTGGTAATGGTACAAGAATTTAAAAAACTCTGTACCAGTATTCAAAAATGTAATAAAATCAACCGATTCATCGCTACCATTCCACAGGATAAAGATATCATCCAAAAATCACATAAATAACCTACAATGTCAAAAAATTGTAATGTAAACACTTTGGTCATCTCCCATGCACATAAAACTAAATTTGCATATACTGGGGCACACACCACTCTCATAGCTATACCCATGACCTGCTTGAAACTTTTCCCCTCAAAGTAAATAAAGTTGTCATCCACAACAATCTCCATACACGCTGTAATGAGACTGATCTCCTGTGTGTCCAAAAATTCATATAATAACAGCCCCTCATGAAAATATTCTAGACCCTCAAAGGCACAGTTTTGTACCTACCATAAATGTAGATGTTTGAGTGCTCTTTTAGCTGCAGTCATTACAGATGGGTTATCCTGCCGTCAGGCGGGTCCTCGGTCGGCCGAATTCCAAAGTCTAGGTCCGGCGTCGGTTGTCGTCACTTCTTCCCTGACATCAGTGCGGCAGGGGTATAAAAGAGGCAGCCAACGCCATTTTCTTCAGTTTTTCTTGCCCCAGATGTCAGGTGCCCCCAGAAGGAAGGCAAAACATAATATTATGCAAACATGCAATGTAGATAAATCAAAAAACAGTAGTTGCAAGCAAATACACCATAAAAGAATACCCCAAAATGTTGTATGATAAAGGTGTTTGTCATAAGGCCTGTCCTAAGAGGGGATGGGGGGAGGGTAACCTGGACTGCAGCTGTATGAGCACTCGAACATCTACATTTATGGTAGGTACAAAACTGTACTATGTTCAACGTGCATACAGCTGCAGTCATTACAGATGGGTAGAATCCCAAAGCTAAGTAAGGGTGGTAGGTATTAAGTGGAACTACGAGGGGCTAGTATGCCCTGCAGGACTGCTGTGGCAAAGCCCGCTCTAGATTTAGAGTATAGTGGAAGGTGGTAATGCTTGGAGAAAGTGTGCACTGAACTCCAAGTAGCTGCTTCCAAAATGTCCTTGGTAGGTTCCCCCCTGAGGAAAGCTGCAGAGGTAGCTGTAGCCCTGGTGGAGTGGGATCTGATGTATACAGGCACAGATTTTCCATGAAATGAATAACAAAAGCGTATGCAGTGGGCTATCCATTTTGAAATTGTCTGTTTGGAAATTGCCTTTCCTTGAGCACCTGTAGCATAGGATACAAAGAGCTGGTCAGATTTCCTGAAGGACTTTGTTCTGTCCAAGTAATAACGAAGTTATCTGTGAATGTCCAAGGAATGTAGTAGTCTCTCTCCTTTGTCCTGTGGATTTGGATAAAAGGTAGGTAAATGAATAGTCTGATTCAAAGCTACACTGGATACAACCTTTGGCATAAAGGTAGGGTTGGTTCGTAAGGAAACTCTGTCCTGATGGAAAATGATGAATGGTTGCACAACCATGAGGGCCTGTAGCTCCAAAACCCTGCGTGCTGAGGTAATAGCCAGAAGGAAGGCTGTTTTCCACGACAGGTATTGTAGCTCTGTTGAAGAAGCTGGCTCAAAGGGAGGCAGGGTCAGTTTTTCCAATACAAAGTTGAGGTCCCAAGCTGGGACTGGTGGTTTCCACGGGGGTTTTATATTTTTTGCCCCTCTGAGGAACTGCCTTAATAGAGGATGTGAGAATAAAGGAGGATCTGTATTGTATTGTGCAGAAATGGCTGAAGCGTGGATCTTGATGGAGGAAAAGGAAAGGTCACTGTTTAACATCTCAGCTAGGTACTGTAAAATTTGAGGTATATTTATTACCCAAGGATTCTGGTCCTTTTCTTGATTCCAGGAACAAAATTGTTTCTATTTGGCGGAGTAGGTTTTTCTAGTAGAGGGTCTTCTGGCCTCCAAGATGACATCCTGCACCTCCTTGGAGAGGAAAGTCTGTTGGGAAATTAAGGTAGTCTCCATGCAGCTAGATTTAAGGTTTTGAGCTGGCTGTGAAGGGTTTTGTAGTTGTGCTGGGACAACAGAAGAGGAACAAGAGGTAGGATCCATGGTGGTGAGTGTGACAGGCTCTTTAGGAGAAGATACCAGTGCTGTTGTGGCCAGTCTGGAGTAATGAGAATCATTTGTGGCCTCTCTGCTCTGGCTTTTAATAGAACTTTGGTCAGTAGAGTAAGAGGCGGGAAGGCATAGACTGTCAATGCTGTCCAATTGAAGGAGAGTGCGTCCACTTTCCAGGCCTGTGGATGATAGGTCCTTGAACAGAATTTTTTCAACTGGTAATTTCTGTGGGTAGCAAATAGATCTATGTCTGGCTGTCCCCATGCCTGAGTTATCTTTGAGAAGACTTGAGGATGCAACTTCCATTCGTGTGGGTCTGTCATGTTTCTGCTTAAGTTGTCTGCCAGTGTGTCTTCCTTCCCTGGCAGGAATTGTGCCTGTAGTTGAATTTGTAATTCCAGAGCCGAGTTCCACAGGGTCATGGCTTGCCTGCACAGGTGGTATGAATGAGTTCCCCCCTGTTTGTTTATGTACCACATGACTGTGGTGTTGTCTGTCCTTATCAATAGCTGGCCTGGTTGCAGTAGGTCCTTGAAGGTCATAAGGGCATTTTGCACGGCTAGCATCTCCTTTTGGTTGATGTGTAGGTGCTTCTCTTTTTGGGACCATCTTCCCTGAATGCACTGATCTGCCATGTGTGCTCCCCAGGCGTAGTCTGAGGCATCTGTTGTGATGATTTGAGTTGCTTGAGGTAAACAGAAAGGGAGACCTGTGTTTCTTTGGCATGCTTGAGCCCACCACAAAAATTCCTTTTGAAGGCATGGAATGAGTGGTATAATTGTTTCCAAGCTGTGGCTGTGTTGAGACCATAAGTTTTTTAGGTACCATTGCAGTTTCCTCATACGCAGCTTTGCACATGGTATCAGTAGGATGCAAGATGCCATGAATCCCAGAGCCTGCAGGACTTTCCTTGCAGTTAGTCTGGTTAAAGTTGCCATTTTGTTGAAGTATTGAGACAGTTGCCCTTGTTTGTCTGGCGTGAGGTAGGCCATCTGGGTGGTTGTATTTAAGCAGGCACCCAGGAAAATTATCTGTTGAGAAGGTATTAGTTTTGATTTCTTTTTGTTCACTGTGTATCCCAGGTAGTTTAACAGTTTTATTACAAACGCCAGATGCTGCAATAGAATGTCCTTGCTGTCCGCTTGAATCAGGCAGTCGTCCAGATATGGGTAGATTTGTATTCCTTGTTGTCTGCAGAAGGCAATTACTGACGCCAGGCATTTCATAAACACTCTGGGCGCAGTCGATAAGCCAAAGGGCAATGCAGAGAATTGGTAATGGGTTGAACCTGCAAGAAATCTGAGGTATCTTCTGCAATCTTGTCTGATAGGGACATGCAGGTATGCCTCCTTGAGGTCCAACGTTACCAGCCAAGACTCCTTGCCCAGCATGGGAAGAAGCTGCTGTAATGTGAGCATCTTGAATTTTGGTACCTGTAGATATGTGTTTAGGATGGATAGGTCTAAGATGGGTCTCCAATCTTTGTCCTTCCTTGGTACCAGAAATAGTCTGGAATAAAAACCTTGACCTTGTTCTTTTGCAGGTACTTCTTGAATTGCTTTCATATCCATGAGAGCGGAAATTTGTCTTTGTGCCTCTGCCCACTGATTTTGTGGCAGGTTTGGCAAGCCTCTCATTTTTGGAAGGGTGTGAAAGTGGAACCTGTAGCCTCTGTCTATAATGTCCAGAATTCATTTGTCTTTTGTAACAATGTGCCAGTTTTTTGAAAATAATGCCAGTTTTCCGCCCAAAGGTGCTGCCATTATAGCTTTGTTTGGCAGGCATAGGGGGAAGTCATTGTGTCTGTTTTCTAAATGACTGTGGCCTATCTTCTCCACCTCTTGGGGTTGGTGCTTGCCACTGTCTAGCTCTGTAAGATCCTTGAGGTTGTCCTCTACCCCTTGGGCGTCGATATCTGCCCCTTTGAGGTCTGTCCGTGGCTGGAAAGGACCAATTTTTTGAAGGCCAGTTTCTGCTGAAGCGTGGAGGTTGCACCTGCAAAAAATCTTTAACTGTTTGCATAGATTTCGCTTTTTCCTCCATTTTCTTTAGTACCTCCTCAGCTTTAACACCGAACAATACATCTTTTTGAAGTGGTGCATCTAATAACTTTGCTTTGACATGATCTGGTAAGGTTTGCTCTTTGAGCCAAGCATGTCTACGTATGACAGACCCTGTGACAGCAGCTCTACATGAGGCCTCTAAAGCATCAAAACCACACTGCAAGGTATGTTTACCCACTTGCTCTGCTCCATGCAACAAATCCTGCAACTCTTTCAAATCTGGTTGTTCTGTTTGTGTCATTTTGCTTTTCAGCTGGGATAACAAAACTGTTGGTACTTTAACATATGAAATTGACAGTTTAATGCCCTCATGGTTAAAGTGGCTGATGTATACACCTTTTTCCCCCACCTTTCTAATGCTCTGGAATCTCTCTCTCTGAAGGTAAAGGGTTTTTAGCAGTAGAGGCCTTTATCCCCTTGGGACCCTGTGAAATTGTTTCTGGGTCAGCAGTATGGCTTTTATAAAGGAACTGGTGAGAATCAGGAACCCGGTAATACCTGTCTGGTTTAACATGAGCTGGAGGTAAAGAAGCTGGATTAAGATTGGCTTCTGCGTACACATCATCCAAAATATCTAAAACAGGAGGGATAGCCAGGGGCCTATGCTGGGGGAGCAGTAGAAATTCCCTGAGCCTTTTCTTGGAATCTGAGTAATCGTGGCCTTCCCAGTGGAAGTGCTCCCTCAATGTATGCAGGGTTTCCCCAAAAGAGTAGTCCTTAGGGGGGGGGGTCTGAGGGAATAGACTCCTCTGCATCAGAGTCTTCGAATGGAGAATAGGCATAATCCTGGTCCTCAGATAGTTCTGAGGTAATAGAAGCCTGGTCTGAGGAAGGGTAGTCTTCCTCCAATCTGGGTCTTTTGTCAGAGGGGGGTTGAGAACCCCTGATGAGAGTTATCAAATCCTCAGCCATTTTAAGCATCTGTTTTTTAGGCATGGGGCCTTGAGAGGAGGTCGGAGGGCCTTGTTTTTTAGTTTTGATGGTAGCTTTAGATTTAGTGAAGGCTTTAATAGAGAAGGTGGAAGGCCTGAAGACGCCTTCAAAAATGGCAGGCCTCACTAAATTTTCAGTTTCCCCGCCAAGAGTGGCGTCGGTATCTGCAGTGGGAAATGAGACCGAGGAGCCTGCGACCTCGGGTACTGAAGACACCGGTAAAATAGTTTCATCGGTAGTCAGGGGCTGCGTAGGCACCTTGCTGAGAACCGGTAGTCGGCCTAAGCGTGGTCTCAGTACTCGGTGCGGGCCTCAGATGGCGGTCCTTGTCTTTGTGTCTTTTTCCTAAAACTGGTGTCGGTGTATCCGACGACATGATATAATTAAATTTTTTTCCAAAATAATGAAGGGCGAACTCCGCCCGGCGCTTAATAGTGTGCTTGTTGAACCCAGCACAAAAACGGCAGGCCGAGACGTCGTGGTCTGGCCCTAAGCAAGGTATACAGAAAGAGTGAAAATCCTTATGCAGTATTTGCTTCCCACAAGAAATGCAATTATTAACTTTGTCTGACATCGGACTGAGGCAAGAAAAGTTTCCCCAACGGGGTACTTAGCTTTAAAGAAGACTTCGGCTGAAATACTGTTTGTAAATCTCAGGAGCTGGCCGACCGGCACTTGCGAACTGCTTCTGCTTCGGGCACCGCGCAGCAAGAAAGACTGAAGAAAATGGCGTTGGCTGCCTCTTTTATACTCCTGCCGCACTGACGTCAGGGAAGAAGCGACGACAACCGACGCCAGACCTAGACTTTGGAATTCGGCCGACCGAGGACCCGCCTGATGGCAGGATTACCCATAGGGAATTTGCAGACTTTGGATCCAACCCAGTTTGGCTTTGTCAAAGGCAGATCATGCCTTTTAAACTTGGTTGACTTTTTCGAAACAGTCACCAAAGCCATTGATGAGGGAAAGGCAGTCCATACAGCCTACCTCGATCTGGCTAAGGCCTTCGATACAATACCCCACTCGGGTATCATTGAAAAACTCATCAGCTTAAATGTTAACCCATACATCACAAGATGGGTTGCAAACTGGCTGAGTGACAGAACCCACAGGGTCAGAGTTGCTGGCGCCATGTCAGACTCAAAGCCTGTCACAACTGGTGTCCCACAGGGCTCAGTCCTGGGCCCACTCTTGTTTGGCATCTACTTTTCCGAAGTACAAGCAAACACAGGAGGGTTATGGCTGACAAAGTTTGCAGATGACTGCAAACTGGGCGCCATAGTAGAAAACACATCTGACACAGATATCCTTCAGAAGGGTCTCACAGAAACGGATAAGTGGTGCCAGAGCCACGGCCTAAAGTTAAATGCCAAAAAATGCATAGTCATACCCTTCGGGAAAAACAAGGTTACCCCTAGCTACCAAATAGGTGGCAATCCACTCAGCACAGAAGAAGTTATCAGGGACCTGGGGACCCAGGTTGATAGTAGTCTGTCATTCGACACCCATGTAGCTAAAGTAGTTAGGAAGTCCTTCTACATTGCCCACCTTATCATGAAGGGATTCTCATCTAGATCAAGGGAGGTCATAGTCTCCCTTTACTCATCACTCATCAGACCAATGATTGAGTACAATGCCCCATTCGGAATGTATCTGACCCGACACTTGCAGCAGCTGGAGAGGCCACAAAAGTTCCTCACCAAAAGGATAAAGGGTCTCAAAATCTGTCCTATGCTGCCCGACTGAAAGAACTCCAGCTCTATTCAGTCGCCACCGCTGCTCAGAGGTGACCTTTGCCTAACATACAAGGCCATGTCAAACCCAGATTTGATGAATATGCTTCACCTCAAAAATCTAGATCCATCAGAGCCACAAGGCGGAGACTTAAACCTCGACACGGCTATTAATAGGACGTGCTGGAGAGATAGATTCATCACCCAAAGACTCCCTATGCTGTGGAACAAAATCCCGGTACATGTGAGGCAGAGCACCTCGCTGGCCTTGTTCAAGAGAAATCTTGACCAATGGATGGGAGATCGCAGATATACCCCAGGAATTACCTCAGTGTCACTGCTCGACAGAGGCACAGCAAAATAATGGGTATAGTTCCCCATACTAAAGGGGTGGCGTAAGCCACAAAACAATGGGCTAGGCTTATAAATGCCCTCGGGCAGATAGCCTAGTATGAACCTATGAACCTATGAACCTATAATGACTGCAGCTGTATGCACGATGAACATCTTAGGGGTGCACGAAAATAAATCAACAACATCTATTGTTAAGAACCCACAGTTGCCATCCCATAGGTCCAGTTTTAAAATGCCCCAAGAAGTCCCAGGAATCTTTCAGCAGGTGTGTGAACCTGCTAAAAATGTATTTTAATTTCTGGTCAACCATCAATGCTAAATGATAAGTCTTGAAACCATGGGCAGCCAACAATGGGTCCAAATGGTGGACTTTGAATGTAATTATGTACCTTAGAAATATTGAAAATTGTCACAATCCTAGGGTTATCAAAAATTCATGCAGGGATACAGAAATCCTGTTCTACAACAAAACTCATCCAGTTGTAAATCAATTTATTGTAAGCAATATGTACCCGATTCTGTGATACAGCCATATAAGCATTGGTATTGTGTAATATGTCCAACATAGCTTTGGGATCGTTTATGGCATCATACGTAATTAACCCCCCCCCCCCAAATCTGGTTGCATAAGCCTGACAGACCCAGACCTATCAGTAGTAATACCTCTGAAGATACGTGCCTCATCCTTGGTCAAGTTGCATTGTTGATACCTTTTGCTGGTTGAGCCCAAATCATATATCTCTTCTATACAGGCTTTTTCAAAAGTGCTCACTAGGGGGGTGTAACACTGGATTGAAAGTACTCTTTTTAGTAAAATCTCTACTGAGTACCATCAGGTAACTGTGACCGTTACTAAAATGTATAGCCAAGTTCAGTTTTCTATTAAACAGTTTCAACACCACCATAATGTCACCTATATCCAAATGTCTGTATGGGGATAAATCTGAAGCCTTTTTTGAAAAGGAAAAAGTGGTCAAGGGAAATATCAATTCCGCTATAGCTGATAATTCTATAACCATTGTGAACCAACACTAGATTCCCATGTTCATATTTAATTACTTCCTCTCACCTTTCCCTTTTACTTTTCCTCTCTTCTGATAAGCATTGGAAGACCTCTCCAGGGTTTGATCATTTTAAGTTTGCCATAACTGAAAGGCTTTTACCCTACCCCAGAGGGGGAGAATGAGAGCTAAAACTGGAACATCGGGAGTTACTTCCCACAGTGGCTCAATGAATTTACAAGGATTAAGCCTGTATTAAAACTTAAGGATGCTAAACTATGATTTCAGTAAAAAGATGGTCACAGGATTTGACGATTATTTAGCAATTTGCACTTTTATAATGATATATGTTCACAGGCTCATAAAAGTTTCATAGGATGATACTAGGCTACTGGCCCGGAGGCCTTTATAAGCCTAGCCAAGAGAATGTCACCCATGTTCCCTCAAAGTCAGCACCTGTTTCCCCTGGCCAGCAAGGACACAGGTGGGATCCCAAGGGTATATTATTTGTTTCCCATCCAGTCGTCCAGGTTCCTCTTAAAGAGGGCTAGAGAGGTACTCTGTTTGACATGGAGAGGGAGTCTTTGGGACACAAATCTATCCCATCAACAAGTTCTATTAATGTCACAGACCAGGTTAAGGTCTTGCATGCAGGTTGCGCGAGTGGAGTTTGTCTTACAGATATGCAGCAACTCCATCAAGGCTGGGTCTGAAATGGCCTTGTATGCCAGACACAGGTCACCTCTGAGACTAAGTAGAGTGACAGGGCTTTTAGCTTATCAGTATAGGACAGGTGTTTGAGACCCTGGATTTTCCTGGTCAGGAACCTTTGTGGTCTCTCCAACTGCTGCATGTGCTTGGCAAGATACATGCCGAAGGGGGCATTGTACTAGATAATGGGTTTGATAAGGGAGAAGTATAGGGATGTCATGACCTCCTTGTTCCTGGATGAAATACCCTTATTTATGAAGTGGGCCATGTAGAAAGCCTTCCATACAATGGAGGCAATGTGGTGGTCAAAAGTCAGGTTGCTATCAACCTGGGTGCCCAAGTCCCTCATGACTGACTGCATGCTTAGTACGTTGTTATTAATGTGATAATTAGTGGGGATGACATTTTCCCCAAAGGGGATAATAAGAAGTTATGTACCTACCATAACGTTCCATGTTAGTTGTCTTCTTCTCGCCTTATTTCTTGCTGGATGGGTTCGGAGCCGATCCTCGGCTCCGACTCGGCCAATACTAAAAGCTCGAGAGCTAATTCCACCGGCTCGAGGCTCCCCTATATCCCACAATGCTAGGCGGCAACTACTCAGATCTCATTTGATAGCTATACCAAGCAATCCTAGTCTCCATAGAATGGAGTAGGGAAACCCACCTCAAAACAATCTGCGTAAAGGAAAGGCAGACCTCAGTAAGGATAGAAGAGGTGGAAGAACGTGTGGGAATGACAACTTTCAGAAGAAAAACACAAAATGAATTCCAGTCGGTCTGTCCAGGCTTGGGGGAAGGAGGGTGGGACGCAAGAAAGAAGGCGAGAAGAAGACAACTAACATGGAACGTTATGGTAGGTACATAACTTCTTAATGTTAAGTTGTCAATCTCGCCTTCATTCTTGCTGGATGGGACTGCGTCCCTAGCACCTTATCCCGGGTGGCCTATCTGAACAGACTCTTGAGAACAGTGGAACCAAAATTGGCACGACTTCCGGAAACCATGTCCAATTTGTAATGTGAAATGAATGTATGAGGAGAAGCCCAGGTGGCTGCTGCACAAATTGAATCTATTGGCAGCCTATCCTGAAAAGCTACGGATGTAGCTAATGCCCTAGTTGAATGAGCTCTAGGTCTTGAGGGTAGGTTTTGATGTATGATCTGATAGATGAAGGTTATTGTAGAGGGGAGCCATCTAGAGAGGGATACTTTAGTAACTGGAAGGCCCAATCTACCTTCCGCATATGACAGAAACAATTGATCAGATTTCCTGAATTGTTTAGTCCTGTCTAAGTAATATCTAAGTTGGCGATGAACATCCAAAAAATGTAGCTTTTGTTCAGACCTGTTTGAATAGTTAGGGAAAAAGACGGGAAGATCAATAATTTGGTTTAGGTTTATTTGAGAAGAAATTTTAGGCAAAAAGGATGGATTAGTACGGAGGGATACCCTATCTTTGTGAAAAACTAAGTAAGGAGGACGACTGCACAGAGCATGGAATTCGGATACCCTTTTTGCTGAAGTTATAGCTACCAGAAAAAGTGTCTTCCAAGAAAGCAACTTCAGAGAACATGAAGCCGCCGGTTCGAAGGGGGGAAGAATTTAAGATGCCAGAACCAAGTTTAAATCCCATTGAGGCGGGGGATCTTTGATTGGAGGTTTAAGAAGAAATACACCCCTTAAAAAGGCTTTTCAGAGTTTGTGAGCCATGATGCTAGACTCTGAAACACCAAATTTGATATGGCAGCAAATTGAACTCTAATGGTTGATGCAGAAGATCCTAAATGAAAGAGTTCTGCTAGAAAGTCTAAAATAGACTGGATAGGTGCAGTAAAGGGATCTATGTTTTTTGATGTTGCCCAAAAGGAAAAACGTTTCCATTTGCTACTATAAATCTTCCGGGTAGAAGATTTATGAGAGGCTATCAAGATATCTCGGACCGAGCGAGATATTGAGGGAAGCCTGGCTAAGGTTGGAATTGGAGAAACCACACTGTGAGGTTTAGAGAAGGCAGAGATTGGTGCAGCTGACCCGATTGGTGGGTTATCAGATCTGGTACTGGGTCCAGATGCCAAGGCTGCTCCAAAAGGTAACGATGAAGAAAGGGAAACCATATCTGTCGAGGCCAGTAAGGGGCAATGAGGATCATAGTCACTCTCAAGGCGATGGCTTTCTGAATTAGTTGAGATATCAGTGGAAAGGGGGGAAAGGCATATAGAAGTCCCCGGGGCCAATCGTGGACTAGAGCGTCTCTGGTGGGATGGCCTGGTAACGGGAAGAGAGTGAAGAAGTCGTGACACTTGCTGTTTTGGGGAGTAGCAAAAAGATCGCAGCAAGGCTGGCCCCATCTTAGGAATACTTCTTCTAGAACTGATTTCTTTAGAGACCACTCGTGGGGCATGAGAATTGCTCTGCTCAATTTGTCTGCAACAACGTTGGATTTCCCGGGAATGTGCGTTGCTATCAGAAAACGCTGAGAAGAGATCGTCCATTGCCAAAGTCTGAGTGCCTCTCGACATAAAGGGTATTATCTGGTTCCGCCTTGTTTGTTGATGTACCACGCTACCGTTTGAATTGCAATAGTCCCAGTGGGAAGAGAGTCGTGAAGGGCTTGCAACGCTAAAAGCACTGCTCTCATCTCTAAGACGTTTATGTGCAAGTGGCACTCGAAAGGTTGCCACGTGCCCTGGACTGTCCTGCCCTGATAATGCCCCCCCCACCTGATCAGGGAGGCGTCTGTTGTCAACGTGGCGACTGGGGGGGGGGAGTGAAGGGTCTTCCTCGGAGAAGTTGAGGTGAGGAGATCCACCAATACAGTTGATTCTTGCATGCTTGAGTTATCAATATGGTATGGGACATCGGGAGCTGTTGAAAGGACCATTGAGTAAACAGCATCCATTGGAGGATCCTCATGTGAAAGCGAGCTAAGGGGAGAAGGGGAATAGCTGCTGCCATGAGTCCTAGTACCTTCAAAACCAGTCTGGCTTTGACTTTGTTGCACTGTAAGAGAAGGGAAACTTGGTTCCGAATGTCTGACACCCTCTGCTCTGTGAGTCTGGCTGAAAGATTGAGTGTGTCTAAGGTGGCGCCTATAAAGACAATAGATTGACAAGGCGACAAAGCAGATTTTTCAAAGTTTACTGAAATGCCTAGAGCTTGGCAAGATTGAATGGTGAAGTCCCTGGATAGGAGAAGCTGATGTCTGGTGGTGGCGGTAAGGAGCCAGTCGTCTAAATATGGAAACACCTGGAATCCTTGACGTCTCAAGTGAGCCGCGACCACTGCCATGCATTTGGTGAACACACGGGGGGCTGTAGTGAGACCAAAGGGCAGGGCCCTGAACTGGTAGTGACTGGCTCCCAGCCTGAAGCGGAGATATCTCCTGGAGCGTCTGTTCATTTTGATGTGGTAGTACGCGTCCTGAAGATCTATCGAGCACATCCAATTGTCCTGACCCAAGAAGGGTAGAATGGACTGTAGCGTGTCCATCCGGAACTTTGTTTTCTTGACAAACTTGTTTAAGTAGCTGAGATCCAGTATGGGTCTCCAGTCCCCTGTTTTCTTTGGTACCAAAAAGAATTTGGAGTAGATTCCGGATCCTTGCTGGTCTGCCGGGACTGATTGGATAGCTCTTTTTGCTAGCAGCTTTGAAATTTCTAATGCTGCTTGTTCCCTTAGACCGGGTGGAACATCTGGAAGGGATCTTTTTGGTTGGGTTGGGATGTGAATAAAGGGAATTTTGTAACCCTCGGATATGATCGACTGTACCCATTTGTCTTGAGTAAGGGAAAGCCAGGCTTTTGGGTACAGTGATAACCTTCCCCCGACTGCCTCCGAAGGTGGACAACCGGGCAGCCCCTCAGGGGTGCTGAAAGGGTTTGTCAGAGAACATTTCTCTGCTACCCTGGTTTTGCAGACCTCCTCTGCCTCTAGGGCGGCGTCTATTATTATTCCCCCCTCTGCCTCTAGAGGGGAATCGGCCTGTCGTCAGATGAGACTCCCTGGGATTGTTTGCGGAACCACATCTTTCCTCCCCTTTGACCTTTGGGATAGGGTCTAGAAGGGGTAGAAAAACAGACTCCTACAGCAGAGAGAGTCTTACCTTCTACCTCGCACCTGGTCAATGTATCCTTCACCTGTGGACCAAACAAGGATGATCCATCAAAGGGAGAATTGGTGAAGGACGCCTTGAAAGGGTCCGCAAAGTTGCATAGCCGCATCCAGGCGTGACGTCGTAAGGCAACACCTGTGCCTGCGGCTCTACTCGCTCCATCTGCTGCATATGAGACCAGCCGCATGGAGGAGTTGACGATGGAATTTAGGGTTGCCAACTGGGAGTTCATTGTATCTTTGAACCCCTCAGCTGTAGGATCCTTTATCAGTTCACCCATGTCCTTGAGTAAATCTCTCTGGAGACGAGTGAAGTGGCATAAGTAGTTCAGCGACCGCATTGAAAAGGTCGCTGATGAAAACATCCGCTTGCCGTACCTGTCCATGGTCCTAGATTCCTTATTAGGAGGATGGACAGGAACCGAAGGATCAGCTAATTCCTTCTTTGTGGCTGCAGCCACCACCATGGCATCAACAGGGACACCTTTGGATAAAAACTCTTTGTCTCTGGGGGCAGTAATAAATTTGGATGGTCTCCTCGGGGTGGGTTCCACTGAGTCAGGAGCCGTCCAAGCCCTCCTTGCCACCACTTCCATAAGGGGGTCAAAGGGAGGGGACACCCAGGAGGTAGAAGGGCGAGAGCCAAACCCCTCAAGATACACTGACTCATCCTCCGAAGGGTTAAGGGCTGGCCAGTTCCCCCTCTGTTTCAGGATTTCAAGGATGTCAGCAAAGGAGACATCCTCAGAGGGGGATCGAGGGGAACCTTCGGATTCCTCTAAGTCAGTGTCGGAGGTAATAGACTCAGGGGAGTCAATGTGCTTCCTCTTGCACTGCCTCTTCCTAGGGGGATCTCTTGCAGGGTCAGGAGAGGCCTCGGAAGAGGAGGAAATTCCCAATGGGGAAACTTGAGGAGTTGGCTCTCTGCGGTCTGAGACAAGGGGGTGAGTAGAAATCACCGCAGGCACTGTAGATGGAGGGGCTGAAGGAGCTGACTGTGGGGCAGAACCTGGTTCTAGCACGCTCCGCATGACCTCGAAGGCACCCCTGTCAGGCAAGGCCCGAGGCCCCCGCTCCGAAGAGACAAGGACCTCCCCCGGCACCGACAGAGACGGCGCCGAAGCTGATGTCGGAGCCGAACTGACCAACGCCGAAGCCCTGAGAGGGAGAGCGGGGTCGGACAAGGGTCCGATGCCACTCGCCCCCTTGGAGCCGACGAGGGAAGCTCGGCGCCGAGATCCCTCCAAGGAGGAGATCGGAGCAGACGACGGAGCTGAAATGGAAGGTATCGGATCCGACGCACCGACAGTCATGGCTCCGACAAGCCTTGGCTCCGAACTCAAAGGAGTCGGAGGAGGAATGTATTGGGGAACGGGAATAGCCACTGACTGGTGAGTCAGGCTATGCAGCATTTGGGCCAGTGCCTCGGACTTGAGAAGTCTACTCACTACCCTTTGCAAATCATGGTCGGATAATCTGGAAGACCGAGAGGAATGAGTTTTGTGACTTCGTTCCGAAAGGAGAGGGGATCCTGGCGCCGAATGCACGGATCCGATAGAGGGGGATCTGGACCTCTTTCTCGATTGTGGCTCCGATAAAGATATCGGAGCCGACAAAGTTTTATCAGCCTCGGCTCCAGCCGGAGCCGAGGTAACAGTATGGGGCTTAGAAATATCGGCTCCAGCCGGAGCCGATGTCGAAGCCGACTTAGATTTCTCAGCAGTCGACTCTGGAACAGGAGCCGACTGTTTAGAAGTTTTTGAAGGCTTCCCCGACACAGACTGAGTCGGGGGGCCTTCAGGCTTTAATAAGCCCCGCAAGATGAGCTTATTCTTGCGTTCCTGCAGGACTCTAGGGCTAAACCCATGACAAAAGGCACAAGAGTCCTGCAAGTGCAAAGGCCCCAGGCAATACACACAAGAAGTGTGACCGTCTGTCAGAGACATTTTCTGACAGCACGAGTCACACTTCTTGAAGCCTGAGACCTTGTCTTTAGACATAGTAAAATAAGAGAGCCTAACACACACAAACACACTACAGACACTCTCTTTAGAAAAAAATTAAAATAAATTTTAAGGTTAAACCACTAACACACACACACAAGTCCTTACAAAAAAATTTATTTAGTAAAGGACTAGGGAAAGGAAGGGGCCGAAGGCCTAGAACAAGGAAAAAAAAGGAAAAAGGGGTTCGACAAACAGGGGTCGATTTGTCTAAATTTTAAATTAAACTGAAAAGTTATGTATTAAAATAAAAAAGGGGTTTTTAGAAGTACCTAAAGGTAAAACTGTAACTAACCTGCCTGAGCCGGTAGAAAACGCACCTCGTCAGCTATAGCGGCAAACGAGATCTGGGTAGTTACCGCCTAGCATTGTGGGATATAGGGGAGCCTCGAGCCGGTGGAATTAGCTCTCGAGCTTTTAGTATTGGCCGAGTCGGAGCCAACCCATCCAGCAAGAATGAAGGCGAGATTGACAACTTAACATTGATGCATTTCTTGGCATTCAGTTTGAGGCCATCCTTCTGGCACCAGTCATTAGTTTGGGTAAAGCCCTCTTGGAGGATATTCACATCACTAGGGGAACTTAAGACAGCACCCAGCTTGCAGTCAAATGCAAACCTGGTCAACCACAGAACACTGGTTTTGGCTTGCACCTCAGAAAAGTATATTCCAAACAGTAGAGGCCCTAAGACCGATCATAGGGATACAGGGCTTGTTACGGGTCTACCACTAGACGTGGCTTCTCCTACTTGACTGAGTGGGTTCTATCAGTAAGCCAGTTAGCTGCCCATCTGGTAACATACAGGTTTGATGCCTAGCTGGGAGAGTTTATCTACTATGCCCGAGTCGGGAATAGTGTCAAAGGCTTTGGCTAGGTCAAGGTAGGCAGCGTGCACCATCTTCCTCTCATCCACGGCTTTGGTGACTGTTTCAAAGAAGTCGACCAAGTTTAACAGGCATGATCTCCCTTTGACAAAACAAAACTGTGTGGGGTCAAGCGTTTGGAGGTTGCCAATGTCCTTGTTTATAAGGTCCATGATAATGCAATTCCAAGGCCTTGTAGATTAGGCTAATTAAGCTGACAGGCCTATAATTGCCTGGGTCAGTGGATGCTCCACCGTTGTGTAAAGGTTACTAGGCTAATGGCCCTAGAGCCCTTACAAGGCTAGCTATATCCATCTCGAGTTACCCCAATTGTTGGTGGTTAGGTAAGTGAAGTTTGCAGAGTTAACGGTCTATGGTAGTTAACACTGGCTTTTTCTGTCAAGGATGAACATAGGGACCACCCCAGGAGTGATTATGCAGTCACCCATCCATTAATCTAGGTTGCATTTGAAGAGGGTCAGGGAGAAGCTTTGTTTCACGTGAACTGGAAGCTTGTTCCAGAAAAGTGGCACTCTTTGGGAGATGTATCTGTCTCTCCAGCATGACCAATTCATGTCAGAAGCTAGGTTATGATCCCTGGAGCGAGTGAATCCTTTTGAAGTTTTATTTTTATTTCTTCAGTGATGTGTTTTATTTTGTGTTTCAAATTATGTTTTTAGCACTGAGATTTTGATACTAATATCATAATATGTTTTACCCAATTATCTGTTTGCCCAAATATTCAATTTACTTAACAAGAGGTTTGAATAGTAAGTACAAAAAGGAAACTACATCATTACTTGGCAGTTCTGAGGAACTCCCAAGAATGGGATGAAAGCACTAAAGTACAGTTTGTGTTGGTGGAATTTAAATACATTTTTGCATTGTTTTTACTAAACATTGGTTTGGTCTTCTACAGCATTACATCAACATTATTATTTCATATGCAAAGCTGTCTTTACTATATCAGCTCGTCTTCAGCTCACTACTCAAATTATTTGGTTATCAGTTATTATTTGTAAGTAGTGCGCCCACTTGTTTTTTACCTACTGATAAAATACAACACATGCTAAAGGTATCTTCTTTCATTTAACTATTTGCGATGACCATGCAAACCATTAAGTTTTCTTCTGCAAGGATTTCTTATGTTAATGCCCTTGGTTTCATAAAAAATAAATGTAACATTTCATAAAACATTATAATGTAAGCCTAATATAAAATTTAAAAAATCATTTAAAGATATCACAAGGTTGATGTTCAGTATATATATATATATATATATATATATATATATATGTGTGTGTATGTATATATATATATATATATATATATATATATATATATATATATATATATATATACACACACACACATACATACATACATACATACACACACACACACACACACACTTGTATACATATAGATACACACAGACATAACAGCACAGGGCCAGTAAGATGAATTACAAAAACAGTGGCATAAATATTTATGCATAATATAACATACACAACTGAGGTAAAATGCAAACAACTGTAAATGAGTGACAAGAAATGATGATGATGATGTATTATGATGTGTGGACATGCCATAAAGTGTGCTACATTTTCATTAAATAGAAAAAGAATGGAAGGAGGAGTTAACTGATGGAGACCACAGGGAAATGTACAAAAAGGGTATTGGTGGGGTACTACCTAATGTGAGTCCTGTCCTGCTGACTGGACAAATCAGCTAGCAGTTGCCTATTGTCCTCCCTTCTGTTCCTGCTTTCAGCAAAGTCATATCCTGAGCTGACTGAACCCTTTTCTTCCATCTAGAAGGACACAAAAGTTTAGGTCAAAAAATACTGCCATTTGGCAGGGAGTGGTATAGAAATCCCCCTTTGACAACCATGCAGTTTAATAAATCTACATCACGGATTTAAAATTACTTGCCTAAAACAAGTATTAAAATGCAGGGTAAAAAAATTGCTGCATATAAAGCACATATCTGTCAATATGAAATGCCAGAAACAGCAGCATCAGTAGAACTATGGCCTTTACTGTCAACTTGCCACTTGTATGAGAATATGATGATAACTGAAAATAAGACTGCAAATGATGGACAATGGAGAGGAAGCAAATTAACTTATTGTGAAAACATAATGTAAAAGCAGCATTAATCTTGATCAAAGTTATTTAAATGACAGTCCGATTAACATGACTGGGCTTATAATCAAACTTTTAGTACACAATTCAGTAACACCTTACTTGGCACTGCTTGGTTGTACTAAGAGATTTCTGCAGATTAGGATCACTGAAAGGAATGCACCAGGCAGAAACATTTATTTTTTAGTTAGTGAAAAGATTACACACTTATACATCACAACAATCCACAAATAGTCACACACATACACACATTGCCATAAACTTAGGGAAAAAGTGCATGCACATCTTACCTCTAGTCCAAATAAAATGCCTAATGCATTTATATGCAGGGATGATCAAATTAAATTATAACTGAGAAACTTCAAAGACATGCATACAAAAGATCAATATTTATGTCACAATTACTTTAACACACAGAGTATGAGAAAGTCTCACCAGGCTGGTAGGATATCCGTGGGATTTTGCTGATTACTTCCACACCTGAGTAAGTAAGCCATGCCCCAACCCCAGTACATCTTTATTTGGAAACTGTGCTTGTTTCATTAAGGAAAGGGGGGGGGTCAAAAGAACAGAAAAGTGTGCTTAAATTCATACAATGCTATAACAGCAGGAAAGTTGGCATTACTTGATGAGGTATTTTCAACAGCTACTAGCATAGCAAATTCCTAAGATACAGCAGTTTTCACATCCATTTCTCGAAGACAGACACCTGATTGGGGGGTGACATGGTTAAGGTGTTTATCTCACAAACACAAGGTACAATGTTTTGATTCTTTTTACATTTAGTATAATCGCATATGAAGAGAAATTGTCTAGGCTTAAAATGTCCTGTAAGGGTAGCTAGCTTAGAACCTACATATGAAGCTATGAAACAAATCTCAAGAAGTAACCACCATGAAAAGCCCTTAGGGTTTACAGGGTGCACAGACCTAAACTAAGTGATTCTAGAGCTCATGTAAGCCAAATATTTCTTACCAGGGAAACAATGTGCAAACTGCGGAAAAGGAAAAAGATCTCAAGAAGAAATAGCATAAATGCAATAGGCACATTTCCAAAAGAAGCAGTCTTAGTACTGGTAAAACAGCCCACGAGTTACATATTATTTCTTAGCAATGCTTGTACAGTCATTCATTTTCAGACTCAGTTCAGGGTTTTCGAAGAGTAGGAGCCTATTGCTGCACTTGCTGGGTGAAAAGCATCAAAACATATACCATCAGGCCAATACTCAAGACTCCAGAAGCACTTGGAGTATAGTCCTAAGAAAGCTTGTTCTGCACCTGGGAAAAAATTCAGTTTGGAATGCTTATAAAGGTGTATACACAGGACCAAGTTACGGCCTCTAGAATACTTCTAGAGTCCATCCTTTTCTAGAAATTCACAAAAAAAGCTACTGCCCTTGTTGAATGAGTTGTACCTTGCCTGAAGTGGATTATTGTTATGAGTACAAGAAGAAACATCATGAGAGCCATCTAGAAATATTCAACTTTGACAATGGTTTTCCTTTGAATGTAAAGGAAAACCAACAGCTGATCATCTTATATGAAAGGAAGGATTTTTTCTAGGTAATACTTGAGCTGCCTGTGTATATACAGAGAGTGAATAATTCTCTTTTTCTCTTTCTTGTTCACTGGTTCAAGAACGAAATCTGGGAGATTAATAGTCTTTCCTAAAGTAAACTTGGAGTTAACTTTAGGCATAACAGTATGTACAATTTAATCTCAAAAAACCCTGTCTGTGAAAAATAAGGTAGGGTTGATCACCATAACTGCTTGTAACTCAGATACATGTCTAGCAGATATTAGAGCAATAAGTAACAATGCATTCCACATTAAGAACCTCAAATCAGCCTTGTGAGCTGGTTCAAATGGATACTGACTCAGCTTCTCAAGTACAAAATCAAAATCTTAAGAAGGAACCATCTGTTTCCTAGGTGGGCGACTACATAAGACACCTTTCACAAACTGTTTTACTTGAACATTGACTGTCAAAAACAGGGGATCTAAGGGCGTACAAGTAGAAATGGTTGACAAATGTACCATGACAGAGGATGACAAACCACTGGGCAGTAACATGCACAAATAAGAACCAGAGGTGACTGGATCTTACTAGAACCCTGGTTCTTAGACTTGCCCAAAGTAGAAAACCTTTTCCACTTACCCATGTACGATTTCCTAGCTGCAGGTTTCTCACCTCCTTTAGTACCTGCTGCACTTCCTCAGTAAAAAAGTTGCCTAAAAGGTATCAAAATGTTATCATCCAGGCAGTTAGTTGAGTTTCCAGACTTGGATGTAGCAAACCATCCCTGTCTTGTGCAAGTAAATCCAGTCTATGTGGAAGCTTGTTGTAACTGCCCTTGGCCAGAATGAAAAGAAGGTAGAACCACTGTTACCTTGGACATAACAGAGTCTCCACCACAGTTTTTGGAGAGTCATTCTGGATCTTTAGAAGGACCCTATTAATCAGTAGTAAGTGTAGAAACACATGCAGGAGAATTCCAATTCATGTGAATGGAAAAAATATCTATTTTCTAGGCCTGCCTGCAAGGACTCCTGGAGCAGAATTTTCTAGTTGTCTGCTCTGAAAGGAGGCACACAGATCAATATGAAGTCTTCAACACAGCCAGATCAGAGCCTAAAAGATCCCAGTATGAAGTTACCATGTGTGAAAGTCTGTCTTGATCTGGCTGAGCTTGTCTGTAATAAGGTTTTGCATTGATGAAAAGTACAAAGCCTTAAGAGTCAGATCAAGTTGAACTGCTAACTCCCAGGTCATTATAGCCAGTATGCAAACAGGGTAGGATGTGGTACCCTCTTGTTTATGTACCACACCACTGTGGTATTGTTTGAATACACTAGCAAGATCCTGTTGACCAAAGACTATTCAAAGCACTGATAACAGCCAACACCTCCTTGACATTTATGTGCTTCTGCCTGTCTACAGGACCCCACAGAGCTTGTACGTTTCCCCTTTTGACACAGCACCCCATGCCAGGTCTGAAGCATTCTGACTTTGGGGGGGGGGGACCTGTAATACCTGCTATGTGGTCTACCCACCATTAAGTCTCCCTCTTTAGAAATTTCAGAACTGAAATCTGAAAAGTAAAACAGTGTAAATGCTGCATCTAGAGTGATTTGATGCACCACTATATTTTCTTCATGTACAGTCTGACAAAGGGCTGTGTGACAATCATCAATACCATGTGACCTAGAATCCTGAGAACTCCCTTACAGATTACATGATTTAGGCTGAAGAAACACATTAAGAACTGCTGGAATGGGGGTGTGGCTTAGCATGAGCCTTCAGTAGCAGCACTTTCTCTCTGCTCTGCCTTATTATTTCTTTTATGACAGGAATTTTTAAGTATAACTAACTAAATAGTAATTGTTTTATATATTTAGTGTCTCTTCATAGTTTAGTTAGTTAATATCAAAAATATTTTAATTAATTACAACTTTTCCTGTCAAAAATTACAAAAGACAAGTTTCAGGCATCTGACTGCAGCATGAGCTTTACTAAATCCTCTCATCAGGACTCTATATTAAAAAAAGAGTTTCAAACTCTTAACTACCATACAGGAATTATCAACAAAATTTGACAGAGTGGACATGAAAATAGATAGCTTTAAAGAAACTACTTCGCAACAAATGGAGACAATCCATTTGGATTTGAAACAGCAGAAGAAACAAATTACAGGTATTGACACTTCCTTCAATGACATGGATAGCAGAATACAACAAAATGAACATAACCTGGAATTTCTTCTAAAACAGAATATCTTGCTAAAAATTAAAATAGATGATCTAGAAAATAGATCTCGAAGAAATAACATCAGGATCTTTGGTTTACCAAATAACTTGGAAGAAAATAACTTGGAAAAGTTTTTAATCTTCATGGCTACCAGAAATCTTACAACTACCTGAAGCACTTTCTTTTGGTATAGAAAGAGTTCACAGGTCCTTGTCTTCCTTAAAGAATACCAAAAGCACTTCTACAACGTCAGTTATAGTTACATTTTTATCATCTCATGATAAAGAAATAGTTTTGAAGATGGTTTGGTCTAGGACACCTATTAAATACAAGGACAACATCATTCATTTTGATAATGACTATTCTCCATCTGTTATTTCAAAAAGGAAACCGTTCTTTCCATTGCTCAAAGAACCGAAAAAAGCACAAATAAAATCACACTTGCTTTTCCCTGCAAGGCTGAAAATCTTCCTTCAAGAGGGTCCAAAGATACTTGAAGAACTTGATGCTGCCATCAGCTACATTAAATTTAATACAATACTGGATAGAATGGATGAAATGGACTGGGCAAGTCCAAGTCTAAAAAGAATTGCTATAAGACCAACCAGGAACCAAAAAACCAATAATTCCAAAGAGAGACGTAGTCCAAAGCCAAAAAAAAGAGATTTATTAGACCACAAACAAAAACTGAATTGACCTAGGTTTCGTCTTCACAATAAGACTTCTTCAGAATACTAAACCAAATCAAAGCCACACTTTATATATAATTACAAAAACACGCCCCCTGAACCAATTCAATTAATCAGTCATTTAAAACATTCCTTTTCCTATTTTTTTTATATATAAAAAACATATGCACAAAATAATTTTTTACATGTTATATATATATATATATATATATATATATATATATATATACGAATTTATATATATATATACGAATTTATATATATAAAAAATATATATAAATGTGCAAAAACATATATACCTATATATTAAAAATGCAAAAAATTAAAAAACAAAAATAAAAATAAAAAACTGGTGTTAGAAATGTATTTATAAATACAATCAAGTCTGATCAGGACTTCCCCATAATATGTTTAAGCCTAAGTATAGGCTTTATAGAACAATAATCATTAAGACCAGGATAATTTTGTGCATCTAATTTAATTTGCCACCTGAGTTTACATAGATCCAAATGGACATCTAAAGTTTTCCCTTGTAGATCATATTTGATTTGTTGTAACACACAAAACCTAAACTCATGTGTGGAATTGCTAGCAACATGCCTAGCTAAATCTCTTTTTTTGGCTTTGGACTAAGTCTCTCCTTAAAAAGAATTGCTGAAAATGGTAATTGGAAAACAGTCGAACACAAGAAGAAACTTAAAAAATAATCCCCTTTTTGTTTTTCCTACATAATGAACTTTCTATGTTCTTTCATATAACTTTTTTCTTTTTATTATGACCTAAAAGTCATGGGATTTGAAAACGGTTCAACAGGTGAGTGCCTTTCTTTAATATATATTTATAATTGATATTTGTGTATTATTTAACTTACTTGGTTACATTTAATAACTAGAAGTACTAAGTATATATTTCCCTTTTATTAATATTAGTTTTCTTTATATTAGATATTTTGGGGTTATAATTTAGTATATACTTTTTTTTTACACAAGTAATCTCTAACAACATTCTACTGTGTTTAGTTTAAATAAAATAAAAGAATGGGGAAGGGAGGAAACAAAGTATACAATAATATTTTTTTTTAAGTATTAGATTATTGCCACACTATAGCTTAAACTTTTGAATATATAACCTGCTCAGGGATATAATTATATTACTTACAGACGTTTAGAAGCCATTTGTTGTTTAAAACATTTGTTTAGTATTCCGGTTCTAGTTTGTTTCTTTAAACACTGATAGAATGCTTATTAAACTAGTTTAAGCTTCCTTTATCACATTTCTTTTCTTTTTTATAAAAATTCCCTTAGAATAATTTATTTTAAATATGTTTTTAGAGTATCCTTATAGAAAGGGGATATTTTGAGATGTCTTTAAGTCCTTCGGTTTGTTGCTTAATGTAGTTAACTATGTATCTTTGCTATGTAGATATTTGCTCTCCGTTTCCTTTTTTGTATGCCCTTGTGGTTCTCATTAGGTATTTGGGCATGATGACTTTGTTTCATGAGTTATTGGCTGGTGTAGCCTGTATTTTGTTGGCACGGCTCATTGGTGGCTTTGGGCATGTAGCAAACCCTGGAATTCAAGGATCCAAAGTTGCTTTTCTTTTTGGTTTCTTTTTACCTGTTGTCTTCCATGACATTTGTTGAGAGCGTTGACTGTTGCTGGAGTGTCCTGTGTAGCTCTTGAGCCACTATAAACCTTCATCTGAAGAAAAGAAAGCTCACAGTTTTCCCCCTGAAAAAAACTGAAGCTGTTTTTTTTTTTCTTATCTGGTGATGTAACCGCACGCTTCTTCGAAAAGCTGCACGAGCCGCATGACGTCACTGATGACAAGGCGGTCTTCAGAAAAAGGAAGTAAACATTTTATAAAGCCTCTCTGACATGATTAAGTTTTTTTTTGTTTTTTTCTTATTTCTTTTTACCACTGAGATGTTTATGTGCTGTACAGTTAAATAAGATAAAAAGTAGCAGAATTTGTTACGTTTGATACTAACTTCTGTTTAGTACATGATTATCGCAGGAAGGATTAAATATGACTAGTAAAAGCTCATTTACAGTACATTTGTGCAGATTATGCTACTTAAAAAACATGTGCTTTTCAACAATTCTGTATCTTCTAGATTTAAATATACTGAAACACTATTCACATTAATAACTTCTTTATATTCTAGTAAATATAATGCTACTGGAATTTATGTCGATTTGTGTACATTACATTATATACTATCTTTTTACTTCTGTTTAGCAGAAGTAAAACACTAAAGGTTAACTTTAATGAATCTTACTAATATCTACAAATACAATAATTTTAGACTTGTCTCACAGACTTTGTATGGGTATGTAATGAATGAGTAGCTCAGAAACATTTCTAAAAACAGTTAGCTGGTTTTATACTGGTTATGGGTCCTGTTTTATTAGTATGTCATGATACAATTTTAAAGCATTAGTTTTGTTTTGACAGTTTAGTTGTAAAAATAAATATCATTTGATTTGTGTGTGCTGTTGCAGCCATACTAAATCATACTATGTTTAGTTAAAAAGTGAGGTCTTTTTTTCACATTTTTGGTCCTATATTATATACCACATATTCCTTTCATTTTAATCTAAAGAAGTTATGTTACAATAATGTACCCTGTCACTTAGAGTCTCAATTTTGTTTGCAAATGCATTGGTGGGGTAAATAGATCAATGTTTCATATTTAGATACATAAACATATCTTTTTACTTCATACTTGTAGGGGTACATTTACATTTGATTCATGAGTTTTGAGTTTTTAAAATTGTTTTTAGTGTAAGAAAGTAGTTTATTTTGAACACTCCTAGGCAATATTTTTTTATTATGAAGGAATATACAACTGTGATTTCTATTATATCTGCATATATCATAAAAACTCTGTTTAGTTTCATATTGTTCATTATTTTTAGTCAGGTTAAATATAATTTTAAACAATCACTTAATTTAGTTTAGTTAAAATATATATGTATTAATGTGAGATGTTTAAGAAGTGGTTGTGGTAATGTACTGATTACATACAAATCAATAAGTAAATAAGCTTACCAGTGATTTAATAATTATGACATTTTTGAATAGTTGAATTACATGTATATTATAAAGTCATGTTTTAAAATGATGAAACAGTATATATGTCAGGCAGTGCATGATAGAAACGTGCTGCTAGTAGGAATGTTAATTTGAGTGATTGTCACTCAAATTAGGAGTTTATAAATCCAGGTGGGTTTTAAATGCTTTTCTTGTTAATTGTTTTTGCTACAATTCCTCAGATGTTCACAATAATAAGATTAGTTGAATGTTATTTAAATATTTGTAACCTAAAATCATTTTTCTGTATAGTATACTATACAATGTGCTGTATTCCATTCTTTTTATTTTTTTTAATTTACAAACTAAAAAATAATAGGTATTTTAGCCAACATACATTGCAATTCAACAAACTAACAACATGACATCACTGCATTGTATTTCTCTTAATATAAATGGTCTTAACCCTATCAAGAGAAGATCTTTGAATAAGTATTTACAATTGCATAATTCACAATTAATTTTTCTCCAAGAAACTCATTTAATAGAAGATGACATTTCCAAATTAGAATCTAGATCTTTTTCAATTCTTGTTAGTTCTGAACATTCACAAAAAGAAGAGGTGTAGCAATATTGTGGAATAACAAATTACCACAGCCTAAAATTTTAGACACATACAAATACAATAAAGGTATGATAGCTTTTATTATCATACAATTTAATAATTTAATATTGACTCTAATAAATATGTACTGGACTCCTGGCTTTGTATAGACATCAGCACAACAACATATTAATCATATTATTCAATTTTCTAAAGGTAATATCTTAGCTGGTGATTTTAACTGTATCTTTAGTAGCTCTGATTATTCCTTTAAAGGTAAAAGAAAAATTTCAAGTTCAGCTAAATTGTTAAAAGAGTTTTCCAATTATTTTTTATTAAAAGACATTAATAATTATGCTGACCCAAAGTTGCTATTCTACACATTTTTTCACACAGGCACAGCCCATATTCAAGAAAAGATAGAGTTGTTATTACAAATAGTTTAATATATTCTTTAAGTAATGTTAAAGTTATCACATGCCCCCTTTTCAGATCACAATTCTATAACCTTTGATTTATATATTCATACTAACACCAATGTTCAGATAAAACGAATCCCAGCATATATCACCAAATTAAAAGATTTCAACACTTTCGTCCTGCAAGAAGTTCATAGTTTTTTAGAATTCAACACTAATAGTAATACAGCTGAAGTTTTTATTTGGGATGCAATGAAGGCATATTTACAAGGCAGAGTAATGGACTGGTATAAGAAAAAAGACTTTCATGGGATAAAGAACTAAAACAGATATAAACAAAACTAGATACTTTAAATCTTGAATTATTAAAGAACCACAAGTAAAATCTAAATTGGATGAGCTAAAAATATTAAATAAAAAATACCTTCAGATTCTTAATCATAAAATTAAGATAAGTTTAGAGAAATATAAATTTATTAATTTTTCAATTAATCCAAGATATCTGAATATTTTATCCAATAAAGTAAAAAGATTGAATAAATTCAATTGCATTAAAGAAATGTATTCACCCAAAAAAAAATAGTTTCTGATTTGATTAATATATTAATCGAATTCAGACAATTTTTTCTTAATTTAAACCAATCCCCCACATCAATAAATTCAAGTAAAGCTATTCAAACTTTTTTAATAAAAACTCTAAAAATAGATTGACAAGTGAGCAAACTAAGATTCTAGATAGGCAAATTACTTTAAAAGATATTCAAGAACAAATTAACACCCTTGAACAAAATAAAGCACCTGGTAATGACAGCATTATTCCAGAAATTTACAAATTACTTCCAGAAAAAGCACTAACTTTATTACTGTCAGTGTTTAACACTATACAAGATAAAAATATTACTCCTCCCTCATAGAAGTATACGTTTATTTCTCCTATCTTAAAACCTGAAAAAGATCCTACAAAATGTAACTCATACAGACCTATGTCTACTTTATACGGACCACAAAATATTTATGTATATATATGCAAAAAGACTTAAGGTATTTCTCCCTAACTTAGTAGATGAAGACCAAACAGGTTTCATAATAAACAGAACAACATATGATAATATTAAAAGAGTAATAACTTTAATTGGATCAACTAAAAGCCTAAAAATAATTTAACTATAGTCAGCTTAGACATAAATTGTACTTTTGACTCTGTCAACTGGAATTACGTATTTATTCTTTTACAGGAACTCAATTTTTCAAGCAATTTTATAAATCTTCTTACACAGTTATATATAAGCTCACAAGCTTATATCAAAATAGGCTCTAACATTTCCCTACCCATACCTATTACTAAAGGCACTAAACAAGTTTGTCCTTTATCCCCTCTATTATTTACTTTAGTTATGAAGCCCTGGGCCAACTTGATTAGCCATAATAGTAACATTAAGGGAGTTGATATAAGTCTTAAAACTTCAAAAATTCAAATGTTTGCAGATGATATCTTGATTACCTTAGGTGGCAAAAATCCAACAATACAAGAATTATTTAATGACCTAGATTATTTTCAAAAAAATTCAGGCTTACATTTAATCATAATAAAACACAAATTTTATTATCTGGTACAAAAAAAATAAAATATGTTTGAGTAAAATGTTCGAGTGTATTCACTGTTGCAGTCATTACATTTGGGTTATCTACCTGCAGGTAGCCCTCAGCCGGCCTGAATATCAAAGTCTTGGATTCCTGTGTTGGATGCTCTCTCTTCTTCCATGGCTTCAGGTCATCAGGGGGTATAAAACATGCAGCAGACGCCATTACATCAGTTTTTCTTGCCCCAGATGTCAAGTGCCCCCATAATGGAAAGCAATTATATATTAGGTTACACCTCCAACAAAAAACAAATACACCAGAAAGCTGAAATACACCAAACAAGAAGAAAAGTACAGCCAAGAGAAGTCAGGGGGCTGGAGGGAGGGTAACCAGGACTGCAACAGTGAATACACTCGAACATCTACATTTATGGTAAGTATACACAACTGTTCTACATGTTTCACTGTTGCAGTCATAACATTTGGGTTGATTCGCAAAGCTAAGGAAGGGAGGAGGAAGTTAGAGAGCATTAGGACCAGCTATTAAGCCATGCAAAACTGCAGTGGCAAAACCAGCTCTGGATTTAGAAAAAATAGGCATGTGATAATGCTTGGTGAAGGTATGTACAGAGGTCCAGGTAGCAGCTTCTAGGATGTCCCTGGTAGGGACACCTCTGAGAAAGGCTGTAGAGGTAGATGCAGCCTTGGTGGAACGTGATCTTATCCCCTGTGAGGTAGGGTTTCCATACTGCTTATAGCAGAAATGAATGCAATGGGCTATCCACTTAGAAATGGTTTGCTTTGAAATGGCCTTCCCCTCAGCCTCTGCAGCAAAGCCTACTAGTAGCTATTCAGATTTTCTGAGAGGCTTAGTCCTGTCCAAATAAAATCTAAGTTGCTTGTGCATATCCAAAGAGTGCAGTATTCGTTCTCCTTTGTTTTGTGGATTTGGGAAAAAAGTAGGCAAATGAATGGACTGATTAAGGGCCACACTAGACACCACCTTGGGCATAAAGGAAGGATTGGTCCTGAGGAATGTCCTGTCTGCATAGAAGATGATGAATGGCTCCACTGCCAAGAGGGCTTGTAATTCAGACACTCTTCTTGCTGAAGTGATCGCTAGAAGGAAGGCTGTTTTCCAAGAAGGGAATTTCAACTCTGCAGTTGCAGCTGGCTCAAAAGGAGGTAGAGTGAGCTTTTCCAATACAACGTTAAGGTCCCAGGCTGGAGTAGGGGCTCTCCTGGGGGGTCTTAAATTTGTGGCCCCTCTGAGGAATTACTTTAGCAAGGGGTGAGAGAAGAGGGGTGGTTCAGTATTACAATGAGCTGAAATGGCAGAGGCATGAATTTTAATTGACGAGAAGGAAAGGCCCTTGTGGAGCATCTCTGTTAAGTACTGAAGAATATGCGGTAAGCTGGGCACCATTGTGCCTATCCCCCCAGAGTCTGGCTCCAGGAGCAGTATCTTTTCCACTTTTCAGCATAGGATTTTCTAGTACTAGGCCTCCTTGCCTCCAGAATGACATCTAGCATCTGCTTACTGAGGGGTATTATTGGAGAGCTCAAGGAATTAGCCAGGTTGCAAAGTTGAGGGTTTGAAGTTGAGGGTGCAGAATTTGGCCCTCCTGCTGGGACAGCAGGGAAGGTGTCTGAGGCAGGTGCCATGGTTCCAGCTGAGAGATAATGCGCAAGAGGGGGAACACCAGTGTTGGCGTGGCCAGTCTGGTGCAATCAGTATTGTCCTTGGTTTGTCCTGTTTGATCTTTAGCAGAACCTTCAAGAGGAGAGGCAGAGGGGGAAAGGCATAAACAGAGAGGCTTTCCCATGTGAAAGACAGGGCATCTACTTTCCAAGCTTGACTGTGGGAAGTCCTTGTGCAGAATTTGTCCAATTGGTAGTTCTGAGGGGGGGGGGGGCAAACAGGTCTATGTCTGGATTCCCCCATTTGTTTCTCAAAAGGTTGAATATCTTTGGTTCCAGTTTCTACTCTTGTGGGTCCACGTGATTTCTGCTTAGGTAATCTGACAGTGAATTTAGCTTGCCTGGCACTTGGTAGCTCAAGACTGTGCTCCACAGAGCCATGGCTAGACTGCAGAGAGGGTACGAGTGGGCTCCCCCCTGCTTGTTTATGTACCACATAACAGTGGTGTTGTCTGTCTTTACCAATAATTGTCCTGGAAGAATGTGGTACTTGAAGGTTGTCAGGGAATTCTGTACAGCTAAAATTTCTTTTTGATTAATGTGCAGGTGCATCTGACTCTGGTTCCATTTGCCCTGATAGCAATGCCCTGCCAAGTGAGCCCCCCATGCATAGTCTGATGCATCTGTTGTTAGGGTTTGGGCGGCAGGGGGTAGAGTGAATGGGAGCCCCTTGTTGTGGTAGCAGGCCTCTGCCCACCAAAGGAACTCTATCTTTATGCAAGGAATGATAGGAATCATTAATTCCATGTCCTGAGAATGTTGACAGCATAGGCTTTTTAGATACCACTGTAGTTTCCTCATATGCAGTCTTGCATATGGAATTAGTAGAATGCAAGAGGCCATGAACCCCAGGGCCTGCAGGATTTTCCTTGCAGATAGTTGGGTCTTTGTGGCCAGTAGTTTGAAGTAGGCTGTCAAATAAACTTGTTTCTCTGTCGTGAGGTAAGCCATCTGGGAAGTTGTGTTCAAGCTTGCTCCCAGGAATACAATTTGTTGGCAGGGTACTAGATGAGATTTCTTTTCATTTATGGTGTACCCCAGTGTGGTTAGAAGTTTCTTTACAAATGTCAGATGTTTTAGTAGCATGTCCTGGCTTTCTGCCTGAATTAGACAATCATCCAGGTATGGGTATATATGAATATTTCTATGCCTGTAAAATGCAATGACTGGAGCTAGACACTTTGTGAATACCCTGGGCGCAGTACATTAGCCAAAGGAAAGTGCAGAGAACTGATAGTGCATGGAGCCTGCTCTGAAGTGCAGGAATTTCCTGCAAGATTCCCTTATTGGAATGTGCAAGTAAGCTTCCTTTAAGTCTAAGGTTGCCAACCAGGCATTTTTGCCTAGCATAGGAAGCAGACGTTGAAGTGCCAACATTTTGAATTTTGGGATTACCAAATGGTGTTTACAATACAGAGGTCCAGGATGGGATGCCAGGAGCTGCCTTTTCTGGGTACCAGGAAAAGTCCTGAGTAAAAACCTTGTCCCCTTTCTTCTGCTGGGACAGGTTGAATAGCCCTGATAATTTGAAGAGAGAACCTGCTGTTGAGCCTCTGCCCACTGATTTGGGGGTAGGTCTGGCCAACCGTTTGAGATTGGTAAGGTGTGGAAGTGGAATCTGTATTCTTGGAAAACTATATTTAAAACCCATTTGTCCTGGGTAATGACTTCCCAGATTTTTGCATGCAGAGCGATCTTTCCCCCTAAGGGAGCACGCAGTTGAGCAGGGCTTGGAAGGTTTAAGGTTAAGTCATTGTATCATTTTTCCATAAGGGGTGTCTTACTACTTCCAGCTTTGGAAGTGGGAGCCCCCCATTGCTTAGGCCTATGAGTACACCTTGAGACTGTAGCCTAGGTGGTCTGATGTTCCTGGGTTTGGACTAAGAAGGCCTGGAAGAGACAGAAAAGGACCAATTTTTAGAAGGCCAATGCCTGCTAAATCTGGGAGGCTAAACTTGCAGGAAATCTTTACCAGTTTGCATAGATTTAGCTTTTTCCTCCATCTTTTTAAAGGACTTCTCCTGCTTTGTTACCAAACAGGCGGTCTTGGTTTAAGGGAGCATCCAGTAATTTAGCTTTAACATGATCTGGCAAATTCTGCTCCTTAAGCCAAGAATGCCTTCTAAGCACAGACCCAGTGACAGCAGCCCTGCAAGATGCTTCTAAAGAGTCAAAACCACATTGCAAAGTATGTTTACCAACTTGTTCAGCAGAATGCATTAAATCCTATAATTCTTTATTTTCAGCACAGTCAGGAATCAAAATCATTTTCTGTTTAAGTAGTCCCATAATATGCTGCTGATAGTTTAACATATGAAACTGGCAGTTTAAGGCACTAATGGCCAAACTAGCAGAAGTATATACCTTCTTACCCCGTCTGTCCAAGGCCCTGGAATCTCTATCAGAAGGGGTATGGCAGTAGTAGCCTTAATGCCTTTAGGTCCTTGGGAAATGGTCTCTGGGTCTGCAGTAGGATTCTTGAAAAGGAACTTGTGAGAGTCAGGTACTCTGTAATACCCGTCAGGCTTCCTGTGAGCTGGAGGTAGTGTCTGGGGCCAGGCTAGATTCCAAGAAGGCATCATCTACAATGTCCAGGACCGGATGGATAGCTAAAGCCCTGTATTGAGGGAGGAGTAAGAATTCCCTAAGCCTCTTTTTGGAGTCAGAGTAATCCTGGCTTTCCCAATGAAAATGCTCCCTAAGAGTGTGCAAGGTTTCACCAAAAGAAAAATCTTCTGGAGGGGAAGCAAAGGGAATGGAATCCTCTGCATCAGAATCCTCATAGGTAGATAAGGGCAAATCCTGGTAATCAGAAGAAACAGAAATTTCAGAATCCTGATCAGAAGAATCAGAAGTAATATCAGTTCTAGGTCTCTTAGAGGGTGAAGGCTGGCTTCCCCTAATTAAAGTAATAAGGCCTTCAGCCATTCTTATTTGTTTTTTTTGGCATATGGGCCTGACCATGCTGTTTGGACGTTGGTTTTCTAGTTGTGGGTCAAGTTTTAGGCCTTGAAGAAGAAGATGGTGTCGGTTTGAAATGCAAGTCAGTAGGCCTGAATACACCCTCAGAAGCCGGTGCCTGCACAGCGGCTCTGGACCCATCCAAGGTAGACACATCCGCAGGTTCCATAGTCGAAGAAGCATCTCGCAGTATACCGGACTCCGAATGGGTCTCAGTAGGGGTCTGTGAATCTGAAATAGTGGGTATGAGGGGCTGCAAAAGCGCCTCACTGAGTACCGGCGAACTGGCGACTAGCTTAACAGAAGCGTCGTCTGCAGCTTTCGACCTATGTCGTCTGTCTCTGTCTATCTTTACAGTTTTTTGGAATGTCGGTAGTCGGATGGCTTACCGAAAGCCATTTCTGGATAGTTAAACAGAGTACCAAAATAATTTGGTGCAAAAAGGAACAGACGATGAATAGACCGGGGGTTGAATAAGGCACAAAACCAACAGCGAGGGACTTTGTGGTCTGGGCTTAAGCAAGGAATGCAGTACGAATGAAAATCTTTATGAGGTATTTGCTTTCCACAGGTAATACAATTGTTAACTTTTACTGACATCGGTTATGAGCAAGAAAAAGGATCCCCAATGGGGTACTTAGCTTTTTGGAAGACTTCGGTTCTGAAACTCAAAAACGAAAACTTCAGGAGTCGGCCGACAGGCACTTGCGAACTGCTTCGGCTTCGGGCACCACGAGGCAAGACTGATGTAATGGCGTCTGCTGCATGTTTTATACCCCTGACGACCTGACGTCATGGAAGAAGAGACAGCATCCAACGCAGGAATCCAAGACTTTGATATTCAGGCCGGCTGAGGGCTACCTGCAGGTAGATAATCCAAATGTAATGACTGCAACAGTGAAACACGAAGAACATCTACTACTTCACTTAAATGGAGAATGTTTACCTGGAGATTTTAAATAGATCATTCATCACTCCTCATACAATAACTAAGATGTTTAAAGAAGACATATTGTGTTGGAGATGTGCAGAGCTACAGAATGCTGATTGGACACATATATTCTATGAATGTTCACATATAAAACAATATTGGGATGATCTAGACAATTTCTTACAGGCAATATTTACTGATAATTTCCAACTTACAAAATCATTAGTTTTATTTACTTCAACAATTCCATCCTGCGTAAAACCAAATAAATATTCACTTCTTTGGTCTGTATTGTCCATAGCCAGGAAAGAAATAACTAGAAACTGGAAATCATCACGATCTCCTTATTTTCAAAACTTTAAAGATCTTTTCTTGGAAGTATCCAGATTAGAATCATTAACAATTAAATCTAAGTCCTCTAGGAACACAGCAAAGTATAACCAATGGTTGAATATAAATGATTTATTAGAAAATCAATAACAGGTTTTTATTAGTTAGCTCATATGCATTTGATACTAAACACCCAACCAAGTAACACAAACTGAGAAATCACAAAGCAGGCTGGTGTTACAAGAAACAAGGATAAAATTAATTCTTAAACGCTTTCGTCACAGATTACAGTTGACTTCTTCAGAAAACTGTTTTCTGAAGAAGTCAACTGTAATCTGTGATGAAATCGCTTAAGAATTAATTTTATCCTTGTTTCTTGTAACACCAGCCTGCTATGTGATTTCTCATATGCATTTGATCTAAATAGTTTTACTTATTAATAGTACAGTGAACATCTTTGTATATAGTTCATTGTCTTTTTTTTACTTGTTATATTTGAAACTTGATTTTTATTCAATGTATTACAAAAAATATTCAGTTTTATGTTAACAATTGTATGCTTCAGTAATAACTTTAATAAAACTTTTTCAAAAAAAAAAAAAAAAGAACTACTGGAATGTTTCAACTTTGTCTGGAGAGAAAAAAGGCTCTTGCAAAGGTCAAGTCTAGTAAACATACAAGGAAAACTACTGTGAGACAGGATGAAGGAAGACTTCTGCAAACTGATTTGAAATCCCAGATTGAGTAGAAGCTCCTGCTCAGTTATACAGACTTGACAGCTGGAAAGAGAGTCTGCAAAGAACAGAAAATCATCTAAATATGGAGAAAATGTGTACGTCTTGGAGTCTGGAGTCTGCAGTGACCAATGACTGGAGTTAGGCATTTTGTAAATATGCTTAGTGCAGCAGATAGCCTACAGGGTAAAAAGTACAGTTTTGTACCTACCATAAATGTAGATGTCCGATAGGAATGCATCTACAGTCCTTACAAATGGGTTGTCCTGTCATCAGGCAGCCCTTTGGTCGGCCGGATTCCAAAGTCTGGGTCTGGCCTCGGCTGGTGTCGCACTTCACCCGACGTCATAGCTGCAGTTCTTCGGGTATAAAGGCATCAACCGACGCCATTTTCCTCAGTGTTTCTTGCCCCAGATGCCAGGTGCCCTCTTGGAAGGCTAAATTTGGATAAATGCCAATGATTCCAAATAGTAGAGAGCAAACACAAAAAAATAAGCATGTATGTACATATATACAAACAAATACACCATAATAGATTCCCCCAGCTAGCTATAAGATGGGCAAATACCCTAGGAGCACCACAGAGGGGAAGGCGGGTGGGTAATCCTGACTGCAGATGCATTCCTATCGGACATCTACATTTATGGTAGGTACAAAACTGTACTATGTCCTTCAAGGATGCATCTGCAGTCCTTACAAATGGGTAGAATACCATAGCCAAACTGGGGGAGGTGGAAAAATAAAGTTATGGTGTAGTTAGGATCCCTTGCAAAACAGCAGTGGCAAAACCTGCTCGGGATCTAGAGTATAAAGGTAAATTATAATGCTTGGCAAATGTATGCACGGAGCTCCAAGTAGCAGCCTCTAAAATGTCCTTGGTAGCCACTCCTCGTAAGAAGGCTGTGGTAGTGGCTGTAGCTCTTGTAGAGTGAGGCCTGATGTTCTCTGGAGTTTTCTTTCCATGGTAGGAGTAACAAAATCTAATGCAATTTCCTATCCACTTGGAGATTGTCTGTTTTGAAATTGCTTTTCCTTCCCTTCCTGTTGCATATGCTACCAGTAGCTGGTCAGTTTTTCTATTGCCCTTGGTTCTGTCCAGGTAGTAGCGTAATTGTCTATGTACATCCAAGGTATGCAGCAGTCTTTCTCCCTGTTCTGTGGGTTGGGGAAGAATGTAGGTAGGTGGATAGCCTGGTTTAAAGAAACTCTGGAGACCACCTTAGGCATAAAGGAAGGATTTGTTCTCATGGACACTCTATCTTGATGGAAGATCAGGAAGGGTTGTACTGCCATTAATGCCTGAAGTTCACATACCCTTCTTGCTGAAGTGATTGCCAGCAGGAAAGCAGTCTTCCATGATAAGTATTGCAATTCTGCTGTTGCTGCTGGTTCGAAAGGAGGAAGTGTCAGTTTTTCTAGCACAAAGTTCAAGTCCCATGCTGGTAATGGTGGCTTCCTAGGAGGCTTTACATTTTTAATTCCTCTCAGAAACTGTCTGAGCAGAGGATGTAAGAAGACAGGAGGATCCAAGTCGTATTCTGCTGAAATAGCTGATGCATGAATCTTGATGGAGGAATAGGACAGGCCTGTGTGGAAGAGCTCTGCCATGTATTCCAGGATGTTGGCTATGTTTACCAGTGACACATATTCTCCTTTTGCAGTACTCCAAATGAGATATCTTTTCCATTTTGCTGAATAATTTTTTCTTGTTGAGGGTCTGCGAGCCTCAAGGATAATGTCTTTAACCCTTTGGGATAAATTTGGGTTAATTGGTCTTATGCAATGTTCCAGGCAGTCAGCTGCAGAGTTTTCAGGTTTGGATGCAGATTGTTGTAGTTGTTCTGTGTTAACAGTAAGGGAACCAAGGGTAGTGGCCATATTTGTTCCTGAGACATGCTCCTCAGTAATGGGTACCAATGTTGCCTTGGCCAGTCTGGAGCTATCAGGATGATCCTTGGACGGTCTTCTTTGATCTTCAATAGCACCTTGTGCATCAAAGGAAGTGGTGGGAATGCATATGCTGTCAGGTTTTTCCAACTGAAGGATAGGGAGTCCACCTTCCAAGCAAGTGGGTGGTACGTCCTTGTGCAGAATTTCTTTAGTTGGTGATTGCGTGGGGATGCAAATAAGTCTATTTCTGGGAGCCCCCATTTTCTTGTAATGGTTTTGAAGATGTCCGGATGCAGCATCCATTCGTGAGCATCCGTGGTAGTCCTGCTTAAAATGTCTGCTAGAATGTTTTCTTTTCCTGGTACAAAAATTGCTTTTAACTGAATGTTGTAGCTCAGGGCCACATTCCAGAGGTCCAGTGCCATCCGGCAAAGAGGATACGAATGTGTGCCTCCCTGTTTGTTGATGTACCACATAACTGTGGTGTTGTCCGTCCTTATCATCAATAGACCTTGTTGGAGGAATGGTTTGAATGTTTGAATTGCCAGTTTTACTGCCAGCATTTCCTTTAGATTTATGTGTAGGTGCAGCTGGTCTTGAGTCCATAAGCCTTGTATGCACTTGTCCAGCATGTGTGCCCCCCAACCGAGGTCTGAGGCGTCTGTCGTGATGGTTTGGTTTGGTTGAGCACTGTGGTAGGGCAATCCTGTGTTTGATTGACAAGCCTGAGCCCACCATAGGAATTCTTGCTTCAGGCATGGAATAATTGGAATCTGGGTTTCTAAGCTGTGCTTGTGTTGAGACCATAAATTCCTTAGGTACCACTGTAGTTTTCTCATATGCAGTCTGGCATGAGGAACCAATATTATGCAGGATGCCATGAAGCCCAAGGCTTGCAGTACTTTTCTTGCTGTCAGATGGTTCTGCTTTGTTAAAGCCAAGAAGTAGAGAGGTAGCTGCTCCTGTTTTTCTACTGTTAGGAATGCCATTTGCTTTGATGTGTCCAACTCTGCACCCAAAAAGGTTATTCTCTGGGATGGTATCAGTCTTGACTTTTTTATATTGACTGTGTATCCCAGGGCTTGTAGCAGGTAAATGACCCTTTGTAAGTCTTCTGCTAGTTTGTTTTTGTTGTCCGCTTGTATCAGGCAGTCGTCCAGGAAGGGGTAGATTTGGATTCCCTGAAGCCTGCAATGAGCAATTACTGATGCCAGGCATTTCATGAACACTCTGGGCGCAGTAGATAAGCCAAAGGGCAATGCTGAGAATTGATAATGCTCTGATCCTGCAAGAAATCTGAGGTATCTTCTGCAGTTTGGTCGTATGGGGACGTGCAGGTATGCCTCCTTGAGATCTAGAGTCACCAGCCAAAACTCCTTGCCCAGCATGGGAAGAAGCTGCTGTAGGGTCAGCATTTTGAATTTTGGAACAATGAGGAATGTGTTTAAAGCGGACAGGTCGAGAATAGGTCTCCATTTGCTCTTTTTTCTTGGTACCAGGAAGAGTCTGGAGTAAAATCCCTTTCCTTGCTCCATAGATGGTACCTTTTCCACAGCTCTCATCCTTAATAATTGGGATATTTGTTTTAGAGCTTCTGTCTTTTGATTTGGAGGTAGGTTTGGCATTCCTCTCTTCCCTGGTAGAGTATGGAAGTGAAACCTGTAGCCTTGGTCTATTGTCTGTAAAATCCACTTGTCTCTTGTGATGTAATGCCAGTTTGTTGAAAATAAGGCTAGCTTCCCGCCTAAGGGTGCTTGTAGTTGTTCCCTGGTAGGCGGTGCCAGAGCCAAGTCACTGTGATTGACCTGTAGTTGTGGTGGTGGCTGTGTCTGTGCCTCGCTGGGTGTTGCCCTGCCACTGGCGTCCTCTATAGGCACCCCTGGATTGGCTTCTGCCTCTTGAACGCCTATTCCTGCCTCTCTGAGTTCTGGAGGAGTCTGGAAAGGACCAATTCTTGGAGGGCCAATTCCTGCTAAACCTCGGAGGTTGGACCTGTAAGAAATCTTTCACTGTTTGGACAGATTTTGCCTTCTCTTCCATCTTCTTCAGCACTTGTTGTGCAGGAGAGCCAAACAAATTGATCTTATCCATAGGAGCATCTAATAGTTTTGATTTGACATGGTCTGGTAAGGCCTGTTCTTTTAACCATGCATGCCTTCTGATGACTGTGCCAGTCATGGCTGATCTAAAGGAAACCTCCAGTGCATCATAGCTGCATTTTAAGGAATGGTTACTGACTTGTTGAATGTTATGTACCATTTCCTGCACATATTTTTTGTCTACTGTTTCATCCAAGGACACTTTTTTGGTTAACTGGTCTAGCAAAAATTCTTGATACTGCATCATGTGAAATTGACAGTTCAAGGCCCTAGCTGAAAGAGTAGCAGAAGTGTAAACTTTTTTACCCCATCTCTCTAAGGATCTGGATTCCCTTTCAGAGGGGAGGGAGTTTTTGGCAGAGGTAGCTGCTACAGCCTTAGGTCCTTGGGACATAGTCTCTGGATCTGCAAAGGGAGCCTTATACAAGTGGTAATGTGTGTCCGGGACCCTGTAGTATCTATCGGGCTTAACAGGGGCCGGAGGCAGAGAATCAGGAGCAGTACAAGCATCATTAAATGCATCATCTACAACAGGAAGAACTGGAGGTATGGCTAAAGGCATATGTTGTGGCAAATGCAGAAAGGTTCTAAGCCTTTTTTCTGGAATCTGAAAAATCCTGGCCCTGCCACTGAAATTGTTCCCTCATTGCATGCAAGGTTTCCCCAAAAGAAAATTCCTCAGGCGGAGAGGAAGAAGGGATGGACTCTTCAGCATCAGAGTCTTCATAAGGGGAGTACGGAGCCACTGGAGGGTCTGTATCATTTAAATCATCAGAGGAATCATCTGTAGACACTGGCTCAGGGGGCTCTGCTCTAGGCCTCTTCTCTGGAGGCGGGTGAGAGGCCCTGTCTGGTTGAGGATGGGATCCTCGGATTAAAGAAATGAGATCCTCTGCTAAACTAAGCATTTGTGAGCTAGAGCTAGGCCTGTGAGAGGGGGGGCTTAGCAGGCACAGATTTAGTAGCTTTAGCTGCTTTAGCCCTGGCAAAGGCCTTAATGGACATGGCTGCAGGTGGCCTAGCAGCTCCACGTGCAGGGTTTGAAATATCCAAGGGAATAGTGTCTGATAATTCCTGAGAAACTGCATCAGCAGGTGGGATTTCAGAAGCCGATTCCACGAGGTTGGAAGAGGCCTCGGTAGAAGGAATGTTTTCGGCTGAAGGAAGAACCGCTTGCTCGGTTTCAGCCGAAACAGAGACACTCGCGGTTGGCTTAACCACGGTTTCGGCCGAAACCGCGGACCGCGAGTGTCGGTCCTTTTCCTTGCGTTTTTTAGATATTTGTGAAGTCGGAGGATCCGACGGCATAATATAAGCAAATTCGGAGCCGAAAAACTCCTCAGCAAATTCCGACCGACGTCTAAGCGTCCGCCGGTTAAAAGAAGCACAGGCTAGACAAGCTGCAACGTCGTGGTCTGGGCCTAGACAAGGTAAGCAGTAAGAGTGGAAATCTTTATGAGGTATTTGTTTCCCACAAGTTAAACAGTTATTCACTTTTTCTGACATCGGCTGAGGCAAGAAAGAGTCCCCAACGGGGTACTTAGCTTTTTAGAAGTCTTCGTAGTAGTTTTCGGTAGTAGTAATCTCTGGTTCTGACCGACCGGCACTTGCGAACAGCTTCTGCTTTGGGCGCCACGCGGCAAGAAAGACTGAGGAAAATGGCGTCGGCTGATGCCTTTATACCCGAAGAACTGCAGCTATGACGTCGGGTGAAGTGCGACACCAGCCGAGGCCAGACCCAGACTTTGGAATCCGACCGACCGAAGGGCTGCCTGACGACAGGACAACCCATTTGTAAGGACTGCAGATGCATCCTTGAAGGACATCAGAGAATTGATAACATAAGCGACACACAACAAATCTTAAGAAATGCCTGACATGCTTGGCAATAGGAATGTGGTAACAGACATCCTTTAGATCCAGCCTTACCAAGAAAGCTGGGTTTGGAATTAAAAGTATAAGATTGTGTTAACATCTTGAAATTGTGAATCTTGACATGGAGGTTTAGAGCACAAAGATCCAGTACTGGCCTTCGGGATCCTTCTGATTTTGAATCTAGAAAAATCCTCAAATAATAACCTTTGCCTAGGAGATTAAGAGGCAATGGTTCTATTACTTCCTGACAGAATGTTTTGCAGAACTGGGGAAGTGAGTAATCTGGTTTTCTGGGCATAGAGAATCCCCTGGAAATGAGGATCGTCAAGAATACCCTTGCTGGATTACATTAAGAATCCACTGATTAGGAGGATTACACTTAGAACCTAACTACCTGCAACCAAAAGGGAAGATGAACTCTGAGAAATGTAGACAGGTTGCCAGGGTGGGGTTAGAGGGAGCCTGAACTGGTGGATAGTCAATGCATACTGCAAAGACTGTCCTTGGTTTTTCAAGGCTTTTCTCCTCTTTCTCGAGCCTCCTTTTCATGGCCTTTTCTCTCCTTGATTAGCAACCCCTAGTTACTTTAAATGTTTGGTGCTAAAGGGGGCTGAAGAGGAGGAAAAAAAAAAGAAAAGTTACATGCTCTCCATAACGTTCTGAGTTGTTGCTTTTTGTTTTTCAACCGTGGGACATGGATCCGACTTAGCTGCATTTTCCAGCATTGGAACCGAGCTCCAAGCTCCTCCCCTACCCAAATGTCCCTGTCTTCTTCCTCCCCTCAGATCGAGATTGCCGCCAACCACAGCATTCCAACATGACACAATGCCTTACCCCTTGACAAAAATATGCACAGAGCACCACAGGAAAGAACAAGTTATGCCAAAGTAAAGGTTATGTCTCTTCCGGCCAGTCAACCACACAGCCCATGTAAGGCAGGGGGAAGGAGGGGAGGGACAGTTGAATACAAATGAAAAGCAACAACTCAGATGGAACGTTATGGTGAGTACATCACTTTGTTATCTGACGTTGTTGTTGTCATTTGCTCTTCCACCTGTAGGACAGAGTCCCCAGCTATAAAAAAACCTGGGAGGCCCTAATGGAAGGATATTCTGTAGCACAGTGGAGACAAAGGATGCCCTGCTTCTGGATAGAAGATCCAACTTGCAATGGGAGATGAAAGTATGTGACGATGCCCAGGTAGCCGCAGAGCAAATATCCAAAGAAACACTGGACCAAAAAGGCAGCTGAAGTGGCCACAGACCTTGTGGAATGGGTCTATGTTAAATCATCGAACACTTAAAAAAGCGAACAATGATTTATCAAACCCATGTAGGTGAAAGCTTACAATCTCGAATGCTTAGAACAGTGATTTATTTCCACAAAAAAAATAAAAAATTTAATACATTACATAAAGTGGGGGGCTTCACCCCCCTCACCCCCGGATGGGAGGGCTGTGCCCCCCCCCTACTTAAATATACCAACTGCGACATAGCACTACAGTCACGAAAATGGCAAAGTAATGGAAGCGGCCAAGCGATTTCTTTCCCAGGGAAAGAATTTGCTTATATGCCGTTTCGCTATTTTGCCTTTTCGTGCTTTCAAGTTCAATCAAGATGCATTTGAAAGAATGCATCTTCTATCATTTAATAGGAACCCTAGCAGAATGCACCTTAACTTGACCTGGCGGAGTTAATCCTTTGGCTGAATACTCCAGAACTATGCAATGAGAGATCCAATGAGCAATGGTGACCTTCGATACAGGTTATCCTAAAATGGGCTTAGAGTAGAAAACAAAAAGTCGATCAGACTTGCGAAAAGACTGTTTTGTGCAAGTAAAAACGTAATTGCCTGTGAACATCCAGCAAGTGCAATGTATACCCTCCTTTATTCTGTAAAGTACAGTTGTGTACACTTACCATAAATGTAGATGTTCGAGTGTATTCACTGTTGCAGTCATTACATTTGGGTAATCTGCTGGCAGGTTGCCCTCAGTCGGCCTGATTAACAAAGTCTTGGGTCCTGCGTCGGTTGCTGTCCCTTCTTCCATGATGTCAGGTCGTCAGGGGTATAAAACATGCAGCCAACACCATTACATCAGTTTTTCTTGCCCCAGATGTCAGGTGCCCCCCAAATGGGGAGCAATATATATATATATATATATATATATATATGTGTGTGTGTGTGTGTGTAGAATAAAACACACAAAACATATACCTCCAAACAAAAGCAAATACACCAAAAAGGCTTTTAAAGACAGTAACAGAAATGAGAGGTATAGTCAGAGAAAAACAGGGGGCTGGAAGGAGGGTAACCAGGACTGCAACTGTACTATGTTCTTCGTGTTTTACTGTTGCAGTCATTACATTTGGGTAGAATCCCAAAGCTATGGTTGGGAGGATGGATTTATAGAGCATTAGGAGAAGCTATAAGGCCCTGTAGGACAAGGTGGCAAAGCCTGCTCTGGATTTAGAGAAGAGAGTTAAATGGTAATGTTTGGTGAATGCATGAACTGAGATCCAGGTAGCAGCTTCTAGAATGTCTCTGGTAGGAACCCCTCTGAGAAAGGCTGCAGAAGTAGATGCAGCCCTGGTGGAATGAGATCTGATCCCCTTGGGGACAGGTTTACCATGGTGCATATAGCAGAAACTAATACAATGGCTTATCTATTTGGAAACAGTCTGCTTTGAAATAGCCTTTCCCTCTGTCCCTGCAGCAAATGCCACCAGTAATTGTTCAGATTTTCTTAGAGATTTAGTCCTGTTTAAGTAGAAACTTAAATGTCTGTGTACATTCAATGAATGCAGAATCCGCTCACCCTTGTTCTGTGGATTTGAGAAGAAAGTTGGCAGATGAATGGTCTGATTAAGGGCCACACTAGATACCACTTTAGGCATAAAGGATGGATTGGTCCTGAGAGCCACCCTGTCCAGGTAAAAAATAACGAAAGGCTCCACTGCCATAAGAGCCTGTAGTTCTGAAATCCTTTAGCTGAAGTGACTGCTAAAAGAAAAGCTGTTTCCAAAAGAGAAATTTTAGGTCCACAGTAGCAGCTGGCTCAAAAGGAGGTAGAGTGAGATTTTCCAAAACAAAACTGAGGTCCCATGCAGGCGTTGGTGCTCTCCTTGGAGGTCTTAATTTTTTGGCCCCTCTGAGGTACTGCTTTAGCAGAGGATGAGAAAAGAGGGGAGGCTCTGTGTTGTAATGAGCTGAAATGTCAGAGGCATGGATTTTTATGGAAGAAAAATATAGGCCCTTGTGAAGCATCTCAGTTAAGTATTGCAGAATCTGAGGAATATTGGGCATTGCTGTGCTTATTCCTTGTGCTTGGTTCCAGGCACAGAATCTTTTCCATTTGTCAGCATAAGATTTTCTAGCATTAGGCCTTCTAGTCTCCAAAGTGACATCAATCACAGGTTTGATGAGAGATGTAACTGGTGAAATTAGTTGATTAGCCATGCTGCAAAATTCAAAGTTTGGAGCTGAGTGTGCAGAATTTGATAGTTCTGCTGAGACAGTAGGTAAGGTGTCTGAGGAAGGTACCACGGAGGAAGGTGCGACATACTGCGCAGGAGCGGGTACCAGTGTTGGCGAGGCCAGTCTGGAGAAATCAGAATCATTTTTGGTTTTTCCTGTTGGACTTTTAGTAAGACATTGGAGAGCAGAGGCAGAAGGGGAAAGGCATTGACTGATAGGTTTTTCCAGCTGAAGGATAGAGCATCCACTCTCCAAGCTTTTTTGTGATGAATTCTTGTGCAGAATTTGTCCAACTGACAGTTTTGGGGTGAGGCAAAAAGATCTATGTCTGGGCTCCCCTATTTGCATGTCAACATGCTGAAGATTTGTGGATCCAGTTTCCATTCATGTGGGTCCATAAGATTTCTGCTTAGTTCGTCTGCCAGAGTATTTTGCTTTCCAGGCAAGAATTGAGCTTGTAGATATATTTAATATGTCAAGGCAGTGTTCCACAATGCCATGGCTAGTCTGCAAAGGATATAGGAATGTGTACCCCCCTGCCTGTTTATGTACCACATAACTGCGGTGTCGTCTGTCTTTATCAGTAGTTGTCCTGGATGAAGATAGTCCTTGAAGGCTGGCAGAGCATTCTGTACAGCTAGCATCTCTTTCTGATTGATATGTAGGTGAATTTGATTTGGGCTCCATTGGCCCTGAATGCATCTCCCTGCCAGATGCGTCCCCCCCAAGCATAGTCTGATGCATCTGTAGTCAGGGCTTGGGTGGCAGAGGGTGGAATGAATGACAGTCCCTTATTTTGGTGGCAGGCCTCTGCCCACCATAGGAACTCTAGCTGCAGGCAAGGAATGATAGGAATCATTGTTTCCAGGTTGTGACAATGCTGACTCCATAAGCATTTTAGGTACCATTGAAGTTTCCTCATATGCAGTCTTGCATATGGAATTAGAAGAATGCAGGAGGCCATGAACCCCAAGGCCTGCAGAATTTGCCTTACAGACAATTGGATTTTTGTGGCCACCTGTTTGAACTAAGTCATCAATTGAATTTGTTTTTTTGGCATAAGGTAAGTCATCTGGGCAGTTGTATTCAAGCTTGCACCCAGGAATGTAATTATTTGGGAGGGTACCAGTTGTGATTTCTTTTCGTTTATGGTGTACCCTAGACAAGTTAGAAGCCTTTTTACAAACGCCAGATGTTTTAGAAGAGTGTCCTTGTTTTCTGCCTGAATTAGACAATCATCCAGGTATGGATAAATTTGAATATTTCTTTGCCTGCAAAATGCAATTACGAGTGCCAGACACTTTGTGAAGACCCTGGGCGCAGTAGATAAGCCAAAGGGCAGTGCAGAGAACTGGCACTGCAAATAGTCTGCTTTGTAGCGGAGGTATCTTCTGCAAGATTCCCAGATTGGGATATGCAGGTAAGCCTCTTTTAAGTCTAGAGTTACCAACCAGGCATCCTTGCCTAGCATAGGTAGTAACTGTTGAAGAGTCGGCATCGTGAATTTTGGAATGTCCAGAAATGTATTTAGAATGGATAAGTCCAGAATTGGACCCCATGATTTGTCTTTTCTGGGTACCAGGAAAAGTCTTGAATAAAAACCTTGTCCCTTTTCCTTTTCTGGTACTGGTTGAATAGCCCCCATATTCATGAGGGACATAACTTGTTTCTGGGCCTCTGCCCACTGATTTGGAGGCAGATCTGGCCATCCGTTTGAGATTGCCAACGTGTGGAAATGAAATCTGTATCCCTGGGATACTATATTTAAAACAGAATACCAAAAGCTGCAGATGAATAGTAAATGAAACCACAGTTCGTTGAGAAAAAACACTTTTATAGATAACAAACAGCAAAGCTTTCGGGTAGAACCCTTTCTCAATACTATTACAAAGAATAAAAAAATATTTAGGTTTAAATACAAGCCAAAATATCACATGACATGCAGCCCAAAAAATCATGTGACAATATATATATAAAATATAAAGCATATAAAATATGCATAAAAGAGTATTTTAAACCATCATCAAATACTAATACATATACGTAACAATCAAAAGATGCATAAAAAAAATACACCATAAGAACCTAACAATACAAACTGGTTTGTTGCAGTTTAGTAAGAATGGGTTTCAGTGTGACCATAGAATTTAGTCCTGGGAGGTGATCAGCAGCTAATCTAAGTATCCATTCATATTGCTTAATCTCAAACAAATTATTGCTATCCCCACCCCTTAGAGTTGTATGTACTATATCTATAGCTCTGAATCCAAACCTATGGTCAGAACCACATGAACTTATGTGTTTGAATAAAGCATTCTTGTCATTTGCTCTTCTAACCTCAGATTTATGTTCAATAATGCATTCTTTCAGCTTCCTGGTCGTTTTCCCCACATAAAAGGCGGAACATAGAACACAGGTTGCCAAATAAATCACATTAGTAGTAATACAAGTTGCTAAAAGATCAAATTTATAAATTTTGCCAGTTGTCGGGTGTTGAAACACATTACTCTCAATACTCATAATATCAGAGCAACAAGTACAGTTCATACAACAAAAGGTACCTGGTTTAGAGAAAGTGGGACGATGGAAACTTGTGTTAAAATCTTTATAGCATAATTTGCTTTTTAATGTTCTCATATTCCTATATGAGAAATATGGTCTATCACCCAAAACAGCCTTGACGTCAGCAGATGCCATTAATATAACCCAATTTCTCTCTATAATCTGCTTAACCAGATGTGTCCTGGTATTATACGAAGTAATATATCTAATTTTAAAATCTTTATGTTCTGGTTTACTCCAAATAAAATTAGGCTCATCATTTAACAAAAAAATTGGTTTAGGTTTTGTGCTTCTATCAGCTATAATCTTAGTTTTCACATCCATTAAAAATTTTGGATCATATCCACTATTTATAAAATCTTCAGCCATTTCATCAAGCTGTGCAACAAAACATATCTCATCTGTGTTCAACCTACTGACTCTACTGAATTGTGATGTTATTATACCTTTAAAGACATGAGGGGCGTGCATGCTAGTGTTGTGTATATATCTACCAGCATAGTGTGAAGGGACCCTTCTAATAATTGTATTTTTACATCAAGAAAGGCTATTGCATGGTCTGAAAAGTCCATTTTGAACTTTAGAAAGTTCGTAGTTGTATTCAAATAATCTACGAATTCAACCAGTTGAGACAAAGACCCTTTCCAAATCATAAAACAATAGTCTACAAAACGTTAATAAAAACATAAACAATGGTTCAAAGAGTTTTTACTACTAATAATATAAGTTTTCTCCCACTGATGTAGTACCAAATTTGCATAAGTATTGGCTACTGAAGTGCCCATGGCTACACCAGTCAGTTGCAAGTATAGTTGTTCATCAAATAAAAATATATTATTAGTTAAGACTATATCCAAGAGAAAACATACATTCTCTATATGTCTTGGTGTCATCGACGCTTGTGAAGTTAAAAATTCCCTTATAGATTCAATGCCATATTCATTCGGTATAACCGTAAATAAAGATGAGATATCCAGAGTAACAAATAAAAAGTCACCTTGGTTTAGGGAAGTAACATTTAAATCATTATACCAACGTCGTAGTTTAGATATAAAATCTATAGTATCTCTCAGAACATTAGTGCATTGTGATAAGAAAGGTTGTAACTGTTTCTGTAAATAGATTGAAATTGGCTCCGTAAGCCAACCACCACCAGACACTATAGGCCTCATAGGTGGGTCATGCATTGATTTATGTATTTTTGGAAGACCATAGAGTTGTGGAATTACGGGGCAAGGAACATTAAAGAAATGGAATAAGTCTAAACTAATGTCACCATTAATTTGTAAATCATAGATCATCATATTTACTTAACTTATACATCTCTTAACATCAGCAGATGTAATACATTTAAATGCATTACCTTCCTCAAGTAAAGTAATCATAGATTGTAAATATTTTTCCTGATCCATAAGGACCACCACCCCGCTTTTATCGGCTTGTTTAATAACTATATCATTATTTGCCTGTAGCATTTTTAATGCTAAGTGTTCATCATATGTTAAATTAAAGCGCCTTATTTTTAAACAAACAGAATATAAACATCTTAGCTCCTTTTCGCACAAATCATGATAAGCAGTTAACACAGGTATACTGGCAGGTATAAAGGTACTGCGCCTTTTACAACAAGTTTGAATAGAGAGGGAGTTACCAAATAGAACCCTTAGGTTAACATTTCTAACAAATTGCTTAAGATCAGTTAATGCAGTGACAAGGTCATCACTAGCTATTGGAATAAAACTAAGTCCCTTTTGCAATAAAGAATAATGCGAAGTCTTCAAGTCAAAAGTTGACAAATTCAAAGTACCTTTTATTTTCGGCTCATTTTGCCCTGTCCTAAAGGGCTATTATTTTTTTGTTTAGTCGCAACCATGGTTTGCCTAGTTAATGAACTACTCCTCCAGGTTAAACGCTCTGATATTTTCTCCGGTTTATCCAGCTGGAAACGTTTATGCAACAAATTTAGGGTTAGTTGGTGAGTTTTCTTGACACTGTTAGACCGCATACTAGTGTCTCCATTTTGTTTTGCTTCTTCGCTGTTGTGCGAGCACACACTCGCACCAGCTGTCTCTGACATCACAGTAGTAGGCGTGCTTTCATTCGTATGATTCGGAGAACTGACAAGTGCCGGTTCCTGAGTTAATACATTAGCTGGCAATGAATCAGTAAAGTCATCCAAAGTATCCAGTGAAACTTTCTTCACGTGAGGTATATTAGTATGGCGTGTATATGGATCATTTTTCGGCCAAGAAAATATATGACCCCTTTGGAAATCGGTGACACCACGTATAAGCTTGCGTTTTTTCGTAGCCTCCAGTCAGTCATCAAAGGCCTGCATTCTATCCAGCATTTGTTGATAAACTCCAACCATATTAGTAAAACAAGGCATAAGCATAATATAATTTTCCATGGTCATTATCTGTTCTTTCAACTCACTTTCACTGACAGAAAAAAAAGTCATTCATGAGAGCCATGTAATCAAGGCTCAACTTGATATTTAATTGCTGCCAGCGTTTTAGTAGATCTGGATAGGCATTCCCATACGAGGGCATTTTCAAAATTCTCAAGCCTCGTGGGACAATGCCTCTCTCCAGATAAGCCGTAAAGCTAAATCGTTGCCATTGCAGGCGCTTAAAAGCACCTACTTTTCTTTCAAGCAATTGTAACTTCTTATTGAAGTCCGCAGCATTCTCAGTGTTAGAAGAACTATCGTTCTCAGTGTCCAAACATGCTGTAGAAACAAACTGTAACAAAGGATTGGTCTCATTCACTAGGAGAGACCTAATTGAGTTTGTAGTTTTCAAAACTTCCATATTATTAATGAATAAACGGGCTGCAACAGACTCTTCAGGTATTCCCAATCAAGCAGCAAAATATACGAACAGAATACCAAAAGCTGCAGATGAATAGTAAATGAAACCACAGTTCATTGAGAAAAAACACCTTTATAGATAACAACAAACAGCAAAGCTTTCGGGTAGAACCCTTTCTCAATGCTATAACAAAGAATAAAAAAACATTTAGGTTTAAATACAAGCCAAAATATCACATGACATGCAGCCCAAAAAATCATGTGACAATATATATAAAATTAAAAGCATATAAAATATGCATAAAACAGTATTTTAAATCATCATCAAATACTAATACATATATGTAACAATCAAAAGATGCATCAAAAAATACATCATAAGAACCTAACAGTACAAACTGGTTTGTTGCAGTTTAGTAAGAATGGGTTTCAGTGTGACCATAGAATTTAGTCCTGGGAGGTGATCAGCAGCTAATCTAAGTATCCATTCATATTCATGATCACCTCCCAGGCGCTTTAATTTAACATATGATGAACACTTAGCATTAAAAATGCTACAGGCAAATAATGATATAGTTATTAAACAAGCCGATAAAGGCGGTGTGGTGGTCCTTATGGATCGGGAAAAATATTTACAATCTATGATTACTTTACTTGAGGAAGGTAATGCATTTAAATGCATTACATCTGCTGATGTTAAGAGATGTAGAAGTTCGGTAAATATGATGATCTATGATTTACACATTAATGGTGACATTAGTTTAGACTTATTCCATTTCTTTAATGCTCCTTGCCCCGTAATTCGACAACTCTATGGTCTTCCAAAAATACATAAATCAATGCATGACCCACCTATGAGGCCTATAGTGTCTGGTGGTGGTTGGCTTACGGAGCCAATTTCAATCTATTTACAGAAACAGTTACAACCTTTCTTATCACAATGCACTAATTTTCTGAGAGATACTATAGATTTTATATCTAAACTACGACGTTGGTATAATGATTTAAATGTTACTTCCCTAAACCAAGGTGACTTTTTATTTGTTACTCTGGATATCTCATCTTTATTTACGGTTATACCGAACGAATATGGCATTGAATTTTTAACTTCACAAGCGTCGATGACACCAAGACATATAGAGAATATATGTTTTCTCTTGGATATAGTCTTAACTAATAATATACTTTTATTTGATGAACAACTATACTTGCAACTGACTGGTGTAGCCATGGGCACTTCAGTAGCCAATACTTATGTAAATTTGGTACTACATCAGTGGGAGAAAATGTATATTATTAGTAGTAAAAACTCTTTGAACCATTGTGTATGTTTTTATCAACGTTTTGTAGACTATTGTTTTATGATTTGGAAAGGGTCTTCATCTCAACTGGTTGAATTCGTAGATTATTTGAATACAACTACGAACTTTCTAAAGTTCAAAATGGACTTTTCAGATCATGCAATAGCCTTTCTTGATGTAAAAGTACAATTATTAGAAGGTTCCCTTCACACCAGTGTCCACAAAAAGGAAGTCTATGCTGGTAGATATATATACAATACTAGCATGCACGCCCCTCATGTCTTTAAAGGTATAGTAACATCACAATTTAGTACAGTCAGTAGGTTGAACACAGATGAGATATGTTTTGTTGCACAGCTTGATGAAATGGCTGAAGATTTTATAAATAGTGGATATGATCCAAAATTTTTACTGGATGTGAAAACTAAGATTATAGCTGATAGAAGCACAAAACTTAAACCATTTTTTTTGTTAAATGATGAACCTAATTTTATTTGGAGTAAACCAGAACATAAAGATTTTAAAATTAGATGTATTACTTCCTATAATACCAGGACACATCTGGTTAAGCAGATTATAGAGAAAAAATGGGTTACATTAATGGCATCTGCTGACGTCAAGGCTGCTTTGGGTGATAGACCATATTTCTCATATAGGAATATGAGAACATTAAAAAGCAAATTATGCTATAAAGATTTTAACACAAGTTTCCATCGTCCCACTTTCTCTAAACCAGGTACCTTTTGTTGTATGAACTGTACTTGTTGCTCTGATATTATGAGTATTGAGAGTAATGTGTTTCAACACCCAACAACTGGCAAAATTTATAAATTTGATCTTTTAGCAACTTGTATTACTACTAATGTGATTTATTTGGCAACCTGTGTTCTATGTTCCACCTTTTATGTGGAGAAAACGACCAGGAAGCTGAAAGAACACATTATTGAACATAAATCTGAGGTTAGAAGAGCAAATGACAAGAATGCTTTATTCAAATACATAAATTCATGTGGTTCTGACCATAGGTTTAGATTCAGAGCTATAGATATAGTACATACAACTCTAAGGGGTGGGGATAGCAATAATTTGCTTGAGATCAAGGAATATGAATGGATACTTAGATTAGCTGCTGATCACCTCCCAGGACTAAATTCTATGGTCACACTGAAACCCATTCTTACTAAACTGCAACAAACCAGTTTGTACTGTTAGGTTCTTATGATGTCTTTTTTTGATGCATCTTTTGGTTGTTACATATATGTATTAGTATTTGATGATGATTTAAAATACTGTTTTATGCATATTTTATATGCTTTTAATTTTATATATATTGTCACATGATTTTTTGGGCTGCATGTCATGTGATATTTTGGCTTGTATTTAAACCTAAATATTTTTTTTATTCTTTGTAGTAGTATTGAGAAAGGGTTCTACCCGAAAGCTTTGCTGTTTGTTGTATACTATATTTAAAACCCATTTGCCCTGGGTAATCAGTTGCCAGTTTCGTGCATGAACTGCCAGTTTTCCCCCCAAAGGGGCGGCCAAAAGATAAGTGTTTGGTGATTGCAGTGGAATGTCATTGAGACTGTTTACCATACGAAGGTGCCTTGCTGCTTCCAGATTTTGAGGTGGAGGCACCCCATTGCTTTATTCTAAAGGTTCCTTGTGACTGAAACCTGGAGCCTTTGGAATGCCTGGGTTTGACCTGAGCGGCTCTAGTGGGTACTGGAAAGGACCAGTTCTTAGTAGACCAGTGCCTACTAAACCTGGGTGGCTGCACTTGTAAGAAATCTTTCACAGTTTGCATAGATTTAGCTTTATCCTCCATCTTTTTCAAAACTTCTTCAGCCTTATTACCAAATAGACTGTCCTGTTGTAAAGGAACATCCAACAATTTTGCTTTAACATGGTCAGGCAGACTTTGCTCCTTGAGCCAAGTATGCCTTCTTATCACAGATCCAGTTACAGCAGCCCTGCAAGGGGCCTCCAAGATATCAAAACCACATTGCAAAGTATGTTTTCCAACTTGTTCAGCTGAATGCAATAAATCCTGCAACTCTATTTTCCACACAGTCAGAAATCAACATAATTTTCTGCTTAAGTAAACCCATGACATGCTGCTGATATTAAAGCATATGAAACTGACAGTTTAAAGCCGTGATTGCTAAGGTTGCAGACGTGCAAACCTTCTTACCCCATCTATCCAGCGCCCTGGAATCTCTATCAGAAGGGGTAGGATTTTTAGCAGTAGAAGCCTTAACTCCCTTGGGACCCTGAGAAATGGTTTCAGGGTCAGCAGTAGGGTTTTTAAAAAGGAATTTGTGGAAATCAGGAACCCTGTAGTATCTGTCTGGCTTACTAGGAGCTGAAGGCAGGGAATCAAGAGTCATACTGGAATCTGAGAAAACATCATCAACAATGTCTAGAACAGGAGGTATAACCAAAGGCCTATGCTGAGGAAGAAGAAGAAAATCCCTAAGTCTTTATTTAGATTCTGAGAAATCCTGACTCTCCCAGTGAAAGTGTTCCCTTAAGGTATGCAAAGTTTCTCCAAAAGAAAAATCCTCAGGAGGAGAAGCAGGAGGGATGGATTCTTCTGCAACAGAGTCCTCATAAGTGGGTATAGATAATTCCTGATCAGAACAGGAATCAGAAGAAATAGAAACCTGATCTGAAGATTCATAGTCAGTGCCTTGCCTAGGCCTCTTAGCAGGAGGGGGATGGCTACCCCTGATCAAGGTAATTAAATCCTTAACCATTTTGATCATTTGTTTTTTAGGCATTGGGGCCTGTACACGTGGCCCAAGCGTCATTTTTTTTTAGACATAGAAGTAGTTTTTGGCCTTAGTTTTGAAGATGGCGTTTGTTTAATATACACATCTTTAGGCCTGAAAACACCCTCAGAAGCCGGTGCCTACTCAGCAGCTCCGGACCCATCTAAGGTAGAGACATCCGTAGGTTCAGTACTTAAAGTATCTCATGGCATACCGGACTCTGAATGGGTCTTAGTAGAGGCCTGTGTATCAAAAGTAGTGGGTATCAGGGGCTGTGAAAGCACCTCACTGAGTACCGGCGAACCAGCGACTGGCTTAGGAGAAACTTTGTCGGTTTTGGACCTCGACGGTCTGTCTCTATCTTTTTCTTTGCGTTTTTTAGGTATTCCGGTAGTCGGATTGCTAACCAATGACATTTCTGGATAGTTAAATCTTGAGCCAAAATATTTAGAAGCAAAAATGTACAGACGTTTAATAGTGCGTTGATTAAATTTAGCACAAAACCGACAGCAAGGCACGTTGTGGTCAGGGTCTAGGCAAGGACTACAGATCAAATGAAAATCCTTATGAGATATTTGCTTCCCACAAATAATACAATTATTAACTTTTACTGAAATCTGTAAGGTTCAAGAAAAAGTTTCCCCAACGGGGTACTTAACTTTTAGTTGAAGACTTCAGTTCTGAAACTCGAAAATGAAAATTTCAGGATTCGGCCAACCGGCACTTGCGAACTGCTTCTGCTTCGGGCACCGCGCGGCAATAAAGACTGATGTAATGGCGTTGACTGAATGTTTTATACCCATGATGACCTGACGTCATGGAAGAAGGGACAGCAACCAACGCAGGACCCAAGACTTTGTTAATCAGGCTGACTGAGGGCAACCTGCCAACAGATTACCCGAATGTAATGACTGCAACAGTGAAACACGAAGAACATCCTGATTAATGTTTGATTCCGAAGCCACCTTTGGAAGGAAAGAAGGATTAGTGCGTAAGGACACCCTGTCTTATGGAAGATCACATAAGGAGGCTTAACAGATAAGGTTTGAAGCTCTGACACTCTTTTGGCTGAAGTAACAGCAATCAAGAAGGCTCTCTGCCAAGACAAAAACTGCAAGTCCACCGAAGCTGTGGGCTCAAAGAGAGAAGAAACTAAGGCTTGGAGGACCAACCTGAGGTCTCCAAGGTAGCACTGGATCCTTGTTGGGGGCCTAAGAAGAAAGGTATCTTTCAAAAAGGCTTTACACAAAGTTTAGTCGAAGCCAGGGAAGCCAAATTATCTCCTATGTGGAAGTTAGATATAGCTGCCAGCTGATCTTTAACCACAATAAAACAAGCACTCTGTTAAAAAATACCTGCCAGAAACTCTAAAATGGCAGGAACCAGGACAGTAAAGATGTCCAAGTCACGCTGGGATGCCCAAATTGATAAACATTTTGACTTACTAGAACAAACCTTCCTAGTGCAAAAATGTATGAGCCACTACTAACATCTTCTTAACCGGAGAAGACTTCCAGGAGTCTTGACCATCATGGGAACTGGAGCAGCTAAATGGTAATCTTCAGACTGGCCAGATCTGGGTGTGGAATCCCTAAGCGAAGTGAAATTAGATCCGGAACTGGATCCAATGTCCTGGGAGGACACACTACATGAGACCACAGAGAAGGGAACCATACTTGGCGAGGTCGGAATGGGGCAATGAGGATGACTCAGCTACCCAGCCGTCAAGCTTTCTGAAGGAATTTCGAAATCAGGGGGAGAGAAAGATAAGCCTACAGAAGACCGGAGGGCCAAGCATGAACCAGAGTGTCCCTGGGACTTCTCTCAGTGGGGGGTTCAGAGTGAAAATCTCACTGCACTTCAGGTTGGAAGGAGAGGCGAAGAGATTGCAGCAAGGCTGACCAAACTTCAGAAAGATCTGTTTCACTACTGAAGGTTTCAGATACCATTTGTAAGGCATCAGGATAGATCTGCTTAGCCTGTCTACTAGAATGTTGGACCTCCCCGGAATGTGTGTTGCCACCAGAAAACAGCTGGTGGAGATCGCCCACTCCCACACTCTCATGGCTTTGCGACAAAGGGGTTAAGACCTGGTTCTACCCTGCTTGTTGGTGTACCAGACTACAGACATGCTGCCTGTCTGGATGGCAATCGTCCCTAAGGGAAGATGGGCATGAAGAGCTTGCAATGCCAAGACCACTGCCCTCATCTCCAGGACATTGACATGCACTTGGGTCTCCAGGGAAGACCACGTGCCTTGGACTGTCCTTCGCAAGCAATGTCCTCCCCATCCATGTAGGAAGGCATCCATGGTCACTGTGGTCAAAGGGGCAGGAAAAATAAATGGGGACCCCGATGAAGGTCTGGGCATTGAAACCATCAGAGAAAGGAATCCCTGCATGCTCGGGATAAATGAACTGGATGGGACCATGGTAGATCTAGTAATGACCACTGGACCACAAGAGTCCATTGGAGCACCCTCACGTGCAACTGGGCCCATGGGCACGAGGGTGATCATGGCTGTATTGGACACCAACGCCTGTAAGACAGATTCTGCTGGGGGAGATTGAGCCTGAAGGATGCATAAGATATACAGTTTGAGGGATTGCAGTCTGTCTGGAGTTAGAAAAACTTTGGTCTGAATGGTGTCTAACTGAGCTCCAATAAAATCCAGAACTTGAACCGGGTTCAACCGGGACTTGTTGAGATTTATGGTGATGCCCAACTGGTGACCGGTCTGGAGAAGGGAATCCCTGCAGAGTTGATGCCTGCAGAGAGCGGAAAAGAGCCAATCGTCCAGGTAGGGATAGACCTGGAAGCCCTGCAGCCACAGGTGAGCTGTTACCACTGCCATCACTTTGGTGAACATCCTGGGGGCTGTGGTGAGACCAAAGGGTAGTGCTCTGAACTGCTAATGATTGGCCCCCAGCCAAAAGTGGAGGAACTTCCAAGAGCATCTGTCCATTTTGATGTGATATTATGTGTCCTGGAGGTCCACACAGCACATCCAGTTGTTCTCCTGCAGGAAAGGTAGGACAGACTGGAATGTGACCATCTGGAATTTCGTCTTGCCAACTGCCAGGTTTATGGTTGGCAGATCCAGGATTGGTCTCAAGTCTCCCATCTTCTTTGGCACTAAAAAGAACCTAGAATTGATGCCTAATCCAGACTGGTCTGGGGGAACAGGCTGGGTGACACGTTTTTCGAGCAGCTTGGAAATTTCCACTGCTGCATCATCCCTTTGCATGGGTGGAACGTCCAGGAGGTGTTTGGGGGGGGAGGGGAGGACTAATATCCTCTGGATATGATTTGCAACACGCAACATTCATCTGTGACAGACTCCCAGGCCACTGGATGTAGGGAAAGTCAAACCCTGATTGCCTCCAGAGACGAGTAGCCAGGCAACCCTTCAGGGCTGCTGCACAGGCCTGTCAGAGAATGAATCCCGAGAGTCTTGGTTCCTTGGACACCCTCTGCTGTAAGGGCAGCGTCTGTCAAATCCCACTCTACCTCTGTGGGAAGGCGAGTCCTGAGCATCCTGGGAATAACCCTGAGACTTCCGGAACCACATCTTCTTCACCCCTCACTGATTCCTGGAAAAGGTTTGTTGAGGGGTTGTGAACTGGATTCCAATGGCAGACAAAGTCCTCCTATCCTTCTCGATCTGAACCAATGTGTCATGTACAGTCTTTCCAAAGAGAGTGGAACGTACAGTTGTGTACACTTACCATAAATGTAGATGTTTGAGTGTATTTACTGTTGTAGTCATCACACTTAGGTTATCTGCCTGCAGGTAGCCCTCAGTCGACCCGAATACTAGAGACTTAGTATTTCTGCGCCGGTTACTGTCACTCCAGGTCTGAAGTCAGGTCGTCAGAGGTATAAAAACAGGCAGCTGACGCCATTACATCAGTTTTTCTTGCCCTAAATGTCAGGAGCCCCCCAATAGGGAGCTAAGGTATGATGGGAAAATCACTACCAGTAAAAAGTAAATACCAATACCAATACCCCTGTAAGGGGTGAGTAATAGACACAGAGAGGAGAGAGAGACAGAGGAGGGTGCTGGAGGGAGGGAAACCAGGACTGCAACAGTGAATACACTCGAACATCTACATTTATGGTAAGTGTACACAACTGTACTATGTTCTTCGTGTTTCACTGTTGCAGTCATCACACTTGAGTTGATTCCCAAAGCTGAAGAAAGGGTGGAGGCAGTCAAGAAGAGTTGGGGCTGGCTGGTATGTCCTGCAGGACTGCAGTTGCAAAACCCGCCCTGGATTTAGAAAAGATAGGCAGGTGGTAATGCTTGGTGAAGGAGTGTATAAAACTCCAGGTAGCAGCTTCCAGAATGTCCCTGGTAAGGACTTCCCTGAGGAATGCTGTAGAGGCAGAAGTTGCCCTAGTGGAATGTGTTCTCACCACCTAAGGGGTTGGTTTCCCATGGTGTTTGTAGAAGAAATGGATACAGTGTGCTATCGTTTTGAAATGGCCTTGCCCTCTGCCCCAGGTGCAAAACTGAGTAGCAACTGGTTAGATTTCTTGAAGGGTTTAGTCCTATCCAGGTAGGATCTGAGCTGTCTTTGCACATCCAAGGAGTGCAGGATCGTTTCCCCTTTATTTTGAGGATTAGGGAAGAAAGCTGGCACATGGACAAATTGGTTGAGAGCCACACTGGACACCACTTTAGGCATAAAGGAAGGATTAGTCCTGAGGGAGACCCTGTCAGCATGAAAAATAATGAAGGGTTCCACAGCCATAAGTGCTTGTAGCTCAGACACTCTTCTAGCTGAAGTGATGGCCAGAAGCAAGGCTGTTTTCCAAGAGAGGAATTTTAACTCTGCTGATGCTGTAAGCTCAAAGGGAGGACGAAGCATGAGCTTCTCCAGTACAAGGTTAAGGTCCCAAGCAGGGGTGGGTGCTCTCCTTCGTGGCCTTAAGTTGTTTGCCCTTCTCAGGAACTATTTGATGAGAGGGTGAGAGAAGAGAGGTGGCTCAGTGTTGTAATAAGCTGATATGGCAGAGGCATGGATCTTAATGGAGGAGAAGGATAGGCCTCTGTGGAGTAGATCTGCAAAGTAATTCAGGATTAGAGGTAAGGAGGGCAGTGCTGTGTCCTCTCCTTTAGATTGAATCCAGAAGCAATACCTTTTCCACTTATCAGCATAGGATTTCCTTGTACTGGGTCTTCTGGCTTCAAGAATGATGTCCAGTACCTGCTTGCTTAGGCTGGTCACTGGGGGAGAATTCAAGGAATAAGCCAGGCTGCAAGATTCAGGGTTTGCAGTTGCTGATGCAAGATCTGTTCCCCCTGCTGAGTGAGACGGATTGGGATCTGGGGTAGGTGCCAGGGTGGCACCGGTGAAAGGCTGCGCAGTAGTGGGTACCAGTGCTGGCGTGGCCACTCTGGGGCAATCAGGATTGTCCTTGGTCTGTCCTGTCTTATCTTGAGTAATATTCTTGAGAGAAGGGGCAGAGGGGGGAATGCATAGACTGAGAGGCTTTCCCATTGGAAGGATAAGGCATCCACTTTCCAGGCCCTGCTGTGAGGTGTCCTGGTGCAGAATTTGCTGAGCTGGTGATTGCAGGGAGAGGCAAAGAAGTCCAATTCTGATGTCCCCCATTTCTGGATTAGAAGGCTGAAGGTGCTGGGTTCTAATTGCCACACGTGTGGGTCTAGGAGATTTCTGCTTAAGTTGTCTGCCAGTGAATTTTGTTTGCCTGGCAGGAATTGAGCTTGCAGATGAGCATGCATGTCCAAGTCTGTGTTCCACAGGGTCATGGCTAGCCTGCAGAATGGGTAAGAGTGGGTTCCCCCCTGCTTGTTGATGTACCACATAACTGTGGTGTTGTCTGTTTTTATTAGCAGGGGTCCTGGTGAGAGTAGGTATCTGAAAGCTGTTAGAGCGTGCTGAACAGCTAGCATCTCTTTTTGGTTGGTGTGCGGATGAATTTGACTTGGGCTCTAGTGGCTTTGAATGCACTTGTTGTCCAGGTGTACCCTTCAGGCATAGTCTGATGTGTCTGTGGTTAGGGTCTGGGTGGCATGGGGTTGAGTAAAGGGAAGTCCCTTGTTGTGGTTGCATGCTGCTGCCCACCCAAAGAAACTCTGTCCTTAGACAAGGTATTGTCCTTAGACAAGGTATGATAGGTATGATAGTTTCCAGGTCCTGAGAATGTTGACACCAAAGACTTTTTAAGTACTACTGAAGTTTCCTCATACGCAGTCTGGCATATGGAATTAGTAGAATGCAAGAGGCCATGAACCCTACTGCCTGCAGGATTTTCCTTGCGGACAGCTGGGTTCTGGTGGCCATTTGAGTGAAGTAGCCTGTCAGATAGGCTTGTTTTTCTGGAGTAAGGAATGCCATCTGGGATGCTGTGTCGAAGCTTGCTCCCAGAAATACAATCTTTTGACTGGGGACTGGTTTTGATTTATTTTCGTTGATAGTGTACCTCAGGGAGGTTAGAAGGTTATTTACAAATGTCAGGTGCTGCAACAGCTTTTCCTGACTGTCTGCCTGAATCAGGCAGTCGTCCAAGTACGGGTAAATTTGAATTTTTCACTGTCTGCAATAGGCAATGGCTGGAGCCAGGCATTTTGTGAATGCTCTGGGAGCAGTGGATAAGCCAAAGGGAAGTGCAGAGAACTGATAATGCATAAATGCTGCCCCCAAAAGTAAGTATTTCCTTCATGATTCCCTGACAGGGATGTGCAGATAGGCTTCTTTTAGGTCTAGGGTGGCTAACCAGGGATCCTTGGACAGCATAGGAAGAAGCTGCTAAAGGGTGAGCATTTTGAATTTTGGTACCACCAGGAAGGTGTTTAGAATGGAAAGATCTAGGACTGGGCTCCAGGTGCCCTCTTTTCTGGGTAGCAGGAAAAGTCTGAAATAGAACCCTTGATCTAGCGGTTTTGCAGGAACAGGTTGAATTTCCCTTATGGAGGGCAGGGATTGAACTTGGATTTGTGCCTGTGCCCACTGGTTTGGAAGAAGGTCTGGGATCCCTTTTGGGGTTGGCAGTGAGTGGAAGTAAAATTTCTACCCCTGGGATACACTGTTGAGGACCCATCAGTCTTTGGTGATGGATGTCCAGTTTTTTGCATGATGGGCAAGTTTTCCTCCTAGGGGCATGAGCAGTTGGGCAGAGGTGAGGAGTGGAATTGAGAAGTCATTGTGAATTCTTTCCGTAAGGGGGTGGCTTAGCACTCCCTGTTTTTGAAGTGCAGGCACTCCATTGCTTAGATCTCTGCATACCCTTAGACTGTAGTCTGGAGTCTGTTTCCCATGGGTCTAGTTTGAGGTGGCCTTGATGGGGCTGGAAAGAGCCAATGTTTCGACAGGCAATGCCTACTGAATCTAGGAGGCTGCACTTGCAAGTAATCTGTCTGCATAGTTTTAGCTTTTTCTTCCATCTTTTTTAGAACCTCTTCTGCTTTGGTGCCAAACAGATTGCACTTGTTCAAAGGAGCGTCTAGTAATTTTTATCTGACATGGTTTGGCAAGGTCTGCTCCTTAAGCCAAGCATGCCTTCTCAGTACAGAACCAGTGACTGCTGCCCTGCAAGATGCTTCTAGGGCGTCAAAGCCACACTGCAAAGTATGCTTGCTGACTTGGCTTGCAAAATGCATAAGCTCTTGTAATTCTTTATTTTCTGCACAGTCTTTAAGGGTAGCTAATTTTTGCTTAATAAGTTTCATAATATGTTGCTGGTACTTCAGCATGTGAAACTGGCAATTCAATGCCCTAATGGCGAGAGTTGCACAGGTGTATACTTTTTTACCCCATCTGTCTAAAGCTCTGGAATCCCTGTCTGAAGGGGTAGGATTCTTAGCTGTAGTTGCTTTTATACCTTTAGGCCCCTGGGAGATGACCTCTGGGTCAGCAGTAGGATTTTTGAAAAGAAATTTGAGAGAGTCAGGAACTCTGTAGTACCTGTCTGAATTTCTAGGAGTAGGGGGTAAAATATCAGGAGTGGGTTTCACCAAAAGAAAAATCCCTGGAGGTGAAGCAGAGGGAATGGATTCCTCTGCATCTAAATCTTCATAAGCAGATAAAGGCATGTCTTCATATTCAGAAACCTGGGAGTCGTCGGACTCTTGGTCCGTTAAAGCTGCTGGGGACGGGTCTCTTTTTCTCCTAACAGGGGAAGGCTGGCTTCCCCTAATCAGCATAATCAGGTCCTCTGCCATCTTAAGCATTTGATGTTGTGGCAAGGAAGCAGGTGATTGAGTTTGTCGTCGTTTTTTTAGGCGAAGCTCATACTCTTGGCCTTAAAAACTCAGTAGTTTTAGACAGAACTAAAGACACAAAAGAAGTCGCTGGTTTGTATCGAATATCGGTAGTACAAAGAACTTACTCGGAAGCCGGTGCCTGCACAGCGGCTCCGGACCCATCCAAGGTAAAGACATCCGCAGGTTCTGCAGTCAAAGAAGAGTCTCGCGGCATACCGGACTCTGAACGGGTCTCGGTAGCAGCCTGCGAATCCATCAAAGTGGGCATCAGGGGCTGTGAAAGCACCTCAATGAGTACTGGCAAACTGTTGACCAGCTTAAAGGAAGCGTCATTGGCAGTTTTGGACCTGTGTGGTCTGTCTCTGTCTTTATCCTTATGTTTTTTTGGAAGATTGTTAGCTGGAAGGCTTACCAAAGCTATTTTGGAATACAGAGATCGAGAGCAAAAGTATTTAGCGCCAATAAGGGCCATGACGATGAATAGTTCGGGTGTTAAAGCACAAAACCGACAACGAGGTACGTCGTGGTCTGAGCCTAAACAGGTGACGCAGTAAGAATGGAAACCTCGTGGTGCTATTTGCTTTCCACAGACAAGACAACTGTTAACTTTTTCTGACATTGGTTAGAGCAAGAAAAAAGGATCCCCAAAGGGGTACTTAGCTTTAGAAGACTTCAGGATGATTCAATTTGGAAATGAAAACTCAGGTAGCAGCCGACCAGCACTCATGCAAACTGCTTCTGCTTTGGGCTCCTCGGCAAGAAAGACTGATGTAATGGCATCGGCTGCATGTTTTTATACCCCTGACGACCTGATGTCAGTCCTGGAGTGACAGCAACCGACGCAGAAATACTAAGTCTCTGGTATTCGGGCCTGCTGAGGGCTACCTGCTGGTAGATAACCCAAGTGTAATGACTGCAACAGTGAAACGAAGAACATCCATCGTACGGGGCAGTTGTAAAAGACGCCTTAAAGGGCTCCGAAAAGGCACAAAGCTGGAGCAAGGTGTGATGCCTGAAGGCAACGCCTGATGTGGCTGCTCTAGCGGTGCCCTCGGTAGCATAAGACAGGAGCTGCATAGAGGTGTTGGAGATGGAGGTGAGGGTGGCTGTCTGGGAGGAAAATAAATATTATTTTCCTCCGCCAACATAGACCCTGGGGCAGACTCAGCGACCTCCTTAACTAGGTCTCTCTGAAGCCTGATCAGGAGTGCCATGTAGTTCAGCGCACATACAGAGAATGTTGCTGAAGTGTAGACCCGCTTCCCAAAACAGTCCATGGTCTTCGACTCTTGGTCAGGCGGATGGACTGTGGAGATCTCCTGCACGAGCTCCTTCTTGGTGGCCGCCGCCACAACCACCATGGCATTGACAGGGATCCCTTTAACCAGTGCAGTTTATTTGATAGGGCACTGAGGATATTATTAGGATGTTTGGGGATAGGCTCCACCGGGTCAGGTTCCTTCCATGCCAGAGATGCTATGAGATCCACCATGGGATCCACGGGACGTGACACCCAGGATGTAGAGGTCCTGTGCCAAATGACTCCAGGAACACCAACTCATCAGGGTTGGGGTGTTTTGGACAGACCACCCCCACGCTGGCAAAGGATCTCCATGATGTTTCCAAAGGAGACATCATCTGAGGGTGACCGGGGAGAATCCTCCTCTTCCTCCAAGTCGGTGTCCTCTGTGAGAGACTCTGGTGGGGAGTCTAAGGGTATCCTTTTACACGTGTGCTTTCGAGGAACCTCCTCGGGGGGGGGGGTTCTCTGGGGAGGGCTCGAAAATGTCAGGCTGTTCCTGTGGGGGAATTCTCTGGGGCAGAGAGTCAACAGGCTGTCCCTGAGGGGGCAGGATGGCGGAATCAGGACCAGACACAGAGGGAGCCAGGACGGACTCCAAGGATGAAAGCATCAAGGGTCTCAATGGAACAGAGAGGACCCTCGCCATCATATCGAAGGCAGAGGGAGAACAATCCCCTGGAGCTGACAGAATGACCGGGTCAGTAATCCTCTAAGTCAGTGGAGGAGCTGGAGCTGAACCTCCAGGCACCGAGACTCTGAGTGGATGGCCCGGCTCCAAAAAACTGGTAGCTGGCACCACCCCTTCGGATCCAGCATTGAGGTTACAGCTCAGAGAGTCGGACAGCTCCAAGCTGCTTAGAGCCAACCCACTTAGGGCAATGGTCGGTGCTGAGGTACGAGGTACCATTGGCTTCAACCCCTCAATGCCAAGGGGCCTCAGACCCAAAGATTCTAAAACCGAGGTTTGGATCTGAGAAGGAGTGATTGGTAAAAAGGCGGACTGCATGCCTCCAGCCCATGAGGCGAGGGGGCAAGCAAGACTCCCATCTGAAACTGCGTGTGGATAAATTTTCACATCATCCTGCCCACCTCCGCTTTGGAAAGGCTGCGGGTGGACTTGGTGGAGGAGGCCACAGATACTAGCCTAGACAGGCGGGTGGAGGAGGCTGACACAGGGGAATGGTCCCGAGACACCTCCGGCTCCGGGAAGAAGCAAGGTGAATGGAGTCTAGGGGAGCTTGAGCTGGGAGGCGGGCGAGATTTCGCCAGGGGCTCGGCCAAGGAAGAGCGGTTGGGTGACTGCTTCCTTGGCCTATCCCAGTACTGGGTGTTTGCGTTTCTTCACATCCCCGGCCCACTTGGCGGGAGGTTGAGTCCCAGAGGCCAGGGGGAGGAAGCAGCAGAAAAGTACAGTTGTGTACACTTACCATAAATGTAGATGTTCGAGTGTATTCACTGCTGCAGTCATCACATTTGGGTTATCTTCCTGCAGGTAGCTCTCAGCCGGCCTGAATACCAAAGTCTTCGGATTTCTGCGTCGGATGCTGTCGCTTCTTCCATGAAGTCAGGTCGTCAGTAGTATAAAACATGCAGCTGACGCCATTACATCAGTTTTTCTTGCCCCATATGTCAGGTGCCCCCACAATAGGAATCAATTATATGGTATGGTATGGTACGCCCCCGTCAAAAAGCAAATGCACATGAAAAAATATATACATATACCAAACAAGAAGGAAAGGTATAGCCAAGAGAAGTCAGGGGGCTGGAGGGAGGGTAACCAGGACTGCAACAGTGAATACACTCGAACATCTACATTTATGTTAAGTGTACACAACTGTACTATGTTCTTCATGTTTCACTGCTGCAGTCATCACATTTGGTCGATTCCCAAAGCTAAGGAAGGGAGGAGGTAGTTAAAGAGCATTAGGGCAAGCTATTAAGCCCTGCAAGACTGCAGTGGCAAATCCAGCTCTGGATTTAGAAAAGATAGGCAGATGGTAATGCTTGGTGAAGGTGTATACAGAACTCCAGGTAGCAGCTTCCAGGATGTCCCTGGTAGGGACTCCTCTGAGGAATGCCGTAGAGGTAGATGAAGCCCTGGTGGAATGTGATCTTATCCCCTGTGGGGTAGGTTTTTCATGGTGCTTGTAGCAGAAATGAATGCAATGGGCTGAAATGGTTTGCTTTGAAATGGCCTTCCCCCTCTGCCCCTGCATCAAAGCCAACTAGCAGCTGGTCAGATTTTCTGAGAGGCTTAGTCCTGTCCAAATAGAATCCAAGTTGTCTGCGCACGTCCAGAGAGTGCAGTATCCATTCCCCCTTGTTTTGTGGATTAGGGAAAAAAATAGGCAAATAAATGGACTGGTTTAGGGCCACACTAGACACCACCTTGGGCATAAAGGAAGGATTAGTCTTGAGGGAAACCCTATCCGCATGGAAGATAATGAAGGGTTCCACTGCCATGAAGGCCTGTAATTCAGACACTCTTTTTGTATAAGTGATGGCTAAAAGTAAGGCTATTTTTCAAGAAAGGAATTTCAACTCTGCTGTTGCAGCTGGCTCAAAGGTGGAAGAGTGAGCTTTTCCAATACAAAGTTAAGGTCCCAGGCTGGAGTGGGAGCTCTCCTGGGGGGGGGGGGGTCTTAAATTTTTGTCCCCTCTAAGAAATTGTTTTAGCAAGGAGTGAGAGAAGAGGGGTGGCTCAGTATTATAATGTGCTGAAATGGCAGAGGCATGAATCTTAATTGATGAGAAGGACAGGCCCTTGCGGAGCATTTCTGTTAAGTACTCTGGAATATGAGGTAAGCTGGGCATCGTTGTGCCCAGCCCCTGAGCCTAGCTCCAGGAACAGTATCTTTTCCACTTTTCAGCATAGGATTTTCTGGTACTAGGCCTCCTTGCCTCCAGAATGACATCCCGCACCTGCTTAATGAGGGATGCTAAAGGAGAGCTCATGGAATTAGCCAGGCAGCAAGGTTCAGGGTTTGAAGCTGAGGGTGCACAATCTGGCCCGCCTACTGGAGCAGCAGGGAAGGGGTCTGAGGCAGGTGCCATGGGTGCAGCAGTGTCAGACTGCGCAAGAGGAAGTATCAGTGCTGGCGTGGCCAGTCTGGTGCAATCAGTACTGTTCTTGGCTTGTCCTGTTTGATCTTTAGTAGAACCTACGAGAGGAGAGGCAGAGGGGGAAAGGCATAAACCGAGAGGCTTTCCCAGGTAAAGGACAGGGCATTCACTTTCCAAGCTTGACTGTGGGGTGTTCTGGTGCAGAATTTGTTCAATTCGTAGTTCTGAGGGGAGGCAAACAGGTCTACCTCTGGGGTCCCCCATTTGTTCCTCAAGAAGTTGAATATTTTGGGTTCTAGTTTCCATTCGTGAGGGTCCATGAGATTTCTGCTTAAGTCGTCTGCCAGTAAATTTAGTTTGCCTGGCAGGAACTGAGCTTGCAGGTGCACTTGGTAGCTCAAGGCTGTGGTCCACAGAACCATGGCTAGTTTGCAGAGAGGGTAGGAGTGGGTTCCCCCCTGCTTGTTTATGTACCACATAACTGTGGTGTTGTCTGTCTTTACCAATAGTTGTCTTGGAAGAATAAGGTCTTTGAAGGCTGTCAGAGCATTCTGTACAGCTAACATTTCTTTTTGACTGATATGCAGGTGCATCTGTCTCGGGTTCCATTTGCTCTGAATGCACTGCCCTGCCATGTGAGCCCCCCCATGCATAGTCTGATGCGTCTGTTGTTAGGGTTTGGGCGGCAGGGGTTAGAGTGAAAGGGAGTCCCTTGTTGTGGTAGCAGGCCTCTGCCCACCAAAGGAACTCTGTCCTTAGACAAGGAATGATAGGAATCATTGTTTCCAGGTCTTGAGAATGTTGACACCATATACTTTTTAGATACCATTGGAGTATCCTCATATGCAGTCTTGCATATGGAATTAGCAGAATGCAAGAGGCCATGAACCCCACAGCTTGTAGTATTTTCCTTGCAGATAGCTGGGTTTTTATGGCCAATAGTTTGAAGTAGGTTGTCAAATAAACTTGTTTCTCCAGAGTGATGAATGCCATCTGGGAAGTTGTGTTCAAGCTTGCTCCCAGGAACACAATCTGTTGCCAGGGTACTAGGTGAGATTTCTTTTCATTGATGGTGTACCCCAGTGAGGTTAGAAGTTTCTTTACAAATGCCAGGTGTTGTAATAGCAAGTCCAGGCTTTCTGCCTGAATCAGACAATCATCCAAGTATGGGTAAATTTGAATATTTCACTGCCTGCAAAATGCAATAGCTGGAGCTAGACACTTTGTGAACACCCTGGGCGCGGTAGATAAGCCAAAGGGAAGTGCAGAGAACTGAAAGTGCATGGAGCCCGCCCTGAAATGTAGGTATTGTCTGCAGGATTATCTTACTGGGATGTGCAGGTAAGCTTCCTTTAAGTCTAGGGTTGTCAGCCAGGCATCCTTGGCTAGCACAGGAAAAAGCTGTTGAAGAGTTAGCATTTTGAATTTTGGAACCACCAGAAAGGTGCTGAGAATAGAGAGGTCCAGGATAGGACGCCAGGAGTTTTCTTTTCTGGGTACCAGAAAAAGTCTTGAATAAAAACCTTGTCCCCTTAGTTCTGCTGGGACAGGCTGAATAGCCCTGAAACTGAGAAGAGAGAGAACCTGTTGTTGGGCCTCCGCCCAATGATTTGGGGGGAGGTCTGGACAATCATTTGGGGTTGGTAGTGTGTGGAAGTGGAATCTGTATCCTTGGGAAACTACGTTCAAAACCCATTTGTCCTGGGTAATGAGTTCCCAGTTTTTCTGCATGCAGGGCGAGCTTTCCTTCTAAGGGAGCAAGTAGTTGGGCAGGGCTTGGAAGGGTTAAGGTTAATCACTGTGCCATTTTTCCGTAGGGGGGGTGGCTTACAACTCCCTGCTTTAGAAGTGGGAGCCCCCCACTGCTTAGATCTGTGCGTAGCCTGAGACTGAAGTCTTGGTGGTCTGGTGTTCCTGGGTTTGGACTGAGAAGGCCTGGAAGAGACTGGAAAAAAAAACAGTTCTTTGAAGGCCAATGCCTACTGAATCTGTGAGGCTGTACTTGTAGAAAATCTTTAACAGTTTGCATAGATTTAGCTTTTTCCTCCATCCTTTTGAGGACTTCCTCTGCTTTGTTGCAAAAAGGCAGTCTTGGTTTAAGGGTGCAGCCAGTAATTTAGCTTTAACATGATCTGGCAAGTTTTGTTCTTTAAGCCAAGCATGCCTTCTAAGTACAGACCCAGTGACTGCAGCCCTGTAAGATGCTTCTAAAGCATCAAAACCACACTGCAAAGTATGTTAACCAACTTGTTCTACAGAATGCATTAAATCTTGCAAGTCTTTGTGTTCAGCACAGTCAGGAATCATCATCATTTTCTGTTTAAGTAGTCCCATAATATGCTGCTGATACTTTAACATATGAAACTGGCAATTTAAAGGCCTAATGGCCAAAGTAGCAGAAGTGTATACCTTCTTTCCCCATCTGTCTAAGGCTCTAGAATCTCTATCAGAAGGGGTAGGATTTTCGGCAGCAGTAGCCTTAATGCCTTTTGGTCCTTGGGAAATGGTCTCTGGATCCGCAGTAGGATTCTTGAAGAGGAACTTGTGAGAGTCAGGTACTCTGTAGTACCTGTCAGGTTTTCTGGGAGCTGGAGGCAAAGTGTCTGGGGTAAGGCTAGATTCCAAGAAAACATAATCTACAATAGCCAGAATAGGAGGGATAGCTAGAGGCCTGTGTTGAGGCAGTAGTAAGAATTCCCCAAGTCACTTTTTGGACTCAGAATAGTCCTGGCTTTCCCAGCGGAAATGCTCCCTAAAGGTATGCAAGGTTTCACCAAAAGAAAAATCTTCTGGAGGGGAAGCAGAGGGAATGGAATCCTCTGCATCAGAATTCTCATAAGTAGACAAGGGCAAATCCTGGTAATCAGAAGGAGCAGAGACATCAGATTCCTGATCAGAAGAATCAGAAAGAAAATCGGTTCTAGGCCTCTTAGATGGGGAAGGCTGGCTTCCCCTAATTAAGGTAATAACGTCTTCAGCCATTCTGAGCATTTGTTTTTGAGGAATATGGGCCTGAGTCAGTGGTTTGGTCATCGGTTTTCTAGGCGCAGTGCGAGTTTTAGGCCTGAGGAATTTGGTACTTCTACTTGGAAACGATGCCGTCGGTTTAATATGAAAGTCTGTAGGCCTAAATACACCCTCAGAAGCCGGTGCCTGCACAGTGGCTCTGGACCCATCCAAGGTAGAGACTTATGCAAGTTCCATAGTCAAAAGAAGCATCTCACTGCATACCGGACTCCAAATGGGTCTCAGTACAGGCCTGCAAATCTGTAGTGGCGGGCATCAGGGGCTGCAAAAGCACCTAAATGAGTACCGGAGAACTGGCAACTAGCTTAACGGAAGCATCGTCGGCAGTTTTGGACCTATGCAGTCTGTCTCCGTCTTTATCCTTACATTTTTTCACATCGGTAGTCGGATGGCTTAACGAAGCCATTTTGGAGTACGGAGATTGAGAACGAAAGTATTTAGCTACAAAAATGGCCTGACGATGAATAGTTCAGGCATTGAACAAGACAGAAAACTGACAGCGAAGGACGTCGTGGTCTGGGCCTAAACAGGTGAAGCAGTAAGAATGAAAATCTCTATGAGGTATTTACTTTCCACAGGCAAGACAATTGTTAATTTTCTCTGACATCGGTTAGAGCAAGAAAAAAGCATCCCCAACGGGGTACTTATCTTTTTTGAAGACTTCGGGTCTGAAACTCAAAAATGAAAATTTCAGGAAACGGCCGACCAGCACTTGCGAACTGCTTCTGCTTCGGGCATCGCATGGCAAGAAAGACTGATGTAAAAGTGTCGGCTGCATGTTTTATACCCCTGACAACCTGACATCATGGAAGAAGCGACAGCATCCAACGCAGAAATCCAAAGACTCTGGTATTCAGGCCGGCTGAGGGCTACCTGCAGGCACATAACCCAAATGTGATGACTGCAAAAGTGAAACACGAAGAACATCTGAGGATGAAGCTTGGGCCTCCAGAGTGGGAGGAGGAAGGAGGCCCTTAAGGATCAGCTTATTCTTCCTGTCGATCAACGTGTGGGGGTTGAACCCAGTGCAGATCGAACAGGAGGAATCCGGGTGCAGGACCACTAAACAGACTATGCACAGAGTATGGCCATCAGCCAGGGAAAGCCATTGGCCACCCTCTGTGCACTTCCAGAGCCCTGGCTTAGGTGTCTCAGCCATGGTAGAGGAAATAGAAGACCCAGAACACACACACACCTAAAGAGAAGGAGATAGAAGAGGGGACGGGATAAGTTTTTTTTTTTTTTTTTTTTTGAAAGCTAAGAACCGATGCCTGAGCACAAGGGTAGAGGACAGTGAAAGGGTGGAAAGAAGACAGGAAAGGTCAAAAGGATAGGATTAAATTACCTAAAAAACACTCACCAAAAGCCTGGAGCAATGGATCACAATACTAGCGAAACACACAGCAAACGAGATCTGTGGGGAGTACGGAGACAGGGGCATTATGGGTAGGGGAGGAGCTTGAAGCTTGGATCCGATGCTGGAAAATGTGGCCAAGTTGGCTCCGTCCCAGATCTGTGTCCCACAAGTTGAAGAGCAAATGAAAACAGCACCTTCAGACCTGTTATTTTGTTTTAAAAAAGGACAGTTGAAAAAGTTGGGTCACTCCTTGGATCAATTTTCCTCTTTCATTACACTTCTGAAGTGCCTCAGCTGCAGAATGGCCAAACACAGAATCTTTATCTAAGAGAAAATTTAATATCACATTTTGAGAATGAAGCCAAGCAAATCTCCCCAAAAGTGATCTGAAAACAGAATCAATGGCATCATAAGCACACTTTAGAATATGCTTAGTCACCTATGAAAAGTACAGTTTTGTACCTACCATAAATGTAGATGTTCGAGTGTTCACCCTGCTGCAGTCATCACACTTGGGTTATCCTGCCGTCAGGCGGTCCCGCAGTCGGCCCGAATTCCAAAGTCTTGGTCCGGCGTCGGTTGCTGTCGCTTCTTCCCTGACATCAGTGTGCCAGGGGTATATGAGGCATCCAACGCCATTTTCTTCAGTTTTTCTTGCACCAGATGTCAGGTGCCCCCAAAAGGTAGGCAACTAGTTCAGAGGGGATGGAGGGAGGGTAACCTGGACTGCAGCAGGGTGAACACTCGAACATCTACATTTAAGGTAGGTACAAAACTGTACTATGTTCATCGTGTTACCCTGCTGCAGTCATCACACTTGGGTTGAATCCCAAAGCTAAGGAGGGGAGGTGGAATCAAACAGGGTTAGAAGAAGCTAGTAGGCCCTGCAAAACTGCAGTGGCAAAACCAGCTCTAGTCTTAGAGTAAAGAGGTAAGTGATAGTGTTTGGTGAAGGTGTGCACTGAACTCCAAGTAGCAGCTTCCAGAATATCCTTGGTTGGCACTCCCCTGAGAAAGGCTGCTGATGTAGCTGTAGCCCTGGTGGAGTGGGACCTAATGTTAGCAGGTACTGGTTTCCCATGATGTGTGTAGCAGAAACGTATGCAATGTCCTATCCATTTAGAAATGGCTTTTCCTTGTGATCCTGTAGCATAGGCTACAAAGAGCTGGTCAGTTTTTCTGAAAGCCTTAGTTTTATCCAAGTAGTAACGTAATTGCTTGTGAATGTCCAAAGAGTGCAGGAGTCTTTCTCCTGTGTTCTGGGGATTTGGGAAGAAGGTGGGCAAGTGAATGGTTTGGTTTAGGGTCACACTGGATACCACCTTTGGCATAAAGGAAGGATTAGTTCGTAGAGAAACTCTGTCTTGATGAAAAATGAGGAAAGGTTCCACTACCATTAGTGCCTGTAGCTCTGAGACTCTTCTAGCTGAGGTTATTGCTAGTAGTAGGGCAGTTTTCCATGAAAGAAATTTTAAATCAGTTGAAAAAGCTGGTTCAAAGGGCGGCAGTGTAAGCTTTTCCAGGACAAAGCTGAGATCCCAAGTAGGTGTTGGAGCTCTCCTTGGCGGTCTTAAGTTCTTAGCCCATCTGAGGTACTGTCTTAGGAGTGGATGTGAAAATAAAGGAGGATCCGTGCTGTAATCAGCTGAAATTGCTGAGGCGTGGATCTTAATAGATGAAAAGGAAAGTCCTTTGTGTAACATCTCACTTAAATATTGTAGAATCTGAGGAATGCTTGGCTCCAGGGGATTTAGGCCTTTAGCCTGGTTACAGGCGCAAAATCTTTTCCATTTGTCTGAATAGGTTTTCCTGGTGCTGGGCCTCCTGGCCTCCAGAACGACATCCATAACAGCTTTGGATAAAGGTGTTGGCTGGTTGTTTAGGTAATTTGCCATGCAGCCAGGTTTAAAGTCTTGAGCTGGCTGTGTAGAATCAGATTGTCTCGCTGGGTGAGCAGGTGAGGAATTTGTGGCAAAATCCATGGTGGGCCCTGGGCCATGGTCCTTAAAATTGGATTCCAATGTTGGAGTGGCCAGTCTGGTGCAACGAGAATCATTTGTGGCCTCTCTAATCTGACTTTCAGCAGTACCTTTGCTAGAAGAGGCAGTGGAGGGAAGGCATACACTGTTAATGTTTTCCAAATGAATGAGAGGGCGTCCACTTTCCAAGCTAGTGGATGGAAGGTCCTTGTGCAAAATTTTTGAAGTTGGTGGTTGTGGGGGCTTGCAAACAGATCTATGTCTGGGCATCCCCATTTTTGAGCTATCATTGCAAATACTTGTGGATCTAGTTTCCATTCGTGTGGATCCATAATGTTTCTGCTTAGGTCGCCTGCCAATGTGTTTTTCTTTCCTGGCAGGAATTGTGCTTGTAATTGAACCTGGCAAGACAACGCAGTGTTCCACAAGGTCATTGCTTGCCTGCATAGAGGGTAGGAATGTGTGCCCCCTTGCTTGTTTATGTACCACATAAATGTGGTGTTGTCTGTCCTTATTAGTAGTTGTCCAGGGTGTAGAAGGTCCTTGAAAGCTGTTAGGGCATTCTGCACTGCTAGCATTTCTTTTTGATTGATATGCAGGTGTCTCTGATCTGTAGTCCATTTGCCCTGAATGCACTGTCCTGCCATGTGTGCTCCACAGGCATAGTCCGATGCATCCGTTGTCACAGTTTGCCTGGCTGTGGGTAAGGTGAAAGGCTGACCATTGTTGAGGTGACATGCCTGTGCCCACCATAGAAACTCCTGTTGAAGGCAGGGAATGAGTGGAATCATTGTTTCCCAGCTGTGGTTGTGCTGAGTCCATACACTTTTCAGGTACCATTATAATTTCCTCATATGCAGTTTTGCAAATGGTATTAGTAGTATGCAAGATGCCATGAATCCCAAGGCCTGCAGAATTTTTCTTGCAGGGAGTTGGGTCTTTATTGCCATTATTTTGAAACACTGAAACAGCTGTCATTGTTTGTCTGGCGTGAGATAAGCCATCTGGGCCGTTGTATTCAAGCTGGCACCCAGGAATATTATGTTTTGTGAGGGCACTAGTTTTGATTTCTTTTTGTTTACTGTGTACCCTAGGCAACTTAGAAGGTGTTTGACAAATGCCAGATGCTGTAAAAGAATGTCCTTGCTTTCTGCTTGAATAAGACAGTCGTCCAGGTATGGGTATATTTGAATTCCTCTTTGTCTGCAGTATGCAATTACTGGTGCCATGCATTTTGTGAAGACCATGGGTGCAGTGGATAAGCCAAAGGGCAGTGCAGAGAATTGATAATGTGTTGAACCTACAATGAAGCGGAGGTATCTTCTGCAATTTTGTCTGAAAGGGACATGCAGGTATGCCTCCTTGAGGTCCAAAGTGACTAGCCAAACATTCTTGCCCAGCATGGGAAGAAGCTGCTGTAGTGTTAGCATCTTGAATTTTGGCACTTGCAGATAGGTGTTCAGAATTGAAAGATCCAGAATGGGTCTCCATGCTTTGTCCTTTCTTGGAACTAGGAAGAGTCTTGAGTAAAATCCTTGTCCTTGCTCCTGTGAAGGTACCTGTTGAATGGCTCTCATGTTCATGAGAGCTGCAATTTGTTTTTGTGCCTCTGCCCATTGATTTGGTGGCAGGTTTGGCATTCCTTTGATCCTTGGTAAGGTATGAAAATGGAATCTGTATCCTTGAGAGACAAAGTTTAGAACCCATTTGTCTTTTGTGATGATATGCCAGTTGTCTGCAAAAAATGCTAGTTTTCCTCCCAAGGGTGTTGCCAGGAGAGATTTGCTTGGTAGTTTGAGGATAGTCATTGTGTCTGCCTTCTGCTAGCTTGGGGCCTGTCTTCTCCTCCTTTCTGGGTAGCAGAACCCCATTGGCGAGGTTTGTAAGGGCCCTGTGACTGACCTCTGCCCCTTGGGCGTCTGTATTTGCCCCTCTGTGATCTGTCTGAAGCTGGAAAGGACCAATTTTTGTTGGCCAATTTCTGCTGAAGCGACGGGGTTGTACCTGCATGAAATCTTTGACCGTTTGCATAGATTTAGCCTTATCCTCCATTTTTTTTAAAACCTCTTCTGCTTTGACACCAAATAATATATCTTGTTGTAAAGGTGCATCTAATAATTTTGCTTTAACATGGTCAGGGAGGGTTTGCTCTTTTAACCAAGCATGTGTACGAATGACAGAGCCAGTAACAGCTGCTCTACAGGAAGCTTCCAATGAATCAAATCCGCATTGTAAAGTATTCTTGCCCACCTGTTCAGCTGCATGCAACAGATCCTGCATTTCCTTGAATTCAGGCTGTTCTGAATGTGTGCTCATTTTTTGTTTTAACTGAGACATCAGGAATTGTTGATATTTCAACATGTGAAACTGGCAATTTAATGCTCTCATAGCCAGAGTTGCAGAGGTGTATATTTTCTTTCCCCATCTATCTAGGGCTCTGGAATCTCTTTCAGAGGGCACAGAATTTTTAGCCATAGAAGCTTTTGCTCCCTTAGGACCATGGGAAATGGTTTCTGGGTCAGCTATAGGGCTTTTATAAAGGAATTTGTGTGAGTCAGGTACTCTGTAGTATCTGTCTGGTTTGGCTGGAGCAGGAGGTAGAAAGTCTGGATTTAAACTAGACTCCAAGTAGACATCGTCCACAATATCTAAAACAGGAGGGATAGCAAGAGGTCTGTGCTGGGGTAATAAAAGGAACTCTCGGAGCCTTTTCTTAGAATCTGAGTAATCCTGGCCTTCCCAGTGGAAATGTTCCCTCATGGTATGTAATGTTTCCCCAAAGGAGTAGTCTTCAGGGGGAGATGCTGATGGAGATCTGATGTCTTCAGCATCAGAATCCTCATAAGGTGGAAAAGTGTAATCCTGTTCCTCAGAAGAATCTGAGGAGAGAGAAACCTGGTCAGAGGATGCATAATCCTCCTCTTGTCTTGGTCTTTTATCAGGAGGGGGATGGGAACATCTGATAAGGGTAATTAAATCTTCAGCCATCTTAAGCATCTGTTTCTTAGGCATGGGGCCTTGACCTGTAGACTGATGAACAGTTTTCTTACGCTTTAAAGGAGTTTTAAGCTTAGCATAAGATTTAATGGTGAGTGTCGTCAGTCTGAAGACACCTGCAACCGAAGGTGTTTCCTCTGCACCGGTGTCTAAATCTGCTCCGGTGTTGGTAGATGGCTGCGTCGGCCTAGTAGACTCCGCTTGGGAGTCAGCAGCTGTCTGGGGTTCCAGCTCTGCGGTCGTCAGGGGCTGCGTAGGTGCCTCACTGAAAACCGGAGAAGCGGCGACAGGCCCAGCTGAGGCGTCGGGGTCTGGCTTATTCCTAGGCTGTCTGTCCTTATCCTTGCGTTTTTTATGAATTGCGGTCATCGGCTGCTCCGACGGCATGACATAGTTAAAATTACTACCAAAGTAATGCCGTGCGAAGTCAAAACGGCGTTTGATAGTGCGTTTATTAAACCTAGTGCAAAACCGACAACCTGTGACGTCGTGGTCTGGGCCTAGGCAAGGAATACAATAGGAATGGAAGTCCTTATGAGGTATTTACTTCCCACAAGAAATGCAATTGTTAACTTTTTCTGACATCGGACTGAGGCAAGAAAATGTTCCCCAATGGGGTACTTAGCTTTATTGAAGACTTCGAACTGAAATTCAAATCGAAAATCTCAGGTGTTGGCTGACCGGCACTTGCGAATTGCTTCTGCTTCGGGCACCGCGCGGCAAGAAAGACTAAAGAAAATGGCATTGAATGCCTCTTATATACCCCTGGCGCACTGACATCAGGGAAGAAGCGACAGCAACTGATGCCGGACCAAGACTTTGGAATTCGAGCAGAATGCGGGACCGCCTGACGGCAGGATAACCCAAGTGTGATGACTGCAGCAGGGTAACACGATGAACATCAGCTATTACAGAAACATTTGATTTTGGAAGGTTAAGCAATAACATCTGCATATTCTCAAAAGACAGAAGCAGAAATGTTAAGATATGGACTTGGTCAAATAAAATTCCTGAAGTTAAACTATTAGAACACATTTCGCTCCCCAACCTATCCGCTGTTTTCCCTTCTTTATCCAAAGGAATGGAATTACTAGTAGTAACCTGTTTTGCAGCAGCGGATTTGGATATATACAGTACCTGCCTTGGGATTAGAAAACAGGTACTTGTAGGTTTGGGATACTTGGGTACTTCGTGCAATCTGTCAAACCTCTTGGAAGCTGAAAGTTTGCTGCAGGCAAAACAGGAGGAATACATGTTTTTTTTTTTGCCATTTGTAGTGGTATTAAATCATAATACATTTTGTGTGTCATACAGGCTTCATTCTGATCCCATTGTTCTGAGTTTTATTTTTATAAAAGACTCACACAGATTAAATACCAATGAAAGAAATTTCTTCATTAGGGAAGCCTGAATGTGTGCTTTCTTCATAATCAGAATGTTCAACTAAGAAGAATACCCTGAAGTACACCCCCCCCCCCTGCACAGACTGTTATTCTGACTGAAAAAAATCTTGTTAGAATTGGAAAGAGGTCTTGCTTGAGGTACGACATGACTAAGGAAAAGTTGAAACCAATTCCTTAGTAATGCCCAGTGACTCTACCCTGTTCACAGAGACCAAGATGGAATGCTGGAAGTTTTTCCTCAACAAGCACAGTGTCCCACATAAGGGTTGCCACTTAAGCACACAGGATCCAGTTTTCCCAATCCCCTCCTAGCCAAGTGAAGACCTTTCACCTACCCCAGCCATGGACAAAAATGGCCCTCCTTGTCCCACATGGGCTTCCCTATAGCTGCAGAGGATATGGCTATCCCCTCTACTTAGTGGTAGCAAACACTAAGCCAAGAGGACCAGGGAAACAAAATCGCTAGCCTGAGGAACAAATGGCCACAGCAGAATCACCTACCAGCAGCTGAAGCAAAGGAAGAGCTGGACAAACCCTGAAAGACTCCTTAGCAAGTGTCGTCTTTTTGTGCACTGGAGAAGGTAACACTGCAGAGACTGCTGGTCCACACGTAAGCCAAGGAACAGGACAGGAAGGTGGGTAGCATATCTGAGAACAGTCAGCAAGGATGAAAAAAGAACTAATGATTCTGAGGCAAGTATGTCACTAAAACTGCCCTACAAACACAATGTTCATTTCTACACACACTAAATAATAAAATAAGTTAGGTTTTTAGTCCTACAATAAACTTTTTCCTTACAAAAAAATAACAGAAGAACTGAACAGCATGTCAGTTAATATAACTTTTCTTTTTTTCAGCACCTAAACAGAATTCTTGTTCAATAACAAACACAATTTTGTCCACAAAAAAGAAAATTTTAGAAGGAAGGCCAAATCTACTACTATTTAACCAATTAACAGTTGCCCACAAGATCCTGTATCAACCTACTAACACACCAATACTTATAAACCTTATCACCCCCCTTATAATAACCTCAAGACCCTTTGCTCACCAAATAAACTACTTGTACAAATAGGTAAAACTAACACTATGGCTGGTGACTCCTTGTTCTCTAATACTGTGGGCAAAACCTGGAACTCCCTCCCCAGTGACCTAACTTCCACTTCCTCAACAACACTATTTAAAAGCAAACTGAAACCATACCTTAAATCACAGTGGTATGCCCTTGTGCTTACCCTGACTAACTACCTCAATTTTCTCTGGGTACTAATCACCATACCTGTATAAGCTAGTTACTTTTATGTAAACTTTAAAGAGAGTGTGCTTCTATATTTAAAAATTTTTTATTAGAGTGATCTTTGAATGGCTAACCATAGCTGAACTGTTAACATGATTCTGTTACCAGAAATGCAATGAAATGTAATGAATGGCAAAAATCTGTAAATGTACCTGCATTTGTAAATGTCACATAGTATAAATGATATTGTGTTTTCGTGGAGCTTTTCTCCCCGGGCCTCTACTGAAAATGGACATATATCCAGTTGGACTAGCCCACTCAACAAATGTAAAATAAATAAAATAAAAATAAAATTTTCCAAGTGGGGACTTATCTGGCCAGCTTGAAGATCACAGTTGACTGAAAGGATAACAGGGAGACTGCCAAAGCTGCCCAAGAAGTGCTTGCTTTGATGGCAAAAAAATTGCTCTGAAGCTTTTAAAGCTCCTCCTGCCTTTTATATGTGGTGCCCTACATGCTCCTGGCAGGGAGGAATGCCTGGAAGGTACCCAAAGCTTTGAGAAACCGGTTGATGCAAGAGGGGTGAACCCATACAGCTTAGGTAACTGCAATGACAATACATATATGAACATGACAGTAGATACTAAAGTGACATTTTTTGAAGCAGTTTAAGTTAGCAGGACTTTATTTTTCTAATTTTGAAAATGAGACTTGAGTAGTAACGCAGGGAAGGATTTAGACATCATACATGAAACTCAAGGTGAAATACCCATGGAGCAAACAACTTGGCTGTAGTGCTTTCTGTAAATGTGTGAGAGTTGTGGATGTTGATGCAGTGCAGATACCTGACATGAAACTTTTAAACAATGTAGCCTTGACATTTACCCCTCAGGCATACCAAGGTTTTACAAAGACCCAAGTAAAATCTTCTCTCTGCTTTCTGTAAAAGAACGTCATGCAATAAATTAACTGTACTTAAAAAAAATCTACACAATTACTGGCCTGCCTTTCCCTATGTGAAACAAACTGTTTTTGTGGTAAAGTAAAGGTATGAGACAAATGCACTTAAAATCACTTCTAATGAAAAAGCACGCTTAGAAAATCTTGTTTTACCTTGCTTGAAAACAGTAATTCAAATGCATTTTTTATTTTACTTGCTTATTAAGCGTATGAGCCCACTGAATACAACTGCCCCATTTCAGGGGTCAGATCAACATTAAAATGAAAACTATACTAACAAGTTCACAACCTGATTTCAAGAAAATTCTAAAAGTTGAAAAGGAAATAAGAAGTAAATTCTGCTCTTTGATGAAATACATCCCTATCTGATGGATCTATAATTTGGTTCATCCTCTCCTCCAATCAGAATATCGTTCATGCACGTGATGATGCGTGCACCCATTGCTGGCTCATACACATGGTGATGTGTGCACCCATTGCTGGAAAACTCTTTGATGTCATGTTCTCACATAAATTTGCCTGCAGCATTAGTCCATCATCTCACCCAAACAAATCTGTCCATCACCAATACCTAAGCTACCCCCTCTAGATGCTAGTATGTCACAAACTAGAAAGATGGTAGCAGGCTGTATTATATAGCTTATACCTCTCTACCATAACAAAAGCAAAAGTATAAAGCTCACTCAAATCAAATATGCACACAAGATGCTATGAAAGGAGGTTATAATGCATAAATCATTCCTCCTCTCAACAACAAACAACACAAAACCATAAAATACACTCTCAGAAATCTAGTATGCATGGAGGATACTGCTGAAAGGTCTGCCGTCCTGAAGCAGTTTAACATAAACCTATCTCATCCATGGAAAAGATACAGAGGGGCAGAAGAGTGGGAAAGCACAGCTGTAGAAGCAGATCCACCATAAACATAGATGTTTGGAAGTGGAACGGGCTGCTAATATAATAACCCTCTCCAGTAGCTCTATTAACTATGATGAAACTTAAAAAAGAAGTAATTTAGTTCTAACTGTAATATATCCCACTATACCACATAGCTAATAAACATTTTCACCAATTACTTGTTTACTGGGTTAGATCTGCACTAACATAAAAAGAACACAGTGAAATAAGTGGATCACCAAGCAGCACAGCCAAAACAAATGTGAGTGGACCGCTGGAGAATCCCCAGCTTGTGATTCTAAATGAAAAACAAGACAATCTCACAATGCTGGTGGCAAAAGCCCTTGTAGAAACTGAACACTAGAGAACTGTACTGCCAAGCAGCCTTTTTATAATAGTCATTTAGCATCCAAATAGTGCAGCAGTGAGCGTGAATGGGAATGGTAAACTCCCATTTAAGAGAGAGATCAAATGCCTCCAGGATAAAATGAAGACTTGAAAAACAGGATAAGGCATAAAAAAACTCAAAGTGCTGGACTTGCCTGAGAAGTAAAAATCAGTTAATACTATGCTCTTCTTAGCATCTTTTGGCAGCCCTGAATATTAAGTTAATCCATGAGCTCATCAAAGAAAGGACGTGTAGAGCTTTGATTCGACTTGGACTGCCAGGAGCCCCACCAAGACATATTATCTTCCTGTCTTAACTATGTGGATAAGAAAGCACTTTTATAGGCGGCAAAAGAAGGTAGATCCTTTTTGATAAAGGGACATAGGGTTAAGGCTAACTCAGGATTACTCCAAGGCAACAAAATACAAAAGTGCATAACATTCAAGAAGGTACAGAAAAACTCTGCTTCAGTAAAATTGCATACCTTCCTTTCTTCAATTATCAAATGATGCTGCAGATAAAATGGCAAATCAATACATACACATTTGCCATCAGAGAAAACATGCAGTTTTTTTGCAAAGCACCTGCTATTCACATCTGCGGAAAACAAGGCAGTCAGAAGCAAGAAGCCAACTGAACTGCATCATCGGAAGTCAACTTTATTTCCAGGTCAAACAGGATAGATACTAGGTCTGGGAAATTTTCAGCTGTTCCAGAAACTAAACTTGCCACAACTGCAAACTCGTAAAATGTCAGAGACCACCTGCTGATTCATTATACGCCAGAATGGCTCCAGCAAACAGCTTTTCATTTTAGACATAACCACTGAAAACTGTTCTGAGCCTTTAATGACCTCTGAAGATGAGCAGCAGATGGAAACTGGAAGCAATTAGAAGAAACAGGTGAGCTAGTGACAGTCAAACTGCAGCCATGACAGTAGTGTGTTTAAAAGAGCATAAAGAAATTTCCAGGCAAGCCAACCCTCCACAAAAAGGTAGAGACTTGATGGCTAAGTGTAGGAGAAAAATGAAGTACTAAGAGAGAATCTACAATTGTTTAAACAGGTTTCCTGGGGCAGGTGACTGAATGCTAACTTCAGAACGTGGTATAGTACTAGTGCTGAATTTTAGAGGGTTGAATAATTATTTTTAGAGAGAGGTTATTAAAATGTTACAAAATGTTAATGCAGAAATAATTTGCAGGAATGTAAAGTAGCAAAAATATGCATGTACATTACAGAAGTTGGGCTAAGGCATATGTATTTGGAATCCTAATCAAAAACGTCAAAGGCAGGAGTGATTATAGGGTAAGGAACACTAAGTTGGGAGCTATTAAGAGAAATAAAATGACAAGCAACGTAGAAGTTTGTGGACCAAATTAAAATCTCTCAATGGGATGGTTATAATGCCTGTCTGTATGGGCATAACTGGGATCACCCAAAGTTCTTTATGAGCTGAATCTCAAACAACAATGTTCACTTTCAACCATTTTTAATATGCTTTACTAAAAAGTACTGTTTACATAAAATAGAATAAAGTACAAGTAATAACAAATAGTTAGGAAATGGATTCACTATATACTTCTACTACCAGAATTAAAATACTTAGATCATCCCACCTCATCAAATGCTATTTTGAAAAGGTAAATCTTTAAATGTCCTTTTGAAGTCAGTCAAAACAGACACTCCCAGAGGCACTGAGGCAGTAGATTTTACAGATGAGGAGCCTGATAACCAAATGAGCAGAAACTACAAATTTTAATGTGCATATGTGGAACCTCTAGCAGACCCTGGGAAGGTGAACATAAAACCTATGCCATGATCAACTTTGTGTGCAGCAGACATAATATGTTGGCAATGAGACGCATCAGTTAGAAGCCTCACAGTGCATTTCTGCGAACAGGGCATTATAATAATCCAGACCAAGGTATCAGCAACCACCAACTTGTCAGCTTCAGAAAAAATTTGCTTAATTCTTCAGATGCTTCTCAACAGATAACACTTGGCTCAAAGGTTACTTATGGAATCCAAAACAACACCTAGATTACACACCTTATCAAAAACTCAAGCTTATTATCACCATATACAATGAAATTAGAGATGGATGAGGCAGAGGAGTCCTTCAAGGAAGCAAGAGCTGACTTGGCCTCAGTTCTGCAAGTGCTGAGTTATTCAATATTCCATTTTTTGTAGCCGGAGACTTTAATACAGTCATGGACTTGGCCAAGGATAGGGCAAAACCATCAATGGAGAGACTTTCAAAATCACAGACAGCAGGAAGGTTTAGTACATACCTGGAGAATATAGTAGCCACTGGAGGAGGAATTCACCTTTATAACTTCTGCTAACTGCTTGGCGAGTACACTACACTACTTTTTGTGTCACAAACAGTAGCCAATACTGGCACTAACTCTCTATCAGTGCATGCACCACAAATAGATGGTGTAGCAGTGGTGACTGATTTTTTTGACTGGTTCATGCAGTGCAAGCACCCTGACCTCAGAGGTTAGATCCATTTTTCTTAAGTAAACCAGAACTGGTGGAGAACATTGAGTGCATAAAAAAAAATTAGTGAAAGCACCAGGGTCTAGATGCACTGAACACAGGCATATACTGCTTTCTAGAATAAGCCTGCAAAATCATTTATTCCATGCTTTCCACCAAGGCAAAAGAATTTCATCAAAGGCATTAATCATCATAGTCCTGACAAAATCCAATAAGGACCTTACTAACCTCCATAAATGACAGACTGATCTCTTTGATTACTGTTGAACTTAAACTGTATGCAAGAATTTTGACAAAAGGAATGAAATATTGGTATACTGCCTACAGTCATACATAAGATTTAGGCTGAGAACTAGTGCAGACTATTTGCACACTCTATGCCTTTACATTCAGGGTTTGTCCTATGTACTGAAGCCAGTGACAGTGGTGTTGATAAGATTTTGAAAAAGTATTTGTCTCTATTATATGGCAATACATATGGGAAGTTGATCAAATTTATGCACTTCCCAGATCATTTTATTCCTGCACTGCAAAGTCTCTGCAGCAATCCTCTGTCCATAATACTTCCTAATAGCTATTAAATAAAACACTTCCCAAGGGGAAATAGCACTAGGCTAGGATACTCTCTGCCTTCAGCATTATTTCTTTTAGCAATGGAACCATTGAACAGGACCCTCAGCACACTACAGAATACTTCTGGGCGGACCATGTACAATACAGCAACTAATTCAGTAAGGTTTGTTGATGGCTGATTCATACCTTCATAAGATCCAAAGAAGAACACCGGCTCCATGTTACAGAGGGATAAAGCTCTTACAGTATCACAGGTGAAAATAGTTATATTAGACCTAAAGTTGAGTATGGAACAACAACATAGAAACCCTATAACAAAAGATGCATGAGTAAACTGGAAATACAGTAGAAATATACCAACGGCATCCATGGGTGTGAAAATTTACGTTATGAAAGACTAAAATATCTGAACTTGTACAGGGTCTCATACAGATATTTAATATATGACCTTACTCAGGTATAAGGGCATTTGGAGGCAACTACCTCTGAAAATGTCTGGGGTTATCACAAAGTAGTAGAGAATTATCAGACAACCTATGTAGAAGAAGATTCTACAGAAATGAGAAATGTACTAATTGGTTCTCTGAGACATGGAACAGGCTACCAAATTACACTAAAGTAAGCACTAGTTTAGATATTTTTAAGAACATCCTGGACACATTATGGGAAAAACTGTTTTGATACATTGGCATGCTAGAAGGGCATTACTGTCTGTGCTTGAAATATATGTATACATGTATGATGTGGGTAAGGTGCTTGTTGGAGCTGTCTGGGGTGGGGGTGGGATTGAGTGTCTGTTGCCACCTGACCCATCTTGTAGCTAGCCACATGGTAACAACCAGCAAAAGCACTAGGTATTCACCTAGTGGAATCCAAGACTGCTATGCCCGCAGTTAATAGTATATTCATACTCTGCAGCTGAGGGGAATTCAACATGAGAAGGCAATCAGTTTTTGTTGAAATAAATAAGAAAAGGTAGTTTAGCATGAAAGGAGGGACAAGCAGTTTATTAAGAGGTAAGATAAATGAAATATGCATTAACTGTATCAGGTGGAAACTGTGTGCAGCAAACTGCTTCAAATATGTGACCCTTGCAATGTTTTATGTGTGGGACAGAGCAAATAATGTAAAAATCTGGGTGGATAACAAACAGAAGATGGGTAAACTCAAATTAAATGACTTACTGCGACAGCGGCCCTCTCCAATGAAAAACAGCAACTCTATTCCTTAAAGCAGAGTATACTATACTGCACATTAAGGTTGCAGCTTTTCATAATGATGTTTTCTTTCTCTTAATATGTAAAACTTACAAGAATCCAATGAAGGAAGATGCTTACTGGACAGTTTCATTACAAGAAAACATTCATCTTCTAAATGCTTTTTATATCTCTTTCTGACAATGGAAGTCAGTAAGTCTTAATGTTAAAATGAGTCTTCTATGACAATACAGACTGCAAGAACAAACAACAAATCCCTAGGTTCAGAAGAATTAAGCAGACTAAACTACATACTGCTGGTTTACATAGTTCTGATAGACAAACTACTGAAGCAGCAATGTGCATCTGACTATGGGATGGGAGCCAAGGAAAGCAAAAACTGGAAGCAACATAACCAGAGGGTCATGTGCATTACATCATGGAATTATGTATTAATGTTGCACACCTCATACAACAGAAGCATTTTTAAAGTTTATGGCAACTGTAAAACACAACAGTTTAACAAATGGTACCACATATATATTAGTGCTGAAAACTGACTGTAGGAAGACTATACATGTCATTTTATGCAAAACTTTTCACAGTCTACATCACATGCAGGATTAGTAACAGAACAGCCAATTTGCTCATGTTCACATAAGCAGACTCATAATCCATGCAATAAAACACAATGCCAAAGTCACTGAAGCAAAAAGCATCTACTGGTTACTTATCTTCACCATTGCATTAAAACTTCATGCTACCACGGGTGATACATCACATGGGGTTCAGAGCAGGAAGAAAGTTTAAGGTCACTTATAGTTAACTTAGTTTAGTACTAAACAAGTGCATTTATTTGATTTCTCTTGTCACTCTCGCTCTGGATTCATGCCTCTTATTCCCATCCTTAATCCCTATCCAAGTTCCATTATCCACATGCAAGTTATCTGAACAGTAACATGCACAACAGTTGAAGTGCCCGCCTACACTACCTAATTTTGCCCAGCTGATTCTTTGCCCTGGACAGTGGCTGCAGAGCGATGAAGTCGTCCCCTAAAGCAGCTCTGCTGGTATAAATCTACAGATGGACAGAAAAAAGGATGGAACACACAATGTTATTAGTGAGATATGATTTCCAGATATAGATAAAGAAATAAAACAGTTCTAATCCATCCTTCACAGTACTTTTCATATATCTGAACAATTTATGAACCCGGTGTGCAAAATGATTTCCTGCATAAACCTAACAAGTTCTCATTATGTATACAAAAAATATTATAACACTCTTTCGTTACCTTCACAGACCAGAAAATACAATTGGTAACTGATCTCAAGACAAACAGTGAAACTGAACTTACATTTGCAATTCTGTTAAAACTTTTTGATCAGTGAAACTACAGTAATCTATAATGGAACTAAATTGGCACATCTGTATGTAGTTTTGTTTATAATAGCAAAATTCTAACAAAATGAAAGTTGCTTCTTAACACCTACCAGAAAGTCATGTGGTTTACTTCCTCATTAAGAGTTAACACTCTATGTTCTCTTAACAAGTGGATGTCAGCACACTGGAAAACAAGATTATGAAAATACGATTTGAAAGCCACTGGAAGTCTCAGTCTTGGTTATGTTTTCACAGTACCAGTGACTTTAATTGCCAGGAGGGTTTACGGCTGGATAGGGGGGGGGGCAATATGACAATACATTTTGATTCAGTAAATAAATGAATGCGTTTTTAATGAATGTTCGATATGAGGAAGTTTGTAAATTCTTGATGAACAAAAGTTCTTACTGTTTATTGTTTGTTAGGGGAATTATTTACTATATTTTATCCTTGCCCATGACTCTGGCATGTGGAATTTTTTTCGTATTTTACACAATTCTTAGAGATTGTTTTCAGACTTGAAATAAACCAAAAAAATAAGAAAAAGCATGCCTAAGACTATGGCACTACAGGTGATAAAATGCATCACGTACAGCTGCACCCAAAAACCTGCAAACCTGAAACACAGGTAAATAAACTAAATGTACAGTTGTGTACACTTACCATAAATGTAGATGTTCTTGTGTATGCACTGTTGCAGTCATTACATTTGGGGTAATCTGCTTGCAGGTTGCCCTCAGTCGGCCTGATTAACAAAGTCTTGGGTCCTGCATCGGTTGTTGTCCCTTCTTCCATGACGTCAGGTCGTCAGGGGTGTAAAACATGACATCATGGAAGAAAGGACAGCAACCGATGCAGGACCCAAGACTTTGTTAATCAGGCCGACTGAGGGCAACCTGCAAGCAGATTACCCCAAATGTAATGACTGCAACAGTGAAACACGAAGAACATCATGTTCATCCATAACTGGTCCAGTGAGTGATCACCTATTGTCCCCCTCTCCAAATTTTCATAGTTATCTCACTGGCACTACAGACTCTTTAGAAATATTATACCAAAATCTTTCATTTTGCAGCACTGTATTAAAACTAAGCCGCGGTGGTGCAGCAGTAGCGTTGTCGCCTCACAGCAAGAGGTTCTCCCATTCGATTCTCGGCTGGAGCGTCTTCTGTGTGGAGTCTGCATGTCCCCCCCACGGTTGAGTGGCATTTCAAAAGACATGCATGAATGGGCGTGCCTTCGCTGAAGCTTAGGTGTCGGGCTGGCACCTCGGCACTGTAAGAAAATCTACTGCCAATCATTAGCGGACCAGAGTTCCGCTGTGGTGACCCCTAACCGGGAAAAGCTGAAAGAAGAACAAACATATTAAAATGTGACACATTCATAAACATTAGCCTTGCTGATCATCTTTGAACACTGAGAATGCTTAGTTTTACTAATTTCAGAAGATTATTTATTTTATTTATTTATTTATTTACTGACATTTGTTATTTTCAGTGGAGACCCAAAGAGAAAAGCTCTAGTAGTACATTTTAAACAAGTACAATTTTAAACAATATTAATATAATAGCAGTTATAGCAAAAGATTCACATATGTTGGGTTACATGCAAACAATTTTACATTGATATAGTTCAATAGGTCAACAATAAAAAAATTTTGTTTGTATAAAATTAGGCAAATGCATAGCAGACACATTGGAGAGTTCTGGAATTGAGAAAATATTATTATTTATTAAATATTATAAAAAATTATTCTAGTTTTAAATTTTCTACAAAAATCAACTGGTTCTTTCTCTTCATCGTCCTTCCACTACACTCTCAATGATCATTAGTTGCTTGGTATTGGGTAGTTAATATCTTAAACACCATTGTTTATATTCTCACCCATGCCTTTTTACTGTGCCTACTATTAATCTCCATCTCATTTTACTTTCACACTTCTGGTCAAATTTTTAATTAATCCTTCTTACTCAAATTATTGCAATCCCCCCACACCTCACTATTTTACTCCTCTGCTAATGATTACAACAGACTGCCTTACTGCATTTCTATTAGCTAATTTAACTTCACATCCTTTATTCAGCCACACATTTTGGTCATCATCAAATTCACTGCATAAGCACTACCCATTATAGTCACCTACTTTTACATTATCCGTCAAATCTTCTATCCGTGTAGCTAAATGGGTAGAGTTACAGCCTCATGTGCAGTTAATGCAGTGTTTGAATACACGGAAGGGCAAGTAAGCATTTATTTGGGTGGGAGAGCTGGCATAATGGTTAAGGTGTTTACCTTACAAACACAAGGTGCAGAGTTTGATTCTCACATGGGGTAACTGGCTAGGCTTAAAATGGCCCACAAGAGCAGTAAGCCTAGTACTAATCTATGAACCTATGAATCAGCGTACAGGCCACCATTACTGTCATTTTACATGGAACCTTGAGACTATGACACGACTTGGGATGTGATATGGGATATCTTACTGTCAAATTTCATATAAAGCTTAAAAAGGGAGATTGTCAATGCATTTTATCATACTTGGTTTGACTGATTCCACCTTCTAACACCTATTTCTTCATTGCTACCACTTTTTTTCCTGTTATCTTGTTTCTGTCTCTCTGATACTTTAATAAAGCACACATATTTTTTAATCATGTCTTCCCCAACTACATGCTGACCATCAGCCTAGTCTTAATTTGACTAATGCCCAACCCATACATTGACTGCTTTCCACCATACATCAACCTTATGGAGGGGATCTCTTACTTCCTCCAGAAATCAGCTCCTCAATCTGAGACACTGTTTTTAGGCAATAGCCACCCAAAGGGGGGACCCTTCACAAAGGAGGTCACAGAGGAAGAAGCTTTTCCCCAGTCTATTTGCTGAATTCTGTCACAGCCCTTATATCTAAACCTCTTGCAAAGTGCATGCCCTAATTAGGAAAGATTAAGCAATGCCCTCCTGCACCCTTGTGGCAGAAGTGTGCAGCCCAGGACACATCTCAGGTGGGGATTCTTGGTAAAAAGATCAGTTTTTGGGCTTTCATATTGGCTAGTGTTTCAACTGTTCAATTTTGTTTTTTTTTAAGTACTGCGTTTACATGGTTTTGCACCCAGTTTGGCTACTTAGTCAGAGACCTGGAGTGAATCTCAACTAAATCAGAGGCATCCACTGTGAACTACAAAGAACTGTTTTCTGCTGAACTGCTTTTCCATTTTTTTTTTTTTTGCTTTTGTTGCTGCTTTGACTTAATTCCTGAACTTTGAAATCCTAGTACTATTGTATATCATAGCATAGGCTAGATTCAGATCTGCTGAATCTAGGCTGTTGAACTGTTTAATTCTGTTCATATTATTGTATAGATGCAAAGGCTTAGAAAGACAAACACTGCACTGCTGCCCAGACAGCAACTGAGCTGTGCATTTTGACCCAGGTTTGACATAATGGATGGACAGTTTCTCACCCTTTCTTCAGCCAGCCTGACTGACATGGGCATCCTGACGGAATCCAGCAATTGCCTCATTTATTGACAACTTATTACTCCTAAAACATACAAGTAAAATATATGAGAGATGTATCTATACTATGAATCTGGAATCAATACTCTCTAATGTAACAAACCAGATATCAAACAGGTTGTCAGCACAAACACTTCACCTCTTCCACAAACCCGAGCAGAGACCTTGCAAGTGCAAACCTTCTGCACACAATACAGTCCCAAGAGAATCCACTACATAGAAAAACAACCATATCAGTGTCATACCCAATCTGCCCCTAAGGCAAAACACCTCAAAACCAAATGTCTTGGTCATAGGCGAATCTGTAGTGAGACACACAGATGTCTCCCTCACCAGGCTGAATAAGCTCAAGTCTCTCAATAACAAGCACTGTTATGACTCTGTCACAGTCCACGCTGGAGTGAATGACTTGAGATGCACCTCACTGGACTATATGAAGAGAGACATGTCTGAGCTTTCAGATTATGTGCCCTAGGCAGGTATGTCCCTAGCCCTAAGCAGCATTCTACCTTCACCCAGGATGATGCTTCAAAACGAACAAAAAATGATCGACCAACAACTGGTTTAGCTTCTGGTGTCACTCCATTGGGATCCAGTATTTGTCACTCTGGGATGATATAGTCAACAGACCACACTGCTTTGCCAAAGATGGTCTTCACCTGTCACCTCTTGGTTTTCAGTTACTTGCAAAGGTACTTTACTTCCCCATAATGCCTTTTTTAGGCAATGTCATATAAACAAAATTCCCAACATAAAAATATCTTCTAGAGACAAACTCAAATTTATGCTGCTTAATGCCAGGAGTCTAAATCAGAAACTGCACTTACTGGAAGTACTTCTTACTTTGGAAGATGCCGATGTCTATGCTATCACAGAGACATGGTTCAAGGCTGCAGAGAGTACCCTGGCCATGCAAGGCTACAATGCCTTCCACACATTCAGAACGCAAAACGAACGTGAAGGAACCAAAGGAGGAGGTGTATCCATCTTCATTAAAGATAAATACACCTCAAGACTGGCTAAACAGTAAGATTCCCTAGAGCTACTCCAAATCCAACTAACTGTAGGAATGACCCCCCTCCCCCTCCACGTCAATATTAGCTACAGGTCCCCACCATGAGCCACAAAAAACACACTGCCTACTTGGACCTACTTGAGTCACTCACAATACAGCCAAACACCCATGGTCATGGGTGACTTTAACTATCCTTCCATCGACTAGAAAATGTATACAATAACTAACACACCCACCCTAAGGTTTCTGGACATTGTTGACCTAGTAATGGGAAATCAATACACCACTCCATGTGTGGGACCCTCCCTGGTAAAGCCCGATCATAAATCAGTGATGGTATAAATAGTTTCAAACCCCCTGTCACCACTGACAGCAATAACTCCGATACTGAGGTGTACACAAATGTCCTGTATAAACACCTATACAAATGTATAGACTCAACCATAGCTGAACAGATCAAAACAAGGTCCTCACGAAAAAAAACAAGCCACCCCGGTGGACATCTAGCATAAATAACTTGTGCAACAACAGAAAAACGGCTGTCAAAGAATAAGAGGGAATGGTTTCAGCAGATAACAAACACCCTCCACTGCTTGAACAAGTAAATTAAACATCCTGTAATGTCCTCTAAAGCTAATTATGAAACTAAATTAGCATCCTTAGCTGAGGTTAATCGCAAGGCATTCTTTAGCTACATCTGAAATCTGAAAGGGAAATCCCAGCATTGTGCCGAATTAGTAATGGATGGTACCACTCATACTGAACCCAAGGACATCGCCAACCTGCTAGCAGACAGGTTTTATGAAAACGCCACCCCTGTCCCCACCAATCATACACCGAAGCATACCTGTCACGAGTCTTTGACCTAGTATCTTCAAACAGAAGGTCATAACTGCACTCTACAAGTCCAAAAACACAGCCTGTATGGGACCTGATAACATCCCAGGCTGCTTAACAAATGATCTAAAACAGGAGTTAGCAGAACCACTAGGTACTCTCTTCAACCACAGTCTAAGTACTGGCTTTGTACCAGCAGAGTGGAAAGCAGCAACCGTAATCCCCTTGCACAAAGGGGGTGCCTCAACTGACCCTGGGAACTACAGACCCATAAGCCTAACCAGCCTTACCTGTAATGCCATGGAGAGAATCACCATGGACCTCATCAACAAGGCTATAGGAGACCTTCAAACTCTTGTCCTGACCCAAGGGCAAATCATGCTTGTTAAAACTGGTGAACTTCTTTGAGAGTGTCACCAACTGTTCAAGTGGAAGGATCCACTTACATCACTTAATACTTGCCTTCAACTCTAAGATAAATTCCTTCACCTCTTTATTACTGTCTGAAAACTTCTCCTTCGGTTGATAAAAATATGCCTGACGTATATATACAACTAAAGCGACATAAAACATTTTCACTGCTTGTATCTTACTCTCCATCTCCATAAACAAGAGTTTCCACTTTCTCAGTTTCTATATTATCTTTTGTTTAGACTCTTCCCAGATAACCTTAGCTGCCATAACATAAGCCTTTTTAATTCAAACTCCTAAATACTTTATTTCATTGTGCCCAAATAAAAATGAGTATTGCTGAAAGAATTAAATGTGTGGGTACATAATTTATGGCTATAACCTTTGTTTTATCTTCATTAGTTTTAGATCCCAAAAATAACTGAAACTGTCTTAAAGTGTTCCATAGCACTGAAATGTATTTTTCTGGATTTATCAGGTACAAAATTATACTTGCAAATAAAGTAATCTTTTCTTGATTATCATACCAATTATATCCTTGAATTTCTAAGTCCCTTGTTTTTTTTTTTTTTTTACCAATGGTTCTAAATATCAAGCAAATAAAGGGGAAAGAAATCACAGCTGCATTGCTCCTCTACCCAGGCACAACTTATCAGACAGGAACCTTCCCACTTTAATTTTTGCCTCTGACCCCTAATTAATTAACCTTACTTATCAGGGAATACAAATGCTTCCACTGCCATACTCATAAAATCCCAGCATACTCTGTAAAATTCAAAAAGAAACGATGGCAGAATAGCACAAAAATGAAGTTTAATTCACGAAGTAAAATCCACAAGATAAAATCCAATAAAACACACGAAAACACGCTGTAATTATGATGTTATAGAACCACAAGTGAGCGCTTTCATCTCCAAAGGGAGATTTCTTCAGACTAATGGTTACAACACACTGCTTCATTTAAATACTCTTAGCAATTAATAAGCTGCTTCAATTAAGCAATCCAATTAAAAGTTATCAGTTTAAAATGTGTTTGAACTACAATATTCTTAAACTATTCTGTATACCTGAAAACTAACCTAATGTTTAAAACCTTTCCCTTTTAAATACATAATGAATTCCTCTCTATTATTTAACCCTGGCAGAAAACACGCATTTAATCTCACTTGCCAGCAGTATTCAAGCCACCCCAATTCTTCTTCAATATTTATCTTTGTAACACTGGGATGGATAAAATCTATAACTAAACATTTGAAATTAGTCTTACATTTACTTTCTAAATAATGTTTTGCCAAAGCATTTTTGACATCTCCTTTGCCTATGGCATATTGATGTTCATAAATTCTTTTATACAATTCCCTTCCTGTTCTACCAACATAAAATGAGTTGCAATCTACACATATTAAATAGACAACAATTTTTAGACTTACAAGTAAATCTGCCTGGAACATATATCTTAGTTTTGCCCACAAAAATCTCATGCCTATCTGTATATAAACAACTACAATAGTTACAATTAAAACATTTATACATTCCTTTTCTTTCTTCTACTACTCTAATTTTATTTTTCTTGAAAAAAATCTTTAAAATTTTTTGCTCTTTTTTTACACAAACTTAGGTTTGTCGCCTAACTTCTGTAATAAATTAATATTGGTTTTAAAAATTCCCCAATTTTTTCTTACTATATTTTTGATGACATAAGAATCAGTACTATTTTGTACTGCCAAAGCAGTGGTAAAATCTGCTGAAGATGTTCTATTCAACTTCTTTTTCTCATTTTTATTTCTATTTACAATTTCTTCTGTCACAACTTCCTTAATCATTTATTGGGGATAGCCTCTACTTAACATACTTTCACAGAAGTTGTCAGCTTCTAAATGAAAAATTTCATTATCATCTGTTAAATTACTTATTCTCTTTATTTGTCCTTTGACAATATTCTGTTTAGTTTTTTTTGGATGTAAACTTGAATAATGTCAATGCATATTATTTTGAAATTCTTTTTTATATATTTTTGACACTAATTTTCCATCTTTTTTATATATAGTGAGATCTAAAAAATTAATATTTTCAGTATTGATATTATATGAAAACTTAATATAAGAACAGACATTGTCAATATATTTCAAAAACAAATTTAATTCTTCGACCGTCGCACTCCAAATAATCAGAATATCGTCAATAAATCTTAACATTTTGATGATATTTTTCACAAACCTACTTTCTAATATATTTGCTGTATCCCAGCCTTGCATGAATAAATTAGCATAGCTAGGTGCTAAGGTCGCACCCATAGGCCGCACCATAAAATTAGAGTAGTAGAAGAAAGAAAAGGAATGTATAAATGTTTTAATTGTAACTATTGTAGTTATTTATATACAGATAGGCATGAGATTTTTGTGGGCAAAACTAAGATATATATTCCAGGCAGATTTACTTGTAAGTCTAAAAATGTTGTCTATTTAATAATATGTGTAGATTGCAACTCATTTTATGTTGGTAGAACAGGAAGGGAATTGTATAGAAGAATTTATGAACATCAATATGCCATAGGCAGAGGAGATGTCAAAAATGCTTTGGCAAAACATTATTTAGAAAGTAAATGTAAGACTAATTTCAAATGTTTAGTTATAGATTTTATCCATCCCAATGTTACAAAGATAAATATTGAAGAAGAATTGGGGTGGCTTGAACACTGCTGGCAAGTGAGATTAAATGCGTGTTTTCCGCCAGAGTTAAATAATAGAGAGGAATTCATTATGTATTTAAAAAGGAAAGGTTTTAAACATTAGGTTAGTTTTCAGGTATACAGAATAGTTTAAGAATATTGTAGTTCAAACACATTTTAAACTGATAACTTTTAATTGGATTGCTTAATTGAAGCAGCTTATTAATTGCTAAGAGTATTTAAATGAAGCAGTGTGTTGTAACCATTAGTCTGAAGAAATCTCCCTTTGGAGATGAAAGCGCTCACTTGTGGTTCTATAACATCGTAATTACAGCGTGTTTTCGTGTGTTTTATTGGATTTTATCTTGTGGATTTTACTTCGTGAATTAAACTTCGTTTTTGTGCTATTCTGCCATCGTTTCTTTTTGGATTTGTGCTTTGTTTTGAAGCGTGCTGCTTTGCTCATCTCTATACTCTGTAAAATGCTTTCTCTGCATCAAGACTGACTAACAGCTGTATTTTCTTACATTTTGCTTGCCCTCTGGATCATCACTGTTCTATTTATGTTGACAAATGCTTCCCTTCCCTCCAGAAAACCACACTGACCCATATCTATCAATTTTGGCAAAACCTTTGCAATTCTTTCAGCTAGTAAAAAAATAAACACTTTATAATCATTACTTAAAATTAAAATGGGTGTATATTAAGCTGTGCCTGGTAGGTCTTTACCATCTTTATGTATTAAAATCACCATACCTTTCCTCCAAGATGTTATTACTTCCCCTCCTTTTATAATACTGTTAAACAAACCCTCCAAATTTATCACTTTTTTCCCCTAACTTCCACAGGAATACCATCTGTTCCTGGTGGCTTCCTGCAGATTGATTATACATTATTGTTTTTTTATCTCACCGCTTCCTATCATAACTGTTCATTGTTGAGTATGCATGCATTTTTATCTTAGTTTTTATTGGTGTATGATCTGAAGCAGTTACTGGATGTGTCAAAGCTTCAATTAAAAGCACATGTTCCTGTGGAAAGTAATTTCTATCTAGTCTAGACCAGTTACTTTACATTGGAGAATAACATGTAAATTCATCTAAGAGTTCCTACTGCTGAATTCAAGTCTTCTCTACCAAATGTTTTCATAAATTTCTTCAGAAATCTACCCTCTTTGTTTTATTTTCCCTTCTAGATCCCCCAGATATATCCTCACTGTTGCAGATGAAGTTGCAGTTCCCACCTTCTGAAAACTGATTATTTCTCCCAAATTTTCTTAAGCTCCACAACAGTAGTTTTTGGTGGAATATAAATACATGCCAGTATAATTCTTCCCCCTTTTCACTATCCCCTTACTACCACAAATCCACCAATATTGCCTTTTCTCCAGCTCTTCTATCACTATTGGAGCTACATTAGCAATTCGTATAACTATGCTGCTAATCCTTTGTCCCTGATATTTTGCTGAATATCCATCTGAAATCTTTTATGAAATTCACATGCTCACTATTTGTACTCTACATTTCTTAATATAATTCCTTACTCTTACCGCTCTGTCTATACCTACAAGTCCATTTGCATTCCAAAATAATATTGTTAGAGTAGCCACTGTAATTAAGAAGCTACTGTTTCCACCCAATATGTATGACAACTACTTTGAATGTGTACTTCCATCTTTTGTGGTGCATGCACACAGTAATGCTTGACAGGTTATACAGTTGCTTCTTGTCATCTACATTTGAAACTATGTCACATTTTCAAGACTTGTTTTAATGAAAAACATTCAAACAAACAAAAATACATTTTAAGAACATAACCCCATAACCTATTTACTTAGAACAAACCTATAAAACTATGTACATCTTCAAAAAATGAAGTTTAACCCTCCTGAAAGAAATAACTGCCCTAAATCAACAGCTAGCCCACAAGCATTACCTAACCTAAAATTAAGGTTACCCATGCTAAAGAGCATGTTACAGTCTGTGTTCCCACTCACACGGATTGTTGTCTGTTCTTTTCTTATCTCTATTCCCCTCCCACATTTGAAAAACAGCTTGTATGCTTTCAGAAAACATTAACCTTTAGCTTTAAGAAAACCTGTACTAGCTATCTTTAAATAAAACTAAATAACACATGGTTCTGTTAAATGCATTAAAATATTAAGGCTGATAGGGAAGCTGCTCTTACGGACTTCCAACAATTTCAAGCTTTATCACTGAACTGCTTGGCCTTGTACCTTTAAATTTTACATGTCTCTCAGGTAACAACGGTCAGAACTCTCATGATTAATTGATTGTACTTGCAGACAACTCATTTCCATGGAAAATAAGATCAGAATGTACAACTTCCTTCAGATGCAGACTTCTTAACTCACACTGAACAGTTGCTTAATAAGTTTTAAAAAAAGCTAATATCACTCTGCATGTTACAAGAAACTTCTCATGGCAGTTATCATTCTTTCTTATTTTTCAAGCCTAATTGCTTAAACAAAACACTTGTGTTTTGATTAAGCCAGGGGCATTAATCCAGAAATCCACCTATGGAAAAACATGAAAAAACATCTCATCTCTACATATAATATGAACAGTACACTTCTGTACCCCATTTCACACCCAACAGCCCACAATTACAGCATATTAACTTAAAACTGCTTTTGTCCAGCCTTTCTTTCCTTTTACATTGTAATGTCTATATTTTTTAAAACTAACTTTAATATCATTATCACACACAATAATCAAAGAAGACTCGCCCTCATGTTTAAGATATCCCTGACCACACACTAAACAAATCTGCTTTACTATATAAAATGTAACCTATATCATGAAATGTAAACTACTGTTAAGAATAAGAATTGTTTTACTTAGTTACTTTTTTCCTTTTTAATATTTTCCTAAACATTAATGACACAGTAGGTATATGCTTTACAGTCCACCCACAAGTTCACACGTTTAACTGTCAACCAAAGTCCAGTCTTTCTCAGCAACTTTTTCCCTCTAAAGCCATATTTCACAAATGTGACTGATGCTTCATAATCTCACATCTACTCATGAATATCAGTGTTGTTGGACATATTTCTGTTCATCTACATCTCCCACCAAAGACTCTGAATCAAGTCCAAGGTACTCCCAATTCTTCTTTTCAACTCCTGTACTTTTTTTCTGTCTCTCAAGCATTTCCCTTTGGAACATTGGTTAAGGTTTCACTGACAAAGTGTCACTACGAGCTTTACTGTGAGAAGAATGAAGAGCAGAGTCACCTTCCATCTGACAGCTTATTTTTGTTGGGTAAACTTTTGTATTTCCTCATTAGCCTGTACTTTTTGTTGGGTAAACTTCTGTATTTCTTCCTTAGCCTGTTCTGCATAAAAATGTCTTTGATCCTCCTGGAAAAAAAATATTCTGAAGGTAGCTGGATAAGGCAGCTTGAATCTCACACCTACCTGTCAACATTCTGGGATAAATGTCTTCTCTTCTGCCTGTACAGTGAATAATTGTTTTCCACAGAAATTCTAATCTCTCCAAATTTTTAATACGTTGCCTTTCTGCCACAGTTTTGTGAGGATCAGCTTTTTCTGTTGGTATGATTGCGTCTTTACTAATACAGGTCTTGGCTGCCTCGTTGTGCCCAAATTTGGATTACACACTCAATATGCCCTTTCAATTAACAAATCCAGCTGTGGAATACCAGTCCAGTTGCTTATTTGTGCCTTCATAAAATTAACACAGTCTGTTCCTTCAGCAGAAAATCTCAGGTTTTCTCTGTGTGCTCTGTCTTCTAACTCTACCATTTTTGAAACAGCTCTTCTTTATATGTCTCACATTCAGCCAGATTTTTCTTTATTTCAACCTCTGATGTTTGCATTTTTTTCAGTTCATCTGAATAGCTACTTAAAGCTTCTTGTATTTTTTCCAGCCTTTCATTATATGAGCTGATAAACTCCATTCAATATTTCTTTTATTTTAATTATCTCTGAGTACATTTGATTAATTTTTTCTTCTAAGTTACTGGAGCTTGAACCACTTTTTGTTGAACAGCTGCAGGATTCTTTCCAGTCAGTGTTTTCTGTTCACCTGGGCGATTATTTATTTGTGACTCTAGACATTTCATCTTCATTCACAGTTATCTCTAACAGTTATGGGATTGAATCCATTAGAGAATTTTTGACTGTGCAGGCTTCTTAACCAGCTAGACAAGTAGAAAATAATTGTTTATTGGAATTGGTTTTAACTACTAATGTTTTTTTTGTTTAATAACCGATTTTATTTACAATTAACTGGTGTAGCGATGGGCACATCTGTCACTAATACATATGCTAACTTAGCTCTTCATCAATGGGAAACAAAATATATTTGCAGTGATTTTAATATTTTAAATCATAAGGTTTGCTTTTATCAGCGCTTTATGGATGACTGCTTCCTTATTTGGAAGGGAACATCAGATGAACTTTGTCATTATATTAATTATTTAAATGGTACGAATATTTTTTTAAAGTTTAAGATGGAGTATTCAAAAAGCAAGGCTGTATTTTTAGATTTACAAATAGAGTTGAAAGACGGTGACATTGATACCAGCATAAATAAAAAGGATGTACATGTTGGTAGGTATATACATAAGAGTAGTATGCATGCACCCCATGTTTTTAAGGGGAGAGTAATGGCACAGTTTAATACAGCCAGTAGGCTTAACACTGACAATTCCACCTTTTTGAAACAACTTGATGAAATGCAAATTGATTTTGTGAATTGTGGCTATGACCCAATTTTGATTTCAGAATTAAGGGATAAAACTATAAGGGACAATGAGATACTCTCCTTAAACCTATTTTTAAGATAAATGATGGATCTACTATAAATCTGGGTAAAACCAGAGAAGATATAGCCAAGGTCAGACATGTAACAACATTTAATGCTAAAACCAAGTTTGTTAAACATATTATAGAGAAACATTGAGTTGTTTTGATGGCATCCCCAGAAGTAAGCAATATACTGGGCACCCAACCCTACTTCTCATATAGGAATATGAAAACTGAAAAATAAGTTATGTTATAAGGATTTTCCTGACCCTTAGCCAACTCCACAGCAAACAGGGATTAAAGGCCTGACTACACCGCAGGCAACCAGAGTTCAATTAGTGGCTTGGGAGAACAGGAATGTATGGCTGAATGCTGTCTGCTTGGCCATCCTGAGAAGAGACAGTTCTGGCTAGTCACATGGGTGACATCTTGAGGATGTACTAGGTGTTGCACCAATGCAGACCAAGCCTGTACTATCCAAGCGCATTGCACTGTAAGACAAGAGGACAAGCTTCTAGTCAGAAAACAGCAAAAGCACAGCTTGGAAGACCTATAGAGGGGAAGGGGGTTGTTCCAAGAGGGAGAAAGTAAGCTTCAGCAGAGAACAAGCAAGGTGGACTGCTCTCTAACTGCAGACGCTCACCAGTGAATGGAGGGCTGTTAGGGATTCTTAGGAAGGAATGAATGGGCTGCAGGCACTAGCCTTCAAATGCCTGGCTCTGATCCTCCCCAGAAATGAATACAAATGGCCCACGTGGGTACAAATAAAGAAGCCAATGGGGAAGTCAGTAAAATATGACAGAATGGTCTGTTGATGAAATGGACATTTAACAGACACTATGCCTGGTACAACAAAAAAGGGAACTGCTTCTCACTTCATCTGTCACAATCATGTAGATCAGTTTTCAACCAGTATGTCACAGTTATTTTTAGCATAGTTTGTACCAAAATTGGCAATTCAAGTTCAGGTCAGTATGAAATTTTAGGACAACTCTTATTTTATTGGCTACTGTTGACAAAAGTTGTAATCCTAAACATCTGAAGGCCTTGGTGCAGTACTTGTGATATACATTTGGTTGGAACTACCAGTAGTGGCATATCCTTTGCTTAAGCACTGCTAATAATTGTATCCTTCCAGATGTTTTCCAGAGAAACAGAATATAGCAAGATTGATTCCTGTTCACAAATCCTGTTCACAAAATAAGGAAACATCTGCCTTGATATCTTCCACTAGCCATCAAGCTTGAGAGCTTGATAAACAATCAGGTGGTTGGCTAGTTTAGAAAAAAATGGACTTCTACATGAGTCCCCAGCATGATTTCAGCTTGAGACAAGGTACTAATGCTGATCTGTTTAAGTGTATTTTGAGTGTGTGTGACACTTAAACATGCCATTCTTCCAAAGCTCTGGTAACAGAACACTTGATATTACATGTCACATCTCTATCCTATCAGTCATGCATAAACTTTGTTTCTCTAGTAACTTGATCAACTGATTAGGAGAATATCTATGCAACTGTGTGACATATATAAATGTAAAAGATTTTCATTCTAGGCATATCATAAGTAAATAAAAGGTTCCACACGGGTCCATACTTGGGCCCCTTTTATTTATTTAGCTGTTTAATATCTTGACAGTGGTACACAGCTCAGCAAAGTGCATTCTTTATGCAGACGTCATTTTGTTAGTTAATGGTTAGTAGACAACCTAAGGAAGCTCCAAGCTTCTGTTAGTGATTTTGATGAATTGCAAACACAGCTTAATAATTTCTTTGTACTAAAAATGGGAAAAAAGCATGTGTTTTAGTAACTTGTGCTTGACTGGGATAAGAGACAATGATCAACAAAATAGTAAAGATGTGCTTTCCTTTATATATTGAGGACTGCTTCTTGATGAGTGTGCCTTTTTCAGTCCATTTTAGTTCAGTTCCTGAAGGCACTTTTTCATATCTTTCAGTCTTGAACAGGTACAGACAGTCTCCTTGGGATTCAAAAAGGTTTACTGCAATGCAGAATCCTCATCTCAGAAAGTTTCTGCATCGAGCTAAGATTTTCTGATTCTGAGCCAACTGTACTGCTGAGGCATTCCCTTCTTGGGGGCATCAGCACAAAGAGAGGTATTGTGGGAAAAGCCACATGTGGCAGTCCAGAGGAGTGACCAGTGCTACTTAGTCATTTGCTGTCCCCTGGAAAATGTTTGCTTGTTTTGAATTACTTGGCTAAATGCCAGGAGAAAAAGGTGAAGACTATTAAAAACACCAGTCATATCTTCACTTCTATGGGAATACGTGTGGTACAATAAGTCCAGTGAAGCCATGAGGGGTGTGCATGCTTCTCTAGGGCCATGAATGTGTGCGTGTGTGTGTGTGTGTGTGTGTGTGTGTGTGTGTGTGTGTGTGTGTGTGTGTGCCTGCCTGAATGGGCCAAGTACAGAGGGGAGAGGATGCAGAGTCCATGTGTATGTTGAAACATGCATGTAGGTGTATGGGTGTTTCTACAAGTGCTGGAGGGGGCTTGTTTGTGGATGTATCCAAAAGTATGTCTGCAGGGCTTGTTTGTGGATGCATTTGAGTGTGTGTATGTGCGCATGTGTGGTACAGTAAGTCCAGTGAAGCCATGAGGGGTGTGCATGCTTCTCTAGGGCCATGAATGATGCTAATGAAAGTGTGTGTGTGTGTGTGTGTGTGTGTGTGTGTGTGTGCGCATGTCTGCCTGCCTACCTGCCTGAATGGGCCAAGTACAGAGGAGAGAGGATGCAGAGTCCATGTTTATACTGAAACATGTATGGGTGAGGGTTTCTATAAGTGTGGGAGGGGGCTTGTTTGCGGATGTGTTCAACAGCATGTCTGCAGGGCTTGTTTGTGTGTGTGTGTGTGTGTGTGTGTGTGTGTGTGCATGGCTGTCAAAGTTTATACATGTGGGGGGGCTGCCTTTGCATGATGAACTAGGGAGAACACTACAACAGTCAAGTCTGACAGTGCAGTTTTCAATTCAAAGACAGGCTAATGAGCCATTAATGAGGTCCTTCTCTTTATGGCTATATCATTTCTTTGAATCGGAATTTCTCTCTGTCGTGCTAATTGACCAACCTGCAGTAGGCAATTATGGGAGAGAGAAATTCTCTGAATCACAGGGTCTATCTTTAGTAATTACAACAGCATGCATGTTCTTTAACAGCATTTAATTCTGGATATTTTTAAAGCAACTAAGTACATTTTATGTATCACTGAAAACAGTATTCACTTATTTTAAAGCTAGATTTAGCTTTACGTATACTGTACTAAGAGATGCTTTGCCCACAAGGTTTGCAATAAGCAAATATAATGCAGATGTTTAGGTATTTATCACAAACTCATGCAAAGGCTGGTTCTAAATTGGGACTTGTTACTCCATGATACCATAAAGCAAAGTAAAAAAAAAAATCTGCTTTACAATCTTGAGTCTTAGTAATCATTCCCTGAATTTAGTTAATTAACATCTGATTTTTGTATACTTTAAAATAAAAAAAATATCTGTAGGAAACAGTGTACAGATATAGAGCACAGAGGTGATCTGCATAGGGCATAAACACAATGTCCTTTGCAGATTGCTTCAAAACCCTATCTATACTATAGAATACTGCAAAAAAATTATGCCTGGTGTACAAGGCATCCTTGGATACCACGCTGTTGGCATTTTGCATATCCACAAAAAAAAAAAAACAGTACCCGTGATACTAGATTCAAGGAATAAAAGTTTGTGGCTTAAAAAGGACTTGTTGGAGGAACGGGTATGTACCTTAGGGAAACCCAATTCTCTGGAATAGGCTTCCCATCCATGTAAAGCAAAGCCCTTCCTCACACTGTATTCAAGAGCAACATGAACCAGTGGTTGGGAAATTGGAAATTCACCCCTGGTATGACCACTATTTATCTGAGGGACAGAAGTAGTCATTAAATCATGGCCTAACTAACATACACCCTTTAAAATAACCTCTAAGGCACAATAAATTGTAGGAAACATTTAGGTTGCAAGTCTAGGCTTTTTGAGGGCCCAGTGGTCTTTAGCTTAGCATACACCTATGAACCAACACCTAAGAATCTATGTAATCCACTGAAGAAAGTTACTGAATCTAACTTCTTTTGCAATTCAGGAAAAGAGGCTCAAAGGCTGGAAGACTCAGATATTCCAGGAAAAAATCCAGGTAAAAAAAGTAGGAAGAATTCTGAACTCCAGGATGGAAATGAAGGTAGACTCAGTGAAAGATTTTGCACTTTCATGGAGAGTGACAAAAGGTAATCCAGAACTATAATGCATGGATAGTGAAAAGATCAAAGATGCAATAACTAGCTCAGAAAGAGGAACACTTCTATTCTGTAGAACATATGACTTTCAAAGAATCTTTTCTGCTTGCCAGAAAGACCATTTACACCTTGTCCAACACTGCAGAAACTGCTAAGGCTATAAGTCAAGCAGATAAACTACAGTATGGTGGGAGAGCAGGCAGGAATAGTAAGATCATCTAGACTACCCTCAGGAAGTTTTCCCAAGTAGCAGAGGGAGTACTCTTACTAGATGATGGATCAAAAGGAAACAAATCTACCAATTCAAAGAAAAAAAAAGACAGCGATCCACATCGCCACTAATGTAACTTATATAAGATATCCTGAACCAAGGGCAAATGGGAAAGGTATGAGCAAATGCCATTCTCCATGACAGGACAAAGCATCTGACCACATGGCCCTAAAATCTACATCATCACTAATGTAGCTTGTGTAAGACATTTTGAACCAAGAAAAAAATGGAAAGGCATGCACAAATGTCATTCTTCATGACAGGGACAAAGCATCTGACCACAGGGCCCCAAATTTAGGCTTTAAAAAAGGTAAACAACTTTGCATTTGGTTTAATTTCTTCAAGTCTTTGGGTTTCTAGTAACATGACAGAAATGGACCCCATTTTTAAGTCAAAGTATGATTAAAGTTTGTGAAATTAGTAGTTTCAATCTTTGATGTTAGCCAAAAGTGCTCTTCGCTGCACCCCCAATGTGCCCAGAACTGACTCCTTCTGCAATTCATGTAGAGTTACACAAATCAGTAGTATATCTAAATAAAACTGTAAATTCTTTTTGAGAGACCCATTGCTCCTATTAGTATTTGAACTGTCTCAGTACCCTTCTTCACACTGCCCTAATTTCTGCCTGCAAATCCTAGTATTTTATGAGTTTGTGTCACTCCGTACGTAAGACACTGTAATCCCTGGATGTAGCAATTTGAATGATCAGTGCTACTTTTGTCTTCTTTTCATGGACCAGTAATCTGGTTTTCTTGCATCTACTTTTTAAACTGTTGGTAATGGGTGGCCTCATGTGATATAAACCATCATTTTCTATAATGCTTTGTAGCTCATGTTTTCAATGCTTCTCAGCTACTTCAGTATTGTAATGTCTGCACAATCCCACTGCAACAGCCTTGCCACATTATTATGACATTTAGTATACAGGCCCTCTGCCATTAGTGTACCACAACAAACCACAAGATGTGCGACTGTTTCCAGTTCTGTTTTACAGAACTTACATTTGTCTATCTCCCCTACATGCTCAATGGAATTTGTAAACCAACATCTACGTAATCCACTATCCTGGGCTGCCAATAGTAACCTTTCATCTTTTGGTTAAAGTCACCTCTACTTAATTATTCCTGCATCATCTCCTGATAGACATGAGGTTGTTCCAGGAGTTTTCTGTACTTGCAACTATATTTATGTCTTTTCTACATTTCTTGCCTTCGCATCTGATTCTTCTCCTTATATTCTTTTTTGTTTTTGGTACATTTAGTTGCTGCCTGATTGAAGATCTATACATGTCGACTACTTTCAAGTAGGCCCATACCTCATTTAGAATGAGGAATACATAATCTTCACATACACTGACTTTTATACATCATTTGATAAGAGTGAAGAATTTTTCTTGTTTCCCTGTACAACTGATCCAATACCTTTTGGGGTCAGCCAATCACCCCAAAACTATAAGTTAGAACAGGAAGAGAAAACTGGTTTATCATAGGTATAAGGGTTTCCAGGTCTTGAGAGTGTTAAAGCCAAAGGCTTTTTAGGTACCAATGAAGTTTCCTCATATGCAGTCTGGCATATGGAATGAGTAGAATGCAAGATGCATAAACCCCAGAGCTTGCAGGATTTTCCTTGCAGATTAACTGGGGTCTGGGTGGCTAGTTGAGAGAAATAAGCTGTCAGATAAGTTTGTTTTTCTGGAGTAAGGATTGCCATCTGGAATGCTGTGTCCAGGCTTGCTCCCAGGAATATAATCTTTTGGGTGGGTACTAGCTTGGACTTCTTTTAGTTGATAGTGTACCCTAGGGAGGTCAGTAGGGCCTTTGCAAAAGCCAGGTGCTTGAGCAGCTTTTCCTGACTGTCTGCATAAATTAGGCAGTCGTCTAAGTATGGGTAAATTTGAATATTTCTCTGTCTGCAAAAAGCAATGGCGGGAGCCAGACATTGTGAAAACTCTGGGAGCAGTGGATAAGCCAAAGGGAAGTGCAGAGAATTGAAAGTGCAGAGATCCTGCCCTGAAATGTAGATATTTCCTGCATAATTCCCTGATTGGGATGTGAAGGTAGGCCTCTTTTAGGTCTAGGGTGGCTAACCAAGCATTCTTGGAGAGCATAGGTAGTAGTTGCTGGAGGGTGAGCATTTTGAATTTTGGTATTACCAGGAAAGTGTTTAGAATGGACAGATCGAGGATGGGGTGCCAGGTGCCTTCTTTTCTGGGTACCAGGAAGAGCCTGGAGTAGAAACCTTGGCCTATTTGTTATGCAGGAATGGGCCCTATTGCCCCTCATTGAGGGGGAAAGGACTTGCTTTTTGGCCTCTGCCCACTGGTTTGTGGGAAGATCTGGGAACCCTTTTGGGGTTGGTAGTGTGTGGAAAGAAAATTTGTATCCCTGAGACACTATGTTGAGGACCCAGCGGTCGTTGGTAATGGTGGTCCAGGTGCTTGTGTGGAAGGAGAGTTTTCCTCCTAGGGGCAACTGCAGCTGGGCAGAGGGAGGGGGTGGAATTGGAGAGTCATTGTGAGTTCTTACCATGAGGGGGTGGCTTAGCACTCCCTGGTTTTGAAGAGGAGGAACTCCGTTGCTTTGATCTCTGCATTCCCTGTGGCTGTTGCCTGGGGGTTCTGCCTCCCCTGGGTCTGGGATGAACTGACCTGGAGAGGGCAGGTAAGGCCAGTGCTTGGAGGGGCAATGCCTACTGAACCTGGGTGGCTGAACCTGCAGGAAATCCTTAACTGTCTGCATAGATTTTGCTTTTTCTTCCATCTTTTTTAAGACCTCCTCTGCCTTGGTGCAAAATAAGTTGTCTTTGTGCAAGGGTGCATCCAATAATATGGATTTGACATGGTCTGGCAATGGCTGCTTCTTAAGCCAAGCATGCCTTCTACGGAGAGAGCCAGTGACTGCTGCCCTGAAAGATGCTTCTAGGGCATCAAAACCACAGTGTAAGGTGTGCTTAGTTACTTGACTTGCAGAATGCATTAACTCTTGTAACTCTCTATTTTCTGCACAAACAGGAAAAGATGATATTTTTTCTTTGAGGAGTTCCACGGTGTGTTGCTGAAATTTTAGCATATGGAACTGACAATTTAGGGCTCTAATAGGAAGAGTAACAGAGGTGTACGCTTTTTTTACCCAATCTAATGATTGGGAATCCCTGTCTGAGGGGGTGGGACTCTTAGCAGAAGTTGCTTTAATTCCTTTAGGCCCTTCAGAAATAACCTCAGGGTCAGCAGTAGGATTTTTGAAAAGAAATTTGTGCGAGTGATGGACTCTATAATACCTGTCAGGTTTCCTGGGAGCAGGAGGGAGGGTGTCAGGAGTCAAACTGGATTCCATGAAAACATCATCCACAACATCCAGGACAGATGAAATGGCCAAGAGTCTGTGCTGTGGAATATCTAAGAATTCCCTGAGCCTCTTTTTAGACTGAGGGTAGTCCGGACATTCCCATTGGAAATGCTCCCTTAAAGTATGTACGGTTTCCCCAAAGGAAAAGTCCTTGGGTGGAGAGGCTGAAGGAATGGATTCCTCTGCATCAGAATCCTCGGAAGCAGAGAGGGGTTGCATGTCTTCATATTCAGATGCATCAGTGTGTCTCCTGTTCAGATACAACTACTGGGGACAAATATATTTTTCTTTTGGAAGGGGTAGTCTTGCTTACCCTGATCAGCATGATAAGGTCTTCCACCATTTTAAGCATTTAAGACTGAGGCAAGGAAGCAGGTGCCTGAGATTGGGTCGTCAGTTTCTTGGGTGTGTTTCGTACCCTGGGCCTTAGAAAGTCGGTAGTTTTCGAAGGAATGGTAGATGTGATAGAAGCCGTCGGTCTGTGTCGAGAAATGGTAGTGCAAAATACTTCCTCGAAGTCGGTGCCTGCTCAGCGGCTCTGGACCCATCCAAAGTAGAGACATCCACAGGATCTTTAGTCGTTGAAGAATTTTGCGGCATACCGGACTCCGAAAGGGTCTCAGTAGCGGCCTGTGAATCCAAGAAGTGGGCATCAGGGGCTGCGAAAGTGCCTCACTGAGTGCAAGAGAACTGACGACTAGCTTAACGGAAGCATCGTCAGAAGATTTGGACCTGTGCGGTCTGTCTCTGTTTATCCTTACATTTTTCTGGAAGATCTGCTGTCGGATGGCTTACTGAAACCATATCGGAATTCGAGGATTGAGGGCAAAAATATCTAGCTACAATAAGGGCCCGACGATGTATAATTCTGACATTGAACAAGGCACAAAAATGGCAGCGAGGGACATTGTGGTTTGGGCCTAAGCAAGTGACGCAGTAAGAATGAAAGTGTCAGTGTAGTATTTGCTTTCCACAGGTGAGACAATTGTTAACTTTTTCTGACATCGGTTAAAGCAAGGAAAAAGGATCCTCAACAAGATACTTAGCTTTAGAAGACTTCAGCTTCAGTTCAGAAAACGAAAACTCAGGTAGCGGCCGACCGGCACTTGTGCAAACTGCTTCAGGCTCCTCGGCACGAAAGACTGGGGTAATGGCGTCGGCTGCCTTACTTTATACTACTGACGACCTGACATCAGTCCTGAAGCGACAGCAACAGACACAGAATTACTAAGCCTCTGGTATTTGGGTCGACTGAGGGCTACCCTGGTAGGGATAACCCAAATGTGATGACTGCAACAGTGAAACATGAAGAATATCTTCAGCTTCTATTTAATTTTACTTTACTAATCTTCTGCTCTGTGCTCCCCCTTTGTGATCTTCTGTTTTGCACTGTGAGGTTTTCCATATCTGGGTGCCTTTGCCTGTTGTATTTCTCTTCAAATATCTTTGTAGCTGCTTTTTTTGTACTCATTACTTTGGCTTGCTCCTTTACAAAAATATTACACCATATCAGATCTCTCTTTCTTTCCCATGTCTAGGTTTCTTTTTTATACCTTTCAAAAATCTCTAGGTTTTGTTTATATTTTCGCACTTCCTCAGTCGCTTCTTTTTCCAAACAGCGCAATGTTTCTTGGTCTATATAATGTTTTTCATTAATCTGTTGTACTAATAAACACAAGTTTGCATTTGAAGCTTTTGATAGTTAATAGTTTTTCTTGTGTAAGCATTTTTCTTTCCTCTAAACTTTCTCTCAATTTTTTTGAATACCGTCTATCCAGAAATTCTTGGCTTCTTGCATAATAGTAACAATACATATTTTTTTCTTATGCTTGCCAGTCCACTCTGTCATCTTTATTGCCATTTTTTGGCTTGTCGTTTTTTTTTTTTGTGGACTACTACTTCCTTCTACAACAGGGGGGCCCATCATTCCCCTCTGCCTGGCCTAACCACATTTTAGAAATGTTGCCATGTCTTCAGGATACTACACTGTCATTTTTTTTCCAGTCCTGGCACCAGTGTGCCTACCAGGACTGGGCACTTTTTTAGCCTGGGACTTGTGCACCCAACGGTCTTTTTTTTTAACCTACTTCTGTCCGTGATATATACTACATAAAATACAGTCTATACATTAGTGTCACCTTGGTGAGATTTTGTAAAAACAGGGTCCACCTCGCGAAGGTACTCCACAAGACTTGAGAATGAATTCATTTCCAGCAATACTGCTCTCCTTTGTTTGCTGATTTTATCTTCTTTCCATCTGGACCCCCACTTGGTGGTAAGAATAGACTGACATCTGAACAGAGATGTTACATAGCCATGATAGAAACTCCAGGCTAAAAATATCTGGAAACAAGATGGTGTATACTTGGAAGAAAGTAATGTTTCTTGGATGGCCAAATTCCAAATGTTGAGGGACAGACTGAGGAGGAGATACGACTTGTGCTTTTCTACTCACTGATGCAGTGTGTCACAGTGGTGTTGACTGTCTATATTACAAACGCCTAAGTGCCCTGAAAAGGTGAAAGGGAAATGTGGATCATCATCATCATCTTCAACAGTATGATACATTGAATTGTCTGAGCATACTTCCAGCATCCTTGGACTGAGAATGCCATCTAACTCACAACCCCAGATGTATGGTTGTTGACAGATACTAAGGAAGGATGAAAAGGTAATTCCAATTTCAGATTTGGAAAACGATGACAATTACTACCATAACTAATGCAATGGCTTCAGAAATTAGACATAGATGGTTCAGAATATCTGCATTACGGAGTCAAATGCAATGAAAAAGACATTTTAGATGCCAGTATATGAAGAAAAATAGGTTGAACTGATGGAATCCACAGTGAAAAAAGATGTAGCCACCAAAGAGGACTTGGGAAGAAGAAATGAGAAAGGCATGCTGGGCTGAGTCAGAAGCTCAGAAGTCATCCCAGAAATTCCACTGATTGCTAAGGGGTATATTGAGGCTTTCTAAAATTAAAAGTAATGTCCAGAAGATGAAAGAGTTGCAGTGTTTTGTCCTTGGTTAAGAAAAATCCATCCTGAGAAGTGTTGTTAACCATTCCGGTACATAAACCTTAGATTCCCAGACTAAGATCACAGTGGCATTTTGTAAAAGATATAAGGTAGAAATATTAGACAAAAGGGCAAGGTCTTGAAATTGGAAATACTGTGGACCAAGAAACAGAAGGTGATATGTCTATTTCAGGCCTGCAGCATGTGAAAGTAAACATCTTTCATGTAAATCATAAAGAATTAACTACTGTTCACCTGGAAGGAGAGAGACCGAATGAACCTTGAAATAATTCTTTTTTTATTTTATTTTTTATTTTTTGAATACACAATGTACCAGTTTAGGATTCTGAGGTGTAAGATGAATGGACAGCTTTCGACTTTTAGAGACGGGGGGAGAGGGAGCAGTGGTACTATTGTCTCTCTAAGAGACTGGATACTGCCTCCAGTAGCTGGTCTGGAAAGTAAAGGAAGTCTAACAATTAGGGGGAAAAATGAGGAAGAGTCACAAATGTCAATGTGTGCCTGTGTTTTTGCAGGTAGATAGTTCAAAAATCTAATATAAAACAGCAGAAAATGATGGACTATGTTTGCAAAACTTCCTCTGTCCACTTTCAGTACCATGACTACCACAGCAGATGTCAAATTATTAGCAGACAGTGATACGTTCGAGAAGGTTAAGCCTTGAATTTCTTTCTCCCTCTTTTTTAAAACATCCCAGATGACCCTTATTTTTGACTGGGAAAGCTAAGTGAGGGTGTGGGCTGGGGTAGGATTTGAAGAGTGGGGAAAGGAATAGCTCTTCCATTGTATGGTTTCAACCTTCGACTCCCATGCTTCTCCTTTCAGTTTCTTCTGAACTGTCATTTTTCCCCATCTGGCTGCTTGCCCTTGTCTTGCCACCAATGGAAAAGTCAGTGCTTATTATGAAGCTTCTGCTACATCTGGCAAGGAAGTGAAAAAGGTAATTTCACAGGGTGCACTGATGTCCCCTTTCACTCCAGCTTTAACAACTGTTTGGCAAGGAGTCCAAAGAGCAGGTCCTTCTCTAATGCAGCAATGAAGGGTTGTGCCTTCACAAAATCTAACAGGAATGGTGTCCTCATTCGGACATGTCTTACAATAACAGACCTCATGTCTGCAATCATGCATACCTTCACTACATGACAGCCACACTGGACAGAATTGCTTGCTAATTTGGGAGGTGAGGTTGCACTTTATCCCTCAGGCCTTGTTCTTCAGTTAGAATAGAAAGATCACCTGGAACTTTAACATATGGGTTTATCAATTCAGAGCACAGAAGGGCAGTGTATCAGAGGTGTAGGCTTTCTTCCTAAAGCAGTTCAATACTTTACTTTTCATATCAAAGGGAAGGAGATTTCTAGTTGGAGCCCTTGTAAACATTTTGCTCAAATCCAAGGACACCACAGCTGGATCAGCAACTGTGCAGATAAAGAGGGGAATCTACAACACTGCAAGAATGTACTGATGATTGTATAAGCCAAAGCTGCACTCAATGAAGGACAAACTATGGGTTTTAGCTCTGGAGAACCAAGAAGTTCACTATAGCTTTTCAGAGCAACAATGTAGTCAGTAAAACTCACATTTAAAGAAATCCTTCATCTTGTTGAAAAACTGTCTTGTGGCGAGGCACAGAAAAAGGGTGTCCTCAGTGTCTAATTCAGAGGAAAAGATGAGTGGACATCTGGTTCACAAAGGCCACTTCATCCACCTCAGAGTCAGTGGAGTCTGACTCCTTGAGATTAGGGAAGTTTCCATATTCATTTTCAAGAATGGAATACCTGACAGAATGTTGCTTTGATGATGACTGCAAGTTCTTCAGTAAAAGTACAAAAGTCCTGAACCTAGTTCATCAGGTCTTGTGAGAGGCCTGCGCTGCTCTATTTAAAGTGTTATGGCAGATGGCAGAGTCCTGGACACACTGGCCCTGCTTTTGGGATTGATGGGTGGAGTAGGCCTTTTGATGCATGCATGCATTGATGACTTCTTTGCAGATGTCCTTGTAAACTAAAATCAAAGGCACACCTCCTTCTCCTTTGTTTACCAAATAATGAATGCTTGAACCATATGTTTACAGAAAAACATCTGGAGTAATGAGTGCTGTGGATTTCATCTTGAATGTACATCTTACCTCGAGTATGTAATGGCTTCCTGATGACACTGCAAGAGTCGGGGACTGCATAATTGCCTTGCCAGACCTGACACCCATGAGCCTAGTGTGGACTTTTATCTCAATGGCTAAATCGGCAGCCTCCTACAAGTCCTTCTCTCTTTGTTTTTTAGAGGGGCATCCATAGATGACTTGACTGATGCCCTAGAGAAGGACCACAACCTTTTCTGATTCAGACAGACTTGGAGATATTTGACTTTTCACTTAATGGCTTTTTGGATGAACAATAAACAATGGTGATAGGATACTATGATGTTGCTCCAGCCGTGAAGAGAAAAAATACTGACTGTGAAAGTCTTTGTTTGGGATTTAATTCCTACAAATAATACAGTGATTAATTGTAAAATGTGACATATAGAGCTCTGTTACTCAAACATACCTTAACTACAATCAAAAAATGATATATAACATTTTTTCTTCAAAAGGATACTTATCTGTATTTTAAAGGCCAAGTTGAACCAAGAAAACTAATGGAGCTTAATACTTGCACCTACCCACAAAACTTTTCATACTGCAGTAAGAAAACAGAAACATGGTATGGATGTCCTTTTTACAGTACAGAAGTAAAGGTGTGAGTGTGACCACCCATCCAGGAGGGAGATGGATGAAAAACTCTAGAAGTCCCGCCTGACATTAGGCCTTTAGTGACAGAAACTCCAACAGTTATCACTATTCTAAAACAATGAATAATATGATGAACATCCAAATTTCCTTGGTGGTAGGGAAAATCTGATCAGTATTACACTGATGCAAAGCATACTGCTCAGCAAGGATCTACAGCAACTCTCCAAAGTAAAAATCTCTGCCAATAAATTAGCTGTCAAACTTGTGGAAAAATGCCCCATCAAACCTGCAGGTGAGAAGTTTAAAGACAGGGCAAGCTCTCCCTTGACTTACATGTATTTAACTCCATGGTCACACAGCTGCTGTAAAAAGACAAAAACCCTAAGAAAGGAAATTTATAAAAGCTTGCAAAACGGCAACCTCATATAAGAGAGAATCAAATTTAAAACAATATGAAAATAGAAGCATTGGGGAGACTTCTATCAACTACCATTTGATGAATGGAAGATCTTTGATTTGAAACACTGTATGTAAAGCAGTACCATAAAAAGGAAATTTTTACTTATCAAAAATACATTTTAATCAAAATCAGTTTTTCTATTTCCAAGTCTCAGTTACACATAATGTAGATATTTTCAGCAGAGACCCGGGGAGAAAAGTTCTTCAGGACTAGAAAACAATTTATTAAATTTTATTAACATAGTAGTAACAATCAGCTATAGGATCTTACCAGCAGAGACCTGGAGAGAAAAAAAGCTCCTCAGGCAATTCAATTATACAGAATATTAACAACTGGCAGACAAGTATGTGAGTCGTTACAAACAAGGTTTTAAACAATTAGCAGAAGAAAATGTGACTAGTTACAATATTATTTAAGCTGCTTAGAGCAAAATGAGTTAATAGTTAGGCAGATGCTTATTTAAAGTGGGTAGGATCTAGTTGTAAAGGAGTTTGGAAACAAGAAAGGAAAGTAAGAATGGCTAGTAGGAGATGTAGGGGAGGTAGAGTATAGGAGACAGACTAGACAGGTAGGCTGTTTTGAGACTGTAAGAATTAAGAGTGGTTGGAGATAGAGGAAGGGAAGAGGTAGAAGAGGTAGGGGAATAGTGTTAGAGATACATTAAGAGTGAGGTGGTGAAATGGGTGAAAGGATGGTGGTTTCAGGGTGGTTGGCTACAGTGGCAAGACCACTTTTTTTAGGTATTTCCTTGCGGCTAATTTGAAACTATTGCTATGCTGGAGGGATTTTATTTCCAAGGGGAGTTGGTTCCAGGATGTAGCTAGATTATAGTTATAGAGAAGGCAGCCTATTTTGGTTTTGGGTTTGTAGAGGTCTAATAATTCTTGATTTGAGCTGCATAGCGTCCTAGCAGGGGAATATTTGGATATGACAGTGGAGAGGCTGGGGCAGAAGGAGGGTAGACAGAGGATAGAGTGGATGATTTGTAGTTGGTATAGTTGGAGCAGCTGAGGGAATTCTAGCCAGTCTAGCTGCTGTAGTGCTAAGCAGTGGTTTGACTTTTAGGTTTGGTTAGCTGCAAATCTGGCGATCTTATTATAGGTAGTTTCAAGCTTGGAAATAAGTGTAGAATTTAGGTTTGTGAATATGTGGCAGCTGTACAGGAGTAATAAAGCCTGGGAGAGAGTTATTTGGGCAGTGTTAGTTAAGTATTTCTTGCTACAGAAAAGGGGTCCCAGTTTCTGGTGAGTTCTTTTTACCAAGTTAGTAATATGGAGATCAAACTTAAGCTGATCGTCTATTGTAACACCTAGCAATTTAGTACTAGACTCAGCTGAGATGATAGTGTTGTTGCAGGATAAGATGGTAAATGTACTTTTGTGTGTGGTGATGTTTTTAGGAAGGAAGAGTAGGAACTTAGCTTTTTTTTGGATTAAATATTAGTTTATCACTAAGCCAAGTCTCAGTGGTGTGGAAGGATGCCTGGGTAGTTGAGTGGAGGTCAGTTGGGTTGATAGCAATGGTTATAACAGTTGAGTCATCAGCATATTGCACAAGAGATGACTGGGGACAAGAGGAGTAGAGCAAGTTGGTGAAAATATTAAAGAGTAGTGGTCCAAGTATGGACCCTTGGGGGACTCCCATTTGTACAGTGAGAGGGGAGGATAGTGCAGAGAGCCATTTAACTGCTAGCTGGCGGGTAGAGAGATAGCTGGAGAACATTAAAACAAAAAAAATCTTTCACTTATTATTTTCTGTTTAAATGAATGCCATGCTGCAAAACTGCATTCTATAAGTACAAGAAATAATTCACACAGAAATGTAGTGACGGTGATCCCCACCCACGTCTCTCAAACTTCATATGATTAAATGAAGAGTCAGTAAGGCAATCATAATAAAAAAAAAAACAAACAAAAAAAACATATATACATTTATATATACTATAAATGTATTAGCTTGTTTTTAGTGCCTACTATAATATGACCTGAACTATTTACACAGTACTGTAACAGTAGCTATCCCAAACCTCATCTGTTAACAACTCATTACATCCGAGTGACGCCTTCAGGTGCATAGGCAGTTAACTCTTACCGACGCCTCTAGATGTTAAATATTGCTTGCTCATACTTGCATCAATGATTCCAAAACCGTGCTATGTACAAGGTTTTAAAAACTTTCATCCTAAAGCTAACACAATGGCAAACTCAACTGCATTAATATTTGACCTCTGTCTCATGCTGGTAATGAGATATTAACTGCTGTTTTTATTATATTAATTTATACAGACATAATTTTCACATTTTTCTAAATATCTCAACAACCAAATAACACAGACAGAACTCCTTAGCCGCAGATGAAAGCACTCAGTTAGATGAATAAAATGCTGCTGACAGTATGTGTGTAATTTATGTGGCTGCTGAGATATTGTAAGCTGTTTATAAAATATTACAAACATAACAGTTACTTGTTTACTGTGACTTATAAAATTCAGTTCAAGACCTAGAGCCTAAAGAATACTACCACTATGAAAATAGTTTGTGCTGAAAAGTTTGTCAGTTATACTTCTTTCATAGCCACTATGGTTCCAGAGATATGAACATTTGTTTGAAATGTGAGGACATAATTTGATTCTGTCAAAAGGTTTAGGCTCTGCCCATTGGACATTACAGTGCAAACTTCTTGAGCTCCATTGGAGTACAAAGTTAAGTGATGAGTCAAGTATGGCATGTCAGTCATTAAAACATAAAAATTTATTTTTTAATTGAATAGCTTATGCTTCAATGACTGTCATACTGCAAAACTAATATAATATATTCTACACAGTTTACTCTGTACTGTAGGGTTCCCCAGCCCCACCTGTTAAAATGAATACAAATAAGTTAAGAAATTAGTCTTGTTTTCCAGCTTTTCCTGTTAGTGGTCGCCATAGCAGATCACTGGTCTGCAGACTTGATTGACAGTGGAGTTGCCAGCCTGGCACCCTATCACAGAAGGTACACAGACAGACACAGAGAGAGACACAGACACACACACACACACACACACACACACACACACACACACACACACACACCCCTACTGCATGTCTTTAAAACTCATTCAACTGCAGGGAGGACATGCAGACTCCGCACAGAAGGTGCTCCAGCCAAGAATCGAACTGGAGAACCTCTTGCTGTGAGACAACAATGCTATTAGTTAGGCATGATAACTGAAACATAACCATAACATGTTTTAAAATGTAATATTTTACATTTTAATGATAGTTATGCAGCAAAACTACTGTAAAATACCTTAAACAATTTACACAATACTGCACTGGTAATGATCCCCACCACATCTGTTAAAATGCTCACAATTAAGTGAAAAGTCAGTAAAGGAATGATAATCATTAAAAAATAAAATTAAAATACTTTTAAAATATTTGTATCCTGCAAAACTACTGTAATATACTCTTAACGATGTAAATAGTACTGTAGCAGTTCTTGAAGGCATCTGTTGAAATGCATACAAATAAGTAAAAAAAAACAACAGCCACTAAAACATAAAAATAGATTTAAATTAAATCTTAAATTTAAAGCTCACATTTTAATGACCATTATGGTACAATACTATGTTAATCTTCCTTTAATTACCATATTACTCATTCATAAATTGACTTTTCCCTTTTAAGGGCAACCATTTTTTGTCATAAATTTCTTCACTCAAAATATCCTACAGCAGAAATAAAGCAGTCTGGCTACCTGCTGCAAAATGATAAAAATTCTTAGTGCACTTATGTTGAAGTAGACGCATTAGTGCTGGAAGGACTGGGCAGGAGGTAAGACGGGAGTGAGCAGCTGACACTGGCTCACCCACCCTAGGGGAGGGAGGCAGCCTGGGCTTACTGCACTAACAGCATTAAGAGCTAGGTGGACTCCATGCAGCAAGAGGTATTACACACATGGTCAGCAGGGTGCACATGCACCTCCTGAAGGCAACAAATGCAAAGACTACAATGCTACCATGGGATGGGGCACATTCCATGGCATCAATATGACACTGCATCAGTGTTTTTGACTCTCCTCCTTGGTCCAGACAGTGGGTTGGGTTGAGCCCAGAGGAGGTTAAGGTGGGTCCGGTAGACCCAGTGAATGATAAGAGTTGGTGGCAGCTGGTAGTCAGCTGTGGGGAGGGAGCAGCAAACAAACAAACAAACATAAAAGGGAATAAAACAACTACCAAAATAATACATGAACATGCCAATAGATTACTTAAACCCTTTCAGTTTGTTATAATTATATAAAACAATGTGTTTTTGGCTGGTTAAATATGGAAGGTGGCAATGTAAGGGTAATACATGGATAATCATTTTGGATGGAAAAAACACACTTTCACATTTCTACTCCAAATACTTAACCTAAAGTCCTTTTAGTTAAGGTTACAGACTGCTTCTAGCTTGACATGTTTGTCAAGTGGAGATGAACTTTGTTCATGTACCTCCTAGTCTTCCCAGACTGTTCCTGTGACTTTACTCTCCAAGATGGGCCTACAGCTAAAGGTGCACCTCCTCTTCATGCAGCAGTAACAGAGGAGGCTCCTGGTCATCCCTGTGGCCATATAGTATCATCTGTCTCACCACTTAAATTATGGTCAGACTGAGTGGTAGTAAATTCCTTCTAGGTTCAGCAGTGAGAGCTATTACAATAATGTACCCTCACTTCATACTGTTCTGGCTAAGTATGCTACTTCAAAGACATATTTCAGATTAGTCTCCCTTTCAGCCACCCACTCTGGTCACTCTTGAACATTACTTGTCAAAGTCACGCACTAACATCCCAAGTTAAAGATAATTTATTAAGCAAATTAACAGTGTACAATTTCATAGCTTAATATTTGGAAGCAAGGTCATAAACTATCTCAGTTCTGCATCTATATGGCATACAGATATAGATAAATAATAATCACTTTTACAAAACGTAATCTTCAAAAATCTGTACTGAGCAAGCCAAACATGACAACTTATTTTTTAAGATGCTATACATAAGACAATACCTGTGCTTTCTCTGTGGCTGTGGGGCACAAGTGTCTTAACAGTATGTTCTTCAAGACATCAGGAAAAAGACAGGTGACAACAATGATGATAATGGCAAACCAAGCAGAACCACTTGAAAGGAGCTGAACGAAAACGAAATACATATCCTGGGTGTGCAGAAATGGCCTGCAAAAGATGCATTTAAAAAGTTAAGGAATGCTACTGTATGCAGTTCTCCACTTTTCTTTCATTGCCAAAATGTACAGCTTATGCTCTTTAGTTTAGATTGAGCTACTAACGCTGTGAAACAAAACCACACCTTATATCACAATCAGTCTTTTTGTTTTTTTTTACACAACTGCACTTAGTTTTGAAAGGTATCTTACCAACAGCAACTGCCGCTTACATATGTAGCCAGTAATAACATACTCCCTATTTTAATTCAGTTAAAACTTGCACCCCTTGACCTACACTGATGTTATTTTGCTAGGCTAAAAAAAAAAGTTCACTGCCAGAGTCCACGCTTTCTGAACCATCGATCCAAAAACAAACTTTTGTTTAAGCAAGTAAAAATTAAAACAATGGTGGCAATGCATTACAAATCTTCTAAATTAACATCTTGTATATGGCTGGATTCACAGGTGCTCAACAAACTTCATATGAAACTCAAGAATGTGGGTACACCGAATGAAGTGCTGCCAAATACATACAAGATAAACAAAAAAATAAAAAATCACATGTCTGTCAATACACACAGTGAACCCACAGCAATAAAAGAAACTGAGCCAAGAAGCAGCTCAGTGAATAGTAAATTGTCATGAAACTAAGTGCCATAGAATACAGACAGTACATGTTTGGAGGATGGATACTGCTGCAAATTAGGAGACAAAGCATGGCAGGCTACATGTCTTGCAGACTTGTATCTCAGATGGCACTAGGAAGAAGAAGGGAAGGAGGGATGAGTAAATAATGCCAAACAGTCTGCAAAGTTATAGTATGATAAAGGATTGGAAGGAGGAGGAAGAGAAAGACTTAGGCAGAGTCTAGAAGTTTAAAAGTGCACCTATTACTGGGGGGCTAACCTATAAAATGGGGTGCACACTCTGTTGCAATGACTGTACACTCCATTTTAGAGTGCACAGTGCAATGGGCTCCTCTGAGACACACCTATCACAACTTGAGAGGAAATGGGGAGATGATGCACTACACAGTCCACAGAAAAATGTACAAAATGAAAACCACTGGCCTAGGCCAGTAAAAAAGAGTCAGCAGTGCACTTCATAAAGCTTCTGACATGCAATATTACCCATTCCTGTGTATCAGTCTTCATCTGTATACCATCTAGGCTAATACTCTGCAAAGGAAGTCACTGTCCTGCCACTTTACAGGCTACTAATTGGATATAAGTAAAAGACATACAACAAATGCATGCCTGTCAATCACTGCAATTGACTATGTTATAGCAAAAGCACTACATCAATGACATTAAGCAAAGTGTTACTCTATACATTTTGTATTTGTGTGGGTGGAGGGTCAATAAAGTGAACTAGTTATGATCAAACCAGACAGTAGTGTGAAAGAGACTTTCTGAATATCTCATTAAAAAAAGAAAAATAAGCATTTTTGTACCCACTGCAGCTATCTGCCCTCATCTGTGTTCTGAGCCCCTCCTTCTTAATCTGCTTTCTTTTTCCTCGACACTTGTCTGATGTGAGCCTTCAGAATAGGACCTCTCGTCACCTCCTTCTTAGGATGGGCAAATCCTAAGTATAAGAAATTGGGAGAGATGCGGGTGTACAAGTTATGGCACTATCCTAACAGTTGTGGAGGGATTTTTAGGATACTCTAATCATTGTTAAGCAAATTCCCCAACTATGTACATTACAGATGCACACAGCTCAGGAGAAGCAAGCATTTTAATGGGAAGAAGACACTTGCACATACCCTTCTACTATAATTAACTTTGAGGTCACTGCACTCTTTCAGAAACCCGTTCATTGACATCTCTGATGTAGAACTGACAGTTCACATGCGTGAGCAGGGGTACCTGGAGCACAACTTTTTGTTTTGTTCTACTGGGAAAACAATCAAGACAAAAATTGTACCTGGAGCACAACCTTTTGTCTTGTTTTCCCAAGAGAACAACAAGTCTATTACTGGTATTATCTCTATCTGTGTACTATTATGTGAAAAACTTTCTTGTCCAGCTGCCATTCACGCTAGCTGATAAGACAGCTATTCAAATGGTGTGTCAGTGAATACTAGTTGGAAGAATGTAGGTGGCTTGCAGATGCAAACCCTGCACTAAGGCCCATTTCCCATATCATCATAGCTAACTTGCAAAGCAGGTAAGAGTATAGCAATAACCCACGCCTGGGTGTGGGTAATGCTGGATTTACCCACGGTTGGCGTGGTTTGGTCACGAGGGAGAAGCCTGAGTGGCCAAACAAAGCCAACAGTGGGTAAATCCAGCATTACCCACACCCATAAGTGGGTTATTGCTATTATACAAAGACATTATTTAAGAAAAAAAATAATTACTTTTCTTAAATAATGGCATTGTATAATGCCTCCTTGCTACCCTTCCGCAGCTGTCTGGTATTCTGCGGCAGTTCTGATGTACTACGCATGCCTATGCCTACGCAGTACATCAGAACTGTGGGCAAAAGCAACGGAGAAAGCAAGATCTCCGTTGCTTTTTACAAACTGTTTTCGCTATGTTAAATGGGTTTAACATAGAGAGACAGCTTTAAAAGAAGCAACGGAGAATCTCCATTGCTTTTTTTAAAGCTGTCTCGGTATATTAAACCCATTTAACATAGTGAGACAGTTTTGAAAAAAGCAACGGAGAAAGCAAGATCTCTGTTGCTTTTTACAAACTGTCTCGCTATGTTAAAGGAGTTTAACATAGCGATACAGCTTTAAAAAAGCAATGGAGAATCTCTGTTGCTTTTTTTAAAGCTGTTGCGCTATGTTAAACTCTTTCAGATCTACCCTTTCCCAAACTCGTTTAACATAGCGAAACAGTGAGAAAAAAAGAGTTATAGTAATGGAAAAAGTCCAGGCGACCGGACCTTTTTCCATTACTATAACTCTGATTTACAACGTGCACGCTGACCAATCAGCGTGCACGTTTTTGAATATTAATGGGGGGGGGGGGTTGTATAATGGGCATTACTCACCTGCTGAAACACTAATCAATCTAATAGGTCACTACCTTTTTGAGTGTCGAGTAAACACTGACTTGAAAATCTGCAGCGCACAGATTAAGGCCATCATCTTTTCTACATCTGAATGTTTGCTGTGCAGTTAGCTGGATAATGTCCCCTGTACATTAAGGTTCCTTTTGTGCACCTATAGGAATGATCTGAAATGTGTGAGTAAGGGCTGAGTGCACTTCAGGAACACAAAGGGAAGCCTCTGGATTGATTTTAACTTCAACCCCATACAAAAATTCCTAAGAGACTTCTGGGATAAGGGGGGAACCAAAACTTGATGGTCATGAGGTAGTAAGTGATGATCTCTCTTTTAGTTATGGAAATGATGAATGATTTTTGTTTAAATAATTTGTTAACAAGGGGATGGATATTTACTTAAATGTAAAGGTTACTTTATGCATGGGACTGCTACAAATAATTTTAAAGAAAACGATGAGTTTTGTAATGTTATGGTAAAGTAGGTGCATCTGATAACTTTCAGATCTACCCTTTCCCAAAGATTAAAAATTTAATTCAGCAGTTCAGGCTGATTTAACCCAAATGTGTGAGTTAACTCAAACAGATGACAATATTCTGTCATTGGTTATGCTTGCTAAAAAGATGCGATTTGGGTGAACATCGTAGGTTCGGTGAATTATCAATGATGACAATTGTTTTTCCCTAACATCTTTATTACAGTTTTCACATATGATAAAGGCAATCTTACATTTATATAAATGAAAAACGTACAAAATAATACCACTTTAGCTGCAAACAGTTTACATCACAGACACAACTGAAACAAGTGTAGCTGCAAACATACATCACTTATAAACCATCCAGCCATTGTCAGTTAAACATTATATGGCTCTTCCAAATCCTGCCTCTTAAACATCATTCCTGCTATGCATATATTGTTCCCACAATTCCCATTTTCCTGTGTAGTTTGCTCCTTCCCTTTTCTAAAGATCCCAATTCCAGTTGCTTTATCTCTGTTACTATATTCACTACTTCTAGTAAAGTTAGTCTAGACTTTGATTTCCATTTTCTAGTAATTGCTTTTATGATGGCCACCATAATTAGACTCGTCAAGGCTTTACTATGTCTAGGCAATTCTAATTCTGTAGCATAACTCAAGAAAATCATCTCCCCAGTCAGTCCAATCTGCTCACCCAGCATCTCCAACAGAGTGGTCTATAGGGAATCCCTAAAGTCTGCCAGCTCACTACACTCCCAAAAAATACATTCCCAGCTACCTCTTTCTTGCCCGCCACACCTCCAACATTTGCTATCCACCTGAGGAAAAATTATTTGGAGTTTACTTGGGGTATAAAAATACAGGTCTATATTATTTCTTTGACAGCTTAGGTTGTCGAATGCTTAATGATAGACACCAATGCGAAGTTTCAAATTGCTAACGGCCATATACACAAATTATTTCCTTGGAAAAGTATTCACTAGGCTGCCCGGAAATAAAATTAACTTTTCAACCTAAATATAGTGAGGGGCTGTGTCCCCCACCCCCCCGAACTAAATACACCAGCTCCAAGATCGCTCTACACTGGGGAAAAGGGCAAATCCCCGATAACGGCCAAGCAAATTCTTTCCCCGAGGAAAGAATTTGCTTATATGGCCATTCACGATTTTGAAACTTCAACACTTGGGTGTCGATCATTGAGCATTCAACAACCCAAGCTCGAAGAAATAATATAGACCTTAAAAATACCTATGTAAACACTTCCTGGCAAAGATCCTAAATCTTCTAGTCTGTGTTGCATATATGGGAGATATATATATATATATCTCCCATTGTCTCTTTGTGAATTGCTTATTTAATCTCACTTCCCAATCCTTTCTAAGCTCCTCTGTTTGATTCTTATAATTATCGTGCAATATTTTATATGCTTTACTAATTATTCCTTTTTTAATGCTAGTTTCTGTTATAGATTCTATTAAAACTCTACCAGTGCTGGTATTTCATTTAGGAGCCCTCTATTTCTTTCTCTTTGCCTATACTCTGATATCAATCCTTGATAGGGAAGGCAATCTCTAACCTGCAGTCCAAATAAATTCTTGGCCTCTTTCCATTCTATTACCTTTGCCTTTCTAGTTATTTGCTCCCAATACCTTGGTTCCTTTGCCAGTTTTCTCCAATAACTTCCAGCCCCCTCTTGCCTATTATCTGTATCCCTGACCACAGTGATCCCTATCGGCAAAATCTCTTTTCTCCATTCTCATGCTGGTTTGGAGTTAGAATACTCCCTGTTATTTTATGACTATAATACTCTGTATGATTTTGTTTGCTCTCCTTAAGAGTCTGCATCCAAAATCCCAATCTCTCCTTATTTCTTGAGCTTCCTACCTGTGTCAGCATCTTTCCTTTCCCCTTTGAATTATAGTTTTCTGCTTGTGCTACATATAAACAGCCTTAACTGTGTTACCCTAAAATAGCCCCTCAAACTAGTAATCCTAGTTCGCCTTGTTCTATTGGTAGAACCAGCTTATCCCACTTGACCCTTGCTGTCTCTTCCCAGATAAAATCCTTCAAATCTTTTTAATTGCTATCCACAAATTCTCCTCCAGTTGATAAAAGTATGCCTGACCTGTGTATAAGACTAAAGGGACTAAAAATATTTTAATGGCTTGTATCTTAGTATCCACATCCATATAACAAAACTTCCAGTTTCTCAATTTTTGTATTACCTTCTGTTTAGTTTCTTCCCACATATTCTTAGCTGCCACCACAGAGTAATTTTAATCCATACTCAAGTATTTCATTTTATCATGACCCCATAAATATGGATACTGTTGGTTCAATTCGTGTATGGGTACATAATTTACCGCTATTGCCTTTGTTTTAACTTTATTAATTTTGTATCGCAAGAAGATTTGAAACTGTCTTAAAATGTTCCACAATACTGTAATGTCCCTTTCTGGTTCTGTCATGTATAAAATAATATCATCTGCAAATAAAGGCAGCTTTTCTGGACTACCATACCAATTATATTCTTGAATTTGACAATTGTTCTAAATATAATGCAAACAACAAAGGGGAAAGCGGACAACCCTGCCTAGTTCCTGTACTCAAGCAGAAATTATCAGAAAGGCCCCACCCACTTTAATTCATGCCTCCGATTGTATCACGGAAAGCAAATGCTTCCATTGCCCTGCACATGAAGTCCCAGCCTACTCTGTCAAATGCTTTCTCTGCATCGAGACCCAACAATAAAAGAGGTACATTCTTACATTCTGCTTCACTCTGGATCATAAATGTTCTATTAATATTGTCAAATGTTTGCCTCCCCTCCACAGAGCCACACTGATCTATATCTAGCAATTTTGGTATCACTTTTGCCATTCTTTTAGCCACTATAGACAAACATTTTATAATCAAGGTTTAGTATTGAAATGGGGCTGTATGAATCTGTATCTGATGGATCTTTACCTTCTTTTGGTATTACCATTACCACAGTCTTCTTCCAAGATGCTGGTACTTCTCCTCCTTTTAAAATACTGTTAAACAAAACCTTCCAGATCTTTATAATTTTTTTCTCTCCTAACTTCCAAACTTCCACAGAAATACTATCTACTGCTGGGGACTTTCCTGCAGTTTGGTTAGACATAGCCATTTTTATCCCGTCCCTTCCTATCCTGCTAGTAATTGAGCCTTATCTACCTCTAACTTTGGGATATTTAATTCTTCCATAAACATTTCCATATTTCTCTGCTTTATACAAATTTTCATAACATTTCTGAAATATTTCTAATACTTCTACAGGGTCTCTGGTTATCTTCTTTGTTATAGGCTTCTTAAGCTTGGCGACTGCCCTTTCCACTTTTTGTTGCCCGAGTCATGCTAAAAGTTTTTGTACTCTAGAATTATTATCAAAAACAGTTGCTTAACAGCAGTCGTTTTAACTCATGCATATTATCAAGGTTGTTGTGTCTTTCGGCTTTTCCCGGCTACGGGTCGCCACAGCGGAACTCCGGTCCGCTAATGATTGGCAGTTGATTTTTACATACCGAGTTGCCAGCCCTGATGCACAACCTTCAACGAAGGAACGCCCATTCACGCATGTCTCCACGCAGAAGACACTCTAGCTGAGAGTCGAACCGGACAGCGTCTTACTGTGAGGTGACAACGCTACTGCAGCACCACCACCGCGGATTATGCATATTATCAAGGTAATCCTTTATTTTCTGTTTAGCATTCTGCAGTTGCTCCTTTTCTTGTTCTGAGAGATTCCCCCTATTTTTCAATACTTTAACATTTGTCAATCCCTCTAAATTATTCTGGTTATTGTTTAACCATATCACCCTTTCTTTTATTTCCAAACTAGTTTTAAACCCCACTTTAATTTTATCCCACTCCTTAGCTATGTTTAGAGAAGATAATTCTATCTTCTCTAGTAGCTCCTGAATTAATTCCACAATCCATTCCTTAAATTCCTCTTTTCAACTGATAGGTGGGAAAGCGGAAGTGTCTCATTTTTATTTCATTACCTTGCGTATTTATTTTAGTTACTATTGGTGCATGATCTGAAAAAAGAAGTTATGTACCTGCCATAACGTTCTATGTTAGTTGTCTTCATCTTGCCTTCTTTCTTGCTGGTTGGGATCGGCCATCTTCAATAGCTCGAGAGCTGTTTACTGGCTCAAGGCTACCCCTTATCCCATGATGCCTAGCGATAGTTACCCAGATCTCATTTGAAATAGCTAACTCCAGACACAGCAAGAGAAAAACCAGTCCAAAACAAGTAGGCTGACTATACCTGCCATATTCTCCAAGTCAGTAGAGGAAACAACCAGAGAACACCCAGCCAGTGAAATAAGAACTCCTCTCGGTCCATAAGAACTCCTCTCGGTCCAATAGGACAGGGGGAAGGAGGGTGGGACGCAAGAAAGAAGGTGAGATGAAGACAACTAAAGTACAGTTTTGTACCTACCATAAATGTAGATGTTCGAGTGCTAATACAGCTGCAGTAATCACAGATGGGTTTTCAGCCGTCAGGCGGTCCCTCGGTCGGCCGAATTCCAAAGTCTTGGTCCGGCGTCGGTTGTCATCGCTTACTCCTCTGACGTCAGTAAGGCCAGAGTATATAAGACACAGCCGACGCCATGCTCTTCAGTCTTTCTTGCCCCAGATGTCAGGTGCCCACAAAAGGAAGGCAATACATAAATAAGGTTTATCTACATATGCAAACAATGCAATGTAATGCAAAATCAGTGTAAGCAAGCAAATAAAACATAGCAGGATAACCCAGTCAGGTGGTATGAAGAGGTTGTTAGGCCCCATGCCTTTACCAAGTGGGGAAGGAGGGAGGGAAACCTGTACTGCAGCTGTATTAGCACTCGAACATCTACATTTATGGTAGGTACAAAACTGTACTATGTTCATCGTGCATACAGCTGCAGTAATCACAGATGGGTAGAGTCCCAAAGCTATGCATAGGGTGGTAGGTACTATGAGGAACTGGGTTGAGCCAGAATGCCCTGCAAAACAGCAGTGGCAAAGCCTGCTCTTGTTCTGGAATATAAGGGTAGGTGGTAGTGTTTTGTGAAGGTATGTACAGAACTCCAAGTGGCTGCCTCCAAAATATCCTTAGTAGGAACGCCTCTGAGGAAGGCTGTAGAGGTGGCTGTGGCCCTGGTGGAGTGAGATCTGATACCAGTAGGGACAGATTTCCCATGATAGGAATAACAAAACCGTATGCAGTGGCCAATCCACTTGGAAATGGTCTGTTTGGTAACTGGTTTCCCTTGAGCCCCTACGCATAGGACACAAAAAGTTGTTCTGATTTCCTGAAGGACTTTGTTCTGTCCAAATAATAACGTAGCTGCCTATGGATGTCTGAAGTGTGAAGCAGCCTCTCCCCTTTGTTTTGAGGGTTAGGATAAAAGGTAGGTAGGTGTATGGCTTGATTTAAGGCTACCCTGGATACCACTTTTGGCATAAAAGATGGATTGGTGCGAAGGAAACCCTGTCCTGATGGAAGATGAGGAAGGGCTGCACCGCCATGAGGGCCTGTAGTTCAGAAACCCTACGAGCTGAAGTGATGGCCAGAAGGAAAGCTGTTTTCCAGGACAAATGTTGCAGATCTGTTGAGGCAGCAGGTTCAAAGGGAGGCAATGTTAATTTTTCTAGTATGTAATTAAGATCCCAGGCTGGTATTGGTTGCTTCCTTGGAGGTCTTATATTCTTAGCGCCTCTGAGGAACTGTCGTAAGAGTGGGTGAGAGAATAAAGGAGGATCCGTGTTGAATTCTGCAGAAATGGCTGAGGCATGTATTTTATGGAAGAAAATGAAAGTCCACTGTTCAGCAGTTCAGCTAGGTACTGTAAAACCTGAGGCAAGTTCAATTTTCTAGGGTCCTGGCCTCTTTTCTCATTCCAACAGCAAAACCGCTTCCATTTTGCGGAGTAAGCTTTTCTAGTAGATGGTCTTCTGGCCTCCAAAATGACATCCTGCACCTCCTTGGAGAGTAGGGACTGTTGTGGTGTCAAGGAATTTTCCATGCAGCGAGGTTGAGTGTTTTCAGCTGACTGTGAAGAGTTTTGTAGCTGTTCTGAGTCAGTAGGAGAGGCATTAGAGGCAGGGACCAGGGAGGAGTATGTGTTAGGCTCCTCAGGAGTGGATACCAGTGTTGCCTTGGCCAATCTGGAGCCATCAGTATCATCCTCGGTTTGTCTGTTCTTGCTTTCAAAAGCACCTTGGGCAGAAGGGGCAGAGGTGGGAATGCATAAACTGTCCATGCTGTCCAACTGAATGAAAGGGCATCCACTTTCCAGGCCTTTGGATGAAAGGTCCTTGAACAAAACTTTTCAGTTGATGGTTCCTGTGGGAGGCAAAAGATCTATGTCTGGCCTCCCCACGCTTGGATTATCTCTGTAAACACCTGAGGATGTAACTTCCATTCGTGTGGATCTGTCATATTTCTGCTTAGAGTGTCTGCCAGTGTGTTTTCCAGTCCTGGCAAGTACTGTGCTTGAAGTTCGATTTGTCTTTCCAGAGCCAAGTTCCAAAGAGTCATGGCTAGTCTGCACAAGGGGTATGAATGTGTTCCTCCTTGTTTGTTTATGTACCACATTACTGTGGTGTTGTCTGTTCTTATCAGTAATTGTCCTGGATGCAGGAAGTCCTTGAAAGCTGTAATTGCATTTATTACTGCTAGCATTTCTTTTGATTGATGTGAAGGTGCTTTTCCTTTTGGGACCATCTGCCCTGAATGCACCTGTCCTTCATGTGCGCCCCCCCAGGCATAATCTGAGGCGTCTGTGGTTATGACTTGTTTTGCTTGAGGCTTGCAGAATGGAAGGCCTGTGTTTACTTGACATGCTTGGGCCCAGCATAGAAATTCCTTTTGCAAACATGGAATTATTGGTATAATTGCTTCCAAACTGTGACTGTGTTGAGACCATAGATTTTTTAGGTACCATTGAAGTTTCCTCATATGCAGCTTTGCACATGGGATTAGAAGAATGCAAGATGCCATGAATCCCAGAGCCTGCAGGATTTTCCTTGCAGTAAGCCTGGTACTTTTTGCTAGTGTTTTGAAGTATTGAGATAGATGCCCTTGTTTTTCTGGCGTAAGATATGCCATCTGGGTGTTTGTGTCCAAGTTGGCACCCAGGAAGGTTATTTTCTGAGATGGTGTTAGTCTTGATTTCTCCTTGTTGATGGTATATCCCAGAGAAAGCAGTAACCGTGTCACATATGCCAGATGTTCCAGTAGTATGCGTTTGCTGTCCGCTTGGATCAGGCAGTCGTCCAGATAAGGGTAAATTTGTATCCCTTGAAGTCTGCAGTAGGCAATCACTGATGCCAGGCACTTTGTGAATACTCTGGGCGCAGTAGATAAGCCAAAGGGCAATGCAGAGAATTGATAGTGGATTGAACCTGCAAGAAATCTGAGGTATCTTCTGCAGCTTTGTCTGATTGGGACATGCAGGTATGCCTCCTTGAGGTCCAATGTTACCAGCCAAAACTCCTTGCCCAGCATGGGAAGAAGTTGCTGTAATGTGAGCATCTTGAATTTTGGCACGAGTAGGAATGTGTTTAGGATGGATAAGTCCAAAATGGGTTCCAGTCGGTTCCTTTTCTTGGTACCAGAAAAAGTCTTGAATAAAAACCTTGACCTTGGTGGTGTGTAGGTACCTTTTGTATAGCTCTCATGTTTAGGAGCTTTGAAATTTGCAGTTGTGCCTCTGCCCTTTGATTTTGTGGCAGGTTTGGCATGCCTCTCATTTTTGGAAGAGTGTGAAATTGAAATTTGTAGCCTCTGTTTATAATGTCCAGTATCCATTTGTCTGTTGTGACAATATGCCAATTGCTTGCAAATAATGCTAGTTTCCCTCCCAAAGGTGCTGTCAGCTGAGACTTGCTTGGCATGGAAATGAGGGAGTCATTGGGTTTGCTTCCTGTATTGTTGTGCACTGTCTTCACCACCTCTTGGTGCTGGAGATTGCCATTGTCTGCCTCTATATGATCCTTGTGATTGCCCTCTGCCCCTTGTGCGTCTGTATCTACCTCTTTGGGGCTTGTCAGTGGCTGGAAAGGACCAGTTTTTTGAAGGCCAATTTCTGCTAAAACGTGGTGGTTGGACCTGTAAGAAAGCCTTGACAGTTTGCATAGATTTGGCTTTTTCTTCCATTTTCCGTAGTATGTCCTCAGCATTAGTCCCAAATAGTACATCCTTTTGTAAAGGAGCATCAAGAAGTTTAGCTTTCACATGATCAGGTAAATTTTGTTCCCTAAGCCAGGCATGTCTGCGAATGACTGATCCTGTAGCAGCCGCTCGACTGGAAGCCTCTAGGGCATCATAACCACATTGTAAGGTGTGTTTACCCACTTGCTCCGCACTATGCATCATATCCTGTAACTCTTTTAAATCTGGTTGTTCAGGTTGAGACATTTTGTTCCTTAATTGTGATAATAGGTACTGTTGATATTTAATCATATGAAACTGACAGTTTAAGGCCCTCATGGCTAGGGTGGCCGAGGTATATACCTTTTTACCCCACCTTTCTAGAGATCTGGATTCCCTTTCTGCAGGAGTGGATTCTTGGCAGTGGAGGCCTTTAATCCCTTGGGGCCTTGTGAAATGGTTTCAGGGTCAGCATTATGGCCTTTGTAGAGAAATTGGTGAGAGCTGGGTACTCTGTAATACCTATCAGGTTTTACTGGTGCAGGAGGCAGAGAATCAGGGTTAAGGCAAGCCTCCGAATAGATATCATCCAGTACATCCAAAACAGGGGTATAGCCAGAGGTCTGTGCTGAGGTAACAAAGAAATTCCCCAAGTCTTTTCTTGGAATCTGAAAAGTCTTGGCCTTCCCAATGGAAGTGTTCCCTCAAAGTGTGCAAGGTTTCCCCAAAGAAAAATCCTCAGGAGGGGATACAGAAGGAATGGACTGTTCTGCATCCGAATCCTCAAAAGGGAGTAAGAGTGTTCCTCTGCATCAGAATGTTCTGATAAAATGGATCCCTGATCAGAAGAGGGAGATTCTTCCTCCACTCTGGGTCTCTTGTCAGGAGGGGCTGAGAACCTCTGATAAGAGTAATTAAATCCTCAGCCATTTTAAGCATCTGTTTCTTAGGCATGGGTCCAGGAGAGGGCCCTGTGCAACAGGCCTCGTGGGATGCCTGGTTGCTTTGGATTTAGTAAAGCCTTTATTGAAAAGAAGATGAGGGCCTAAATACACCATGGGTGGAGGTGGACCTGTCCACATTAGTAGGCTCGACATTAGCAGGGGCTTGGTTGTAGTCTGAGAAAGGGCCGAGGACCCAGCGGTCTCGGGTATAGAGAACACCGCCAAAGGAGTGTCGTCGGTAGTCAGGGACTGCAAAGGCGTCTCGCTGAGAACCGGACTACGTGTAGCCTGTTTTGGCGTGGTGTCGGCGGGGACCATGGGTCTCGCGTGTCGGTCCTTTCCTTGCGTTTTGGACAAAACGGTAGTCGGAGTGTCCGACGACATCTTATAATCAAAAGCTTTACCAAAGTAGTGTTGGGCGAACTCCGCCCGACGCTTGATAGTGTGTTTATTGAAGGTAGCGCAAAAGCGACAGCCCGAGACGTCGTGGTCTGGGCCCAAACAAGGTATGCAACGGGAATGGAAATCCTTATGCGGTATTTGCTTCCCACAAGAAATACAATTATTAACTTTTTCTGACATCGGTCTGAGGCAAGAAAAGTTTCCCCAACGGGGTACTTAGCTTTAAAGAAGACTTCAGTTCCAATTTTTTCGTGATTCAGGAGCTGGCCGACCGGCACTTGCGAACTGCTTCTGCTTCGGGCACCGCCCGGCAAAAAAGACTGAAGAGCATGGCGTCGGCTGTGTCTTATATACTCTGGCCTTACTGACGTCAGAGGAGTAAGCGACGACAACCGACGCCGGACCAAGACTTTGGAATTCGGCCGACCGAGGGACCGCCTGACGGCTGAAAACCAATCTGTGATTACTGCAGCTGTATGCACGATGAACATCATGGAATGTTATGGTAGGTACATAACTTCTTTAGGTTAAGTTGTCTATCTCGCCTTCGTTCTTGCTGGTTGGGACAGCGTCCCTAGCACCTAATATCCTGGGTGGCTCATTGGAACAGACTCTTCAGAACAGTGGAACCAAAGTCAGCTCTACTCCTGGAGACCATATCCAGCTTGTAATGAGAAATAAAGGCATGAGGATTTGCCCACGTAGCAGCTGCACAGATAGAATCCATGGGCAACCTAGACTGGAAAGCTACAGAGGTGGGCAAGGCCCTAGTAGAATGACCTTTTGGTTTGATAGGCAACTCTTTGTTCCTTAACTGATAAATGAAAGTAATAGTGTGAGACAACCACCTGGATAAGGTCACCTTGGAAACTGGGAGACCTTGTTTGCCTACGGCACAAAAAAGAAATAGTTGGTCAGACTTCCTTATTTCCTTAGTTCTGTGCAGGTAAAAATGCAATTGTCTATAAAAGTCCAATTGGTGTAATCTGTACTCTGCCTTGTTGGTGTGATTAGGGAAAAACACAGGAAGGTCTATAGATTGGTTTAAATGATTTTTTGAGCAGACTTTAGGAAGCAAAGAAGGATTAGTCCTCAGAGCAACCCTGTCCTTATGAAAAACCAAGTATGGAGGATGAACACATAGCGCCTGAAGTTCAGAGATGCGTCTGGCTGAAGTAATAGCTACCAGAAAGAGTGTCTTCCAAGATAAAAAACTTAATGGAGCAGGACGCTGCTGGTTCAATAGGGGGCAGAATTAAGGAAGTTAGGACCAAATTAAGGTCTCAAGGAGGAGGGGGATCTCTCACTGGAGGCCTAAGGAGAGTCGTCCCTCTCAAAAAAGCTTTATAGAGTTTATGAGACATAATGTTAGAATTTGACAAACCCAACATGAAAGTTAGAAATGGCCGCTAACTGAACCCTGATCGTAGCAGAAGCAGACCCGGAATGAAAAATTTTTGCTAGGAATTCCAGAATTTCGTGGACTGGGGCTGAAAAGGGATTTACGTTCCTAGCCTCTGCCCAAGAAAAACGTTTCCATTTACTAGCATAAGTTTTCCTGGTTGTGGACTTGTGAGAGGAGACCATAATCTCACGTACAACCGGGAAATGCTGGGAAGCCTGGCTAAGGCTGGAAGTGGAGCAACCAAGCTGTGAGCTGGAGAGTTTGGAGGGACTGATGCAAACTGCCTGACTGATGAATCAGTAGATCTGGAATCGGGTCCAGAGTCCAGGGCTGATCGAGAAGGTAATGGTGCAGGAACGGGAACCATATCTGTCGAGGCCAGTAGGGGGCAATGAGGATCATTTTGCAACCCAACGATATTGCTTTCTGCATGAGTTTTGGTATCAGGGGAAACAAAGGAAAGACATAAAGAAGTCCCTGAGGCCAATCGTGGACTAGAGCGTCTCTGGGTGTGTGACCTGGAAGTGGAAGAAGGGAGAAGTAGTTGCTGCATTTGGTGTTGAAGGGGGTGGCAAAAAGATTGCAGCAAGGCTGTCCCCATTGCGGAAGATAAGATCTGCAACTTCTTGATTCAGAGACCACTCGTGAGGCATGAGGATAGATCTGCTGAGCCTATCCGCTATGACGTTGGACCTCCCAGGGATGTGCGTCGCAATCAGAAAACATTGGGAGGAAATCGCCCACTGCCACAGTCTGAGTGCTTCTCGACACAGGGGGTAGGATCTGGTTCCGCCCTGCTTGTTGATGTACCACACCACTGACATATTGTCTGTTTGAATTGCAATGGTCCCGGAAGGAAGAGAGTCCTGAAGGGCTTACAATGCTAGGAGCACGGCTCTCATTTCTAGGACGTTTATGTGCAGATGGTACTCGTGAGGTTGCCAAGTGCCTTGGACTGTCCTGGCCAGATAATGCCCCCCCCTATCAGGGAGGCATCTGTGGTCACTGTGGCTACCGGAGGGGGCTGAATGAAGGGTCTGTCCTGAGTCACTAGTGGGGAGACCATCCACCATGAAAGGTGCCTTTTGCATGCTTCTGTAATCAGGATCATGCGAGACATGGGCAGCTCTTGGAAAGACCACTGTGTGAACAGAAGCCACTGATGGATCCTCATATGAAAGCGGGCCAGTGGGATTAGAAGAATGGCTGCTGCCATGGAACCCAGAGTTTGAAGGATGAACCTGACTTGGATCCTTTTGCTCTGCATTAGAATGTGTACTTGCTGATGAATTGTAGACACCCTTTCTAGCGGTAGCCTTGCAAACATGTTCCTTGTGTCTAAGTCTGCTCCTATGTAAGTGATAGATTGACAGGGCAACAAGGCAGATTTTTCGAAGTTTATTGTAATGCCTAGCTGGGTGCAGATTGTGATTGTGTAGTCCCTGGCTTGTAGGAGTTGATGCCTGGTAGTAGCAGTGAGGAGCCAGTCATCTAGATATGGAAACACCTGGAATCCTCGACGTCTCATGTGAGCCGTGACCACTGCCATACATTTGGTGAACACCCTGGGGGCTGTGGTGAGATCAAAAGGCAGAGCTCTGAACTGATAATGACTGGCTCCCAGCCGGAAGCGAAGAAATCTCCTGGAGCGCCTGTCCATCTTGATATGGTAGAACGCATCCTGAAGATCTATCGAGCACATCCAATTGTCCTGACCCAGAAAGGGTAGAATGGACTGTAGCGTGACCATCCGAAACTTTGTTCTTTGTACAGACCTGTTTAGTCTGCTGAGATCCAGAATCGGTCTCCAGTCCCCTGTCTTTTTTGGTACCAGAAAGAACCTTGAGTAAGTTCCGGATCCATGCTGGTCTGCCGGGACTTTCTGGATGACTCTTTTTTTTCTAGCAGTTTTGAAACCTCTATTACTGCTTGGTCCTTCAGATTGGGTGGAACATCTGGAAGGGATTTCTTTGATGGTAAGGGGTTTTGATGGAAGGGAATTTTGTAACCTCCGGATATAATGGACCGTACCCATCTGTCTTGCGTTAATTTTTGCCAGGCTGTTGGGTACAGTTAAAGTCTTCCCCCAACTGCCTCCAGAGGTGAGCAGCCGGACAACCCTTCAGGGATGCTGAAAGGGCTTATCAGAGAAAGATTCTCTGTTGCCCTGGTTCTGCGGACCCCCTCTGCCACAAGGGTGGTGTCTGTTATTATTGTTTCCCCCTCTGCCTCTGGAGGAAAAATCGCTACGTATGTCAGGTAAGGCTCCCTGGGATTTTTGGAACCACATCTTGCCATTCTTCTGACCTTTGGGGTAAGGTCTGAGCCAGAAAAATGACACCTCGCAGCTGAAGCGGCAAACAAGATCTGGGTAGCTATCGCTAGGCATCATGGGATAAGGGGTAGCCTCGAGCCAGTAAACAGCTCTCGAGCTATTGAAGATGGCCGAGTCGGAGCCGAGGATTGGCTCCAATCCTAACCAGCAAGAACGAAGGCGAGATAGACAAATTAACATCAGTTATTGGGTGCATTTCAAGACCTTCAATTAAATGCACATGTTCCTGTGAGATATAAAACCTATCTAGCCAAGCCCAGTTTTTGTATCTCGGTGAGTAACATGTAAATTCACTCCGAACTCGTAGTACTGAATTCACATCATCCATGCCAAACATTTTCGTAAATTTCTTCAAATATCTACCCTCCTTTGTTATATTTTCCCTTCTAGGCCCCCCAGACATATCTTCACTGTAGCAAACCAAATTCAAGTCTCCACCTATAAGTAATATTCCTTGCTGAAAGCTGATTATTTCTCCCAGAACTTTTTTAAGCTCCATTATAGCAGTTTGGGGGGGGGGGGTAAATGGATACCAGTGTAATCCTCCTCATTAGCCAGTAGCCCCTTAGTACTATGCATCTTCCATTATCTTTTTTTCCCCTCTTCTATCACTACTGGAGCTCCTATTGCAATTAATATAACTACTCCTCTTTTCCTTTGCCCCAGATATTCCACTGAATAACCATCCTGAAAACCTTTCTTTATCAAATTCACATGTTCAGTTCTTTCCAGGTGTGTGTCTATTGTAGCATAGCTATTCACACTCTACATTTTTTAATATTGTTCACTACTCTTTCTTTTTTATATTTATCTGTAAGACCATTCAGATTGAAATATATAGTTATTACCACCTTTTATATATAACTGCTCTTTTGCTAAACGTCTAGCTTCAACTTTTATGTTACATGTATATATTGTTCGACAGGTTGGTCTTTTATACAGTTGTTTCATGCCATATCTATTTGCGCCTATGTCACATCTTATATAACGGTTTGTTTTTTTGAAAGCCCTCAAACAGAACAACCAACCCTACTAAAACCTATGAACTTAACAATAACACACAAAACTACAGACATCTTCAAATATTGAAGTTTTTGCTTCCTAATAAGAACATAAGTTCTAAGTTGATAGGTACACAGACTGGCTAAAGTTAACCAAAAAGAAAGGTTAGTCATGCTAAAATGCACAGTACAGCCTGTGCTATTAATAAGTGCTATTTGATTTTGTATATCTTTATAACTCTCCCAGTTGAGGGAACACTTGAATGCTTTCAGTAAACACTTTATCCTAGCCATTTCTCTTTATGACATAAAACTGCCAAGGGTAGCTTGTTTATCAGAAAAAAAGCCTTACAATATTCGATATTCTTTTTCATTTACATTCTTTGTAATAAACTTGTTACTGGATAATGCCTAGGTTTTTACCCAGTCATTTCCATATGGAAGCATGGGAAAAAGCACACTGCTTTTTCTTTTGTCATACTCTCTTAACCAGACCCTTCTGCTCCCCTACTCATTTGTTTTCACTGCAGTGTCTACATTTTTCAAAACTGAACAAAGAAAAAGAGAGAAAAAGGGTTTACAAAATGAAACAACTTTACTTCAAGTCAAACTGGTTTTGTATTACCTTTAAAGCTGTCACACCTGGGAAAACCCCTGATTGTTTTCAGGGAACATTATGTCCTAGTCAATTACTCTGTTCTTTTTTCTTCTTTTCTCTCAGCCAATCACCTTCCACCAGACTGTCTCCAGTTTCTCTTTATCAGATTGCCTCCATGGAGGCATGAAGACCAGCTGCAGAAATGCTACTTATTATAAATATTTGCAAGTGCTAGAAAAAAAAAGCCTTACAATATTCAATATTCGTTTTCATTTACTTGCTCTCTATGTCCTTAATCAGTCATTTCCCCATGCAGGAATGAAAAAAAGCACATTAATTTGAACTATGTCATTACCCTTAACAAGGCTGCCTTTTTCCTTTTTTTATCATTACATTGCCTATGTTTCTCAAAACTGCACAAGAAAAAGAGAAGGGGTGAAAAATAAAAACAACACATGTATACAATTCCCATTACACCCAAAAATAGCATGCAAAATGAACCATGCAATGCAGATACACTATTATTAAGAAAAGAAAGTGTTTTCTTTACTTACAGTTAGTGTTCTCCCCTATTTTCCCCTCCCCAAAGCATTCTTATGAACATTAATGACATGAAGTAGGACATATACAGTGGATATAAAAAGTGTACACACCCCTGTTAAACCAGGTTTTTGTGATATAAAAAAATGAGACCACAATAAATCATTTTAAAACTTTTCCCATCTTTAATGTGACCTATAACCTGTACAATTCAATTGAAAAACAAATCTGTTATGGGAAAAATATAAAAAATAAAAATGTACAATACGCTGGTTGCACAGGTGTGCAGACCCTTAAACTAATACTTTGTTAAAGCACCTTTTGATTTAATTGCAACACTCAGTCTTCTTGGGTACACACCTGTCATCATTTAAAGAGACTCTGATTAACCACAAATAAAGTTCAGATGTCCTAGTAGGATTTTCCTGACATTTACTCAGTTGCCTGCTACAGCAAAAACCATGGTTCTCAGACAGCTTACAAAGCATCGAAGGGCTCTCATTGTTGAAAGGTATCAGTCAGGAGAAGGGTACAAAAAAATTTCCACAGCATTGGATATACCATGGAACACAGTGAAGACAGTCATCAAAAAGTGGAGAAAATATGGGACAACAGTGATGTTGCAAAGAAAGTACAGTTGTGTACACTTACCATAAGTGTAGATATTCGAGTGTATTCAATGTTGTAGTCATCACACTTGGGTTATCCTGCCAGGGGTAGCCCTCAGTCAGCCCGAATACTAGAGGCTTAGTGTTTCTGCGTCAGTTGCTGTCGCTCCAGGTCTGACATCAGGTTGTCAGTAGTATAAAATCAGGCAGCAGACGCCATTGTGGGAAGAAATTTCCAGGGAATTGTTATGGCTAAGCTTGCATAGGCCTTAGGGCCGATAGCCTAGTACCAACCTATTACATAAGTTGTTCTTGCCCCAACTGTCAGGAGCACCTAAATAGGGAGCTAGGTTATGGTGGAAGAACACCACCAGTAGAAAGTAAATACCAAACCTTCCCTGTAAGGAGACATGAAGAGAGAGGGAGGGAGAGGAAGAGAGACAAGGGGGATGGAGGATGGGAAACCAGGACTGCAACAGTGAATACACGAACATCTACATTTATGGTAAGTGTACACAAATGTACTACGTTCTTCGTGTTTCACTGTTGCAGTCATCACACTTGGTTTGATTCCCAAAGCAGAAGAAAATGGTGGAGGCAGTCAAGAAAACTGGGGGTTGGCTAGGATGTCCTGTAAGACTGCAGTGGCAAAGCCATAGGCAAGTGGTAATGCTTGGTGAAGGTATTAACAGAAGTCCATGTTGCAGCCTCCAGGATGTCCCTGGTGGGGACCCCTCTGAGAAAAGCTGCAGAGGTAGAGTTTACCTTGGTGGAGTGCTGTTAGTAGCAGAAATGTATGCAGTGTGTTATCCATTTGGAGATTGATTGTTTGGATATGGCTTTGCCCTCTGACACTGCTGCGAAGCTGACTAGCAATTGGTCAGTTTTTCTAAAAGATTTAGTCCTATCCAGATAGAATCTGAGTTGTCTGTGCACATCTAGAGAGTGCAGAATCTTTTCCCCTTTGTTTTGTGGGTTAGGAAAAAAGGTGGGCAAATGAATGGATTGATTGTGAGCCACACTGGACACCACTTTAGGCATGAAGGATGGATTAGTCCTGAGGGAGACCCTGTCAGCATGGAAAATTATGAAGGGCTCAACAGCCATGAGTGCTTGTAGCTCTGAAACTCTTCTAGCTGAAGTGATGGCCAGAAGCAAGAGCTGTTTTCCAAGAGAGGAATTTTAACTCTGCTGAAGCTGCAGACTCAAAGGGGGGTGGGGGTAGGGTGAGCTTTTCCAACACAAAGTTAAGGTCCCAAGCTAGGGTAGGAGCTCTTCTGGGTGGCCTTAAGTTGTTAGCCCCTCTTAGGAACTGTTTGATGAGAGGGTGTGAGAAGAGAGGTGGCTCTGTGCTGTAATGAGCAGAGATGGCAGAGGTATGAATTTTAATAGAAGAGACGGAAAGACCCCTGTGTAGTAGGTCTGCTAGGTAATCCAGGATGAGAGGTAGGGAGGCTGTGCTGTGTTAGCTCCCTTAGCCTGGATCCAGGTGCAAAACCTTTTCCACTTGTCAGCATAGGATTTTCTAGTGCTGGGCTGTCTGGCCTTACATATAACATCCAGGACTTGTTTGCTTAGGCTGGTAGCTGGAGGAGAGGTCAAGGAATAAGTCAGGCTGCCAGGTTCAGGGACTGCAATTGTGGATGAATGAATTCTCCATTCTTCTGGGTCAGGAGTGCTGGGATCTGAGGTAGGTGCCATGGTGGCAGAGGTGACAGGCTGCGCAGCAGTGGGTACCAGTGCTGGCGTGGCCAGTCTGGGGCAATCAAGATTGCCCTTGGTTTTTCCTCCCTTATTTTGAGCATTACCCTTGAAATGAGTGGTGGGGGGCAGGGAATGCATAGATCAAGAGGTTTACTCATTGGAAGGATAGAGCATCCACTTTCCAGGCCTTGCTGTGAGGTTCCCTGGTGCAGAATTTGCTGAGCTGATGACTGGAGTGGGAGGCAAAGAGGTCCACCTTTGGGGTACCCCATTTCTGGGTTACAAGGTTGAAGTTTCTGTGGTCTAGCTGCCACTCTTGTGGGTCTAGCAGGTTCCTGCTTAAGTTGCCTGCCAGAGAGTTTAGGGAGCTTGGCAGGAATTGTGCTAGCAGGTGTATCTGCATGGCTGAGGCCGTGTGCAAAAGAGACATGGTGAGCCTGCAGAGAGGATAAGAGTGAGTCCCTCCCTGCTTGTTGATATACCACATTACTGTGGTGTTGTCTGTTTTGATCAGTAGAGGCCCTGGGGAGAGTAGGGGTCTGAAAGCTGTCAAGGCATGCTGAACAGCTAGCATCTCTTTTTGGTTTATAGGCAGATGTGTTTGATTTGGGCTCCAGTGGCCCTGAATGCACCTGCCATCCAGGTATGCACCCCAGGCATAGTCTGATGCATCTGTGGTGAGGGTCTGGGTGGCGTCGGGTTTTGAAAAGGGAAGTCCCTTGTTGTGGTTGCATGCTGCTACCCATCAAATAAAAATCTTTCCTTAGACAGGGTATCATAGGTATGATAGTTTCCAGGTCTTGAGAGTGTTGACACCAAAGGCTTTTTAGGTACCATTGTAGTTTCCTCATATGCAGTCTGGCATATGGAATGAGTAGAATGCAGGAGGCCATGAACCCTAGAGCTTGCAGGATTTTCCTTGTGGATAACTGGGTTCTGGTGGCTAGTTGAGAGAAGTAGCCTGTCAGGTAGGCTTGTTTTTCTGGAGTAAGGAATGCCATCTGGGATGCTGTGTCCAGGCTTGCTCCCAGGAATACAATTTTTTGTGTGGGGACAAGTTTTGATTTCTTTTCATTGATAGTATACCCCAGGGGGGACAGTAGGTCCTTTACAAAGGTCAGGTGCTGTAACAGCTTTTCCTGTCTGCCTGAATCAAGTATTCGTCTAAGTAGGGGTAAATTTGAATACTACTTTGTCTGCAAAAAGCAATGGCTGGAGCCAGGCATTTTGTGAAAACTCTGGGAACAGTGAATAAGCCAAAGGGAAGTGCAGAGAACTGAAAGTGCATAGATCCTGCCCTGAAATGTAGATATTTTTTGCAAGATTCCCTGACTGAGATGTGTAGGTAGGCCTCTTTTAGGTCTAGGATGGCTAACCCAGCATCCTTGGAACGCATAGGAAGAAGCTGCTGGAGGGTGAGCATTTTGAATTTTGGTATCACCAGAAAGGTGTTTAGAATGGATAAATAGCGAATTGGGTGCCAGGTGCCCTATTTTCTAGGTACCAGGAAGAGTCTGGAATAGAAACCTTGGCCTATATGGTCTGCAGGAACATGCTGTATTGCCCTCATGGACAGCAGGGAATGGACTTGCTTTTTGGCCTTTGCCCACTGGCTTGGAGGAAGATCTGGCAACCCTTTTGGGGTTGGCAGAGTGTGGAAATAAAATTTGTATCCCTGGGACACTATGTTGAGGACCCATCGGTCATTGGTAATAGAGGCCCAGTTGTTTGCATGGAAGGAGAGTTTTCCTCCTAGGGGCATAAGCAGGTGGGTGGAGGTGTAAAGTCATTGTGAGTTCTTACCATAAGGGGGTGTCTTAGCACTCCCTGTTTTTGAAGAGGAAGAACTCCATTGCTTAGATCTCTGCATTCCCTGGGACTGCTGTCTGGGGGGTCTGCTTCCCCTGGGTCCTGGCTGAGCTGGCCTGGAGAGGGCTGGAAAGGACCAGTGCTTGGAGGGGCAATGCCTACTGAACCTGGAAGGCTGGACCTGTAAAAAGTCTTTAACTGTCTGCATAGATTTAGCTTTTTCTTCCATCTTTTTTAAGACCTCTTCTGCCTTGGTGCCAAATTGTCTTTTGTTCAATGGTGCGTCCAATAATTTTGATTTGACATGGTCTGGCAAAGTCTGTTCCTTAAGCCAAGCATGCCTTCTGAGGACAGAACCAGTGACTGCTGCCATGCAAGATGCTTCTAGGGCGTCAAAACCACATTGCAAGGTGTGCTTAGTAACTTGGCTTGCAGAATGCATAAGCTCTTGTAATTCTTTATTTTCTGCACAAGCAGGAAAGGAAGATATTTTTTGTTTGAGGAGTTCTTGGTATGCTGCTGATATTTCAGCATGTGGAACTGACAATTTAGTGCTCTAATAGCAAGAGTTGCAGAGGTGTATACTTGTTTACCCCATCTGTCTAAAGCTCGGGAGTCCCTGTCTGAGGGGGTGGGATTCTTAGCTGAGGTTGCTTTAATTTCTTTAGGCCCTTGGGAAATGACTTCTAGGTCAGCAGTAGGATTTCTGAAAAGGAATTTGTGAGAGTCAGGGACTCTGTAGTACCTATCAGGTTTCCTGGGAGCAGGAGGAATGGTGTCATAAGTCAAACTGGATTCCATAAAAACATCATCCACAACATCTAGGACATGAGCAATGGCTGAAGATCTGTGCTGTGGTAAACTCTAAGAATTGCCTGAGTTGTTGTGTCTTTCGGCTTTTCCCGGTTAGGGGTTGCCACAGCGGAACTGCGGTCCGCTAATGATTGGTAGCTGATTTTTACGTGCCGAGTTACCAGCCCTGATGCACAACCTTCAACGAAGGTACGCCCATTCACGCATGTCTCCACGCAGATGACGCTCTAGCTGAGAATCGAACCGGACAGCGTCTTACTGTGAGGCGACAATGCTACCGCAGCACCACCACTGCGGATTAAGTCTCGGTTTAACTAGGGATAGTCCTGACTTTCCCATTGGAAATGCTCCTTAAAGTATGTAGGGTTTCACCAAATGAAAAATCCTCAGGAGGAGAGGCAGAAAGTACAGTTGTGTACACCTACCATAAATGTAGATGTTCGAGTGTCTTCACTGTTGCAGTCATGACTGTAGGGTTCTCCCCTGCCGGCAGGCAGCCCTCGGTCGGCCAGAATCCCAAAGTCTGGGTCCGGCGTCGGCTGTTCAACCATGCTCCCCGACGTCAGAGCGCCAGGAGTACAAAGCTGACAGCCGACGCCATCTTCTCCAGTTTTTCTTGCCCCAGATGTCAGGAGTCCCAAAATGAAAAGGTCCCATAACCTTTGCAAATACACCTCAGAAGAATGGTGAAAAAAGGAAATACACAAAAGTAAAAATAAGAGGGGACAGGAGGGAAGGAAACCCAGACTGCAACAGTGAATACACTCGAACATCTACATTTATGGTAGGTGTACACAACTGTACTATGTTCATCGTGTTTCACTGTTGCAGTCATGACTGTAGGGTAGAATCCCAAAGCTGAGAGAAAGGGAGGTGGTCATAAAGAAGAAGGGGCGGCTAAAAGGCCCTGCAAGACTGCAGAGGCAAAGCCTGCCCAAGACTTAGAGTAGAGAGGTAGATTGTAGTGCTTAGAAAAAGTATGCACAGAACTCCAAGTTGCAGCTTCCAAAATGTCTTTGGTAGGAACTCCCTGAGGAAGGCCGCAGAAGTGGCAGCAGCTCTGGTGGAATGAGTCCGTATACTCCCTGGGATTTGCTTTCCATGGTGTGAATAACAAATTCTGATTCCATGAGCAATCCATTTAGAAATGGTCTGTTTTGAAATGGCTTTACCTTGGGAACTTGAAGCATAAGAAACAAACAATTGTTCTGATTTTCTGATGTCCTTGGTTCTGTTCAGGTAAAACGTAGTTGTCTGTGTACATCCAAGGAATGTAAGATCCTTTCCCCTTTATTTTGAGGAGTGGGGAAAAAAGTTGGCAAGTGGATAGTTTGATTTAAAGCCACTTTGGAAACCACCTTAGGCATGAAGGTAGGATTAGTCCTCAAAGATACCCTGTCTTGATGAAAAATAATACAAGGTTCCACAGCCATAAGAGCTTGTAACTCTGAAACTCTCCTGGCAGAGGTTAGGGCTAACAGGGTAGCTGTCTTCCAAGATAAAAACTTGATGTCAGAAGAGGCAGCAGGCTCAAAAGAAGGCAGGGTTAGTTTTTCCAAAACATAGTTGAGATCCCCAGCAGGAATGGGAGGAGATCTAGGAGGTCTTAAGTTCTTAGTTCCTCTGAGAAACTGTCTCATGAGCTGGTGGGAAAAGATGGGAGGGTCTGTATTATAATGAGCAGAAATAGCAGAGGCATGTATCTTAATGGAAGAGAAAGAGACAACCTTATGTAAGAGATCTGTCAAGTAAAGTAAAATTAAAGTAATGTTAGGAAGAAGAGGATCAGAATCCTGAGCCTGCATCCAGGAACAAAATCTTTTCCATTTTCCTGCATAAGATTTTCTAGTGCTAGGACGTCTGGCTTCTAAAATGACATCCATAATCTGCTTGGGTACGAAAGAAGAAATCAAAGGCCCTGGATTAACCAGGCCGCCAGGCTGAGAGTTCCGACATGAGAGTGTAGAACCTGACCCTGATGTTGAGACAGAAGGTTCGGAGACTGAGGTAAAACCCAAGGGGGCTCCAGGCACAGGTTTTTTAGAGTTGGATACCAAAACTGCCGAGGCCAATTTGGAGCCAGCAAGATTATCATCTTGGGCTTGTCCTGTTTTATCTTCAATAAAACCCGTGGAAGAAGAGGAAGAGGCGGAAAGGCATATCCCGAGAGGTTCCTCCAACTAAATGACAGGGCATCCACTTTCCAAGCTTCTCTGTGGAAAGTCCTGGTGCAAAAATTCTGTAGTTGATGATTGAGATGGGATGCAAAGAGGTCTATGTGAGGACATCCCCAGACTGCTGTTATCATCCTGAATATTTTGGTGTCCAGCATCCACTCATGTGGATCCGAAAGGTTTCTGCTCAGACTGTCTGCCAGGAAGTTTTGTTTCCCTGGTAGAAACTGAGCTTGAAGATCAGATTGCAAGCTAGAGCTGTGTTCCATAGATCCATGGCTAGTCTGCAAAGGGGGTAGGAATGAGATCCCCCTTGCTTGTTTATGTACCACATAACTGTGGTGTTGTCTGTCCGTATTAGTAGTTGTCCTGGTTGTAAAAGATTCCTGAAGGCCAATAGAGCTTTCTGAACAGCTAACATTTCCTTTAAGTTGATATGCAGGTGCTTCTGATCCTTTGTCCAAAGGCCCTGCAGACAATTGCCCTGAAAATGGGCTCCCCAAGCATAATCCGAAGCGTCCGTGGTTAGAATCTGAGTGGCAGGAGGCAGACGGAAGGGTTTCCCTTTGTTTAGAGCACATGCCCTGGACCACCAAAGAAATTCCTTTTGAAGGCAAGGAAGGACGGAGATCAGTATGTCTAAACTGTGGCAATGCTGAGACCATACACTTTTTAGGTACCACTGTATTTTCCTCGTGTCTAGTCTTGCATATGGTATGAGAAGGATGCAGGAGGCCATGTAACCCAAAGCCTGCAGGAATTTCCTTGCAGATAGTGGAGTTAAAGTTGCCAAGGTTCTGAAAGTTGAAGCCAGTTGTAATTGTTTTTCAGATGTCAGAAATGCCATCTGGGTTGTGGTGTTTAGAAGTGCACCCAGAAAAGTTATCTGTTGTGATGGTGTCAAATTTGACTTTTTTATGTTTACAGAGAATCCCAGGAACTTGAGGAGGTTCTGTACAAATTCTAGATGCTGGAGTAAGACATCCTTGCTGTCTGCCTGAATTAGACAATCGTCCAGATAAGGGTAAATTTGAATTCCCTTGAGTCTGCAGTAAGCTACTACTGGAGCCAGGCATTTGGTGAAGACCCTGGGCAGTAGACAATCCAAAGGGCAGCGCAGAGAATTGAAAGTGCCTCGATCCGGCCTTGAACCTGAGGTATTTTCTGCGATCCTGCCTGATGGGAATGTGTAAATATGCCTCCTTTAAATCCAAAGTTACCATCCATGCATCTTTGGACAGCATTGGAAGTAGCTGCTGTAGAGTAAGTATCTTGAATTTTGGAATCTCTAGAAAGGTGTTCAAGACCGACAGATCCAGAATGGGTCTCCATGAGTTTTGCTTCCTTGGGACTAGAAAGAGCTTTGAGTAAAAACCTTTTCCCATCTCTGAAAGTGGAACCAGTTCTATGGCATTCATAGCCAAAAGAGCTTCCACCTGGTTTAAGGCCTCCGTCCATTGATGTTTTGGAAGGTCTGGCCATCCGCTTGGCCTTGGCAAGGTATGAAAATGGAATTTGTAATCTCTTAAAACCACATCCAAAACCCATTTGTCTTGGGTTATTTGAGTCCAATTTTGATAAAAAAGAGAGTTTTCCTCTGAGAGGGGCTTCCAGGCAAGAAGTTCCTGTAGCCCAACAGAGGGAGTCATTGAGTTTGTTTCCTTTTAGTTTGTGACCTGTCCTCTCCTCCCCCTAGGGGTGGAAGCAGTCCACTGTCTTGGTCTATAAGAAGCTTGTGTTTGAGGCCTTCCTCTGGAGCGTCTATATCTACCCCTCTGAGGCCTGTCTGAAGTGGGAAAGGACCAATTTTTTGAAGGCCAATTCCTGCTAAATCTAGGTGGCTGTACTTGTAAGAAATCTTTAACTGTTTGCATGGATTTCGCCTTATCCTCCATCTTTTTAATCACCTCTTCAGCTTTTGATCCAAACAAAACATTATGCTGAACAGGAGCATCCAATAATTTAGCCTTTACTTGTTCAGGAAAATTTTGTTCCTTTAGCCATGCATGCCTTCTAATGACTGTGCCAGAGGCCGCAGCCCTACAAGAAGCCTCCAAGGCATCAAATCCACAGTGTAAACCATGCTTCCCAACTTGTTCAGTGGCATGCAATAAGTCATGTAATTCCTAATCATCTGCACAGGCAGAAATGGAAGTAAGCTTTTGTTTTAAAACAGACAAGAGAAATTGCTGGTATTTTAGCATATGAAACTGACAGTTTAAAGCCCTAATGGACAAAGTAGCAGAAGTGTACACCTTTTTGCCCCATCTTTCTAAGGATCGAGAATCCTTTTCAGTACGAATGCAATTTTTGGCAGAAGCGGCCTTAACTCCCTTAGGACCCTGAGAAATGGTTTCAGGGTCAGCAGAAGGGTTCTTGTATAAAAACTGATGGGAATCAGGAACCCTGTAATATCTATCAGGCTTAACAGGAGCAGGAGGAAAAGAGTCAGGGGTTAAGTTAGCCTCCGAAAAGGCATCATCTACAATATCCAAAACAGGAGGAATAGCCAGGGGTCTATGTTGGGGAAGAAGAAGAAAATCCCTCAGTCTTTTCTTAAATTCTGAATACTCCTGTCCTTCCCAGTGGAAATGTTCCCTCATTTCATGCAAAGTTTCTCCAAAAGAGAAATCCTCAGGGGGAGAAGCTGAAGGAATGGAGTCTTCAGCATCAGAATCCTCATAAGGAGGGAAAGAATATTCCTGATCAGAAGAAGAAACTGAGGAAACAGAAGCCTGAGCAGAGGAATCATAATAAACATCCTGCCTTGGCCTTTTATCTGGAGGGGGATGTGAACCCCTAATCATAGTAAGTAAATCCTCCGCCATCTTGCATAACTGTTTCTGTGACTTGGGAGCCGGTTCAGAAGAGGCCTGTGTTGTAGTCTTTGATTTAGAAGGAGTCTTTGCCTTTGTCTTTGGCTTTGCCTTTATTAGAAGCTGAGTAGGCCTGAAAACCCCTTTGGAAGCCGGTACCTGCACAGCGGCTCTGGACCCATCTGAAGGAGCATTGTCCGAAGGTCCTGCAATAGAAATATTTAAAGGCCTGGTTGGCTCCTCATGAGAGTCCGTTTCGGCCGTCGGTTCTGAAATGGCCGACGACAGGGGCTGCAAAAGCGCTTCACTGACGACGACCGAACCTGAAGCTGGTTCCGCTTGTGCGCTATCCTCAGATTTGGACCTCGGAGGCCTGTCTTTATCCTTGTGACATTTGTGAACTCCGGTAGCCGGAACCGTATCAGATGACGTTTTGTAGTTAAAGCGCCTACCGAAGTAATGAAAAGCAAAATCGTACCTTCGCTTAAGTGTACGTTGATTGAATCTAGCACAAAACCGACAACTAGCTACGTCTTGGTCAGGGCCTAAGCAAGGAATACAGTAAGAATGAAAATCCTTATGAGGTATTTGCTTCCCACATGAAATACAATAATTAACTTTTTCTGACATCGGAGTGGAGCAAGAAAAAAGTTTCCCCAATGGGGTACTTAGCTTTGAGTGGAGAAGAAAATCTTCGGACTGAAGTATATCAGAAAAAATCGTCAGGAGTCAGCCGACCGGCACTTGCGAACTGCTATCACCGCACAGCAAGAAAGACTGGAGAAGATGGCGTCAGCTGTCAGCTTTGTACTCCTGGCGCTCTGACGTCAGGGAGCATGGTTGAACAGCCGACGCCGGACCCAGACTTTGGGATTCTGGCCGACCGAGGGCTGCCTGCCGGCAGGGGAGAACCCTACAGTCATGACTGCAACAGTGAAACACAATGAACATGGAATGGATTCTTCTGCATCAGAATCCTCATAAGCAGTGCGGGGTTGCATGTTTTCATATTCAGAAACCTCAGTCATCTGACTCCTGTTCAGATAAAACTACTGCGGGCAAGTCTCTCTTTCTTTTTGGAAGGGGTAACCTGGCTTCCCCTAATAAGCATAAGGTCTTCTGCTATTTTAAGCATTTGAGATTGAGGCATGGAAGCAGGTGCCTGAGCTTGGGTCGTCGTTTTTTTAGGTGTAGTTCGTACCCTGAGCCTTAGAAAATCTGTAGTTTTAGAAACCACTGAAGACGCAAAAGAAGTCATCGGTTTGCGTCAAGTATCGGTAATGTAAAGAACTTCCTCAGAAGCCGGTGCCTGCTCAGCGGCTCCGGACCCATCCAAGGCAGAGACATCTGCAGGATCCTTAACTGAAGAAGGGTCTTGCAGAATACCAGACTTCAAACGGGTCTCTGTAGTGGCCAGCAAATCCACAGAAGCAGGCATCAGGGGCTCTGAAAGTGCCTCATTGAGGACGACTAGCTAACGGAAGTGTCGTCGGCAGTTTTGGACCTGTGCAATCTGTCTCTGTCTTTATCCTTATATTTTTTCGGAAGATCGGTAGTCAGATGGCTTACTGAAGCCATATCGGAATACGAGGACTGAGAGTGAAAATATTTAGCTACAATAAGGGGCCGACGATGTATAGTTCTGGTGTTGAACAAAGCACAAAAGCAACAGCGAGGGACGTCGTGGTCTGGGCCTAAACATGGGATGCAGTAAGAATGGAAGGATCGGTGTGGTACTTGCTTTCCATAGGTGAGTCAATTGTTAACTTTTTCTGACATCGGTTAGAGCAAGAAAAAAGGATGTCCAACTGGGTATTTAGCTTTAGAAGACTTCAACTTTAATTCGGAAATGAAAACTCAGGTAGCAGCCGACCGGCACTCATGCAAACTGCTTCTGCTTTGGGCTCCTCAGCAAGAAAGACTGTTGTAATGGTGTCAGCTGCCTGATTTTATACCACTGACGACCTGACGTCAGACATGGAGTGACAGCAACTGACGCAGAAATACTAAGCCTCTGGTATTCGGGCCGACTGAGGGCTACCCCTGGCAGGATAACCCAGTGAAACATGAAGAACATCTGGACATCCCTCCAAAATTGATGAAAAGACAAGATGAACACTGGTCAGGGAGGCTGCCAAGAGACCTACAGAAGGAGCTGCAGGAATTTCTGGGAAGTACTGGTTATGTACTACATGTGACAACAATCTCCCGCATTCTCCATATGTCTGGTCTATGGGGTAGGATTGCAAGACGGAAGCTTTTTCTTACACAGAAAAACATCCTGGCCTGGCTAAAATTTGCAAAACAATACTTCAAGTCTCCCAAAAGCATGTGGGAAAATGTGTTAAGGTCTGATGAGACCAAGGTTGAACTTTTTGGCCACAATTCCAAAAGGTATGTTTGGTGCAGAAACAACACCTTGTATCATCAAAAAAACACCATCTTCATGGTGAAGCATGGTGGGGGCAGTATCATGCTTTGGAGTTGCTGCTCTTCAGCTGGAATTGGGTCTTTAGTCAAGGTGGAGGGAATTATGAAGAGTTCCATATACCAGTCACTTTTGGCCCAAAACGTTCAGGTATCTGCTAGAAAGTTGAAGATGAAGAGGAATTTCACCTTTCAACATGACAGTGACCTCAAGCATATATCCAAATCAATAAAACAATGGCTTCACCAGAAGAAAATTAAAGTTTTGGAATGAGTAGCCAGAGCCCAGACCTTTATCCAATAAAAAATCTGTGGGGTGACCTGAAGAGGGCTGTGCACAACAGATGCCCTCGCAATCTGACAGATTTGGAGCACTTTTGCAAGGAAGAGTGGGCAAATATTGCCAAGTCAAGATATGCCATGCTAATAGACTCCTACACAAGAAGACTGAATGCTGTAAATTAAATCAAAAGGTGCTTTAGCAAAGTATTAGTTTAAGGGTATGCACACTTATGCAACTAGCTTATTGTACATTTTTTTATATTTTTTCCCCTAACAGATTTGTTCGTTTTTTAATTGAATTGTACAGGTTATAGGTCACATTAAAGGTGGGAAAAGTTTTGAAATGATTCACTGTGGTCTCATGTTTTTATTTTACAAAAACCTGGCATTTTAACAGGAGTGTGTACACTTTTTATATCCACTGTACATTAGAGTCCCCCACTCAGCAAACAAATTTTGAAGAAGTCCAATATTTCCAGATTTTCTTGTGCTGTCATATTTCAAAAATATAATTATTGCATTGTAATCCCACATTAAGTTACTGATTTTATTATTCCTTTCCATCACCCAAATCCTGTCTCTGCTTCATTTCCAATGTACTCTCAATTCTTCTAGTCAACTCTTGTGCCTACTTCCTTTTTTCCAACATTTTCTGTTGAAATACTGGAAAAGGTTTTGCAGCTGCAGTCTCTCTGTGGACTTTATTACCAGAGGAACAAGAAGTTGGATCTCCTGTTTCACAGCTCAGTTTTTGTTGGGCAAACTTTTGTATTTCCTCCTTAGCATGCACTTCATCAAAAAAATGATTTTGTCCTTCCAAGGAAGAATACACTGAAGACAGCTGGATACAGCTGTTTGAATATCACACCTGCATCTTGACAGTCTTTGAATAGTGGAACGAATTTACTTCTCTTCTGTCTGGTGTACAGTGAGTAATCATTCTCCACAAACACTCTGCCATCTCCTAATTTTAATATTATATCCTTCTGCCAGAGTTCTGAAAAAATCAACTCTTTCTGCTGGTAGGATTGCATATTTACTATTAAAGGTATAGGATGTTTTCTTATAGCTAGATTTGGAGCATACCCATGATGTGCCCGTTCAACTAACAAGTCCTGCTCTGGAATACCAGTCCAGTTGCTTATTTGTGCTTTCATAAATTTAATGCAGTCTGTTCCTTCCAGCTTCTCTGGTACAGCTGAAAATCTCAAGTTTTCCCTATGTGCTCTGTCCTCTAATTCTATCATTTTTTTAAACATCTCTTCTTGAGCAGATCCATATTCAGCCAACCTCTTCTTCATTTCGAACTCTGATTTTTGCAGCTTTATCACCTAATCTGAATATTTGTTTAAAGCTTCTTCCATTTTTTCCAGCCTTTTGTTGTTTGTGTTGATATATTCCATCAGCGTTTCATCTGTTTTAACCAGGTCTATGTGTAGTTGTCTTATATCTTCCTGTAGGTTACTGGAATTCATATCTGGAGGTTGCATTGCATTTTGCTGAACAGCTGTAGAACTTTCCCCAATCAGTGTTTCTTCCTCATTTCTTGTAGCTGATTTTTTTCCCAGGTTCTCCATATTCCTTTTTTCCTGACATTCCTACTGAAATTTACCTATAAACACAAGTCTACTGGCCTTCGCTGCTGAGTTTTTATTTTCACACTGGCAGAGCTAGAATTAAGCTGTTACTCAATGTGCAGCCATCTTGGAAGTCAAGCTTTAAGGTTGTTTTCACATGTAAATAGTGAAAAAAAATATCAATCAACGGACCTTGAGTCAATTAAGGAGGCTAGTGAAACTTGGGACTTTTATGTGAGTTTGGGATGTATTTTGTTAATAATTCAGACTATCATGCCCCAGATGGAGTGAAAACACCCTACAAGGGTGACAATCATCCCTGGTGGTGTTTGAGACCATCTAAACTAAAAAGGAGAAAGATAAGTTTGTGGCGAGTATATAAAAATGTTCTTTCAGTTTCAAATAGGAACAATTATAATAAATTCATAAAAATATACATGACTATTATTAAAAGAGTAAGTTCTAATTATGAGGTATATTTAACAACTAATCTGAAGGATAAAGGTTTATTTAAACACTTAAGACATTATACTCTATATGATTCTTCTAGTATAGTGTTGGAAGACAGGTCCCAAACAACCACTGACTCAAATGTATTAATGAACTTGTTTGCCGATGGTTTGTTTAGCAATCATTCCCAAGGGATCTTTGGAATGATTTAAAGAGTCACTTGTCCCAATATGAATGAGGAAATGGGAAAACAATCCTTATGAATTACAATTATAAATCAGAATTCAGAGGCGGGACCCGATGATCTTTATGGAAATTCAATAAAAAGAATATCTGAAAAATTGATTCCATGTTTTACTTTTTGTTCCAAAAGTCTTTTAACGAAGCATTGCTCTTGAACTATAGAAGGAAGTTATAATAGTTCCCATTTTGAAAAGTAAACCAGGATATATACTAGAGAGCTACTGACCTATTAGTTTGACTTGCATATTGGGTAAGTGCTTTGAGAAGATACTGTGTCTTTCATAAACAAGTTCTGGATATTAGCTCTGATTTCAGGAAGATCATGGGTCTCTAATTTGATAAGTTTTTATGAGGTGATTATTAGCTCACTGGATAACTCATTACCTGCTGATGTGTTTTTGGATCTAGCTAAGGCTTTTGACTCCATCCCCATGAAACAGTTATAAGGACTTTAATGACAAGTGATGACTCAGGCTATGTAGCTAAACTGGTAGCCAAATGGCTACTGGGTACAACCTATACAGTGAGAATTAAAAATTCCTACTCTAAGTATAGACTGACGACCAGGGGAGTGAGCCAGGGCTCAGTCTTGGGGCCAGTATTATTTGGTCTAGTGATTATCAGAATGTCCAAAATCTCTGCATGGTCAGGTAAGTTTGCTGATGATATTAGGACAGTTCAGACAGAAAAACTCATACTGATGATTCTTTCTGTTGTAATCTTACTTGGATAACCTACATGAATGGATAACAACCAAAGGTATGACATTTAATGACAGAAAATGTACCATTCTACATTTGTGGATAATAATAATCAATACAGTAGACTCCCAAACGAATGGCTGGTTAATCAGAAAAAGCATACAAAATAGGATTTATAGGTTATAAATCAGCTAGATTAACAGGAGGTGTGTTAGTATGCATGTTTCTAATGAATATGAAGTCTAAATATCAAATGTCTGTCATTATTTAGCCCAGAGGAGGTGGAAGTGTTGTTCTTCTTTGTTGTCTTTTACTAGGGCTACAGCAGAAATTTGATGACCGGTTAAACAGAGGCCAGATTAAGAGGGAGTCTACTGTATCCTTATGCCCTAGACAATAAGATTTGTGTTTCTTCTGAGGTAATGAAAGATCTAGGTATCATGGTAGATACAAATGTTAGCTTTGAAGCTAATGTGACAAACAATGTTAGGAAATGTTACTGTCTTTTGAGGAATATCCTTCAATGTTTCTCAAGCAGAGATAGTTGCTTTTGGAGCCACCTTCTTGGTAACAACTCTCCTCCCCTGTAACATAAAACTTGCTGTAAGGAGAAACTCCAGATCAAGTAATGGGAATTACTAGCCATACCCTAGTACATACACAAGGATCAGATAGGGATGGCAACAATGGGGATAATGACTAGGACTCACGGATTCTTATAAGTCCCTTGGAAGACAACTTGGATGGGAGAAATGGGTGAGTTGTTTCAGTGTGCAGACAGAGACCAGGTAAATCTACAATTATGGCAAGTACACAACTTAATATTTAATCTAGTTCTATCCAAACACTGGAACAGCTGGAGAGAATCCCAAGCTAACTTCAGATGGCCTAAGCCAGGAACCCTTTGAGAATGGTGATGTGAAGTATGAGCTCTAAACAGGGTGCTCAAACTATAATGTTTTTTAAATGTGTGTGAGGCTGACCATGTAAGCTGCTACTGTGATGTCTTCCAGGGGTAAGTTGTGAAAGAAGACAGATGTGTGGCCTAAAACCCTGATAGAGTGCACTTTTGGTTTGGTGATCAATGATTTCCCTGCAGAAGCATAACAGTATGAAATACGATCATGTCACCTTTTAGACAGGGTACCTTTAGAAATTTTCTGACCCTTCTTGGCAGAAGAAAAGGACACAACTAACCATTCATCCTTTCTGAAGTCTTTAGTGCAATGGAGATAAAATATCGTATCAGTAACTGATATTCCCCTTACTTGTACATTTTGGTAAAAATACTGCCAGATTAATGCACTGGTTCAAATTGGTTTGAGTAGCCACCTTTGACATAAAGAAAGGATTAGTTCTCGGTAACAAGAATTATTTAGGGGGACTGACAAATGCTAAAGTACTGCAAAATAGGGGAAATCTCTCAGAACAAGAAAAGGAGCAACTGCAGAATGCTAAACAGAAAATAAGGGATTACCTTGATAATATGCACGTGTTCAGAAAGATTGCTTTTAAGCAACTGTTTTTGACAATAATTCTAGACCACAAAAACTTTTAGCACAGTGACTCAGGCAACAGAAAGTGGAAAGGGCTGTCACCAAGCTTAGAGCCAATAACAAGGAAGATAACGAGATCCTGTAGAAGTATTAGAAATATTTTGGAAATTTTATGAAAGTTTGTATAAAGCAAAGAAATATGGAAATCAAGAAAAGGTACAAATGGAAATGTTTATGGAAGAAGTAAATATGCCAAGGTTCGAGGTAGTTGAGGCTCCATTACTAACAGGATAGGAAGAGATGAGATAAAAATGGTTATGTATAATCAATCTACAGGAAAGCCCCAGGAATAGATGGTATCCCTGTGGACGTTTGGAAACTAGGATGGAAAAAAAATTATAAAGATCGGGAAGGCTTTAACAAGTATTTTAAGAGGAGTAGAAGCACCAGCATCCAGGAAGAAGGCTGTGGCAACGGTAATACCTAAAGAGGGTAAAGATCCATTGAATCCAGCTTCATACAGGCACATTTCAATGCTAAACCATGATTATAAATTGTTTATGTCTATAACAGCTAAAAGAATGGTAAAAGTGATACCAAAATTGATAGATATGGATCAGTGTGGTTTTGTGAATGGGAGGCAAACATTTGACAATATTATCAGAACACTGATGATAGAGAGGAAAGCAGAATGTAAGAAAATACCACTTTTATTGGTGGGTTTTGATGCAGAGAAAGCATCTGTCAGAAAAGACTGGGACTTCATGACCAGGGCAATGGAAGCATTTGCTTTCCCTGATACAATTATAAGGCTGATTAGGAGTATATATATATGAGGGATCGGAGGTGAAAATTTAAGTGGGTGGGGTCCTCTCTGATAATTTCTGCTTGAGTAGAAGAACCAGGCAGGGTTGTCCACTTTCCTCTTTGTTGTTTGCAAAGAAAATAAGGGACTCAGAAATTCAAGGATATAATTGGTATGGTAGTCAGGAAAAGCTGCCCCTTTTGCAGACTGTTTATGTATAACAAAACCAAAAAGGGACATTACAGTGTTATGAAACATTTTAAGATGTTTTCAAATCTTCTCAGGATACAAAATTAATGAAGCTAAAACAAAGCCAATAGTGGTAAATTATGTACCCACACACAAATTGGTCCAACAATATCCATTTTTACGGTGTCATGATAAAATGAAGTATGGATTAGAAATGACTGTGGTGGCAGCTAAGGATATGTGGGAAGAGACTAAACAGAAGATATGGATATGGATACGAAGATACAAACAATTAAAATATACACAGGTCAGGCATATTTTTATCAACCAGAGGAGAAGCAGTGGATAGCAATTAAAAGACAGTTGAAGGATTTTATTTGGGAAGGAAAGACAGCAAGGGTCAAGTGGGATGAACTAATTATTCCAATAGAATAAGGCGGACTAGGATTACCCAATCTGAAGGGGTAGTTTAGAGAAACACATTTAAGGCCCTTATAGAGAGCACAAGCAGTAAACTATAATTCAACGTGGAAAGGAATGATGACGGTACAGGGAGGAAGCTCAAGAAATAAGGAGAGATTGAGATTCTGGATGCAAACTCTTAAGGAGAACAAAAAAAATCATACAGAGTATTATATTCATAAAACAGCAGACAGTATTCTAAGAACTAAACCAGCACAAGAATGGAGAAAAGAGATTTTGCCGATAGGGATGACTGTGGTCAGAGATACAGATAATAGGCAAGAGGAGGCTGGAACTTATTGGAGAAAACTGGCAAAGGAACTAAGGCATTGGGAACAAATAACTAGAAAGGGAAAAGTAATATAATGGAAAGAAGCCAAGAATTTATTTGGACTGCAGGTTAGAGATTGCCTTCCCTATCAAGGATTGACATCAGAGTATATGTAAACAGAAAGAAATAGGGTGGTCCTAAATTAAAGACCAGCACTGGAAGAGTTTTTAATAAAATCTAGAACAAAAGTCGCCATTAAAAAAGGAATAATTAGTAAAGCATATTAAATACTGCATGATAATTAGAATCAATCAGAGGAACTTAGAAAGGATTGGGAAGAGTGATTGGATAAGCAATTCACAAAGAGACAATGGGGGGATATGTATATCTCCCAAATATGCAACAAAGTCTAGATGATTTAGGATCTTTGCCTGGAAGTGTTTATATAGGTATTTTTATACCTCAAGTAGACTCCAAAGAATTTTTTCTCAGGTGGATAGCACATGTTGCAGGTGTGACAAGCAAGAAAAAGGTGGCTGGGAACATATTTTTGGGAGTGTAATGAGCTGGCAGACATTAGGGATTCCCTGCAGACTGTTCTGTCGGAGATGTTGGGTGAGCGGACTGGATTGACTGGGGAGATTATTTTTTTTGAGCTATGATATAGAATTGGAATTGCCTAGACATAGTAAAGCCTTGTTGAATCTAATTATTGTGGCTGACAAAAGAGCAATTAGTAGAAAATGGAAATCATGATCTACACCAACTTTACTAAAAGTGAATATAGTAACAGAAATAAAACAACTGGAATTGAGATCTTTAGAAAAGGGAAAAAATGGGAATTGTGGGAACAATATATGCAGATAAGGAACAAGGTTTAAGTGCAGGATTTGAATGAGCCACACAATGTTTAACTGACAGTGAATGGATAGATTATAAGTTATGTATAATGTTGGCAACTATAGGTGTTTCAGTGGTGTCTGTGATGTATAACGTTTGCAAATACAGTGGTGTCATTTTGTTTATTTTTCATTTATATAAATGTAAGATTGCCTATATCATATGTGATAATTTAATAAAGATGTTTATTGAAAAGAAAAGGATGGATTAGTTTTCAGTGTCACTTTGTCTGAATGAAAGACCATTAAAAACAGTATTTGTCAGGAAAGACATGAATCTTTGAAACTCTTCTCATAAAAGTAATTTGCTACCAGAAGAATGGTGTTCCAACTCAAAAACTGTAAGTCAATGGAACTAGTCAGTTCAGAGAGCAGTTTAATTCTGTGTCTGTGAGGCAAACACCTTAACCATTATGCCAACTCCAAACCCCTGTAAAATGTACGACTGCTTAGGACTCAAACTCGGGACCTACTACACTGTAGGTCAGGACTCAACCTATCTAGCCACTGGGACAGACAGGTAGATAGATAGATAGACAGATAGATAGATGTTTCTTACACAAAGATTAAGTCTTAGGAGGGGGCAGGGCTAATCAAGGGGTGGGGCGAGATCTGGAATGAAATACTCCTGTTAAGGTGGTGTTACATATTTTGTAAGATGTCAGAGAGGATATGGAATGAAAACATGAAACAGCTGCCAGATGTACCTTAACAGAAGAGCAACTGGCTCCTTCCTTGAAGAGCTGTGCCAGAAAAGTAAGCACTTGTGAGAGGAAGGCTGAAACAGCATCTATGCCCTTACTTGATGCCCACATTTTAACTTTCTGGAGTAACCTGTTTATTAGAGAAAATGGGGAGAATGCTTAAAGGAGACCTGGGCTCCCAATTTTGCGCAAATGCATTGCTTGGTGACTGCCCTTCCTGAGGAACAATTTTGAAAAAATCTCAACGTTCATTATTGGATGATGAAGCAAAGAGATTGCAATAGGGTATGCTGTTATTGTTTATTCTAATGCGTTACGTGAGGATTCTTGTTTAGATTAGGGATAGTTGTCTTGATTCAAATAAGTGTACCAGTAAGGTATGTTTTTATCATATATATCCAGATTTAAATATGTGCATGAATGAGACATCTTATGGATTGTGCACATGCCTTGGATGATGTAACTTTTAGTTTACTAGTTAATGAATAGTGATACTAATGTCTAAACTGTTTTTCATTTTATTGTCACAAGTCGTTTTTATTGACATTTGTATTATGCCTTGCAAAGGGTACATATAATATACTCCAGTGTGATAGTGCCATAGCCTCACAATTAACAATAATGAGTTTATTTATTATAATAATATTATTCTTAATTTGTTAAACATAACTGAAGTAGTATTATTTTGCTATTGACAATTACTGCTATGATTAACGGGAGCTATTAGGAGCCAATGATAACAATGAGGCAGTAATGCACGTTATTGTTATCTGGTAATAGGTGCCCAAAGGAGTTAACGTATAATGCAAACATATCCCTCTATTTGTTTTAGTTCAACGGTGATAAGAGCACTACTTCTTATTAATTTTTAATCTTTATTTATATACAATTTATAATTCATATGTTAGATGACCACAAATGTGTTATGGTTGTTGTTTATTTTATGGCTTCTTGGGTTTATTGGTATAGTCACCATGCGAATCGATCTTGATGCATAGGTGGGTGAAATATGGAGTAAGGATAAGCAATGACTGGCTTCCTAAGTATTTTATACATTTTCAGTCATTCGTTACATATATTCTTTATATATGTCTTAATTATTTATTTATTATTTGATTAGGGCAGTTGTACAGTGATGTTGGCATGTATTGCTCTCCTGTATATTTTCTAGTCTGAAAGCAACAGGATGAAAACTCACGTATCTTCGTATTATGAATGGTACATATAATATTACCTAATGTTTAATTTACTTGGGTAAGTGTTTTAATAACTAGTAGGAAGTTTTTTAAGAAAGTCTTTATGCAAGTCGAATCATGCTTCATATTAAAATAATGGTAAAGGACAGCATAGCGCTATAAGAAGCAGTGGATGTTTGCTTGCATTCTCATCTATTATATTTATCATTGTATTTTGAAGTGTTACCATCAATACTGCTTAGGTTTATTCCTTAAGCACTCAGAGTATAGTTATATTAACATGCGTGGGGTAACATAGTGTACAGAAGCTCGTCTCCAAATTGAACTATAATTGATTTGCGAGCTATGTTTAGTGATGTTAAACTTCATAGACAACATTGTTGTTAGGACTATGTTTCTGTGATTTAGACTAAGTATTTTAACTTAGTTATATATTAACTTAGAGAGGTAGGATTTTATATGTAAAAATGCTGCTATGAGCAGCAGATAGTAGTAGAATATGTATTTGACTCCTTTAAATAACTTAATTACCTGTTTAGAGTCATCATGTGATGTATATATAAAGGTTTAATGAGTTGATTTGAATCATAACGGTCTGATGAAGCAAATGCGAAAGCGCTTACCGAGTATACATGCAATAAAGACATAATTTATTTTAATTGATTTTTTATTTTTTCGTTGAACGTTTGTTATGGTGCATAGTATATGTTGAATTTTTCAACAAGCCTTGGTTACCTCTCGGTTTGGTTATTTGGAAGTATTTTATTGTTTATCGTTAACCGAGAAGTATTTGCACTGCTGGGAACATTGTTATTGTTGCTTGGCTTATTATTTTGTGCTTCCCGTGGTGACATGGCTGAATTATCCGCTAATATCGAACTGGATTATAGACCAGATGGCCCTATTCAATGAGAAACAACAACTGACTATCCAGGAGAAACTGAAGCATCCCGAGGACAGCGTTCTAGCAACAAGGCAAGTGAGAATGAATTACGTTTGAATTCCGACAGAGGCGAATGCCTTAAGAATAAGATGCTTTCCTGCTTAAGGAGCAGCGTCAATTCTTTGTTGTTTTATGAAAGTGAAGAGAATGACATTACTAGTCATATTTCTGAGGATTTGGTAGAACAGATGCAGGTGGCAGCCCAAAAATTGGAAGCTGATTTTTTGAAACTTAAACGGCTTTCTACTCAGTGCCAACATTTTGAGGTCTGCCTCAAAAAACACATTGTACCTAGAGGGCTGAGAATATTGAAGATGCCGACGTACGGCGATCAATATCCGGAACTCTTCACACAATGGCAGAAATTGAACTTAGAATTAAGCAGGAAGTATATTCAACTGCTAATGGATTACTTTGCACCTATAGAGGAAGAGTTAACAGTAACTATCATAAATCAACAACAACAATTATATGCTAGATACCCAGAAACTTTGGTGAACAGTGCTTTATCTAATATAATAGATGGTGTTTGTGTTTACGAAAGATGCCTCTTACAGCAGAAAAAGACAAAATTGATAGAGACATTCAAGACTTTCGCTTGTCACAAGTTTTTGCTTGGCCTAGAACTGAATATATGCCTAGACAACCGATATTAAGGAATAATTCTGATGTTGTAACACCTTCTTTACATCATCAGGCTGAGTTAACAGTTAATCAACAGGTACACCAGCTTCATCTCAATGGAGGCAATTCAGCCAATTCCAATTCTATATCTGCTCAGACACGACTGAATCCTATAGAAGGGATTCTCATTGACAATAGTTCATGCTCTCCTACAGAAACGGATGGAAATATTTTACCATCAAATAACCATGATCTTATGAAGCATAATCAACATGATAGTACAACGAACATTAAGCAAGTAGTGCGTCCTAAGACATATGCTACTGGTAAACCTGCAGTGAGAGGAAGCCAAGAACCACAAAATGAGGCAATTTTTCCCCTCCCTATATCTATGGGGAGGGGGGACAAGAGAGATCGATCTGCCAGCCGGGGCGGCAGAAGCGGAAATTATCGGAAGAAAGACAAACTGGTCAAACCCTCAAAAAGATGTGGTATCAGAAGAAAACAACTTAGTCTGGAATATATCAAGCAAAGTTCTGGATTATCATGAAGCTAAAATCTTGAATAAAGGATTGACTTTTATTCCAACAGTGAAACAGATGTGCTTACAGACCTTAAATTGTTTGTTAGGAATGTTATGTTGAGATACCAGTTTGGTATAGATAGAAATGATAGCCGACATGAATTGAAGAAATTAAGTGATTACATTCCACAGAACCACCCATTATTAGAAACATTTTCCAAAATAGTGGAAGAGGATATTTACCAACAGTACCCCACCAATGTAAAACATACAAATACACACACAATAATCTAACACACAACGAAAGAAAAGCATTAGAAAGGTTAAAATCTGATGATAGTATAGTCTTTAGACCAGAGGATAAGGGTGGACCCCTGGTGGTAATGGATAAGACTCACTATCAAAATATTATGAAAGAAATGCTTGGAGATGATACGTTTTATCATAAGATTACTGAACAACAATTAGAGCAGATCAAACAAAGGCTCAACAATATGATAACTGAATTAGTACATATACACAGTATAGATAATGAATTGGCTGGATTCCTACAGGTAGAATATCCAATGATACCTAGCATTCAGGGGATACCCAAAATTCATAAACATTGTACAAATCCTCCCATGAGACCAACTGTCTCAGGAGGTGGATGGAGTACTGAACCACTATCTTTGTACGTTGAGAAATACTTAAGACCCTTACTAGATAGTAACAAATATATTCTAAAAGATACCAAACAATTTCTTTTGGATTTGTATCAGCACTTTGATCAGAACCCTATGACTCCAAATACCTTGTTGGTGACATTAGACATACAATCCTTATTTACTATCATTCCCAATAACATAGGGATTGAAGCCATCAAACACTATCTAAAGAAACACAGTCAGTACACAGATCAAAAAATAGATTTAATAACAATGTTTGCAGAAGCCATTTTGGAAAATAACGTGTTCATCTATGAAGATGAAATATACATTCAGCGTGATGGCGTGGCTATGGGCACATCCTGTGCCAATAGCTACGCCAACATGTTCTTGGCTGAGTGGGAAGAGGAAAGCTTATTTAAGTGTGTTCTACACACTCAATGTGTATGATTCTACAGACAATTTGTCGATGACGTATTCCTTGTGTGGGAAAGTAACCAAGAGGATTTGTTGTCATACATTACGATGATCAACAGTATGACTCCCTATTTAAAATTTACCTCTGAATTTTCAGACATCAGAATTGATTATCTAGATGTATTTGTGGAGAGGGTGATGAATAATCATGTTTAACCCTGGTGTTCATAAGAAAACTTGCTATAGAAACACATTTTTATATAGCTCAAGTATGCACCCTCGACATACATTTGAGAATATTATAAAAGGACAGAGCATGAGAATCTCACGTCTAAATGTCCAAGAACAGGGATTCCAACAGGAAATTAACAAATTTAAACTCAGACTCACTCAGCGGGGATATACAGAGCAAAAGATTAATAAAGGCTTGGAGAATATAGGAGATTTAAGACAGAGTAAGGCAACACCCTATTTTTCAGAGCATACCTGTAATCAAATTCAGAGGGTGAACAACTATAAACATATGAGAATATCTTTGTATTACACCAATGACAGGAAGGTGGTGATGGATATCATAAACAAACATTGGCGCATTCTCACTAGTGATGAAGATATAAAAACGATAGTAGGTGAAAAACCTAGTTTTCAGTACAAGAATAAATCTAATCTGAAAAAATTTTTATGCTATCCAAATAAGAATGTTGACCATCAGAATTACTCTGGTACAAGCCCATGTGCAAAATGTGGATACTGCCAATATATATATACTGGCAGTTCTTTCATCCACCCAGATATTGAAAAAGTTTTCTATTTTCATGTTTCAGCTTCCTGTGACACTGAGAATATAGTGTACCTTGCGATCTGTCAAAAATGTGGAGCTTATTACGTTGGAAAAACCAATAGGAAGCTCCGAACTAGGATAAGGGAGCATTTATATGCCATAAGAATAGGACATATGACAAATGCTCTAGCGAAACACGTAAACAATGAGGGGCCTAACCATACCTTTAAATTTATGGTAATAGATTATATAACTCCATGAATTAGACAAGGTAACATACGCAACACCACTGAACGGAGAGAAATTAATTGGATAATGAGATTACATTCAGATAAAGGTAAGGGCCTCAATGAGAGGGCCTCTATTAAACCAATACTTAGAGCCAGACGATTGAAAGCTACATGATCTTATCCCCCTAGTGAAATAATAATATTCCAAATGTAAAATTTTAAACATGGGAGAGCTAGTTTTATTATTATTTATAGGACTCCATAAATGTAAATTCTATCCTCTTTGCTTTAATTTGGAGTCAAATAGTTCAAGGCTTATTACAATAAACAATATCATCAGATGTACTACATTCTAATAGTAGATAGTAGAATTCAACAGCTTCTCAATCAATATGCTGTTATTGTTTATTCTAATATGTTACATGAGGATTCTTGTTTAGATTAGGTATAAACTTGATGAAATTAGATGCTGCTATAAGTCCAAAGGTTCCCTCGTCAAGAGACTGAACAAATCAAAAAACATATACGAGTGAAACCACCACAAAAAAATACTGCTGTATAAAAGTCCAACTGATTTATTAAATAAAAAGAACAGATGAGCGCTTTCGCGTACCAACCAGTATGCTTCTTCAGATCTTAGATTAGGGATAGTTGTCTTGATTCAAATAAGTGTACCAGTAAGGTATGTTTTTATCATATATATCCAGATTTAAATATGTGCATGAATGAGACATCTTATGGATTGTGCACATGCCTTGGATGATGTCACTTTTAGTTTACTAGTTAATGAATAATGATACCAATGTCTAAACTGTTTTTCGTTTTATTGTCACAAGTGGTTTTATTGACATTTGTCTTATGCCTTGCAGTGGGTACATATAATATACTCCAGTGTGATAGTGCCATAGCCTCACAATTAACAATAATGAGTTTATTTATTATAATAATATTATTCTTAATTTGTTAAACATAACTGAAGTAGTATTATTTTGCTATTGACAATTACTGCTATGATTAACGGGAGCTATTAGGAGCCAATGATAACAATGAGGCAGTAATGCAAGTTATTGTTATCTGGTAATAGGTGCCCAAAGGAGTTAATGTATAACGCAAACATATCCCTCTATTTGTTTTAGTTCAACAGTGATAGGAGCACTACTTCTTATTAATTTTTAATTTTTAATCTTTATTTATATACAATTTATAATTCATATGTTAGATGACCACAAATATGTTACGGCTGTTGTTTATTTTATGGGTTCTTGGGTTTATTGATATAGTCACCATGCGAATCGATCTTGATGCATAGGTGGGTGAAGTATGGAGTAAGGATAAGTAATGACTGGCTTCCTAAGTATTTTATACATTTTCAGTCATTTGTTACATATATTTTTTATATATGTCTTAATTATTTATTTATTATTTGATTAGGGCAGTTGTACAGTGATGTTGGCATGTGTTGCTCTCCTGTATATTTTCTAGTCTGAAAGCAACAGGATGAAAACTCATATCTCCGTATTATGGATGGTACATATAATATTACCTAATGTTTAATTTACTTGGGTAGGTATTTTAATAACTAGTAGGAAGTTTTTTAAGAAAGTCTTTATGCAAGTCGAATCATGCTTCATATTAAAATAATGGTAAAGGACAGCATAGTGCTATAAGAAGCAGTGGATGTTTGCTTGCATTCTCATCTATTATATTTATCATTGTATTTTGAAGTGTTACCATCAATACTGCTTAGGTTTATTCCTTAAGCACTCTGACAGTATAGTTATATTAACATGCGTGGGGCAACACTGTGTACAGTAGCTCACCTCCAAATTGAACTATAATTGATTTGCGAGCTATGTTTAGCAATGTTAAACTTCATAGACAACATTGTTGTTAGGACTATGTTTCTGTGATTTAGACTAAGTATTTTAACTTAGTTATATATTAGCTTAGAGAGGTACGATTTTATATGTAAAAATTCTGCTATGAGCAGCAGATAGTAGTAGAAAATGTATTTGACTCCTTTAAATAACTTAATTACCTGTTTAGAGTCATCATGTGATGTATATATAAAGGTTTAATGAGTTGATTTGAATCATAACGGTCTGATGAAGCAAATGCGAAAGCGCTTACCGAGTATACATGCAATAAAGACATTTTATTTTAATTGATTTTTTATTTTTTCGTTGAACGTTTGTTATGGTGCATAGTATATGCTGAATTTTTCAACAAGCCTTGGTTACCTCTTGGTTTGGTTATTTGGAAGTATTTTATTGTTTATCGTTAACCGAGAAGTATTTGCACTGCTGGGAACATTGTTATTGTTGCTTGGCTTCTTAATACCTAAAGTCCTTTTGACTGTGGGTATAATTATTAATCAGTACTGAGTCAAGGGATATTTTTGTTTTAAGGATTTGTTGAATAGAGGTTTTCTGAAACAACATCAAATATGTAAAACACTTAACAGCAATATTGCCATCTCCATCACCTAATAATAGCTGTAGCAATTGGTAGTACTTTTTGAAATGGTATAAAGTAACAAAGATGGCCAGGTACTGTACATAAGAATTAAGTCAGATGGATATGGATTTTCAAGTATTACGATAAGACTGTGATATGTTTGGTTACAATAATGACCTTAAGAAGTAAGGAGAAAGAAAACAAATCCATTCTGTACACGGACAGTATAAATGTGCAAAACTTCATTTATTTTTATTTATTTTACATTTGTTTACTGGAAAGTCCAACTGGGATATAGACCCATTTTCAGTGGAAGCCTGGGGAGAAAAGCTCCACATATAACTATAACAAAGTCTAGCACTACAAATTAACAATTCATAACATACAAGTTTTGATATTACAGCTTGTTAGTTTTTATACTTAATTATAAAAAATCTATTTCTATGGTACAAGGAGAGATTATGGAAGACAGTATAGCTACAGCATAGCATATTGAGGCAGCTGAAAAGAAAGAAAATGTTAGGAGCTCAGAGGGCAGTAGTTGTAGAATACATAAGCAAGACAAAAAGCTGAAGATTTACAGATAGTCAGGGGAGACGTACAAGGATTAGCAGGAATTTATATAGCCAGTCAGCCTGGAGTGGAGGAGGAACAAAGCAAAGAGTCATTAAAGAACTTTTTTTTTAGAGTGTGTTTGAAATGGTTGAAGTTGAATGTGGATCTAACAGAATGAGGGGGAGAGTTCCATTTTTTTGCTACTTGTTGTGAGTCGCCAGCGGATATTGTTGGATTTGGACACTTGAAGTAGAGATTTATTTGCTGAACATAAGCTAAGGTTGGTGGTGTGGGGTTGAAGTATGTTTAGTAGTGCAGGGATTTTTTCGGGCTGGTACACAAGTTTGTGAGCCATAGTTAGTTGGGTGTAGGATAGTAGTTGAGGTAGTTCTAACCAGGCCAGTTTTTTTAAGTTATGACAATGGTGGGTATAGTACGGACAAATCACTGGCAAATTTAGATATTTTATCACAGCAGGTTTCCTGTTTTTTTTAGGTCTACCTTTTTCAGGTTAATGAGAACTGGGGAGGCATAAAGTAGTGATGAAAGGAGGTGGGTTCTTGCAATAGTTACCCTAGTGGTGTCAGTTACTTTTTGTTTCTATACAAGGTGGCCATTTTTGGGGAACTTTTTTAATAGTTTGTCATTTATGTACATCAAATGTTAGGTTGTTATTGATAATGACTCCTAGTAGTTCTGTCTGTGAATCAGGATAAATTACTGTATTGTTATTGGCAGTGATGGAGATGGAGGTAGTGGGGAGAAATGATCTCATGGGTTGGAAGATCTTAAGTTTTGCTTTCTTTGGGTTAAGTATGAGCTGGTGGTTTGATAGCCATAGTTCAGTTTCTGAGAAGGATGCCTGTGTTATGTTCTGGAGGTGATCTAAGGAAGATGCTGCACAAATAAGTGTCAAATCATTGGCGTATTGTATAATTGAAGCTAGTGGGGTGGCGGGACTCAGGTTGTTTGTAAAAATACTAAACAGTAGCGGCCCAAGAATGGAGCTTTGTGGAACTCCTAGTGTGATTGGGAGTGTGGGTGAAACGGTGTTTTGCCATTTTACTGATCGCTGGCGACCATCTAGACAGCTTTGGAACGACCATCTAGATAGCTTTGGAACCATAGGAGATTCAGACTGGAAAGAGCAGAAAGTAATTTGGGATGTAAAACGTTATGAAAGGCTTTGGACATGTCTAGGAATGCTGCAGAGACTCATTTGCCATAATTTCTGAGTTGGTTGATGGTATTTGTGAAGCTGAGCAGTGCTGCTGTGGTGGGGCCTGAAACCATGTTGGGTCTGTGATAGCAGCTTGGTGGTGCTAAGGTATTGGAGTAGTTGTAAGTGGCTACATCTTTCAAGGATTTCTGATAGTGGGGATAGTATGGCAATGGGTCTATAGTTGGTGAGCTCCATGGAATTACCCCCTTTGTGTAGGGAAATTATGTGAGCAATTTTCCATGTTTGTGGAACATACTTTTCTGCTATGGCCCTATTTATAAGAACTGACACAGGAAAGGATATGGCATCAGCTGTTAGCTTTAAGTATTCAGTTGGCAAGTTATCAGCTGAAGTTGTGGTGGGTTTGAGTTTCTTGATGAGTTTTTTATGCTAGCTGTGGGAATGGGCTGAAAAGAAAAGGATGGGCTATTAAGGCTGGTAGTTTTCAGAGTTAGAGGATGATTTGTACTGATATGTTTAACCAGAGATAATATACTTTCTGTAAAGCATTTGTTAAATTCATCTGCAATGGTATCTGGACAGTGTGATATGTTAAGGGGAGGGGCTGTGGTTTGTTATGGGTGAAGAATGGAATTAATAGTGCTCCAAATGTTTTGGGGATTACGTTGGTTTGTCCATTGTAACTTACTGTAGTAGTTTTTTTTTGGTCAAGGTTGATTTGGCACTTAGCCTTATTTCTAATTTGTTGGCATGCTATGAGACTGATTTGGGTTTTACAGGAGTACCATGTTTGCCAAGCCTTATCTCTTTTCCTAAGGAGGGTTCTTGTTTCATTTGTAAGCCATGGTGTATATTTAGCTTTAGTATGAACTGATCTAGTAGGGGCCAGTCTGTTTAGAATGTCCAGAAATGTACTGTTGAAGTATTCTACTGCGGTGTCAAGAGGCATGACCTTTAGTGGGGACCGGTTACATTTCTTTAGGGTGCTAATTAGCTCCTGGGTGTTGAAGTTTTTCTTACTGCAGATTTTGGCAGTAAATGGTAAGTTTAATAGGACTGACAAGTTTCCTTAATAGGTAGATTGGCATATGGCCATTGGGAAACAGCCACTGTGCTGGCAGAGGTGGGGTCTGTTTGTCAATGTCCAGTCTAATAGAGAGTGGCAGTTGGATTTTTTGTCTACCCTGGTCGGAGATTCAATGAGTTGTGAGAAGTAGAATAGATTTATGCAGTTGCTAGGGGTTTGTGAATTACAGGCTGACTCGTCTTTATTAAAAGCACCCACTATGCTAGTTTCTTGAGCTACTGATTCCGATATAGACTGGAAAATGTGTTCTATTGTGGGGATATTTCCAGGAGGGGCATAGACAGCTATAACTGTGATTGTAATTAATTGTATAAAATCAATTAATCTATTAATTTAAACCCAAACTCAACCCCAGATAAAACTGACAAAAGATCACACGATGATGTGGTAGAGATGTTATGCAACTGGCTACATTAAATAGCTTAGCTCACTTTTCAAAACACAGACAGTACTTGAAATGTTTTTTCCAGCAACTTTGACATAAATCAATTATAATTGTTGAAGCCTGAAAAACAAGCTTCCACGGGAGGATGGAGTAATATCAATCACCTGCTTTAGGGGAAACAGAATGGCAGACAAAATTAGCCAACTTAAGGTAAGGGTTACGAATAAAGAGTACCATAGCAGCTGAAAATAATGACTTCGAAAAAACAAAATTTGAGGATGAGTCTAGAGATGTGGTGCATATATTAAAGTTATGCACTCACCATAACTATGTATCTGTGTTATCCATTTTCATTCTTCCTCAATGCATGCATTACGGATTTGTCCTTGGATCCAACTTGGCCACATTCCACATTCTTTAGATCCAACTCTTGAGCATCTCCCTCTAGTTATAATGCCCTAGTCCACCTTCAATACCTCAGATTGAGTTTGCTGTCTTAAAGGTCTTAATATATAACAGGAAAAGAGAAAAGAAATAAAACCAGGGCTCAAACCTGAAGCAATAGGTTCCAAAAGTCCATCAGGTCACTCCAGAAGATGACAGGAAGGGGGGAGGAGGAGGCAGAGTTGAGGAAGAACGAAAATAGACAACCAGATGCATAGTTATGGTGAGTACATAACTTTACTATCTGATGCTGTCCTTTTCGTTCTTCCTCAATGTATGGGACAGAGTTTTCCAGCAACATAATTCTTGGGTGGCCCTCATGGGAGGATATTCTGGAGAACTGCTGAACCAAAAACAGCTTTGCTTCTAGAAATCATGTCAAATTTGTAATGAGTAATAAAGGTATGAGCATTAGACCAGGTGGCTGCTGTGGAAATATCATCAATGGAAGTTTTAGCCAGAAGGCAGATGAGGTGGCCATGGATCTGGGTAAATGCGCCTTAGGTAATTTTGGTAGGGAGATACCCTGCTGGGAATATATCCAAGAAATGCAATTAGTTATCCATATGGCCAATGTAACTTTAGAAATTGGAGATCCCAACCTACTAGGTGAAAAAAGACAAACGGTCTGTTTTTCAGAATTTATTTTGTTCTGTGTAAATAGAAATGCAGTTGTCAGTGCACATCTAAAAGATGGAGCATATATTCTCCTTTGTTTAAAAAATTTTGGAAAGAAGACTGGTAAAAGAATGGTTTCATTTATGTTTGATTCGGAAGCCACGTTTGGTAAGAAATAGGGATTAGTTCATAAGGTCCATCTTTATGAAAAACAATTTAAGGGGGCTTTGGAAGAAAGAGCATGGAGTTCAGAAATCCTTTTTGCAGATGTAATAGCCACTACAAAAGGCCGTTTTCCAAGACAGACATTTTAAATCAGTTTTTGCTGAAGGTTCAAGGGGCTGTTGAGTTAAGCCCTGGAATACTACTGTTAAATCTCACAAGGAGGTGACAGATCTTTCATTGGAGGTCTGAGCAAGAAGGTGCCCTTTAGAAAGGCCTTGCAAAACTTGGAAGTGACCAGGCAAGTAGCATGGTCTCCTGAGAGGAAATTTGATATAGCTGTCAACTGTACTTGGATTGTGGAAAAACTAGCACCTCCTTTAAAGACAGAAGTTAAAACTACAACACAGACGAAATGGTGGCAGTAAAAGGATCAATGTCATTTCTCTGGGCCCAAATTGAGAATTTTTTTCCATTTACTCTTGTAAACCCTCTTAGTGGAATCTATCTGTGAGGACAAAAGTATATGACAAACCGGGGAAGAAAGCCTGGGCTGTCTAGCTATTAATGGAACTGGCAAAACCATGCGGTTAGCTTCAGGGCTGGGATATTGATATGTTTTATCTCTGATGGATGTGGCAGAAGATCTGGACTGGGGTCTGGTATCCAAAGAGGATAACGAAGATGAGATCAAAGGATGGGGAACCACACCTGGCAAGGCCAAAAGGGGGGTAATGAGGATAAGGGAGCTCTTCAACAGACTAGCTTTCTGTAAGGATTTTGGAATCAGTGGTACTGGGGGATAGGTGTAAAAGAGACCGGAGGTCCAAACATAGACTGGAACATCTCTCATTGACTTCCCTGCGGGGGGATCAAAGTAAACTACCTACTGCACTTGTTGTTTTGGGAGAAGCAGAAAGATCACAGCAAGGTTGACCACAACAAAGAAAAATTTTCTCCACCACTGAGTGATTGATAAACCACTCATGAGGTATTAGAATGAACCTGCTGAGTTTGTCTGCTAGTATGCTGAATTTCCCTGGAATGTATAGCATCTAAGTCCAAGGAAGTCATTGTTCCACTGTATTCGGCATTCATCAGACCTATCATTGACTACAATGCCCTCTTAGGTATGTCCCTAACCAGGCATATTCAACAATTGGAAAGCCCACTGAGGTTCCTCACCAAAATAATACAAGGCACAAGTAAAATGTCCTAGGCAGACTGCTTCAAGGCCCTATCCCTGTAGTCAGTCTCCTGCAAGCTTTTAGGAGAGATCTATGCCTGGCATACAGGGCATTGTGAGACCGCACTGTGATGGACCTCCAGCATATCAACAAAACAGCACCAGAATTACCCATTCTTGCTTGTGATAAAAGTAGGACCTACTGGACAGGCAGGTATATATCCCAGAGACGACCCCGTCTATGGAACCGGCTCCCCATCCATATGGAGCAGAGTTCCTCAATAACCCAATTCAAGTGCAACTTAGACAATTGGATGGGAAACCGGAAATTCATCCCTGGTTTGGCACCTATGTCTCTAATGGACACAGGTAACCTGTAAATGCTTAATCTCACAGGCCCATGCTTACACTTATCAAGGGTATCAGAATTTGTCAAAGATTTGGGATGCATGGCTAGGCTTAAAAAGAGCCTTGTGGTCGTTAGCCAAGTAAATACCTATGAACCTATGGACCCATGTGCATTGCCACTAGAAAGCGGTTGGAGATCATCACCATTTGCCACACTCATAGCTTCTTGACAGAGGGGGGTAAGATCAAGTTCCCCTTTGTTTATTGATGTACCAGACCACAGACATGTAGTTGGTTTGAATCTCACTAGTCCCTAGAGGGAGAAGCTCTTGAAATTCCTGCAGTGCTAATAGGACTGCTCTCATCTGTAGGACACTGAAGTGTGAATTGGTCTCTTGAGGGGGAAATCACATGCTTTGAACCATCCTTCTCAAAAAATGACTCCCCTACTCCAGTTGGGAAGTGTTTGCGGTCTCTGTGGCCAATGAGGGAGACAGAACTAAATGGCAACTTATGTAAATGTTGCCCAACTGAATCCACCAATAAAGGTAGTTTCTGCATACTAGGAGATGCCTGGTAGGGGCGGTGAGGAGCCAGTCATTTAAATATGGAAACACTCGGAATCCTTATAGTCTGAGGTGAGCTGCAACCATTGCCATACACTTGTTAAACACCCTGGGGGCTGTGGTGACTCCAAAGGGCAGGGCTCTAAAATGACAGTGACTGGCTCCCAACCAAAAGCGCAAGAATCTTCTGAAGCATCTGTTTATTTTGATGTGACAGTGAGTCCTGAAGATCAACTGATCACATCCAATCACCTCTGTGCAAAAGAGAGATAATGGACTGAACCATGACTGTTCAGAATTTTGGCTTCCTCACATATTGGTTCAGATTGCTTAGATCCAAAACTGGTCTCAGGTCTGTTGCCTTTTTTGGCACTAAAAAGAACCCTGAATAAGTTAAGAATCCTCTTTGGTCTGCTGGGACCTCCTTGATGACTTTTGTTGTCTAGCAGCTTCTCTCTGACTAGGTGGGACATTGGGAAGCTTTCCTCTTTTGGCTGCGGGAATCTGGAAAAATGGTATGAAATAATATCTGGATATTATTTTTACTACCCAAGAATATTTTGTTATAGCAGCTTAAGTGTCTGGGTGCAAGGATACATCTCCCCAAATGCCTGCAGATGCGAGCAGTTAAGCATCCCTTCAGGAGCACTGAAAGGGTCTAACCAAAAAGGAATCTCAAAAATCCTGGTTTTGTGGAACTCCTCTGCCTCTGAAGGAGTTGTCTCTGCATGAATCCTGGAAAGATGACTGGGATTTATGGAATCACATTTTTTTGCCTCCTCTTTGATTCCTTGAAAAGGACAGTTAAGTAGCAGAAAAGCAAATCCTGATGACAGGCACAGTCTTTCATTCCTGCTCACTGCAAGAAAGTGTTTCTTTCACAGAAGGGCCAAACAAGGATGTTCCATCAGAAGGGGCATTAATAAAAAAAGACTTAAAAGGCTCTGCAAAATCAAATAACCATAACCAGGCATGTCAACTTACGGCAATGCCTGAACCAGTTGCCTGTGAGGTACCCTGTGCTACATGAGAAAATAACCTCATGGATGCATTGGAAATAGATAAAAGAGTGGCCAGCTTCAAGGATGATCTTTTATACTCCTCTACAGACATGGACTTTGACAGATATTGACAGCTCCTTGGTCAAATCCCTCTGCAATCTTGTAAAGTGCAACAACTAATTCAAGGACCTCACGACAAAGGTCGCTGAACCAAAGATGTGCTTTCTAAACCTGTCCAACACCCCAGACTCTTTGTTAGGAAGATGGACAGAGGAGCTCTGTTCTGCTAGCTCCTTCTTAGTGGCTGCCACCACAACCACTGCATCAACAGGGACACCTTTGCTTGAATCACATTTGTCTTTTGTAGGAGCTAATATTTAACTTGGACGATGTGGGAATAGTTCAAACAGAATCTGGTTCCTTCCATGCCTGGGGAGAGACTATGTCGATAAATTCATCAGCCAGGGAAGTCACCCAAGATGAACCAGCATCAAAAACCTCTAGAAATACTGGCTCTTCATGAGGAAGGATTATTTGAGGATCATCCATCTTTCTCCTTAAGGATCTCCAAAATGTCTCCTTATGAGACGTCATCAGTTGGCGATCTGGGGACCCTTCCCCCTTCATCGAAGTCAGTATCTTCAGTGAATGATTCCATGGGGGAATTTATTTGCCTCCTTTTACATGCTCTCTTTCGGTGAACCTCTTCAGTGAGATGCTCTGGGGAATTGTCCGAAAAGTGAGGTAGTTCCTCTGTGGGAGCTATCTGAATGCTAGTTGGTACTGGCTGTCCCTGTGGAGTAGGTCTGATGGGATTAGAGCTCTGAACCATAGCAGGAAAAACTGTAGGATCCGAAGATGTATGAGAGACTGGATTTCTAGAATAAGAAAATACCCTCTCCACAACCTCAAAGTCCAACAGACCAGGAGAAGCACTGGCCAGCCGCATCAGAGCCGAGACTTCCAAAGCAGGTACACCATGACTCTGTCTGAGGTAGAAGGGCTAATGATAAGAAAAAAACTAAATCTAAGAGGGAGGAAATATCTTATATATAAAGTTATCTTTAAAAAAAAGCACACACTCACATTATATCATTATACACACACACACACACACACACACACACACTATATATCTAAAGTTAGCAATAAACAAGTGGAGAGAGAGATTACTAAGAAAAACACTTACAAAAACAGTCAATAATGGTTTGAAAAATGCTCAGAGAGGATTTGCTTCTGTGCGCGATGGTGGGAAACGAGATCTGAGGTATTGAGGGTGGACTAGGGCATTACAGGTAGAGGGAGGAGCTCGATAGTTGGATCCAAAGTCTGTGGAATGTGGTCGTGTCAGATCCGAGGATGGATCTGTAACCTATAAGTTGAAGAAGAATGGAAAGGACAACATCAGATTAGATGTTAACGAGAAGTCTGAAGTAATATTACACAAGTAACTCCTTCCTTAGGTCAACCAACACACAGGTTAATAGGTTCATAGGCTGGTACTAGGCTATCGGCCCTAGGGCCTATACAAGCCTAGCCATAACAATTCCCTGGATATTTCTTCCCACAATATTTACTTCCCTGGACCCCTGTCTAGCAGGGCGACTGACGTGATCCCCAGGGTGAATTTTCTATCTCCCATCCAGTCGTCAAGGTTCCTTTTGAAGAGGGCCAAAGAGGCGCTTTGCTTGACATGTATGGGCAGTCTATTCCAGTGTATGGGGAGTCTCTGGGTCAGGAACCTATCCCTCCAGCATGTTTTGTTCATTGTGATGACAAGGTTTAGATCCCTGGAGCATGTGGCTCTGAGGGATTGGGATTTCTTTAAGTGGAGCATGTCCAACAGCTCGGGGTTTGACATGGCCTTGTATGTCAAGCAGAGATCACCTCTGAGTAGACTATATGCCACAGAGTATAGCTGGAGTTTTTTTAGATGGCTTTAGGCCTGTGATTCTTTTAGTGAGGTATTTCTGCGGCCTTTCCAGCCATTGCAGATGTCTGTGAGGCACATACAAAATGGGGCATTGTACTCTATAATGGGTCTAATGAGAGACGAGTACAGTGGGACAATGACTTCCTTTTTTCTGGATGAAAAGCCCTTAGTGATGAGGTGTGCCACATAGAAGAATTTCCTGACTGTTGTGGCAATGTGGTTATCGAAGGCGAGACCACTGTCCACCGGTGTCCCCAAGTCTCTCATCACACTTTCGGTGTTTAGTGTACTGCCACCTATGTGGTAATTCATAGAAAGCCAAGCCAACAAACTAGAATGATAACACACCTGGAAAGAGGAAAAGTATCCAGCCATTTTTCCTGGATGGAGCAGTACAGTATCAGAAATAACATTTTTGTGAATACTAATTTCCATCCAGCAAAGTTAATGGTTTCAAGATTATGAAATAAGCAAAGGATGTGTTAAGTCCCCCATTAATTTGTACACATTTAAGAACCACAAGCAAGGAAATTATTTTTATATTATGCACAGCTACAAATCAAAATAAGTTATTAGACTTGTACAATTTGTTAACAGAGGAGTATACAATAGTAGCGTTTGGTATAGTCTCATGTGCCTTTCTTTTTCTGTACTGGATACCATAGTTATAGATCACTTAGAACCAATAAAGAGAATCTCTGTACATTAAGTATTACTAAACGTCCATCCCATATATTCAAGCTCAAGAGTCAAATCATAGGCATAAATATTACCTGTGAGGCTACCACACCTAGATGCATATAAACTACAGGATTTTAACATAGTAATGCTTTTATGTTTAAGGAAAGCAGCATCATTTATTGTCCAGAACCTAAACAGTCGGGATATTTTTACTTTTATTACAAACTGCGACAAAAAAATATATTTGAAAAAAATATATTATATTATATATATATACATACATACACACACACACAAACACACTGGAAACATTACAAAAACGTGGTAATACTCAAAGTGAAAATTTTTGAAGCAAGAATAAATAATATTCTAAATGCTGTTTTAGTTAATATTAAAGCAAATACTGCTCATGTGAAACCTCTAATACATTGGAGAATTCTGATTATATTTGCATTGATAAAGCTCTGTAATAAAAGGAAGACATCTCCATCACTGGCTGTGAAACTCTGTCAAGCTAATTACATCTTCATAAATAAGGAATTTGTATGTCAAACTAGGTAGCAGATACCCCAAAGGATAATCAGGACATGTTTGATTGTATACTTTGTGATACGGTTCATGGTTCAGATAGGTGTTGAAAAATTCATATTTCCCTACATAAAACAACTTAAAGAGAATCAGCCTTGGTAAAACAGGCACCTTAGCACACTCCAATCTCAACTGATCAAAACAACTAACCAATCTTTTGGGATGCAGCTTAGAAAAGCTAGGCCTGGGATTCAGAAATAATCAGTGTACTGTGTTATCTGAAACTGCATGAAATCACTGACTACAACCACATCACTATCAAGGCCACACATGGCTCATATGGGTGCCAATAAGTTAAACAGAAGGGCTTCCATTCTACCAGATATCATATACAATGTACCTTTACCGGCACTGGTGCCAGGGAAAACAGCAGCAACAGACAGGAGAGCATTGTGTAAACAAGGATGCTACAGGGGTTGCAAGTCATCAGGTGAGAACAACGCACACCATGAACACCCTTGGCCATGGAGTAAAGCATCCCCTCTGAGGAATGATACTGCCACCAGCAATTGCTGGCAAGGATGATCTGAATTTGTTTGACTATTAAGTGCCTAGCTATGCTGTCTAAATCTGGCGGGGGGACTTGTTGCCCCACACCAGTCTTACCATCGGCAGGATGTGTCAAAGGGATGGGACTACAAGTACTTGCCCTGTGCAAAATGAGAAGCACTGGCCATGGCACCTACAAAGAAAAAAAAAACGTGCAGGAGAAATGTCTTTTAAGTGCCTGTCCAATTAACCAAGCAGGTGATCCAGGCACTGCATGCCCTCACATATCATCATGAATGTCACGTAGTATGTTTATCTCTGCCATGACATTACAGATGTTCATCTGTGCCAGAGTCATTGCCATGCACATCTGGTGATTACTGCCCAGTTTAACACCTAGTTTTAACACTGAGCGGGGAGCCATGAGTTTGACAGCAACCAGCATGCTGCTACCTAGTACTGCTATCACACTCTATGGTAATGCCACTGCTCACTGGTGGTTTGTGAGCAGGTGATGATGGTGCTTCCTGTGTTGGGATATTAACCATAACATGGTCTTTTCATACCCAGTAGAGACAGGAAAGTGGATTCCACAGCCAACACAAATGTGTTAGTGGATGTGGGAAGTAGTGTGCCCTCCACTATAACCACTACTGACAGTGACACTGTACATTCAGATTGTGCCAAGATTAGGTTTTCATCATTGTCAGTCAATGCCACACTGACATCGGATATGACCTGTTGTACCAATGAAGATCCCATGATCACTGCGCCTGAGAATGCAGAAAAACACCTACGTGTACAATTGCAGGTATGTAAAAATCCCACATCCCAGTGCTTTAGCAATACTGTAGGACACATTTTTCACAGAATAAAAGTAAATGTATGCTGTGCTGTATGCTGCGATGCCTGCACCCAAGATATATTTGCAGAAGAGATCAGATGATGTTTACCATCTGAAAGATCAAAGCAATGGTGTACCATATCACTTTGGTAAAAACTTAAGGTAACAGTAACTTGGTACATCTCTGAAAGAGACATGCAATGTTGCCACTGTTTCAGATACTACATACAGGCCTCCCAACAGATACCAGTATCTTCTCAATGTCCCCAGACAGGGATACCATGAAATCCCCTGCATCTGTGAGGGCTGTCTATGACCGCAGACCCCCCACCTGGCGCAATCCTTTTCCATGCAATGGCATGGGCTTTTGTGCAGGCATACACTATCATGTCAGTGACCCTGCAGATGTGTTAGGTCAACCTACTGTAGCCAAATAAAGCAGTGAAATCTACAACAAGATCCTACCATCCCTGTTAGTTGTTAAAGATGCACCTTCCATGTGCACACAAAGCCTGCACTAACACCTTAGTCTGTACCAGAAAGAACTTTTCAAGACACTGAAGCTGTAATGGTGCCACTATGTTCTTTTGTTTGGGGACATACATCTATTAGTGCCTAGGCACAAATGTGTGTACTATCAGCTGTACCAGCTCTGCACCCATGTAGAAACAGTGGTTGCAACAAGTGCCTTGCCTGCTATATGATCACAGACAATGTCTACAAAGCCTCACAGACCACGGCCACACAGCAGTCTAACTGGGACAGACTGGTTTATCATGCGCCCTGCGATATGACTAGGCAGGCCTGTGCCCAAAGAAGCAATACTACTGTATCTCCCACAGACACATCTGCCATTTGAATTGGTTAGATTTGTGTCCCCCACTCCACTGCCTTCTGTGTGTACATCAGCTGCACCAGGTGTACAGTACAACACATCTGCCTCTGTGTCACCAACCGACGTGGTTACTCCACCAGTCTTCTTCATCCATTCATTTTTTGGCTTCTGATGAATAGATCAGTGCCCTATCTGCCCACACTCCCCATTTCAACCCCCCAGTGTTGTTCACATCCCACTGTCTGCAGGCTGCTGCTTAGCAACACCACCCTAAAAAATAAATAAATAAATAAAGGGGGGGGGGTGAAAATATGTATTCACCATCCCTACCTTCCCATAGCCAGCGTACATTTACCATCACTGATGTAGAACTTTTTCCTCAATTTATAGAACACTACAATAACTTATCATGAAATTCCATTTGCTATACTGTAGAAAGCATCACCCAGTCCAGTGAGTAGTGCCAGCATATTTATGAACAGAGACAGTCAGTAAAATACCCTCTACAAGTCAAATATAAATCAAATTTGTGGGTTACATTTGGGTTGCATGGCTAGGACTTTAAGGGCCCTAGTGGTTATCAGCTCAGTTTACACATATGAACCTATTAAGAGGTGTCAACCTGATCTTCTCTGATAACAGGAAAAAGAGGTTACGAAGAAGGAGCCTGAGTTCTACAATACACATAACTAATGGATAATTGCTTTTACAAAAGTAGGCCTTATTCTACATCTACTGTAATTGGAATAATTGATGTTCATGGGCACAGTGTATTTTTTTTTCCTCTGTTTTCTAGCACCTAATGAGACACAAAAGAATCTGCTAGGCTGCTAGAGAAGGCAAGAATGCCTGCCCATACATGGGATATGTATATGGGATTTTTTTCTCTCCTGCAATCGGATGAGCATCACCCCCTACTACTAGTCAGTCACAGCCCATTCATCCTTAGCACTTGGTCAAGTGTCAACAGGGAAATTCCATCATTTAGACAGTATCAGGAATAGCTCTACTCCCCCATACACATCCGGTGAATGCTGAGTAGGTTTACAGTGAAAGTAACTTCACTAATAAAGGAGTGCTATAGAGAAATACCTTTTTAATCAGAGTATTGTTTTTATTAGTATGGAATGTTCAAATAAAATGCTCAAGGAAGGAAAACACAATTTCTTATAAGTGACTGGTTAAGAAAGCCATTGCAAGTAATAGAAGTCGGATCACGTGGGACTATGGGTGATATAATAAAAATTCTGAATGAATTAGATGTAAAAGAAGGTGATTTGAACAAGTAGTTGCCAAGGGATAAATATATAGCACAAAAATTGCTATATTATACAAATTTGATAATTATACAAAGCTCACATAGTTGATGGTTTAATTTCTCCAAGTCTTTCGGATTTCTAATACCATGATGGGAATGGACCACATTCCTAAGTCAAAGTAAGCTCATGAAATTGCTATTGTTTCAATCTCTGATGTTAGCTAAAAGTGCTCTTTGCCGTACCCACAACATGCCTAAAACTGACTCCTCCTTCAAGTCATACGGCATTACATGTATTGGTAGTATATCTAAATAAGACTGTAAATTATTTTTTATCAGACTCATTGCTCCTGCTGCTATTGGAACTGTTAGGGTATCCTTCTTCCACATTGCCCTTGTTTCTGCCTGCAAATCCTAGAATTGTATGACTTTGTGGCACTATGCAAAGCACTGTAATCATTGGATGTAGCAATTTCAATGATCCAATGATCAATACTACTTTAATCTTCTTTTCATCAAATATTATATCTAGTTTCTCGCATCTATTTTATGAACTGCTGGTAATGGTTAATCCAATGTGATATAAACTTCATCATTCTGTATAATGCTTTGTGGCTTATGTTTCCAATGTTTCTCAGCTACTTCAGTACTGTAATGTTTGCACAATCCCCAATGCAACAGTCTTGCACATTATTATGACTTTCAGTATACAGGCTCTCTGACATTAGTGCATCACACCCAGCAACAAGATGTGTGACTGTTTCCACTTCTGTTTTATAGAACCTGTATTTGACTTTCTCCCATATGTTCAATGGACGTTTTAAACCAACATGTACAAAAGTCTACTATCCTCGGTCGCTAATATCAACCTTTCATATTTTGGTTTAAATTCACCTCTCTTAAACCATTCCTGCTTCAGATCCAGATAGACATGAGGTTGTTTCAGAAGTTTCTTGTACTTGCAACTATATTTATGCCTTTTCCACATTTCTTGCCTTCTCATCCAATCATTCCTATATTCTTTCGGTTTTTGGCACATTCAGTTGCTGTCTGATAATTGCCTACTACTGTTTGGTTTCCATTCCCACTTGACACTGATATGCTTCTGCTAAGCTAAGCAGGGAAGTCATCTTAAATTTGATCTCTTTCACTCTGGATATGGTGAGATCAGCATATAACTATGCAGTCCTACGACTGCAGACCTATAGATGTAATCAATTTCAAGGAGGCTCATACCTCCTTCAGAATGAGGAAGAAATCTTGGCATACACCATTTTTTTATATTATCATTTGAGAAGTGTGAAGCATTTTCCTTGTTTTCCTGTCCTAATAATCCAATAGCTTTTGGGGCCAGTCAATCACCCCCAAAACTTTAAGTAAGAACAGGAAGAGAAAAGTGGTTTATAGCTTGGACTTTGTTCCTAGAAGTCAAGGTTGTTTTCAGTATTAGTTCAAGACTTCTAAAACATTCCTTACTGAGTTTTGTTTGCATTTATTCATGTTTTATTGTCGATTATTATAAATGTTCCCAACATTTATACAGCTCCTCCTGCTCAAGTTCCTTTATATCACATTCCTTTCCCAGACTGACATTTTTTTGGTGCTGCAGCTTTCCTACTTTAAATGTGCTTTTGCACCATTTATCAAGACCAAATGACATTTTTACATCATCTGAGAAAGTTTTGACCACTTCCAGTTGTGCTTTCAGCTCATCACCTGATGAGCTACAGAGTTTTAAATCAGCCACAAAAAGAAGATGAGAAGTCTTTATACATTGTTGTCATCTGGTAGCCAAAATGTAACCATGACCTAATCTCTTAAGTAGAAGATCTTAATGGGTTAAGGACAAGGCAAAAGAGCATCGGTGACAAAGAGTCACCCTGGAATATCCCCCTATGAATTTTTATCCCTGGGATAATAATTTGTCCTTTAATATGGCTTACCTGCAAAGTGGTTTGCCACCGTTTCATGGCCACTGTAAGGTAACTGATCAATGCAGGGTATTATCTTATACATCTGTAAGGACTCCTTTATACATAAATATGGGAAGCTGTCAAATGTTTTTTTGTAATCTATCCATGCTATACTTAAGATTATTCCTTTTATTACAATTATACATTATGACTAGCAAAAGATCCTTCATTCCATACTGCTTTCTTTTGTTACCCTTTTGTTCTACTGCCATTATTGTCAGCATTAATTCCAGTATTTAGTTTATACATTGTCGGAAGGCAAGTTATTGTTCTATAGTTTTTAGGATAGCTTGTAGGTTCACTCTTAAGGAGGAGGATGTTTTTTCTTGTTTTTAACCAAGTTGGTGGCGATGTTTTTTCTTGTTTTTAACCAGGTTGGTGGCTGTTCGGCGTTTGCATATATGTAGTTCTTACTCAGAGCCAAATGTTTGTGTAAAGAAGTTAAAACTTTTAGCCAAAAGTTAGGTACTGCATCTGGGCCTGGGGTTTTATATTTGAGAGCTTTTCTTAATTTTGTTTCAATTTTTATGGCTGTTACTTCATCCCATCTCATATCCTCTACATTTGAACTTCTTATTGTTTCTTTTACTTCTTCTATCCATTCAGAATCTTTTGCTTTGTTCCAAGGGTCTTCATAAAAATTTCTCCAAAATGTGCCATTTTTTATACTTTTTGATGGTGTTTTTATTCCTTTTGCTTTGTTTCTCAATTCTCTATAAACCTTTTTTGGGTCATGAATGAACTGCTTATTTTGTACTTTTCTTTTATATTTATCTGTATATCATCTAATGTTGTTCTGCCTGTGCTGATAATCTTTAGTTTATTTACAACAGTGTACAACAGATCCTGGTCTTTTCTAATACGGCTCATTGCTTTTATCACATCTTTCTAAGTATTTCTGTTGATCTGTTTCCTCTTCTATATTCTTATAACAGTGACACTTCTCGTCTTAATTGCTTTATTGTTTTCTCTATTCAATATTTCCATGACAGATTTTGATTTCTTTCCTTCCTTTCCTTGGTGCCCTGTATTTTTGTGGTAATACTTTATCTGTTATCAACTTAGCTACACAGTAATATATTCTATTTACTTCTGTTACAGCACATGAATTTTTGTTAAAAGTCTTGATTGCTGTGTTAATTTGTTTTATCATACTTCTAACATTTTGGGTCTTTTTGACTTTCTGTAATCTATTTCTTTCACTGATCTTAATATGTCTATCCATCTCTACTAAATCAATCAACTCTTCCCTTAGACCTTTGTCTTCTAAACTAAGGGCACATTCTTTATTCTCAGTTTCCTACAGGCATTCTACAGAAAGTTCGAGAACATCTTCCTGTGATACATTCTTTTCAGCTGCATCCTGGGTCATCTGTTACTCTTTCATATGGTAATTCACTGGCTTATCACGCCACAACATTTACTGCCTATAAGTTGCTACCATTTCCTGTTCCTTCCCTTGCTGTGCAACTCCCTGCCTATAAGTTGCTACCATTTCCTGTTCCTTCCCTTGCTGTGCAACTCCAACTGAACTTCTGTACTTGATTCCTACTGAAGGCTCCTTAGTATCTTCATATAGCAACTGACCAGATGCTTCCCATTCCACCTGTATCTCTTTAATTTGGGGACTTAGTGTTCCATCATGCTGTGATGTTACCAGAGTTGGATTTTCTATATTAAATCCTTTACTTCACAGGTGATCCACAACTTAATTTTCTATTTCTTTAACGTCTCAGCTTCTAATCCTTTTATCTACTTTCCTCCATTGTTTTCTTAGTTTTTTTTGTCTTGTAAAATTTTCCATATCCATTTGTCTTTGCTTGTATTTCTCTTTTAAATATCTTTGGTGCTGCTTTTTTGTACTGATTAGTTTTGCTTTCTCCTTTGCATAAATATTGCTCCATATTAATATCTGCTATCTGGAAATTCTAGGCTTCTTGCATAATAGTAACAATACATAATTTCTTTATCAATAGTCCCCTCCATCACTTTATGGCTCTTTTTTTGGCCTGTCAGTTTTTGTGGTTTCTGTGGACTATTACTTTCTTCTACAACAGCGGGGCCATCTGCCCTCTAAACTGGGCCTAACCTCATTGTACGAATGCTTCCATGTCTTGAGGATTCTATACTCTCTTTTTTTCCAGTCCTGGCACCAGGACGTCCACCAGGATTAAGCACTTTTTTATCCTGGGACTTGTGCACCCAGCTGTCGTTTCAATATTTTCACCTACTTCTGTCTATGATATATGCTGCATAAAATACAACCTATATATCAGTGCCATCTTGGTGAAATTTTGTAAAAACAGGATCCACCTCATGAAGGTACTCACCATGACCTGAGGATGAATTCATTTCCAGCAATGCTACTCTCCTTTGCCTATTGGGTTTATCATCTCCTGAAGGCTGAGTAGGTTCAAAATGAAACAAACTTAACTGATAAATGGAGTATTATACAGAATACATTTATAACCAGACTATTGTTTTTATTAGCATGGAATGTTCAAATAAAAGGCTCAAGGAAGGAAAGCACAATTTTTTTATGAGTGACCATGGTTAAGAGGGTTCCTATCGTGTGATCGAAAATTGTAAACAGCAAATGCGTATTGAGCAAACCCGATTGGTCGAAACGTTGCACACGTAACACGGAAATCACAGTAGGAAATATTTTCCCTTTATTTCAATGCAGTGCGATCTCGGACTAGGAATATTTAAGTAGCAGGGGTGTGGGGGGATTGCCCCATTGCCTACAGCGCATTTAGGTAAGTATAGTTTTTATTTTTATTTTTTTATTATATTTTCGAAATTTCAAACATCGCTCATATGGTGTCGACCATACGGTGTTCAATGTTTAAAACTTTTGAAAATATAATATAGACCTGGTTAAGAAAACCATTACGAAGAAATACAAGTTTGATTAAATTCTGAATATGGGTGCTGCAATACAAATTATGGATAAATTACTGCAAAAGGAGATTTACCAAGCAGCAGTCAACATATAAATATTTAGCACAATGACTGCCATATTATATGAATTTGATAATAACATGAGGCTCACATAGTTGACCTGTATGTGGTTACTAAATATCTTGCAAATATGTCTGTCTGTGAGCATTTGCATAGGTATTACTTGCCAACTATCAAGGTTTAAGTTTTTGTAAATAGCTGTGTGAAATTTCTTAATTTTTTTTCCCAATGTCTTGCTCAGTGGTTGGTATTCCTTTGCTCTACTGACCTTTTGTTCCACTCTCAGTGTAGGAGCCAGATACTCTCCAGCCTGGGCAAAAGAATTATGGTCCACTTGTCCCCTGTCTGGAGGGGCTTATCAAACGTTTTGTTCCCCAGACAGGTGACAGCTGGGTGTAGGATGCTGATCAGTTTACCAAACACAATGGAATTCCCTTTCCTCCCTTTTGTAAAGTCTTATCCCATGATCACTCGCTACAGCTTTGATGGTGTTGTCACCCATAGAGAACATGCCTGCTGTTGCTCACATGCCAATCCTTGCCCCAGCACAGCAAATGCTCTGCAGGATCATTCTTTGTGGGCATTATGCCTAATGCTTCCTTTACATGTCACTCAAGCAGTGAGCCAGTGCCACACCTCCCTCCTCAAGAATGGGCAAGCCAACAGAAGCTGCTCATTTCTATCGTCATCACCTCAGCACCTCCAACCAGTGCTGCTAACTGAACCTGGGCCATTTGGTTGCAATTAGGGCTTCATGTCTCTGAACCACAGAAGGTGGCCATGTACTTCCATTTTTTGGATCATAACAGTTGGAGTTAAGGAATATACTGGTGTCTTTCTGAGACAAAACAAGGTGTGCAGCACCCAATTTCTGGGCAGATTACACCAATTAAAGAGAATATTTTTATAGAGAAAATACTGCTTAGAGAATAGGTTTCATTAACTTGGGACTTTTCTCTTAAGTGGATAATATAACAATATGGCTATGGTTGATAATTAATCAATGTTAATTAAGAGTTACTTTAAAAAAACACTTATGCTCCAGAGGGCCAGACAACATACCTGGTTTGTTCCTCTACAGCTGTAAAGAAAACCTTCCCAGCATCAATTACATTAAACAAAAAGCTGGCATGTGGACACATCCCTGGCCTATGGCAATAGGCCACAGTGGTGCCAATTCACAAAAGGAGGGGAGGGTCACATCAGACTAAGTAGTATTCTATGTAATATCTTGATGACAGACAGTAAATATTATCCAAAAGCAGCACTGCTTCTACCAGATAGAGAGAGTACAGGTTTATTAAGGGTGGTTCTTGCTTTATGAATTTTGTGGCATTCTCTAAAACAATATCAGCAGCACTAGATGAAGGACTGGCCATGCATGCTACCAGTCTTGATCTTGCTAAGGCATTCAACACTATTTCAGAAGAAAGAGAACCAACAGATTAAATACATCAAATGTAATGACACAACTTAATTCAATTGGTTAAATACTGAAGACACAAAAGTCAAGATGGGGATTGTTTATTTAGCTTAAATGGGGTCTACCAGCGGTACTCCTCACAGCTCTGTACTACGGCCACTAATTACTGACTACTATCAGAATAAAAGTGAAAAACTGTCTCTGAAGAGACAAATATGCTGATTATTGCAAACAGCATAACATTTACTTCAACAAAAGACGCCAAAGTTCTAAATGTTGGTCTACAAAAAACACTTAAATGGTGCACCAGTATTACCTTACACCTTTAATGTCAACAAATGCAGCAACATGAAACTTGGCAAAAAGGACACAAAGTCTTAATATAAAAAATAAAAAAAGAGGCCATCATTAAATATATAGTGACAATAACAACAGTTTATATTTTCACTTTTTAATTTCTCCAACTCTTTTGAGTTTCTAATACCATGATGGGAACAGACCCCATTTCTAAGTCAAAGTACAATTAATTGCTTCACTTTCTGATGTCAGCCAAAAGTGCTCTTCACAGCACCCAAAACATGCCCAGTAATGACTCCTTTTGAAGTTCGTAATGAGTTACATGTATTGGTAGCATATCTAAATATGCTTGTAGACTTTTTTTGTTTATATCCTCACTTTTTTAATTTCACCAAATGTTTTGGGTTTCTAATATCATGACGGGAATGGACCCCATTCCTAAGTCAAAGTACGATTAAAGTTCATGAAATTAGTATTGTTTCAATCTTTGATGTCAGCCAGTAGTGCTCTTCGCAGCACCCGCAATGTGTCCAGTAATGACTCCTTCTGACGTTCGTATGGAATTACATGTATTGGTAACATATCTAAATATGACTAAATTATTTTTTATAAGACTCTTTGCTCCTATTTCTATTGGAACTGTCTGGGTATCTTTCTTCCATATTGCTCTCGTTTTTGCCTGAAGATCCTGGTATTTTACGACTTTGTCTCTCTCTCTCTCTCTCTCTACGTAAGACACTGTAGTCACTGGGTGTGGCAATTTCAATGATTAATGCTACTCGTCTTCTTCTCTTGGACCACTATATCTGGTTTTCTAGCATCTATCTTTTGAACTGTTGGTAATGGATGACCTTGTGTGATGTATATCTCATTTTCTATGATGCTTTGTGTGTTTTTCAGCCACTTCAATACCATAATACTTGTACAATCCCCAGTGCAACACTCTTGCCACATTATTATGCCTTTCAGCAGGGCTCCTCTCAGAAAAGCAAATGCTTAAATTAGAGAATGCTCTTACATCGAACTTTAAAACGTGAAACCTGAAAATGTCGAAGGCACGCAACATCGATTTTCTCCCGGGGGGAAAAAAATCAATGGGCCGTTCTCCGCACTTTGCTGTTTTCTCCACTGTGGTGCGATCTCCGAGTTGGTATGCCTAAGTTGGAGGGGGGGGGTCCATCGGGGGTGGGGCAAAGCCCCCCACTTTATTTTGCCTGTACATTGCGTTTTTTTTTTTCTTTTTGGACCAGCAAATTTCTTTCCCTGGGAAAATAATTCACTGATCTGTTCCTTCGACATTTTAAGGTTTCACATTTTTAAGTTCGATAAAAGAGCATTCTCTATTTTTAGCACTCAATCTTCTGATATAGAGACTTTCAGTGTACAGTCCCTTCTGCCATTAGTATGTTACAACCAGCAACGAGGTGTGCAACTGTTTCCAATTCGATTTTACAAAATCTACATTTGTCTGTTTCTCCTGCATGTTCAATGGACTTCATAAACAGTGTAAGTAGCCCACTATCTTGGGCCGCTAATATTAACCTTTCATCTCTTGGTTTGAATTTGCCTCTCCTTAACCATTCGTGTGTTCGTTCTTGCTCAACATGAGGTTCTTTCAGAAGTTTTCTATACCTGCAACTATATTTATGCTTCTTCCACATTTCTTGCCTTCTCATCTGATCATTCACCTTATATTCTTTCTTTTGTTTTTTGGCACATTCAGTTGCTGCCTGATTTTTATCTACTTCTGGTTTGATTTCCATTCCTGCTTGAAGCCACTAAGTTTCTGCTAGATTAAGCAGAGCAGTCATCTTAGATTTATTCTCCTCATGTTTCAAAACTTTCACTATGTTTGGGTCTTGTGAGGTCAGCAGATGTGTGGAGTTCCACGATTGCAGATCTATACATGTAATCAATTTCAAGGAGGCACCTCTCTTTCGGAACGGGGAATATATAATCTTGATATGCATTGATTTTTATAAATCATTTGGTAAGCATGAAGCATCCTTCTTGTTTTCCTATCTAATCTCTCCAACGCGTTTTGGGGCCAATCACTCCAAAACTGTAAGTTAGGACAAGAACAGCAAATTGGTTTATAGCTTGGATTTTGTTCCTAAATGTCAATGTGGTTTTCAGGATCAAGTCTTCTGAAATATTCCTTACTAAGTTTTATTCGCATTTGTTAGTGTTTTATTGTGGATCCTTCATCAATTCCCAAATATTTATACACTCCTTCTTGCTCAAGTTCTTTTACATTAAATTCTTATCCCAAACTGATGTTTTCCTGGCTTGCAGTTTTCCTTCTTTAAAGGGTGCTTTTGCACATTTATTAAGACCAAATGACATTCTTATATCGGTTTACCTTTGAAAGGTTGAAAATCAACCTACCGAACGGCCCTATGTGTGAACCGAAATGACGAAAATTGTCATTCCGATCTGCACTGAAATTCGAAAATCAGCAAATCGAAAACCAGATTTGCTGAATTTCGAACTACAATTTCAAATACATAAGATAATACAGGGGGCAAGCCCCCCACACCGCCCCTACTTTATTATTCTAACTCTGAGGTCACACTACAGTGGGGAATGGGTCCACTTCCCGATCCCCACTATAGAGCAATCCGCATTCAAAATGCCGAATCTGCAATGAGCGAATGTCAATATGCATTTGCGCATTGCACATTCGATGCATTTCTATTCAGTTATCCGAAATCTTGAAAACTTACTTCCGATCAATGTACTTTCAACTATTGGACTTTCAAGTATTCAAGGGTAAACCCTTATATCATCTGAAAACATTTTGACAACTTACAGTTGTGCTTTCAGTTCCTCATCTGATGAGCTAAACAATTTTAAATCGACAAAGAAAAGGTGAGAAGTCTTTACACTTTGTTGTTTTCAATGAGCCAGATTACAGCCATGGCCTAAGCTACTGAGTAAACAGCTTAATGGATTAAGGGCAAGGCAGAATAGTAATAGTGACAGAGTCTCAACCCTGGAATATCCCTCTTTGAATTTTTATCCCTAGGATAACAATTTGTCCTTTATCACGGCTTAATTGCAAAGTGGTCTGCTACTGTTTCATGATCACTGTAATGTAGTTGATCAGTGTGGGTTGTATCTTATACCTTTTTAAGCACTCTTTTATCCATGAATGAGGGATACTATCAAATGCTTTTTTGTAGTCAAGCCATGCCACACTTAGATTCTTTCCCCTTTTTACAATTCTCCACTATGACTTTACTTAACAACAAATGATCCTTTGTTCCATATGACTTTCTTTTATTGCCCTTTTGTTCTACCGCCACAATCGAGTTTTCTTCTAAATGACTATAAACTGTCAGCATCAATTCCCATTCATAGTTTATACGTCATTGGAAGGTAGGTTACTGGTCTATAATTTTCAGGGCAGCTTGCAGGTTCACTCTTAAGTAGGAGGATTGTTTTTGCAGTTGTTAGCCATGTTGGTGTCTGTTCTGGGTGTGCATATAAATAGTTCTTACTCATGACTAAATCTTTGTGCAAAGATATTAATACTTTTATCCAGAAGTTAGGTACTGCATCTGTGCCTGGGGATTTCCAATTAGAGGCTTTTCTTAACTTTGTTTCAATCTTTCTAGCTTTACTTCATCCCATTTCATATCCTGTACCTTTAAACTTCTTATTCTTTCTTTTACTACTTCTATCCATTTAGCATCTTTGTTATGTTCCACAGGATCTTCATAGATTTCTTCTTTTTTGGTGGTCTTTCAATTCCTTTTACCTTATTTCCCAGTTCTCTATAAAACCTTTCTGAGTCACCAATAAATTGCTTATTTTGAACTTTTCCTTTATATTTGTCTTTGTATCTTCTAAGTTTTTCTGCTTGTGTTGAAATTTTTAGTTTATTTGTGATGGTGCATGATAGATCCTGGTCTGTTCTAATACTGCGCATTGCTTTTATTACATCTCTCTTAGTATTTTTGTTGATCTATTCCCTCTTCTATAGTCTTCTAACAGTGACACGTATTGTCTTAATTACTTTATAACTTTCTCTATTCGATATTTCCATGACGGTATTTAATTTTGTTCCCTTCCTTTCCCTCACTACCCTTGTGTTCGTGTGGTAGAACTTCTATCAGTTATTAATTTAGCTGCACAGTAATATATTCTGTTTACTTCTGTCTTTACATTCTCACTTTTCTAATTTCTCCAAATCTTTTGGTTTCCTAATACCATGACGCGAATGTACCCCATTCCTAAGTCAAAGTATGATCAAAGTTCATGAAATTAGTATTGTTTCAATCTTAAATGTCAGCCAAACGTGCTCTTCGCAGCACCCGCAATGTACCCAGTAATGACTGGGTTACACGGATTGGTAACATATCTAAATATGATTGTAAATTCTTTTTTATAAGACCCTACTGCTAATGGAACGGTCTAGGTATCTTTCTTCCACATTGCTCTCATTTCTGCCTGCAGATCTTGCTATTTTATGACTTTGTCTCTCTCTGTACGCAAGACACTACAGTCACTGGGTGTGGCGATTTCAATGATCAATGCTACTTTTAGACTTCTTTTCTAAACTTCATCATTTTGCATTTTCTATGATGCTTTGTGGCATGTTTCCAGTATTTTTCAGCCACTTTGATACCATAATGTTTGCACAATCCCCAGTGCAACAGTCTCGCTGCATTATTATGTATGCCTTTCAGTATACAGTCCTTCTGCCATTAGTGTGTCACAACCAGCAACAAGGTGTGTGATTGTTTCCAATTCGGTTTTACAAAACCTACATTTGTCTGTTTCTCCCACATGTTCAAAGGACTTTGTAAACCAGTGTGTACGTAGCCCACTATCTTGGGCTGCCAATATTAACCTTTCATTTCTTGGTTTGAATTCACCTCTCCTTAACCATTCCTGCATTTGTTCTTGATCAACACGAGGGAGGCTCTTCCAGAAGTTTTCTCACCAGTGTGGTTCATCCAATGTTTTACAAAAGCTAATAAAGGTGGAGCGTTAGAAATTATGGATAGGACTGAATATGAAACAGCTATGTTAAATATGGTAGGAGTACAGAATGAACTGTGAAAAAGTCACATTTACAAAAAAATTGAAAAGCTTAATGAATGGTTGATTTTTGAAAAGAGGAATGGTTATTGGAAGGTTTAAATGATTATAAATTATATAACTATTTCTTTAACAAGAATCCAAAAATTAGCAGAATATTTGGACTCTCTAATAAATATAAACATTTGGATGAACCACCTTTAAGACCCATAGTTGCAAGTGGGGGGCTATAAAACTGAGGCTATCGCCATTTTTGTTGATCATATGTTAAAAAATGTAGTGTTAATATGACAGACATATGCTAAAGATTATTTTGATTTTATGAACAAAAGTAAGAATGTATATATTTTTAATGATAGCATATTAGCGAAAATTGATAGTAAATCATTATATTCAGTTATACCTAATGACTAAGGTTTAGAAATGGTAAACAAAGAAATATGACAAGCCAATGTATATTCTGAAAGTCAGATTAGGCTTGTGACTAAAATATTAGATGTGATTTTGTCTTACAACTTTGGGCATGATTTGTTTAGACAACAAAGGAGAGTGGCTATTGGAGCTACCATGGATCTGAGTTATGCAAATATGCTTATGAATCAGTGGGAAAACAGTTATCAATAATTCTGAATTTATGAAATGTATTGTTTTCTATAAGCACTTTATGATATTTTTATTGTTTAGAGACATGATGTACAACATTTTATGTTATTTATGGAATATTTGTCAGATGAATTTGAGCACTAAAGAGTTTTGTTTGAACTCTGATTTAAGTTTGATCAATTATTTAGACATGGTAGTATTTAAAGATGTTCCCAACAAGACTCTGAGGACTAAGGTTTATATGAAACCTGTGCAAGGTAACACACCTGAATTTTAATAGTATGCACCCATTTAAATTTAAAGAGAATACTGTATAAAGTCAATTTATGAAGGTGAGCAGATTTGAAAAGTATATATTTTAAGGAAGAAAGTTGTACTTCTGCTAAGAATATTATCGTTGGTGATTATTATGTGAACCTGGTATATGACATTTTGGATAAAATGTATTTAGCCATAGAGAAATGTTCTGATGATTTAACTTCTAAAAGGACAGGGGACTCGCACGCCAAAACATAATTTGGCTAAGTTTTTAGTGACTTCTATCAATGCTGTTACTGTTATTATGAGTATTGTTAAACTGGAAGACCTTTTACGGTTTTCCTGAGACTTTGGCCAAGATTGGTGATAGATCGATCTTTGTAAGGAAGAAAGGGAAAACTTTGAAGGACAATTTGCAGCATGGTAGCCATGTTAGTGGTAACAATCAGGCTATATGCAATGGCAAATATAGTATGTTTAAATGCTTTGACTGTAACCAATATAAACACATAGTGAATGGTTCACAGGGTATTATATTAGAAAATTATAACCCCCCTCCCCACACACAAACACAGGAAGGACATGCACAGTCTGCACAGAAGACACAACAGCCAAGAAATGAACAGAAGAACCTTTTTGGACTGCCAAAACTTTAACACGAAACAGCACAGACATATATTCATAAACAGTTATAACATGACAGGAAAAAATCAGAACACAATGAACAGTAATACACTAGCTAAATATTTACCTAACTAGCAACATAACTAAACCAACATAACTAAACTTTAATTTATCTATCTAAATTAAAATTACAATACTAATTATTTGCTTTAATGCCTACTCACATATAACTCCTGTGCCATTTAAGTTAGAGTGCTCTATTATAAAAAAAGTATGAAGTCAGAATAAAAAAAAAATGTAGGGGAAAAAAGGGGGTGATACATTAACGAGACTAGAACATGTGTCTGAGAATAGAAACAGTATATGACAATGCTGAGTAAAATTTAACATAATCAAGTGCTTCTTTAGCAAGAAACTCAGAAGATAGGTATTGATCCATCCTATCCCACAGGCCAAGAATATTTTGATTAAGATGCCCCAATATTTTGATCTCTGGAACATTTAGAGTGTGATTGGGGTGATCCTGATGGAAGAGCTTGATATACTTTTTCACAGACTATGGCCATTCTGTTGCCAAAGTTTGTTCGGGTGTTTTCTATTCAGATACTTTGAAAAGGCTTGTAACTACAAGCAGCCCAATAGTCTGGTATGTGAGCAGACCAACAGTGGGAGGACACTTCACCAAAATCCTTAAGGAAGCTTCAGAATGTAAAACTACTTTACACACAAGATTTGCTGTGGTCATTACCTGCATCCAAAGCACGTGGAAGGGAAAACAACACCAGAATTTATGAACATCATGTACATAAGAGGAGGGGCACAACTTACAGCTGCTCTCCCCACTATACCCTCTTTCTGCTGTCCAAGTAGCCTTGGTATATAAGCTTCATTTGGTGATTTAATAGTCTTGGGGAGCTAGAAAGGTTATGCAAGAGGGTAAAGTTGATGATCCACTTCCTTGCCATGACTTCACAACTTAAAGTGTTCCTGCAATAGAGATGCTGTCTTATGCCAATTAGGCTTGCATAATAAAAGTATAAATTATGTTGGGTTTCAGTTGACTGACACTAGGTCTAAGACCTGGGAACAGTCCAAGCACTTCATTACAGGAACTTAGTATGCAGTTAAAGCATAGTTGAGAGAGATATATCAGGGGTTGGGGGAGGGGGCAAAAGATTTTGGATGCAAGCCCTTAAAGGGAATAGTAACAACCATGATCAATATTAAACACAATGTATTCTAAGAACTAAGCCACGTGTGACTGGAAAACGGCTAATTCTCCAATAGTAACATCTGCAAGCAGAGGAATAGAATATAGGCATGAGGAGCTTTAATTTATTGGAGAAAAATTAGTGAAGAAACCAAGTTCCTAGAAGCAAATAAAGCAGGAGGGAAAGATACAGTGAGGATAAGGCTAAGCAGGAGTTTGGACTGCGGGTTAGAACTGCCTTCCCTATCATGGACAGACAAGAAGGTACAAGCAAAGGGAAAGGAATGAGAGAGTGCAAAGGGAAAGACTAGCTCTGATAAAAGTTTTAGTTGAGTCTAGAACGCAAGATGCTGTTAAAAAAGGGATAGTCAGTAGGATGTATAAAACACTGCATGGTAACTAAAAGAATCAATCACACAAGATTTGAAAAGACTGTGAAACAAGAACAGAAAAACAATTTACAAAGTAACAATGGAAAGAGATCTGTAAAGCGTTCAGGTATGCAAAAAAGTCCATAAAAGTTAAGGGTTTGTGACTGAAGTATACATACAGGTATTTTTATAATCTAAAGCAGACTTGAGAGGAGTTTTCCTCTGAAACATAAATGCTGGAGAGGCAATGCAGAAGAGTGAAGTAACTGGCAACATGTTTTGGGGAAATAATGAGCTGGCAGATTTTAAAAATTCCCTACAGAATACTTTGTCAGAAATGCTGAGGTCCTCATCTTGCAACTTAGATCAAATCATGGTAGCTAAAGAAAGGATTCTTTTAAGCCGGGAGAAAGGATCTGAACTGTCTAGAGACAGTAAGGTCTTAAGTTTAACACTGGTGGCTGATAAAAAGCAATTACTAGAAAAATATAAATCAAAATCTATAACATAATTTTGAATACTGTAAAGGAGATAAAAGAACTGGAGGTGGAATCTATGGAAAGGGGGAAAGACCAAACTACATAGAAATAAAATTGTGGGAACAGCACATGCATAATAATGTTTAGGAGGAGGACAGAGGTTTAAGGGAAGGCAGGAAATGAGCAACTAATGTAATGCTGGAGTGAACAAACATTTTTAAGAAAATGTGTGTACTGCATGACACTAACAATGTAAACTGTTACTATGTTTTATTTTATTTTTTGCGCATGTTGCAGTTTAAAATGTGACAATCTAATAAAGATGTTTATTACCTACTTTAAAAACATTCCATTTTTTTAAAAAGACTATGTTAGCTCAGCTATTTGCACTTAACTCAGAAGCACATTTTAAAGAATGCATAAGTAGGAAAACAAATCTGTAAAGAGACGCAGCAAATCAGTCGTCCATACTCCTTAATGTTAGAAACGCCTCTCACTACCGCCGTTCTGAATGAGTGGGAGTGGGACTTGGCAAGAGAGACTAGGGTACAGTACTGTAAACTTATCAGTTCCACCTTCAAAGTGCATTATAGGAGTAACAGCTTACAGAGAAAACAAGACCACATCAACATGTTTGCCTGCAAGAACAAAAATAAAATTAGCAATAAAAAGTTACTGTTTTTCTGTAAAGTTTAGACTGTGTAGACATTCTTGACAAGATAAAAGATACTATATATATATATATATATATATATATATATATATATATATATATATATATTTAAAATATGTTTTCCCAGTTTCCTTTAATAAAAGTAAAGTGTCTTGAATTTGGCCATTACCTCACCTCAAAAAAACTTACAACAGCCCATATCATCTAATTTTTTTTGTTTCCTTTCAGTAACCTTGGTAAGAGCACCAATATACATGGATCTTTTTCATCCTTGGCTTTGATGCACTGTTTGGTTATGTGACTTAGTATTTGCCAGCAGACAAACACAGACTGAGAAAATCAAACCCAGGACTATAATGAAGCTTGTTAACAGCTCACAGACTTAAATTTGTGAAGGACTGTCAACAGAGAGGGTTAACAGTTGCTCTGCCATTCAATCCTAAACCAACTAGGATACGTCATCTTGTAACTTAGATCAAAGTTGTTTTTACTCAGCCTTATCCATTGCAATATCAAAATTGTGGAACAAACTACCACCAATGATCCGGAAAATAAACTATGCTATTAGAATTATTCAGCTTGTTTCTTGGTAACCTTACAATCAGTGACATATTTTATTTAGCTAGCAAACTGGATAGTCTTTGCAGTGCTTTACTCCCATATGTTATGTAATCATTTATCAAGAGACTAATGGCAGATCATACTTAAATGCATACAAATATTTTGGGCATGGGCTAATAATCACCAAATAAACAAAAGCAACATGAAAATAAATCAATAATCCATAGAACTCCAACTATTTGATCCTACACAGAATGACTATTCATTCCAAAAATGATCAGTTAAAGATTTATTAACTAGACAAACCAACGTTAAGCACTTTTGTCTTTTACTACACAAATTAAAACTTCGTCAGAAGTTTCATCCCTCCAGTCATGTATACAAACATATGAATTTCAGATTTAACACAGCTCGTCTTCCAGATAAAATAGTTTTCCCTCTTCAAGATAACAACTCCACTTAGTTTAACATCCAGGCAGTAACTGCCTAACAGTTTTCAAGCAATCTGACTTTCTTTTGTGCTTCCACTTATACTAGGCAATGTAGACTCTTCTTCCAGTCTCAGGATGATCCTCCAAACTGCATTTCTTTAAGCACTCACTGTGAACTCTTAGGCTTCTGCTGTAGAGCTCCTAAAACACAAAAAGGCAAGAATAGAAGGCCATGTCTTGTTTAAAGGTGAAGTAGCCTCGAGAGGCCATATAAAGAGCAGTCTTGTCCTGTACCACTAGTTCCATGAAGACGTCTTCATTTCTTACAGAATATCTTTCTTGACAAGAACTCAAGAACTTGAAAATATGGCTAGCCATTACCCTGTCCAGAATCCAATGGTGCTCTGTTCCTGGACAGACTACCCCAGGGCATAATCCACAGCATAATTGCTGGGCCTATGGGGTCATCCTCTCGAGTAACACATCTTGTAATGGAGTTGATACAACCATGTGAGCTCTCATGGTCTTCTTTGGTCTTCAAGCAATCTTCTTCAGTGTTTGGAGTTGGCTGGGCATACAAAAAAGAAAAGGCAAAGGAGGCTACAGGGGCCCAAAAAGGTCCTCCACAATGATATAGACTTGCTTCCACTTTATTAGATCATTCACCAAGTCCTTAGAAGGCTGGCCAAAGAGAATCTCCTCACTAGAGAGGGGAGTACAAATGGAATTTCAGAACTCCTTCTTGAAGAGGGCAGCCTGAGTCAAATAACCCTATTCTGCACTTGTCTGTGGCCTTAAGTTAAACATCAGAACAAAGTTGCAGAAGTTACATGGAGGTCTGCTATGGAAGCCACAGTCATGTCTTTTCATCAATTATTTCTAGGCCTCATACTCAAAGAGAGGAACACTTTCCCAGTGTATGATCCACTGGAAGGACTGGAATTTAGACAAGTGAAATGGCAGACAGCACAGAGTATTACGACTCTGATCTGTTAATAACCTCCTTTCTGCATTCAAGGGTACCTAGTTTAATTCCGTCTACCTCCATCTGCCTACTGTGTAACGCAGAGCAAGTCAGTTATTTGGACACTGCTGCTAGGCCGACACTGAAAAGAGACACATGTCCATCCATCAGGCAAACCTCGTTAATATATATATTTACTGACATTTAATTACCGGGAAAGTCTGACTGGGTAGGAGTCCATTTTCAGTGGAGGCCTATAGAGAAAAGCTCCAAAGTATTACAAATCATTTTAAGAATAATAATAATTTTACCATCTTTAAAAAAATACAAAAAAATTCAGTTTAAATAATTATACCAAATGAGACATAATATGAAAACATTGGTTAAGAACAGATACAAGTTATATGATAATGATTTAAGAGTTAAGAGAAATTTTAGCCAGTTTATAGAGAAATTAAAGATAAGTTAGTACAACACAAACAAGAATTGCAATATGAAGTGAGAGAAAAGCAGGCTTACAGTATATCTAGACAGAAAGCCAGGGGAGAGAAATCAACAGAAGTACGGAAGGGAGTGAACAAGGGTGAGTAAGGAGATGCAAGGTATGAACAGATATTTGTTCACATATACGGATATAGTTTATCCTGGTGTTGAACAAGAACAGACCCAGCTTTTGCCTAGGAAATCTTTCAGAATGGTTATAAAGGATGGGAGGGCATTGACCTGATGGACAGAGATAAGGAGTTCTAGGCCTTAGCAACATGTTACGAGTACTGACAATGACCAGCACATTTGACATGTTTGTGGAGAGAGAGAGAGAGAGTTGAGTTTTTGGTCACTGGATTGTAATTATCGACTGGGAACATAGTTGTGTAGAATGTTATTTAGTGCTGGGCAAGCAGATGGATTCTGGATAATTTTATAAGTTGTAAGAAGATGTGTATATTATTAGTTGATGGGGTAGTTCTAACCAATTTAGTCTTTTTCGTGTTACATAGTGCTGGGCTCTGAAAGGGGTATTTGCTTCAAATTTAGTAACTTTGTTATAGCATTGTTCAAGTGTTGATTTTTGCGAAGCCTGAAGGTTAGTAAGGATGGAGTGCCATAAAGAAGTTTGGGGAGGAGATGAGTAGTGGCAAGTGTATCTTTAGTCGCATCGAGTGAGAAAGTTTTTGGTTCTATAAAGCATCCCTAGTTTTGGAAGGGTTTTTCTTATGCAATTTTGTATATGCAGGTTGAATTTAAAGATTATCATCCACTACCATCCCTAATAATTTACTATGAGAAGTTCCTTCAGTGGTTGTATTAACAACAGAGTACTTTAAATTTTGTTTTTCTTCATGGGATGGGGATTTGGGGTGAAAAGTACTAGTTTTTTTTTTGTTTTACAGTTGAGCACGAGTTTTGAGTTATATTACATATAAAACAAAATAAAATGGTTGAGGGCTCAGAGTTCCAAATATGACAAAGGACGAAAATCTTTACAATCTAATCCAAGGCTTTAGAATACTTATCTGACAGCAAGGTTGCAAAGTGCTGTTGTCTCTGTGCCTTGTACTGCACCAAAGAGATCACTTAATGAGTACAAGTTAGAAGAAGCACAACTCCTGAAGGAAGTTGAGGGTAGGACATGAAACACCTGTATTGGGCATGGTGCTGGTGGGATCATGCTTCCTAAGGGGCTGACTCCTACATCCATCACACTTCAAATAATCAGACTACAAACAAATGAAGTACAGGCCCTGAACACTTGTGCAAGGACATTGGAGGACATCTTTCAACAAAGGCCCAACAAACATTGCTGGGAATGAGGGGAACCATGGGAAAAGAATCCCAAGTCCCAAGAACCCCTGACCAGTGTCTGGGTGATTCCACAGCACTTCCTCAGGAAGTCATAGAGAGGAATGGTCGGAGGTCATACAGAGGAATGCTCTGTGAAACGATGTCAATTATTTGTGGCACCTACATTCTACAATAACTGCTCCCCTCAATGGGTGTGACAAGGTATGCTCCTCTGGGCTCCTTTTTTTTTCTGGTAAAGCAGAAGATAAGCATGAGCCTGTGAAGATAAGAGAATTGTTTGTGAAATGGATTCATCTAAAAAACAGCTTAACCTGGCTTACCTCAAGATTTTTTGTCCTTTTCATCTTGTGTTGGCATACACGTTGGGTCAGCATGCAGGATCCTCCAACTAGTCCCCACAAGAAGAACCTTCAATTGCTGACATTTTCCTGGCAGTGAGAGAGGCCAGCAGTTTCTCCCTCAGTGTCTGTAAGTGGCTGGATTAAACTGCTGGCAGTTATGGCAGTGTTTCACATTGCTCTCCTCTCCCAGGTAGTAAAAAGCAATGTCAGAATTGATCATGGTACTTATTTTTTAAGCCTCATGGATACAGCAAATGCAGGGACTGTTGGAAAATGTGTATCAAGATTGATAACAAGTCTAAGAATGAAGCAGAAAAAAACTTGTCGTCTTGAAAGCAAGGTCTGCTGTTTACAGCCAGAATGCGCAAGCATGCAGAAAGGAGAAGCAACTAATGAAAGACACATCTGCTGAACTGAAATAGAACAGAGAATAAATCTTAATCTGTACTCATCAAGGAGTGCCTCAGATGACAGATTTAAATACTTGAAAATCAGACATCGTTGTCACCCCACTTCCCATTTTTACATAGGGCATGGTCTTAGGGTGTCTCATCATTAGTCAAATCACCTAAAGCCAGTGTTTACACCACCAACTGGTTAACCCTGATATACCATCAAAAATATACCATATGTTTTTATTAAAACCAATTTTAAAAGGGAAAAAAAAACACAGAAGTTACATGCTCTCAATAACTTTCACATGACTTACCATATGATTCCTCCATAGAAAAGTGAGAAGACAACATAAAATACTATGGATCCCCATGTAACAAAGTGATTCATCCATGTCCAGAAATGTGTCTCTAAGGAAAGCTAAGAATCAAAAGAAAAAACGAAAAATTTATTGGACACAAACAAATGGAAACCTGAAATCCCTCAGCACTTAAGGCTTAAAATAACCAGTACCTCTCCTAATTTCCAAACAAAAAATACTGTTAACGTAAAATTCTGCAATTTCCTAGGAGCTGATCTATCCAGAATTAAAAAGACTGAATGCAGGCATTACAGTCATTTAAACTGAATGAATTAATACAGTCACGTCAGCATCAATTAACAGTACAGCTTCAAAAGACAGACAGTTACAACAAGTACTAAATGTTAGGACTTCACGTGGCGTTAACCCACATAAAATGGTTTGTTATACTACAGACTGATCTTAAACACAGTAAGTCAGAGTAGTAAGATACTTTCTCTTCCTTTCAGTTATTTTTTAAGTGAGTCCTCCTTTATGGGTCCTTGGCTGAGTTCATTCTTTCCACCAAAGCAAAATCAGACAAAATTAAGGAAGATACCTTGTACAAGGAGTGAAACTGTTCAATACACATCACAAAATCAAGCATTGGGCGTATAGCTGATCATTACCCAAGCACATCAGTTCAGTCACTAGCCACTAATGTACACTTTCCTGCAAATCAAGAAATAACAATGAAAATATTGATATCTACACTGTTAATAAATAATACATAATCGACTAACTCACACAAAGCTTCCATGGTGGAGTAAGGATGGTGGACATGCCCATGTTCAGAGAAGTCAAATGTGCTCAGAGCAGATTAAAGTAAATGTAGCACTGAAGGAGTATATCAACTCGAATAACAAAAGGCTGGAAAATGGAATAAGCTTTAAACAAATATTCAGATGAGCTTATAAAACTGCAAAAATCAGAATTCAAAATAAAGAAACTGTTGGCTGAGTAAGAGTGCTCTAGAAGTGATGTTTCAAAAATTTGAATTAAAAAACAGAACATGTAGGGTATACCAAAATGTGAGGTTTTCATACATCAGCTGATTTGGCATGAATGTATCTGTTATATTTGACATCAAGGACCCAACCTGAAGGGTCCTTAGGGTAAATTCCAAGAATTAACTACCAGGGAGGATGACTGCACAAAGACGAAGCCCAGAGGGCTTATTCCTGAAGTGTCTTCTTCCCAGCCAAAACATGAGGGTCAGATAGTTATGTATGGTAAATGCGTGCACTAAAAAGTGACCTCAGAACAAATGTTACCCTTACAGACATTCCTGAAGCAATCACTGGTAGTCAATTTACTACTGCAGCTGAATTTGAATAACATTTACCAGCAGGCAGTGCAGTTCACTGTCTGACAGCAAAAAAACAAAAACAAAAAAAAAAAAACAGAAAAGAAATAATAATACAACTAACAAACCACTTGGGAGATGAAAAGCTGATTCCATCATCCCAAACTCATGCATTCATTTCAAATAATACCTGAAACAGAGGTAGACCACCCAGGTTAAATAAAGCTCTTTTACTGCATACGTCTACATCCTATAGCTCAAGAATCAGGAGCAAAGACCACAAATTTGTATTTGTTTCTTAAATACTGTTCTTATTTAACAAGAAAACAAAGAAAACCGGGACTTCCAAGATGGATGCACACTGAGTAACAGCTTAATTTCAGCTCTCCCAGTGTGAAAAAAAGAAACTCAGAAAAGAGAGCCAGTGAATTTTGTCTTTTTGGGTGAATTCTAGTTACTGGCTAGTAACTGCACTGCCTGGGAACCACAAAAGAAATTTTGAGAACATGAAAGAAAAGCAATCACAAAAGTTGAGGAGAAGACACTGGCTGGGAAGAATCCTGCAGCTGTTCATCAAAAAGCAGTTTAAGCTTCACCTTTGGTGCAAGACAAGACTTCCAGTAATCTAGAGGAAAAAATAAGTCAAATGTGCTCAGAGCAGATTAAAGTAAATGTAGCACTGAAGGAGTATATCAACTCGAATAACAAAAGGCTGGAAAATGGAAGAAGCTTTAAACAAATACTTAGATGAGCTTATAAAACTGCAAAAATCAGAGGACAAAATGAAGAAACTGTTGGCTGAGTAAGAGAATGCTCTAGAAGTGATGTTTCAAAAATTTGAATTAAAGGACAGAACATGTAGGGAAAACCTGACATTTTCTGTTGTGCCACAGGAACACACTGTATTCATTTTTTGAAAGCACAAATAACCAACTGGACTGGTATTCCACAGCAGTTGTTGTTAATTGAATTGAAAGGGCACATCCTGTGCCAATACCTCTAATAGTAAAGATGCAATCCTACTAGCAGAAACAGTTGATTCTGGCAAATGTGTGTCAGAAGTATAAAGTACTAAAAGTTGGCGACAGCAGAGTGTTTGTGGAAACTGATTAATCACCATGCACCAGGAAAAAGAGGACTAAATTTACTCCAGCAAACAGGGAATGTTGAGAAGCAGGTGTGAGATTCAAAATGATGTAGCCAGCTATCTTCAGAATATTTTTTCATGGTGGGTCAGAGTCATTTTTGGTGCGAAACATGCTAAGGAACAAATACAAAAGTTTGCCAACAAAGAAATGATCTATCAAACAGAAAGTTAACCTGCTTCTTACTCTTCTGATAATAAAGCTCATAGAGATTATGACAGTGAAACCTTTTCCAATGCCCCAAAGGAAAATGCTTGAGAGACAGGAAAACAAAGCAGAGGAAATGACTAAAAGAATCATGAGTATGTTGGAAATGAACCAAGAGTATGTTAGAAATGAACCAGAGACTGGATATGGGAGATGAAGATCGGCAAGAAGAAATACAACAACAAAGAAATTAATGAATAAATGTGGGATTACAAAGTATCAATCACATCTGTATAACATGGCAGAACAAGAAAATTTGGAAATATTGGACTTTCTTGACTTTGTTAAATCTGTGTGGAACTCCAAAACACATGCCCTACTTTATTGTCATTAATATTTAGATGAACATTAAGGAGAAGTGAAGAGGAGAGAAAGTTTAACTAAAACATGTTTTCTTTTTAACAGTATTTTTATAAAACACGGCATATACTGAATGTTATAAAGTAAAGCTTTTGCATTGATCTAAGGTAAACAGGTAGCCTTTTTCTTTTCATTCTTTCTTCTTGTTCACTTTTAAGAAATATGGGCACTGCAATGTAAAAAGAGAAGAATGCTTGGACAAAAGACCATGACATAAGTAAAACTGATTTGCTTTTTCTTACTTTTGCATAGGGGAATGGAGTCAGGCCCGTGGCTTGATCTAATAACAAGTTTTAAGGGGAAGGAAATAAATATAAGAACATTGAATGTAATGGAAAGTTTTGCTAGCTCAAATGTTCACAGTGCAACATGAGAAACTTGCAGCTGAAGGCAAAACTATGCATCTTGTTCTCTTAGAGGCAAGCTGATAAGGACAACAAAAACAGAACACTCTTTTTAAAGTGACTAAAAGATGTTTTCTGAAAGCACTGAAGTTGTCTTCTATATCTGGGAGAGAAATAAAGAAAAGACAAAAAAAAAAAAATACAGCACTTAATGTAAGTAGAAGCACAGGCTGTACCTCACCTTCAGTACAGGTCAGTTCACGCCTATAAGTGTAACTGTCAATACAGGACAACTGCTTCTATTAGGCGGCTAAACTTCATTATTTGAAGAGGTAACATAGATTTGTGTGTTTGTATTAAGCCGAAAGAAGAAGAAGTATTAAGTTAATAGGTTATTGGGGGGAGATGTTTTTTTTTCTTTGAGGGTCTCATTAAAACAAAAAGTCTTGTAAGATGTGACAAAGGTTCAAATGGATATGACACAAAACAACTGTGTAAAAGATCAAACATTAGTATATGGCTGTAACACAAAAGATGAAACTAGACATTTAAAAACTCTGTTATAAGTAACAGGTGGGAATAACTTCTTATCATAATGACACTTTCCTTATTATCTTTAAATGTGAATGGTCTCATGCAAATGGCAAAGAGCCACAGGAAACACATTTAGAAATAACTGAACATGTGAATTTGACAAAGAAAGGATTTCAGGATGGGTATTCTGTGAAATATCTGGGAGAAAGGAAAAGGGGAGTACTTATATTAATTGCTAGAGGAGCTCCAATAGTGACAGAAGAGGGAACAAAGATAACAATGGCAGATTTGTAGTAATAAGGTGCTACTAAGCGAGGGGGGGGGGGTTATGTTGGCATGTACATTTATTCCACCTAAAACTGCTACAATTGAGCTTAAGAAAAATTTCTGGGAGAAATAATCAGCTTTCAGCAGGGAATATTACTTATAGGTGAGGACTAGAATGTTATTTGCAATAGTGAAGATATATATGGGGGTCTAGAAGGAAAAATACAACAAAAGAGGGTAGATTTTTGAAGAAATTTATGAAAATATTTGGGATGGAAGATGTGAATTCAGTAGTAGAAGCAAGGTGAGAATTTTTATATTATTCTCCAAGGTACAAAAACTGGGCTACGATATTCAGACATTATATTACACAGGAACACGTGCATTTAATTAAAAGTTTTGATATGAATCCAATAACTATTTCAGATCACATGCTAATAATAATGGTAATAAAAATGTAGGGTAATGAAATAAAATGAGATGCTGGCGTTTCCCGATCTATCTGTTAAAAACAAGAGGAATGTAAGGATTGGGTAGAGGAAATTATTTGAGAGTTATTAGGAAAGACAGAAATTTCTTCAGAAAATATAGCTAGGAAGTGGGATAAAATGAAAGTGGAGTTTAAAAATAGGGTAGAAATAAAAGAAAAAGATGGCTAAAACTAACCAGAATTATTTAGAGCAAATGGCAAAGGGTAAAATATTACAGAATAGGGGGAATTTCAAAGAACAAGAAGAGGTGCAACTACAAGAGTGCTAAAGAGAAAATAAAGGACTACCTTGACAACAGCATGAATTTAGAAAGACTGCTTTTAAGCAACTGTTTTGATAACAACTCCACAGTACAATGCTTTTAGCACAACAGCTCAGGCAACAGAAAGTAAAGAGAGCTGTTGTCAAGCATACAGAGCCTATAACAAGTCAAATAACCTGAGATCCTGAAGAGGTATAAGAAATATTTCTGAAACTTTATGAAAATCTGTATAAAGCAGATTAATGTGGAAATCAAGAAAAAGTACAAATGGAAATATTTATGGAAGAATTAAATATGCCAGGGTTTAAGGTAGGTAATACTCAATTATTAACAGTTAGGACAGGAGGAGAATGTATAAAATTGGCGATACATAACCAATCTACAGGAAAGCATCCCAGAAGTTTGGAAGCTATGAGGAAATACATGTTTTAATAATATTTTAAAAGGAGACAAAGCACCAACATCTTGGAAGAAAGCTGTGGTGGCTGTAATACTTAAAGATGGTAAATACCCATTAGATCAGGTTTCATATAGGCCGATTTCATTTCTAAACCATGATTATAAACTGTTTATGCATATACAATGGCTAAAAAATGGCAAAGGTGATGCCAAAATTGGTAGACATGGATCGATGTGGTTTTGAGGAAGGGAGGCAAACATTTGACAACGTTAATAGAACAATGATGATCCACAGGGAAGCAGAATATAGGAAAATAGCACTGTTGTTGGTGGGTCGGGATGCAGAGAAAGCATTCAACAGAGAACGTTGGGATTTTATGCGTATGGCAATGGAAGCATTTGCATTCCCTGATAAAATAATGAGGTGGATTGGGAGGACATATGAGGGACTGGAAGCAAAAATTAAAGGTGTGGGGGTTCCCCTGTGATAATTCTGTTTGCTCAGAGAAACCAGGCGGGGTTGTCCTATTTCCCCTTTGTTATTTACATGTAGAACCAATGGAAAAGAAAATAAGGGACTCAGAAATTCAAGACATAACTGGTATGGTAATTAAGAAAAGTTGGCTTTATTTGCAGATTATATTATTTTGTACCTGATACAACAAGAAAAGGTCATTCCAGTGTTGTAGAACATTCTGAGAGAGTTTTGGGTCTTTTCAGGACACAAAATTAATGAAGATGAAACCAAGACAATAGCTGTAAACCATGTACCCACACACAAACTGGTTCAGCAATACTCATTTTTATGGTGGCATGACAAAATGAAGTACTTAAGACTATGGATTAAAATGGATTATGTTATGGCAGGTAAGGATATGTGGTAAGAGATTAAAAAGATACTAAAATAAACTGAGAAACTGGAAGTGCTGTTTTATGGATATGGATAGCAAAATACAAACCATGAAAATGTTTTAGTCTCTTTAGTTTTATCAATAAGTCAGACATATTTTTATCAACCAGAGGAGAAGTTATGGATAGCAATTAATAAAGAGTTGAAGGATTTTATCTGGGAGGAGAGGAGGGCAAGACTCAACTGGGATAAACTGATCCTTCCAATAGAGCAAAGTGGTTTGGGATTACCTCTTTTGAAGGGGTACTTCAAAGCTACACAGTTAAGGCTCCTGTACATACAACAAACAGAAAGCTTTAATTCAAAGTGGAAAGGGATGATGATGAAAGGGGGGGGGTGGCTCAACAAATAAGGAGAGACTGGGATTTTGAATGCAGATCCTTAAAGAGAACAACGACCACACAGAATATTATATTCACAAAGTAGCAGAAAGTATTCTATGAACTAAGCCAACACGGGAATGGAGAAAGGAGATTCTGCTGATGGGGTTACTGCAATTAGGGGTACTGAGAATAGGCTAGAAGGGTCTGGAATTAACTGGCGAAAACTGGCAAAGGAAAGTACAGTTGTGTACACTTACCATAAATGTAGATGTACGAGTGTATTCACTGTTGCAGTCATCACATTTGGGTTATCTGCTTGGAGGTAGCCCTCAGTCGGCCTGATTATCAAAGTCTTGGGTTGTGCGTCAGTTGCGGTCTCATCTTCCACAACGGGAGGTAGTCAGGGGTATAAAGCATGCAGCCAATGCCATTACATCAGTTTTTCTTGCCCCAGATGTCAGGTGCCCCCATAATGTGAAGCAATTATATACAAGGTTACACCTCCAACAAAAAGCAAATACACCAGAAAGCTTAAAGCATAGCAAACAAGAATAGAGGTATAGTCAATAGAAATCAGGGTGCTGGAGGGAGGGTAACCAGGACTGCAACAGTGAATACACTCGAACATCTACATTTACAGTAAGTGTACACAACTGTACTAATGTTCTTTGTGTTTCACTGTTGCAGTCATCACATTTGGGTAGATTCCCAAAGCTAAATATGGGAGGAGGCAATTAGATAGCATTAGGGCCAGCTATAAGGCCCTGCAAGACTGCAGTGGCAAAGCCAGCTCTGGATTTAGGAAAAACTGGCAAGTGGTAATGCTTGGTCAAGGTATGTACAGAACTCCAGGTAGCAGCTTCTAGGATGTCCCTGGTAGGGACACCTCTGAGAAAGGCTGTAGAGGTAGATGCAGCCCTGGTGGAATGAGGTCTTATCCCCTGTGGGGTAGGTTTTCCATGGTGCTTATAGCAGAAATAAATGCAATGGCCTATCCACTTAGAAATGGTTTGCTTTGAAATGGCCTTCCCCTCTGCCCCTGAAGCAAATGCAACCAGCAGCTGTTCAGATTTCCTGAGAGGCTTAGTCCTGTCCAAGTAAAATCTAAGTTGTCTGGGCACATCCAAGGAGTCCAGTATTCGTTCACCTTTGTTCTGTGGATTAGAAAAGAAGGCTGGCAAATGAATGGACTGATTAAGGGCCACACTGGATACCACCTTGGGCATAAAGGAAGGATTGGTCCTGAGGGACTCCCTGTCCGCATGAAAGATGATGAAAGGCTCCACTGCCATGAGGGCCTGTAAGATGATGAAAGGCTCCACTGCCATGAGGGCCTGTAATTTAGACACCCTTCTTGCTGAAGTGATGGCTACAAGAAAGGCTGTTTTCCAAGAAAGGAATTTCAACTCTGCATTTGCAGCTGGCTCAAAGAAAGGCAGAGTGAGCTTTTCCAATACATAGTTAAGGTCCAGGCTGGAGTAGGGGCTCTCTCCTGGGTGGTCTTAGGTTTTTGGCCCCTCCGAGTAATTGCTTGAGCAGTGGATGAGAGAAGAGGGGTAGCTCTGTATTATAATGTGCTGAAATGGCCGAGGCATGAATTTTGATGGAAGAAAAGGAAAGGCCCTTGTGAAGCATCTCAGTTAAGTATTGAAGAATATGAGGTAAATTGGGCACTGTTGTGCCCATCTCCTGAGTTTGGCTCCAGGAACAGAATCTTTTCCATTTTTCAGCATAGGATTTTCTAGTACTAGGCCTCCTTGCCTCCAGAATGACATCCATCACTTGCTTACTGAGGGATGGTAATGGAGAGATCAGGTAATTTGCCAGGCTGCAAGGTTCAGGGTTTGAAGCTGTGGGTGCAGAATCTGGCCCTCCTGCTGGGACAACAGGGCAGGGGTCTGAGGCAGGTGCCATGGTTCCAGCAGTGACACACTGCGCAAGAGGGGGTACCAGTGTTGGCGTGGCCAGTCTGGTGTAATCAGTACTGTCCTTGGTTTGTCCTGTTTGATCTTTAGTAGCACTTTGGAGAGGAGCAGAAAAGGGGGAAGGCATAAACTGATAGTTTTTTCCAGGTGAAGGACAGGGCATCCACTTTCCAAACTTGTCTGTGGGGAGTCCTTGTGCAGAATTTGTCCAATTGGTAGTTCTGAGGGGAGGCAAACAGGTCTATCTCTGGGCTCCCCCATTTGTTTCTCAACATGTTGAATACCTTTGGTTCTCCCCTGCTTGTTTATGTACCAGAACTGTGGTGTTGTCCATCTTTACCAATAATTGTCCTGGAAGAATGTGGCACTTGAAGGTTGTCAGGGCATCATGTACAGCTAACATTTCTTCTTGACTGATATGCAGGTGCATTTGACTTGGGGTTCCATTTGCCCTGAATGCACTGCCCTGCCAAGTGAGCCCCCCATGCATAGTCTGATGTGTCTGTTGTTAGGGTTTGGGCGGCAGGGGGTAGAGTGAATGGCAGTCCCTTGTTTTGGTGGCAGGACTCTGCCCACCAAAGGAACTCTATCTTTAGACAGGGTATGATAGGAATCATTGATTCTAGGTCATGAGAATGTTGACACCATAGGCTTTTTAGATACCACTGTCGTTTCCTCATATGCAAACTTGCATATGGAATTAGTAGAATGCAAGAGGCCATGAACCCCAGGGTTTGCAGTATTTTCCTTGCAGACAGCTGGGTCTTTGTGGCCAGTAGTTTGAAGTAAGCTGTCAAATGAACTTGTTTCTCTGGCGTGAGGTAGGCCATCTGGGAAGTTGTATTCAGGCTTCCTCCCAGGAATACAATTTGTTGGCAGGGTACTAGATGTGATTTATTTTCGTTTATAGTGTACCCCAGAGAAGTTAGTAATTTCTTTACAAATGCCAGATGATTTAATAGTATGTCCTGGCTTTCTGCCTGAAATAGACAATCGTCCAGGTATGGGTATATTTGAATATTTCTTTGCCTGCAAAATGCAATGACTGCAGCTAGGCACTTTTTCCAGGTGAAGGACAGGGCCATCCACTTTCCAAATTTGTCTGTGGGGAGTCCTTGTGCAGAATTTGTCCAATTGGCAGTTCTGAGGGGAGTTAAACAGGTCTATCTCTGGGCTCCCCCATTTGTTTCTCAACATGTTGAATATCTTTGGTTCCAGTTTCCACTCCTGTGTGTCCATGAGATTTCTGCTTAGGTGGCCTGCCAGTGTATTTAGCTTGCCTGGCAGGAACTGAGCTTGTAGTTGCACTTGGTAGCTCAAGGCTGTGTTTCACAGAGCCATGGCTAGTCTGCAGAGAGGGTATGAGTGGGTTCTCCCCTGCTTGTTTATGTACCACATAACTGTGGTGTTGTCCGTCTTTACCAATAATTGTCCTGGAAGAATGTGGTACTTGAAGGTTGTCAGAGCATTATGTACAGCTAACATTTCTTTTTGATTGATATGCAGTTGCATTTGACTTGGGGTTCCATTTGCCCTGAATGCACTGTCCTGCCAAGTGAGCCCCCCATGCATAGTCTGATGTGTCTGTTAGGGTTTGGGCGGCAGGGGCTAGAGTGAATGGCAGTCCCTTGTTTTGGTGGCAGGACTCTGCCCACCAAAGGAACTCTATCTTTAGACAGGGTATGATAGGAATCATTGATTCTAGGTCCTGAGCATGTTGACACCATAGGCTTTTTAGATACCACTGTAGTTTCCTCATATGCAGTCTTGCATATGGAATTAGTAGAATGCAAGAGGCCATGAACCCCAGGGCTTGCAGTATTTTCCTTGCAGATAGCTGGGTCTTTGTGGCCAGTAGTTTGAAGTAAGCTGTCAAATGAACTTGTTTCTCTGGCGTGAGGTAGGCCATCTGGGAAGTTATATTCAAGCTTGCTCCCAGGAATACAATTTGTTGGCAGGGTACTAGATGTAATTTATTTTCGTTTATAGTGTACCCCAGAGAAGTCAGTAATTTCTTTACAAATGCCAGATGATTTAATAGCATGTCCTGGCTTTCTGCCTGAATTAGACAATCATCCAGGTATGGGTATATCTGAATATTTCTTTGCCTGCAAAATGCAATGACTGGAGCTAGGCGCTTTGTGAATACCCTAGTGCATGTAGCCTGCTCTGAAGCGTAGGTATCTTCTGTAAAATTCCCTTATTGGGATGTGCAGGTAGGCTTCCTTTAAATCCAGTGTTGCCAACCAGGCATTTTTGCCTAGCATGGGAAGCAGCTGATGTAGAGTTAGCATTCTGAATTCTGGGATTTCCAAAAAAGTGTTTAGGATAGACAGGTCCAGGATAGGATGCCAGGAATGGTCTTTTCTGGGTACCAGGAAAAGTCTTGAGTAGAAACCTTGCCCCCATTCTTCTTCTGGGACAGGTTGAACAGCCCTGATGCTTAGAAGAGAGAGAACTTGCTTTTGAGCCTCTGCCCACTGATTTGGGGGTAGGTCTGGCCAACCGTTTGGGATTGGTAAGGAGTGGAAGTGGAATCTGTATCCTTGGGAAACTATATTTAAAACCCATTTGTCTTGGGTAATGAGTTCCCAGTTTTTTGCATGCAGAGTGATCTTTCCCCCTAAAGGAACAGTCAGTTGAGCAGGGCTTCGAAGGTTTAAAGTTAAGTCATTGTGACAGTTTACCATAGGGGGGTGTTTATTACTCCCAGCTTTGGAAGTGGGAGCCCCCCACTGCTTAGGCCTGTGAGTACTTGGGACTGAAGCCTGGGTGCTCTGCTGGTTTTGGGATTGGACTGAAAAGGCCTGGAAGAGGGAGGAAAGGACCAATTCTTAGAAGGCCAATGCCTACTAAATCTGGGAGGCTGTACATGCAGGAAATCTAACAGTTTGCATAGATTTAACTTTTTTCTCCATTTTTTTAAGTACTACTTCTGCTTTTTGTCAAACAGGTGGTCTTGGTTTAAGGGAGCATCCAGTAATTTAGCTTTAACATGATCTGGCAAAGATTGCTCCTTAAGCCAAACATGCCTTCTAAGTACAGACTCAGTGACAGCAGCCATGCAAGATGCCTCTAATGAATCAAAACCACATTGCAAAGTATGTTTTCCAACCTGCTCAGCAGAATGCATTAAATCCTGCAATTCCTTATTTTCAGCACAGTCAGGAATCAACAATCAACATAATTTTCTGTTTAAGCAATCCAATAATTTGCTGCTGATTCTTTAACATATGAAACTGTCAGTTTAAGGCCCTAATGGCCACAGTTGCAGAAGTGTATACCTTCTTATCCCATCTATCCAGGGCCCTGGAATCTCTATCAGAGGGGGTAGGGTTTTTGGCAGCAGTAGCCTTAATGCCTTTTGGACCCTGTGAAATGGTCTCAGGATACGCAGTAGGATTCTTAAAGAGGAACTTGTGAGAGTCAGGTACCCTGTAATACCTGTCAGGTTTTCTGGGAGCTGGAGGTAAAGTGTCAGGGGCCAGGCTAGATTTCGAGAAGGCATCATCTACAATGTCCAGTACAGGAGGGATAGCTAAAGGCCTGTGTTGAGGTAGGAGTAAGAATTCCCTAAGCCTCTTTTTAGAGTCAGAGTAATCCTGGCTTTCCCAGCAGAAATGCTCCCTAAGAGTATGCAAGGTTTCACCAAAAGAGAAATCCACTGGAGGGGAAGCAGAGGGAATGGAGTCCTCTGCATCAGAATCCTCATAGGTAGACAAGGGCAACTCCTGGTCATCAGAGAAAACAGAAAATTCAGAATCCTGATCAGAAGAATCAGAAGGAAAATCAGTCCTAGGTCTCAGAGGAAGAAGGGTGGCTTCCCCTGATTAGAGTAATAAGGTCTTCAGCCATTCTTATCATTTGTTTTTTACGCATAGGGGCCTGACCATGCAGTCTGGGCGTCGGTTTTCTAGGCATGGATCAAGTTTTAGGTCTTGAAGAAGAAGATGGCGTCGGTTTAATATGCAAGTCAGTAGGCCTGAATACACCCTCAGGAGCTAGTGCCTGCACAGCGGCTCTGGACCCATCCAAGGTAGAGACATCCACAGGTTCCACAGTCGAAGAAGCATCTTGCGGCATACCTGACTCCGAATGGGTCTCAGTACAGACCAGCGAATCTGAAGTAGCGGGTATCAGGGGCTGCGAAACCGCCTCACTGAGTACCAGCGATCTGGCGACTAGCTTAGGAGAAGCGTTGTCGGCAGCTTTGGACCTATGCGGTCTGTCTCTGTCTTTATCTTTGTGGGTTTTTTTAGGAATGTTGGTAGTCGGGTGGCTTACCGAAGACATTTCTGGATAATTGAACAGAGTACCAAAATGTTTAGATGCGAAAATGAACAGACTACGAATAGTTCGAGGTTTGAATAAGGCACAAAACTGACAGTGAGGTACGTCGTGGTCTGGGCCTAAGCAAGGAATGCAGTACAAATGAAAATCTTTATGAGGTATTCGCTTTTCACAAGAAATACAATTGTTAACTTTTACTGACATCGGTTTAGAGCAAGAAAAAGTTCCCCAACGGGATACTTAGCTTAGTTGAAGACTTCGGATCTGAAACTCGAAAACGAAAATTTCATGAGTCAGCTGACTGGCACTTGTGAACTGCTTCTGCTTCGGGCACCGCACGGCAAGAAAGACTCATGTAATGGCATCGGCTGCATGCTTTATACCCCTGGCTACCTGCCGTCATGTAAGATAAGACAGCAACCGACGCAGGACCCAAGACTTTGATAATCAGGCCAACTGAGGGCTACCTGCAAGCAGATAACCCAAATGTGATGACTGCAACAGTGAAACATGAAGTACAGTTGTGTACCTACCATAAATGTAGATGTTTGAGTGTATTCACTGTTGCAGTCATTACACTTGGGTTATCCTGCTAGCAGGCTACCCACAGTCGGCCTGAATTCCAAAGTCCTGGTCCGGCGTCGGTTGCTGTCGCCTCTTCCCTGACGTCAGTGTGCCAGGGGTATAAAAGATGCAGCCGATGCCATTTTCTTCACTTTTTCTTGCCCCAGATGTCAGGTGTCCCCCAAAATGGTAGGCTAAAAAACATTGCTTATAAAAGCATGCACTAAAATAAACAATACCTTCATCTACAAGCAAATACACCACATAGGTTGTAAAGGATAGAGAAGTACAGATAAGTCCCAGCAAAGAAAGGGGGATGGTGGGTGGGCAACCCGGACTGCAACAGTGAATACACTCGAACATCTACATTTATGGTAGGTACACAACTGTACTATGTTCATCGTGTTTCACTGTTGCAGTCATTACACTTGGGTTGAATCCCAAAGCTGAGGTAGGGCAGCTGGGTCTAAATAGAATTAGGAGTGGCTACAAGGCCCTGCAAAACTGCAGTGGCAAAGCCTGCTCTGGATTTAGAGTAAAGAGGTAAGTGGTAGTGCTTAGTAAAAGTGTGCACTGAAGTCCAAGTTGCAGCCTCCAAAATATCCTTGGTTGGTACTCATCTGAGGAAGGCTGCTGAGGTGGCTGCCGCGCTGGTAGAATGTGGTCTAATGCCCTTAGGCACTGATTTGCCATGTTGTGAGGAGCAGAAACGAATGCAGTGTCCTATCCATTTTGAAATAGTCTGCTTTGAGATAGCCTTTCCTTGTGATCCTGCAGCATATGCCACTAAAAGTTGCTCAGTCTTTCTGAAGGCTTTAGTTTTGTCCAAGTAAAAGCGTAGCTGTCTGTGTATGCCCAAAGTATGCAGAAGTCTCTCCCCCTTATTCTGTGGGTTTGGATAAAAGGTAGGCAAATGTATGGTTTGGTTAAGAGCCACGCTGGACACTACCTTAGGCATAAATGTCGGGTTTGTCCTTAGAGAAACCCTGTCCTGATGGAAAATAATGAAAGGTTCCACAGCCATTAGTGCCTGTAACTCTGAGACTCTTCTTGCTGAAGTTATTGCTAGGAGAAGAGCGGTTTTCCATGACAAGTATTTTATCTCTGCTGTATTGGCTGGTTCAAAAGGAGGCAGTGTAAGTTTTTCCAAGACAAAGTTGAGGTCCCATGTAGGTATTGGAGTTCTTCTTGGAGGTCTTATGTTTTTGGCCCCTCTGAGAAACTGTCTTAGCAGTGGATGAGAAAAAATAGGGGGATCCGTATTGTAATAAGCTGAAATGGCAGAGGCATGGATCTTAATTGATGAGAAGGTTAGGCCTTTGTCCAGCACCTCAGTAAGGTACTGCAAAATCTGAGGAATATTAGGCTCTAGTGAGTCAATTCCCTGCGTTTGGTTCCAAGCACAGAATCTTTTCCATTTTTCTGCATAAGATTTTCTGGTGCTGGGCCTTCTGGCTTCCAAAATTACATCCATAACTGCTTTAGAGAGAGGTGTGTTTTGAATGATTACATTATCCGCCATGCAGCCAGATTTAGGGTTCTGAGTTGGCTGTGCAAGATCTGATTGTTCTGTTGGGTCAGCAAATGAGGTATTAGAGGTAATGTCCATGCTGGGCCTTGAGACAAGCTCTTTAGGATTGGGTACCAGTGCTGGCGTGGCCAGTCTGGGGCAATCAGTATCATTTTTGGCTTCTCTTGTCTGACCTTTAGGAGTACCTTGGAGAGGAGAGGCAGAGGAGGGAAGGCATATACTGTAAGGGTCTTCCAGCTGAATGAAAGGGCGTCAACTTTCCATGCTTGCTTGTGATAAGTCCGAGAGCAGAATCTCTGTAGCTGGCAGTTGTGAGGGGAGGCGAATAGATCTATGTCTGGGCGTCCCCATTTCCCTGTCATCATGTTGAAGATTTGTGGATCCAGTTTCCACTCGTGAGGATCCATGAGGTTTCTGCTTAGTTCATCTGCCAAAGTATTTATTTTTCCTGGCAGGAATTGTGCTTGCAGATGTACTTGGTAAGTCAATGCTGTGTTCCACAAGGTCATGGCTTGCCTGCAGAGGGGGTAGGAATGTGTGCCCCCTTGCTTGTTTATGTACCACATGACTGTAGTATTGTCCGTCTTTATCAGTAGTTGTCCTGGATGAAGTAGGTCCTTGAAGGCTGTCAGGGCATTTTGTACAGATAGCATCTCTTTTTGATTTATATGTAGATGCATTTGGTTTATGGGCCATGTGCCCTGAATACATTTTCCTGCCATGTGCGCCTCCCAGGCATAATCCGATGCATCTGTTGTTAGTGTCTGCCTGGCAGTGGGTAAGGTGAATGGCTGTCCCTTGTTGTGGTGACAGGCCTGTGCCCACCACAGAAATTCCTGTTGCAGGCAGGGAATAAGAGTAATTACTGTTTCCAGGCTGTGGCAATGTTGAGTCCAAACAGTTTGTAGATACCATTGTAGTTTCCTCATATGCAGTCTTGCATATGGAATTAGTAGAATGCAGGATGCCATGTAGCGCAGAGCCTGCAGATTTTTTCTTGCAGATAACTGGGTCTTTGTTGCCATGTCTTTCAAGTAAGAAGTCAGATGCCTTTGTTTGTCTGGCGTGAGATAAGCCATCTGGGCAGTTGTATTTAAGCTTGCACCCAGGAATATTATCTCTTGAGAGGGCACTAGATTTGATTTCTTTTGGCTTACTGTGTACCCTAGGCAAATTAGTAATCTTTTTACAAATGCCAGATGCTGTAGTAGAATATCTTTGTCCTTTGCTTGAATAAGGCAGTCGTCCAAGTAGGGGTATATTTGAATTCCTCTTTGTCTGCAAAACGCAATTACTGGTGCCAGGCATTTTGTGAAGACCCTGGGCGCAGTAGATAAGCCAAAGGGCAGTGCAGAGAATTGGCAGTGCATTGAGCCAGCTATGAATTTGCGGTATATTCTGCAAGATTGTCTGATTGGGACATGCAGGTATGCCTCTTTGAGGTCCAAAGTTACGAGCCAAGCCTTCTTGTCCAGCATGGGCATTTTGGGATGTCCAGAAAAGTATTTAGAATAGACAGGTCCAGAATTGGTCTCCAGGCTTTGTCCTTTCTTGGAACTAAGAAAAGTCTTGAGTAAAATCCTTGTCCCTGCTCTTGTTGTGGCACTGGCTGAATAGCACCCATGTCCATGAGAGATGAAACTTGCTTTTGTGCCTCTTGCCATTGATTGCGTGGCAGGTCTGGCATACCTTTTGCCTTTGAAAGAGTGTGAAAGTGGAACCTGTAGCCCTGAGAGACTATATTTAAGACCCATTTGTCCTGGGTGATCTTGTGCCAGTTTTGTGAAAAAAAGTGCTAGCTTTTCCCCTAAGGGTGTTGCCAAAAAATAAGTGCTTGGCATTGGCAGAGGGAAGTCATTGGGACTGTTTTCTATAAGGCTGTGATTTGTCTTCTCCGCTTTTGGAGGTAGAAGCACCCCATTGTTTGGGCCAGGTATGAGCCCTGGGGTTGTTGCCTGCCTCTAGGGCATCTGTATCTGCCTCTCTGTGGTCTGTCTGACACTGGAAAGGACCAATTCTTAGAGGGCCAGTCTCTGCGAAATCTGGGTGGCTGTACCTGTAAGAAATCCTTTACTGTCTGCATAGATTTTGCCTTATCCTCCATTTTCTTTAACACCTCCTCTGCCTTAACACCAAAGTATCATGCTGTAATGGAGCATCCAATAATTTTGCTTTAACATGATCAGGCAGATTATGTTCCTTTAACCAAGCATGCCTTCTAATAACAGAACCTGTAACAGTGGCCCTGCATGAGGCCTCCAGTGAATCATAGCCACATTGCAAAGTACGTTTTCCCACTTGTTCAACTGCATGCAATAAATCCTGCAAATCTTTGTTCTCAGTACAATCAGAATTTGTCAACATTTTTTGTTTTAACCAAGACATTAAGTATTGCTGATATTTGAGCATATGAAACTGACAATTTAAAGCCCTTACAGCCAAAGTAGCAGAAGTGTAAACTTTTTTCTCCCATCTGTCCAAAGACCTGGAATCTCTGTCTGAGGGGACAGGGTTTTTTGCAGAAGCAGCCTTGACCCCTTTGGGACCCTGTGAGATAGTTTCTGGGTCAGCAGCAGCAGGGTTTTTGTAAAGAAACTTATGGGTGTCTGGAACCCTATAGTATCTGTCCGGCTTAACAGGGGCAGGAGGTAGAGAGTGTGGAGACAGGCCAGACTTTGAGAAAACATCATCCACCATGTCTAGAACAGGGGGAATTGCAAGAGGTCTGTGCTGTGGAAGTAAAAGAAGTCTCTAAGTCTTTTCTTAGATTCGGAATAATCTTGGCTCTCCCAATGGAAATGCTCTCTCATGGTATGCAGAGTTTCCCCAAAAGAATAGTCCTCAGGAGGAGAAGCTGAAGGAATTGAATCTTCAGCATCAGAATCCTCATAGGGAGGAACAGAATATCCCTGATCAGAAGAGGAATCAGAGGAAATGGAAACCTGATCAGAGGAATCATATTCAGTGTCTTGCCTAGGCCTCTTATCAGGAGGGGGATGGGAACCCCTGATCAAAGTAATTAAGTCTTCAGCCATTTTGAGCATCTGTTTCTTAGGCATAGAAGCCTGTCCTGAAGAATGCTGTACTGGTTTCCTTGTCTTTAAAACTGTTTTAGACTTTGTCTTGGATGCAGAAGTAAGCTTTATATAAAGTTGTGTAGGTCTGAAGACACCCTCAGAAGCCGATGCCTGCTCAGCGGCTCCGGAACCCATCTGAGGGATTAATTTTTGAAGGGCCAATACCTTGAGTATCCAGAGGCCTAGCTGTCTCCACGTGGGAGTCGGAGGCAGCCTGTGGCTGAGGTAGTGGGAGTCAGGGGCTGTGAAAGCACCTCACTGAGCACCGGCGACTGACCTAGAAGAGGCTTCGTCGTCGACTTTGGACCTTGGATGCTTGTCCTTGTCTTTATCCTTGCATTTTTTATGAATTCCGGTCGTCGGCTGTTCCGATGGCATTATGTAGTTAAACCTTCTGCCAAAATAATGAAAAGCAAAATCGTACCGACGCTTAATAGTGCATTGGTTAAATCTAGCACAAAACCGACAACTAGCAATGTCGTCTTCAGGGCCTAGGCAAGGAATACAGTAAGAGTGAAAATCCTTATGAGGTATTTGCTTCCCACAAGAAATACAATTGTTAACTTTTTCTGACATCGGTCTGGAGCAAGAAAAAAAGTTTCCCCACTGGGGTACTTAGCTTTATTGAAGACTTCGGATCTGAAATTCAATTTCAAAAATCTCAGGAGTCGGCCGACCGGCACTTGTGAACTGCTTTGCTTCGGGCACCACGCAGCAAGAAAGACTGAAGAAAATGGTGTTGGTTGCATCTTTTATACCCCTGGTGCACTGACGTCAGGGAAGAGGTGACAGCAACCAACGCCGGACCAGGACTTTGGAATTCAGACCGACTGCGGGTAGCCTGCCAGCAGGATAACCCAAGTGTAATGACTGCAACAGTGAAACACGATGAACATCATCCAAGGTACTGGGAGCAAATAATTAGAGAGGTAAAGGTAGCAAAATGGGGTGAGACCAAGAATGCATTTGGATCGCTGTCTAGAGAATGCCTTTACTATCAAGAATTGATATCAGAGTATAGGCACAGAGAAAGCAATAGGGGGGTCGTAAGTGAAAGACCAGCACTGGTAAGAGTTTTTAGTAGAATCTAGAACAGAAGCTGCTGGTAAAAAAGGGATAATTACTACGGCATAAAAAATACTGCATGATAACTATAGGAATCAATCAGAGGAGGTTACAAAGAACTGGATGGAGAAGTTGGATAAGCAATTCACAAAGAATCAATGGAAGAATATATGAATGACTCCCAGATATGCAACAAAGCATAGAAAAATATTTAGGATCCCTGCTTGGAAGTGCTTGCATAGGTATTTTTATACACCAAGCAGACTCCAAAGAAATTTTCCTTGGGTAGATTGCAAATGTTGGAGGTGTGATTGGAAAGAGGTAACTGGGAGCATATTTATTGGAAGTGTGATGAACTGGCAGACTTTAAAAATTCCCTGCAGACCACTCAGAAATAATGGGTAAGCAAAGTGGTGTAACTAGGGACATTATTTTTTTTGAGCTATGATACACAATCAGAATTGCTTAGACATATTAAGGCCTTGCTGAAGTTAATTCTGGTGGCTGCCAACGAAAGCAGTTACTAGAAAATGGGAATCAAAGTCAACTAACCATACTAGAAGCAGTGAATAGAGTAACAGAGATAAAAGAACTGGAAGTGGGATCTTTAGAGAAGGGTAGGAGTAAATTATATAGAAAAAAGGGAATTGTGGGAATAATACATGGCAAATAATGATTTTAAGGAGAAATGATGTTTAAGAGAAGGCAGAAATTGAATATTCTGTGTAGTGTTCCACTGACAATGACTGTAAAGAAGACTAAGTTTTGTATAATGTTTGCAACTGCAAATATGTCAATATGGTTTGTTTTTATTTACATAAATGTATCACTAACTATGCCATAAGTGATAATTCAATAAAGATGTTTCCTGTCAAAAAAAAAAAAGGAAAACTAAGAGAATAACACGATCTGTATGGTTCTCAGTCACTTAACTTGGCCAATCTGAGATCCTGTCACAGTTGACTGAGCCTAATAGCTCAGGTTGGAATCAGATTCATTTGAAGATGGTGTATTGTGGAAAGTGAGAGAGGTGTTACACAGCCTGTCAGTGATCGACCTTCCTCACAGTGAAAATAAGAAAGAACAACATGGGGGCAAAGACTCTTAGAATGGAATGCATAGAAGCTCCTTTTTTCACAGCACCTTTGGAGTGATGGATATATGCATTATGAGAAAGTGTGTAGTCAAGCTGTAATGTAAAAGTTGTGACAGAGTTATATGACACGAGCTCCCAAGAGTCACGGAAATGTAGCAGATTTGATATGAACTGGTAATCATTTTATGAAAAGTAAGAAGTCTGGAACTTTACTATCTGGAATTATTTACTGACTGTAATCCTCTATGATTTGCCAGAAAATTGCTAAATTTAGAGACTGTGTAATAAAGACTTACAGCAAAAATCAGGGGCAGCTGAAAATCATGTCCCAGACTTCTTCTCTGTGCAAAGAAATCCAACAGATGAATGGATTGTTTCAAGGGCAACTTGGAATGCACTCTTGGAAAGAAATTTGTGCTTATTTTAGAGACGCACACTTCCTGGAAAAGGTCTAACATAGTTCCCTACAAACACTGGTCTCAAAGCTCCAAGCTTCTATCCTCAGAGGTGAAGGCTTCTATGAAGGCAGTCTTCTGAAAAACAGACTTCACTGCTATTGAATTACCACTCTAAAATGAGAACTGCCAAGCCTGTTGATCAAGATGTTTACGTCTCAAAGGAGAATGGAGCTACAGCAGTCTTTGAAGGAAGTCCATGACTAGCTAATACTCCTGACCTCCACAAGGTTATGAAGCACAGAAATAGCTTAATACATGCACCTATACTGTAGAGTAACTGAAGCCCAAATCCCAGAAGTGCATGACAACGGTCATGGTCACCTGCAAACTGACCAGATGGGGTAGAACAGGAGTGTTCTACCAAAACCAACAACATTCTTCAGCTGGATGTACACATCTGTCAAATATGTTTCTAAGCAGTCTCAAACTAACACCCAGCCAACAAATCCAACAGACTCAATAGAGTCTACAGCAGCTAGGTTATACGATGGAACTGCCTGACCAGGAACCCAGTGCCTGAAACCATTTCTTTATTTTCCATAAAGGGGGCATAAAGAATGAATTTTGGACTTTATCTCTACTTTGTAAAGTGGGGATGGTAGAACAATAATGTTGGGAGACAGTATTAGTCAGCCCCTTGCATGCCACTTTGAATTAGGCTGCTAACCAGTGTTAAAACAGGAGCATTTGTAATTCTCCGTAAGATGCAATAGTTTCACTTAGAATGCACATTAAGGCTTTCTTTTAATAATGCACACTGAGACTAGTGGGAATTATTCACCATTCTAAATCCATACACCACACTTAGTAGTATTGTTAGTTCCCGAATGAACCAGACTTTGTCAGTAATAAAAAAAAATGTTTGAGGCAGGCATCAGGACTACCCTTAACAATCCTCCAGTCAAGAAGGCTTATAAAAAGAAGTTATGCTCTTACCATAATGTTCCATCTGTGTTCTCTATTTTCATTCTTCCTTGACCCATGGGTTTCGATCTGTCCTCGGGCAGACTCGGCCACTTTCCAAGCTCAAGATCTGATGGTCAAGCTCCTTCTCCTCCATCCCATAATGCTTCCTTCACCCAGAACACCTCAGATCGAGTTTTCTAAAAATTATACAACTAAAGATATCTTTATAGATACAGAAAAAGAAAAAGGTTCAGGGCCTCAACACAAGAACTACACAAACTACAGTTCCTGACAGAGACCAACTCCATCAGGTCTACATGGAAAAGAGGCTGGGGGAAGGAGGGTGGGGAGGTCAAGGAAAAATGAAAATGGACAACACAGATGAAACGTTATGTTAAGAACATAAATTCTTTTTCTGATGTTGTCATTTTCATTCATTCCTCGACCTGTTGGACAGAGTCCCAACTACACAGAACCTAGGGTGGCCCTTATGGAAGGATATTCCAAAGCACCATAGAGCCAAAGGCAGCTCTACTGCTGGAAATGATGTCTAGTTTGTAATGAGAAACAAAGGCATGAAACCTTGACCAAGAGGCAGCTGCACAGATATCATCAACAGACATTCTCGAGAAAAAGGCGTTAGAAGTCGCCATAGATCTCATTGAATGAGCTTTGATGCCAACTGGCAAGGGCATACCTTTTGATGAATAAACAGGAGATGCAATCTCGCAACCATCTGCCTAGAGTAGGATTAGTAACTGTTGTGCATTTCCTCACATCTGAAAAAGTTATAAACAGCTGGTCAGATTTTCTGAAGGATTTTGTCCTGTCCAAATAAAAACATAATTGTCTATGAACATTCAGATGATGCAGTGTGCATTCTCCCTTATACTGGAAATTGTGGAAGAAAATTGAAAGATGAATGGACTGATTGACACTGTCTTCTGTGGCCACTTTAGATACAAATGATGGATCAGGTCGTAAGGAAAATCTGTCCTTATGAAAGATCAAGTAACGAGGCTCAAAAGAGAGGGCTTGAAGCTCGGAAACTCTCTACTGACGTAATAGCAACCAAAAAAGCTGTTTTCCAGAAGAGAAATTTCAGATCCACTTTAGCTGCTGGTTCAAAGGGAAGAAGAACCAAGGCTTTTAAAACCAGAGTAAGATCCCAAGGTGGAGTTGGATCCTTGATTGGGGGATGGAGTTATAAGGTGCCCCTGAGAAAAACTTTATGTAGTTTAGAAGAAGCTAGATTAGCACAGTTTTTTCCAATGTGGAAATGCGGAATGGCTGCCAAATGAACCTTTGCCATGGAATAGCTGGCTTTGTTCTGAAAGAGAAAGGCCAGGAAATGTAAAATCTCAGGAACAGGAGCCATAAAAGGGTTTATCAGTGTTTACTGAGCCCAAAAAGAGAACCTTTTCCATCCGCTCTTGTACATCTTCCTAGTAGATGCTTTGTGAGCTGATATCAGAATCTTTCAGACCTGGGATGAAAGCCTGAAATGTCTAGCCATCATTGGAACTGCAGAAACCACGTCCCGAGGGGTGGGACAATAGGTCTGGAAGAGGTTGCAGAATCCATGCTGGACAAAGTAGATAAGATCAAAGAAAGGTGAGAGAAACCTGGTGAGGCCAGAAAGGAGCAATGAGGATTACTTTGCTCTTCAACCAATGAGCTTTCTGAAGGAATTTGGGAATCAGGGATAATGGTAGAAATGCATAGGGTAGACTGAGAGGCCAAGCATGGACCGGAGCATCTCTCAGGGGCTGTCCCTGAGGAGGGATCAAGGCAAAGAACTTGCTGCATTTATTGTTCAAGGGAAAGGCAAAGAGGTTGCACCAAGGTCGACCCCACTTATGGAAGATCATGTTTGCCACTGACTGGTTCAGAGACCACTCGTGAGGCATCAGTACTGTTCTGCTGAGCCTGTCCGCTAGAATGATGGACTTGCCTGAAATCTGCATTGCGACTAGAAAGTGGTTGGTAGAAATTGCACATTGCCACACTCACACTGGTTCTCTACACAGTGGGTTATATCTAGTTCCCCCTTGCTTGTTGATGTCCCATACTAGGGACATACTGTTTGTTTGAATAGGAATGGTACCCGGAGGAAGAAAGCTGTGTAGTGCTTGCAATGCTGGAAGAACGTCTCTCATGTCCAGGACATTGATATGCAATTTGCTTTCCTGAGGTGACCACGTTGCTTGGACTGTCCATTCCAGAAAATGTCACCCTCACCCCAATGGGAGGCGTCAGTGGTCAGCATGGCATTTGGCGGAGGAAGAATGAAGGGACAATCTTGGCAAACTTCTGGAGAATGAAGCCACCAAAGAAGTGAGTCTTTGCAAACCCTCGACAGCTTTATAGGGTGAGCCAGAAAATGCTCTTGTAATGACCACTGAACTGATAATGCCCACTGTAGGATTTGCATATGTAAGCATGTTGTAGGCAGTAGTGTTATGGTGGCAGCCATTGAACCTAACTCATTGAACCTAATTCACTAACAACTAGTTTCGCTGGAGGTGATGGGTTTGCTAGGATTTGAGAGAAATGAAATCTCAGAGTGAAAACCCTGTCTGGAGGTAGAAAAGCCATAGTTCTGGCTGTGTCCAAACAAGCTCCAATAAAGTCTACTAGATGAACAGGACTGAACTGCAATTTTTGTGTGTTTACAGTTATGCCCAGAGTGGGAGCTAATTTTAAAGGGTAATCCCCTCGCTTGAATGAGTAGATACCTGGTTGACAGGGTTAGGAGCCAGTCATCGAAATAAGGAGACACATGCAATCCCTGCAGTCTGAGATGAGCTGCAACTACTGCCATGTATTTGGTGAGCTCCCATGGGTAGATATGGTAGTACACATCCTTCAGGTCCATTGAGCACATACAGTCGTCCATCTTCAGAAGAGGTAGGATGGATTACATTGTGACCACCCTGAATTTTGAGCTTTTTACTGATTTGTTCAGGGATGTTAGATCCAAAATTGGCCTTAGGTCCCCCATTTTCATTGGTACTAAAAAGAGTAGATGTCCAATCCAGTTTGGTTGGGAGGGACCTCCAGAATGTCTCTCTTTTGGAGAAGCTTTGTAATGTCTAGTGCTGCTGACTCCCTACCTTCCTGTGATTGGGTGGCACATCTGGGAGGTAAGTTTTTGGCTTGGCAAGATTTAAGAAGGGAATGTAGTATCTTCGGGATATGATCCTTTGCACCCATTGATCATTTGTGATGGCTAACCAGGCTTCTGGGTGCAATGATAAGAGCCTTCTGACTGCCTACAGAGAAGGACAGTCGGGCAACCCTTCAGGAGCACTGAAAAGGTCTGTCTGAGGAGGAATCCCGAGACCCTTGATTCTGCAGACCCCTTCTGCCATTGGAGTGGCGTTTACCATTATAATTGTTTCCCCCTGCCTGTGGAGGAAAAATCTCCCTGAGAATCCTGAAAAGGACCTTGAGATTTCCTGAATCACAGTTTTTTCCTCCACACTAATTGCTGGAAAAGGATCTCAGTGGAGTAGAAAAATGGATTCCGATGGCAGACAAGGTTTTTCCCATCCTTCTCACTGCAGGAGAGTGTGTCACAAACTGTGGGGCCAAACAGAGACAAACCATCAAAGGCTGCATTGACAAATGACACCCTTGCAAGGTTCTGCAAAGTCACACAGTCACATCCAGGATTGAGGCCTAATAGCAATGCCAGAACCGGCAACCTTAGTGGTGCCTTCAGCTGCGTGGGTGATCAGCCTCATGGATGAATTAGATATCGACTGGAGAGTGGCCATTCTGGAGGAAAATGTCTTGCTTTCCTCTTCAGACATGGATTCAGGGACCGAGCTACAGACTTCCTTGATCAGGTAGCTCTGTAGCCTGGCAAAATGGGACAAATAGTTCAATGCTCGTAAAGCAAATATGGATGAAGCATAAACCCTCTTGCCATACCTGTCCAAAGCCCTAGACTCTCTGTTAGGGGGAAAGAGTGGAGCTTTCCTGAGCTAGCTCCATTTTGGTGGCTGCCGCAACAAACATGGCCATCTACCATGATCCCTTTAGTCCAGTGGGATTTGTCCAAGGGAGTACTTAGAATGTTGTCAGCCAACTTGGGTATGGGCTTTATAGTGTCCGTTCCTTCCATGCCCTGGTGGAAACTAACTCAGCAACAAGGTCTGCTGTGGGGGTCACGCAGGATGTAGATGGGCTGGTGCCAAAGGCCTCCAAGAGCACTGACTCCTCTGGGTCCATCCACCCTTCTGGTGGAGGATCACTAGAATGTCCACAAAGGAGACATCGTCGGGAGGATATCTGGGGATGCTTCCCCTTCCTCGAAGTCAGTGTTTGCAGTGACTAATTCCTGCAGAGAATCCAGGTGTCACCTTTTACACCCCTACTTCTGAGGGACCTCCTCGGTGGGATACTTTGGGGAGGTATCGGAAGAAAAACAGGGTTCCAAGGTGGGAAGAGGTTGGGAGCTTTGCAGCATAGGCTGTACCAGTGGAAGATGAGATACCTCAAGGACAGACCTCATGGGGGCAGGGATCGGCTCTGACTGTGGGAGACTTAGGGGTCCCCTAGGATGGGTGAGAACTATCTGCATCATGTCGAAGGCATAGACTGCGAGGATCTGAGAGTCATCTCTCTGGAGCCAAAGCTGCCCAAACAGACTTTTCCAGCACCCCCTCCATCCTTTGCTCTGAGAGAGGAGTTGCAGCCGAGCTATCAAACGCCGAGGCAATGAGGGGAAGCGATGGCAATGAAAACCTCGGAGTCCAAGTTAACCCCTGGACTCTATGTGTAAGCTTCTGCTCCAAGATGCACTAGGTCACGAAACTGTCAGAGCCAAGCGCATCAGGGAAACCGTCGGAGTCAAAGTGGAAACCACTACCGGATCAGACATCTCGGTTCTAGAGGCCACTGGAACAGACAACTACAAAGCAGGAAGTCAGTTCAGAGAAGGAGCCACAGGAGGAAAAGGGGAATATCTGCTCACGGATCCAGAAGGGGATGAACCCGGTAGCAACCCCATCTGAATCTGCGCCTTGAGAAATTGTCTCATCAATCTACCTACCTCACACTCAGACAAGCTATGGAAAGAACTGATGGAGGCGGACGCAGAAGGTGGTCTGGACTCTGGCTTGAGTGAGGCCTTCTTGAGAGAGGCAGCTCTGAGCAGAAACACCCAGCTCCGAGGAGACAGTTAGAGCACGGGGAGCCGAGGGAGCAGGGATCCCAATTACCAGATCCGATGACCTCAGATATGAAGGTTTTGGTGCCCTTCTAAGCAGCTCTGAGGAGGACCCCTCAGGGGAATGCTTCCTGCATTCCTTGGCCTCCTTGGACTTTCTACTGGGGGTTTGAACCCCAGAAGTGGAAGGTGTGGAAGGAGCAAGCAAGCCCTTCAATACCATTTGTTGCGGCGATCTCCAAGGGAACAAGGTTTGAACCCCCTACAAATCTCGCAGGAGCTGTCTAGCTAAGCTGGGCCTAGACAGTAAACACACTCCCTGTAAACATTGGACAAGGGAATTTTGTGCCCACAGGAAGTGTATTTTTTTAAACCTCAAGGGTTTATCAGGCTTCTCAGCCATGATAAACCAGGTAGAGACAGGGAAAAGAGAAGAGACTAAATGGTGGGACAGAGAAAGAAAGAGATTGGTAACTCGGAAGAAACCTGCAGGAACTCACTAAAACTACTAAACTACAAAAGGAGGCTTTATATATATATATATATATATATATATATATATATATATATATATATATATATATATATATATATATATATATATATATATATACACACACACACATATATATATATATATATACACACACACACACACACACATATATATATATATATATAGCTATATAGACAAACACACATACATATACACACACACCTACACATGTAAGTATATATATATATATATATATATATATATATATATATATATATATATATATATATGTGTGTGTGTGTGTGAGTGTAATATATATGTATGAAAAGAAGTGGGTGGAGAGGAAGGAAGAGCAATCAAAGAACGGCAGAAGCCGACTTACAGAACTTTTGCAAAAGAACGAAACTGGAGCAACGCAATCTCAATGCTTCTTTGGTGAATAACAAATGAGATCTGAGGTATTCTGGGGGAAGGAGGCATTATGTGATGGAGAGGAGGAGCTTGAGCATCAGATCATAAGCTTGGAAAGCAGATGAGTCAGATCCGAGGCTGAATCCGAAACACACAGGTCAAGGAATGAATGAAAAGGACATCATCAGGTCATGAATTTACACAACAGACTAACCCTGTAAAAGTTATGCAAGGACAAAGATCTTTAAATATTAAAGGACGACAAAGGTGGGCAAATGGTACTCTTGGACATAATAAGCTACTTTTATACATACAACACATTTTAAGTAAGAATAGAAAGACAACACATTATTTGACATAAATAGGATTTTCAGAAATATAGATCCCAATTTATTTCATAGTTTGCATACCAATGGGATTCTTTTGGATACTTACAATTTCCTTTTAGTCATGAAACCAATCATACCATCATTTTTTTTGTATCCCAAAAATCCAGAAGTCCACCACGCCTCATTTAGATCAACAGCTTTTGCCGTAGGGTACAAAACTGGAGGCACTGCTTTTTTAACACAAAAAACAACTTCCTGACATACCGCAAAAAAAGGTAAATCATGCTTAAGAGATTCTTGGCATTTACTGGTACTTCTGAGGTTTGTGAAATTAGTGGAAGATACATTTTGCCATCATGTACATCAAACACCTGTACACAGTTATTCTCTAATATGAAGGGGTTAAAAGGATTATAAAATATTGCCACAGTTTCAGTTCTGAAACATTATAAAGATTACTTGCGAATTACTACATATTTTGTGCTGTAACTTTTTCAGGTTCAGGGAAAAGTTGTACCTAGTCTGGGGAGTTGCAATAAAAGACACAGCATCCCCCACGTGTGAACTTGGTCTTAATTTGTTGGGAAAAAAGGACAATTTATTCTGCAAAATTTAAAAGTTTGTCAGACTATCTTGCTAATTTTATTAATGATTTTTTTTTTGGTGACAGGGTGAAGAATTGAAACTTTGTAGGTTTTTTACACATTTAAATGATTCTACTTCCTTTCATTGTTCAGTAGTCTACAGACCGCGGGTAATTTTCTTGATGTCACAAGAGAGACTGCTAAAATTGTTAACTGCTTAAAGTCTAAAGTCTTTAGGAAACCCAGTACAGTAGAGAGTAGATTATCCAAAATAATCGGGACCTAAGGTTGGTCAGATAATCAAACATATAATTGAACTGGATAAAAAAAACTTCTAAAAATGTCTTTGATGAACATTAAGCAAGAAAAATAAAACAAATTTACTTGAAGTACAAAATAGTAGTGTATAGTATTGGAGTACAACCTCAAAAAGCACACACAAGCAAATATGTATAACGTTTACATATTCAGATTTTATGATTTTTCCTACCTGAAAACTTTGGAAGGCTGCGTTCGGATGACTGATGTTCAGATAATCAACTCTCTACTTTAACAATACATATTAGCATGCAATGAGCTGCCACCCCAGATTTAACAAATAAAATGTAACAAACAAGCAAGGAATATGTTTATCAAGGGTTAACTCTGATGATTCTAATGTTCAGAAAGTCCATACTTAATAGGTATTTTATAGACAGAGAACACAATTCAAACCTAACCTCATTTTTGCTGGGCTTAAATATGTTTGCAATACGTTTTCCCTGTTTTTCTTGGGGAAATCTATGAATGAGTCTTTAGGCTACATATGGGGAGATGAACCTTTTTGTTTAGAAGACTCTCTTGGTACTCCACAGATTACGGAAATTAACCGGAAGATTTTCATAGCGAATTGTGATCTTTTGCCAAGATTTGTACACAGTTTGCTTAAAAACAGCTTTCTTGACCATCTCCAGCCCCTTTTATCACTGGTGAAAAAGAAAGGAACAGCTGGTCTGTCTTCTTAAACTCTTCTACCCTGATTAGGTAAACCTGAACTCTCACTGCATGTCTAAGGTGTTAAGGTACTTGTCTCTCCCCTTTTTTCTGACACTGCAAATAACACTTGGAGATGACTGGACAGGTTCAGGGAAACCTCCAAAACCACCTTTGGAAGAAGAGCAAGCTCACCTTGAAGAACACCATATCCTTGTGAATGCCTTTTTATACATAAGAGCCTGAAGCCTTGAGATGCAACAAGATGATGCCAAGGCGACTAGCAGCAGCATCTTTCAAGAAACCCTTCAATTCCACTGAGCTGGAATTCTCAAACATTAGAAGGGTGAAGTACAGTTATGCAAGTCCTACTTACCTGTAACAATAGATGGTCAAGTTCCTCACTGCCTCAGATGCATTTTGGGTTATTTGCTAAAGTAACATAGTACTGGCCAGATTTCAAAACCTCAGACTCTCCTCCCTAGCTCTTCTAGTGACAGCTGCTTGGCTGAGCATATCCTGAGAGGGAAGTCTTCAGCTTGTCAGTGGAAGTAAGTGCTTATGCTTTTTTACTTCCACAAAGAGGAAGAGGAACGTACCTGAAGCCAGAATCATCCAAGAAAGAGTAACTTCACAGCCAATCACAATACTGTATAAACAGCAAATCCAACAACAGCCAAATTAAAAAGTTTGAATCCCACCTCAACTATGCAAAATCTGGGGATGCCAGGTGGGTGCTGCCACTGAGGAATTCAAGCATACAGGTAAAGCAGGACTTGTGCAACTGTACTATGTTCATCATTTCCAATGCTTCCATGTCATTTTGGGTAGATTCTCAAAGCTTACCCTACCTGAGAGGTGGAAGGATAAGAATCCAAGAGCACCTGGAGAATGGTTCTAGCAAAGCCTGCTCTGGACCTTGAAAAGGATTCCAGTTTGCAGTGTTTTGTGAAGGTATGAATAGAAGACCAGGTTATTGCCTCTAGAATGCTTCTAGAGCCCACTCCTTATGAATATGCCATCAAAGGTGATAAAGCTGTAGCTGAGTGAGCCTTAACTTTGCCTGAAAGAGATTTACCATGGTGGGAGTAACAGAAAACAATAGCACAGAAAAAACATCTTACAATAGTTTGCCTAGAGACAGATTGAACTTTCTTAGCCCCCATACAGGAGACAAACAGCTGTTCTGTACTTCTAAAGGGCTTTGTTCTGTCAAAGTAGTACCTGAGCTGCCTGTGCACATTCAAGGTATTTAGAATCTTTTCTCCCTTTTTTTTTGGATCAGGACAGAACACTGGGAGATTGATGGCTTGATTCAAGGTAAATGGATCCGCATATAACACAACCCTGTACTTGTGAAAAATCAGATAGAGTTGGCCCACCATCACACCTTGCAGTCAGAGACTCACCTTGCAGATGTCAGAGTAATGAGTAAAACAGTTTTTCAAGTAATGAACTGTAAATCAGTCTGAGAGGTAGGTTCAAAAGGAGGTAGGGTCAATTTTTCAAGAACAAAATTCAGATCCCAAGGAGAAGGAATTTGCTTCCAAGGGGATCTCACATGTAACATTCCTTTCATACACTATTTGACCATAAAAAGAGACAAAAGAGGAAGATCCATGAGCAGATAAGCTGAGATGGCTGCAAGATGCACTTTGATAGAAACATATGACAAGCCATCTCCAAGTAGCAAAGACAAATATTCCAAAACCAGACAAGATGAAATCCTTTTGGGATTATGTTATTGGCTAGGCACCACCTAGAAAACGTCTTCCACTTGTAAACATAAGTTTTTCTGGTTGCAAGTTTTCTTGCCTCCTTAAATACCTGCTGCACACCCACATGGAACATGTGCCTAAAAGGTATTAGAAAATAATAATCTAGACTGTCAACTGCAATTGCTCTAAGCTGGGGTATACAATTCACCCCTGTTTCTGTGTGACCAGATACAGTCTGTGAGGAAGCCTGTGGTAATACCCCTTGGCCAATTACAATAAAAGGGAGAAACAGATTTTGTCTGGGCTGAAAGGGGGCTATCACAATGATCACTGACAATTGTTTCCGAATTTTTAGAAGTACCTCGGGAACCATCAAGAAAGGGTAGAAATGCGTACAAGAAAATTCCTGCCCATGGGAATGATAAGAGTGTACGTCTTCTAAGCATGTCTACAAGGATGTCTTGAACATATTTTTTTCAAGTTTTCTGTTTTGAAAGGATGTGAACAGGCCTGCTTGAGGTATTCCCCACATCAGGATCAAGTCCTGGAAGACCTCTACATGGAGTTTCCACTCATGAGGGTCTGTCCAGAATCTACTTAGTCTGTTTGCCATTGTGTTTTGATCTGGCATAATGAATGACCCCCTAAAGGGTCAGAGGATGCTGTTGAGCCAGCTCCCAGGCCATCACTGCCAATTGGCAAAGCAAAGAGGGTATGACCTGGTGCCCCGTTATTTGTTCAGGTGTCATATCGCAGTAGTGTTGCCTGTGACCACTAGAAGAGGATATGTAGTCCATAAGTGGTGAAGAACGTTTAAAGCATGAATCACTGAGATCTATTTAATGTTTATGAGTTTTGTGGTGTCTCCTGTGGACCCCACAAGCCTTGCATTAGAACTCCCACGGACACTGCTAGCCATGCAAAATCTGAAGAGTCTGTCTGGACAGACAGGACTGGGGTTTGAAGAAAGAAAGGGAGTCCTTGAGTCAGAGACGGCTGATACCTCCACCTCTGCAGTTCTTGCTCCACAAATGCCAGTTATCAGTACCAATACCAGGAAATTCAAGGGATGAAGGTGCTGGGTACAACAATTCAAGTACCATTGAATTTTTCTTGTGTGTCTGGCTAGTGGTACACTGAGGATCAGTGATGCCATATGGCTTAGAACTTTGAGGAACTCGTTAGCTGAGGCCAAGTCTTGAAGAGACAACTCCAAGAAAATGCTCTGAAAAGTCAGAATTTTATCTTCTAGTTAGGAGGAAGGCCATACTTTTTACTGTGTCTATAAAACACTTCAGGAAAACAATTCATTAACAGGGTGCAAAGAAGGACTTCTGAAGGTTGGATTTGAAGCCCAGGTGGGAAAGAAAGGATATGACCATTTCTGAGGACTCCAAGCACCTGGACATAGAATCTGCACAAATCAGGAAGTTGTCTTTAAGAAAAATCTGTAAATCCAGTAAAACACAACCAAAAATAAAAAAACTGGAACTAGGCAAAAAAGAAATGCATAAAATGTTTTGTGTAAACACCACTTTATTCTGCGCTTTCGTCCAAGACTTCATCAGAATACATTTCATCAAAACTGACGAGTTTAAATACAAACCATCAACCAATAGAAAACACAATCAATTACAATGTTTTAAAAGGCCAGTATGCATAAAAAATATAATTATAATATACAAAAGAACAAGTCACTAACTGTAGACGGAGGCATACTTTTACTTTGTTTTCTTTCCTTTTAGGTGCAACAGAATTTGATTTGGGGAGGTCCAGAGTTGGGATCCCTCAAGATAGGGGAGAGAACACCAGCCAAAATAATAAAAAAAAAATGATAGTACTGGACAGTGTATCACAATAAGAACTTAAAGCTTCTAATAATAAATATGTCCTCACACAACTAAACTCTGCTATGCTGTCCTATTAATCACAAAAAAAATCAGTTTGAAGCATTCACAATGCTTTTACAATTGTTAGAAGTTAAGGAATTTTGATTACATAAAGTCCAAACACTAAACAAGCACGTGCTAAGCCAGTGTTAAAAATTAGCTCCAAATACTTTAACCATATTGAACTGACACTTAATAGCAATTTAAACTATATTTACTTATCAGAGAGTAAAATCCCTAAAACATATTCAAATAACTTTATTTGCAGTAAAATCATGATCTGATGTTATAAACACAGAGCAAAGCCATACATATAAGTAAATGATGCATAAATGCTAAAAAATCAAAGTTCAGAGACATCTTCCTGTCAAAAAAGAAAATAAAGCAGAGTAACAACAGTAAAGCCGGGAAAAATGAGTTTGCACTTCTGACTGCATGAGACAGTCCCTCACATCTAACAGCAAACAAGCATTTCTCAAAGACAGTAGCCAAACAAACATTGCTACAAGCAGACATTCATACAGGAATTACTGTAAATACCGGCAGAAATAAAATATTATGATATGCAATGTTAATAAATAAAGATAAAAACATAAGACAATAATCAATCTAATAATAAAGTGAGAGAAAAGGGGTCCCCAAATGGGGTTATCTGAGCAAGCTGGAAAAATTAGCACTGGATCCTGAAAAGAGACAGAGGAGTTTCTTCTGTTGACAGCAAAAAAAAAAAAAAATGAAAACTCACTTCCTGTGACAGCTGAATGCTTCCCTCTCAGGATATGCTCAGCTAGTCAGCTGTTACAAGAAGCGAGAGCGAAGGGAGTGTGAGCTTTTGAAAACTGGCAGCACTGGTTTACCTTTGTAGATAACACAAAATGCCACAGAGGCAGCGAGAATGATGAATAGCAGTCTTTACCATAAAGTTCAGGTTTCATAAGAGGATGAGGTCCTCAAAGAGGAAAGGAAAGAATGCAGCCTTTAACTCATTACATCCGACTGATGTCTCCAGGTGCATCTGCAGTTAATTCCTACTGATGCCTCTAGGCGTCAAATATTGCTTGTTCATATTTGCATAAATAATTCCAAAACCACGCTATGTACAAGGTTTTAAAATGTTTCATCTTAAAACTTGCACAATAGCAAACTCAACTGCATTAATATTTGACCTCTATCTAGTGCAGGTAAAGAGATATTAACTGTTGTTTTGTGATCTTAATTTATATAGATATAACTTTCATATTTTTTCTAAATATCTCAACAACCAAGTAACACAGACAGAACTCCTTAGCCTCAAGGGAAAACCATCAGCTAGATGAATAAAATGCTGCTGACAGTGTGCAACTTAAGTGATTGCTGAGATATTTTATGTTGTTTACAAAGCATTACAAATTTAATAGTTACTGTGTTTACTGTGACTTATAAAATTTGGTTTAAGACCTAGAACCTAAAGAATGCTACCACTATAAAAATAGTTTTGTGCTGAAGAGTTTGCCATTATACTTCTTTCATAATCCTTACATTCCAGAGTTATGAACATCTGTTTGAAATATGAGGACATAATTTGATTATGTGAAAAGGCTTAGGCTCTTCCCACTGGAAGATATAAAGTGCATTGGAAGTTGATGTGCAAACTTCCTGAGCTCGATTGGAGTGAATGAGTTAAGTGACTAAAAATGAGCAAGTGTTAGCAACAACCCCAAAATGCAATTACTGCCTGTGCACAGCATCTCTGTTGGTTTAATTTACTCAGTTGCCTTTTAGCATTATTTTCTTTCTGGAGAATTCTGTTTGTGTTCTGAAATGTTATCTTTAGAAACAAAATACATAGTTCATTCTACTAGTACTGTAACCTTTAATGATTCAAAGGCTCATAGGTAGCTACTAGCCTTGTGGTTCAGAACACCACTGAAGATCCTAGCACTACTTCCAAAATGCCTCAGAGCACTGTTTGATTAAGTGACTTGCTCAGACTCAAAGAGTAGGTACAAGGAAGCTGAGAGACCTGAACCCTGGACTACAGGAAGCAGAGTGTTAATAGTGCATAGCCGTAATCCTATGGATTAACTGAGAAACTCTCCAGATAATTAACAGGAAAGCTATATATTATTTTTATCTTAAAAACATGCAAACACTGTCCTAGACTTGTCACATTCTTGGGTAAAAGAAAGCCAAGGTGTTCTGTATGTCTTTATATTACAATGTATGGGGATATTCAATCCCACTTTTAGGCCTTCCACCCATAAACAATACTTTTTCCAGATTCAGTGTTGTACCTTGAGGTTATAAACATATTCTTGAGATCTCACATTTCAGTGCATGAAGGCTATGAGATAGTGTCTCTCATTTTAATGCCTACCTGCAACTTTAGAAAACCAGACATCTTTGCAGGTCCTGAAAACTGGATCTTTTCTCATACTGGAGATATAGAACTCATTACCTATGGCTGTAACAAGATAACACAGGACAGACGACTACAAAATGGCAAGTGATGTGGCCATTATCTTCTCAGAGTAGCTCTGAAAGGGAAAGTCAATAGTGAAACCAGTAAGCACTTACTTGGGAACTCAAGTTAACACTTCTCAACTTCAAGTCATCTGCATGTAAGCTTTAGTCAGCTTGACCATCGGTGTACAGTGCTGACAATGAAGATAGGTATAGCATGTGCACCTCTCAAGAGCCACTAATCATCCACCAGACAGAAGATGGGTACCAGTCTGAACTCTTGGTAGTCAGAAAATACCAACTTTTCAAAGGGGATTTGGCAAAATGTAAGGACAGCTCAGGAAAGATGTACCTCCAGAAGGATACCTTGAGAAGGATGGAAATATCTACCCTCCACATCCTTTGCCTTCTCACAATGCTGTACAGTACTGGAATCATGAGAGGAATATTTCTGCTAAACCACTTTGCCAGTCACTTTATATCTGTTAAACTGCAAGGATTACCTTTCACCTTTCAGTCATTCAAAAAAGCCAAATGCAGAATTCTGAATTAGCCAACATACAGTTAAATGCCGTCTTTTGTTCACAGATGGCCAAGTAATTTGGTATTTACAATACAATTCCTACAGCTAATGGATGACAAACATATAGAAAATTACATACATCTATACTTTTATAAATTTGGTTTTAATGCAGTATTTTTTTTTAAGTAGGAAAAATATATATAGCTGATTTTTCTGAATTTATTTTGGAACTACTTGAAATGACTAACAATGAATGTGTTCTAATTTGGGACCAAATGCTATTTACTAATAAGTGGCACAGCAATGGAAGCCATGTTTACTGCCACGTATGCGATATTTTACGGGGTATTTTGAAGTCAAATATATAGTTACGAAAATAAATTTTATTAAGATTAGAAATGTGGAGAAGATACTTTGATGACTGTTGATATTTGTGGACAGGAACAATGGATGAACTGAAACATTTATTGGTGTACCTTAATAATAATCAAATGGAAATATAATGTACATATCCAGTGGATTTGTTTAATTGTAACTTTTTGGATATCATGGTCACCAAGATAATTGATGGATCAGTTAATATTACCCTCTACAAAATCACATAAATGCAGTATTGTCTGCATTTAGTTGTTACCCACAGCAAAAGTACAGTTTTGTACCTACCATAGATGTAGATGTTCCGAGTGTATACCCTGTTGCAGTCATCACACTTGGGTTATCCTGTCGTCAGGCGGTCCCGCAGTCGGCCTGAATTCCAAAGTCTTGGTCTGGCGTCGGTTCCTGTCGCTTCTTCCCTGATGTCAGTGCCCCAGGGGTATATAAGAGGCATCCAATGCCATTTTCTTCAGTTTTTCTTGCCCCAGATGTCAGGTGCCCCCCCAAAAGGTGGTCAGTAGATAGTACCAATAATAAAAGTTTGGCACAAACAAAACATCCCTCCAGCTATAAGCAAATACACCACAAAGGTTGCATCAGATTTTAAGGTATTGAAAGGTTTCAGTTAGGTCAGAGGGGATGGAGGGAGGGTAACCTGGACTGCAGCAGGGTATATACTCGAACATCTACATTTATGGTAGGTACAAAACTGTACTATGTTCATCGTGTTACCCTGCTGCAGTCATCACACTTGGGTAGAATCCCAAAGCTAAGGATGGGAGGTGGAGTCAAACAGGGTTAGAGGAGGCTAGAAGGCCCTCCAAAACTGCAGTGGCGAAGCCAGCTCTAGTCTTAGAGTAAAGTGGTAAGCGATAGTGTTTGGTGAAGGTGTGTACTGAACTCCAAGTTGTAGCTTCCAGAATATCCTTGGTTGGCACCCCCCTGAGGAAGGCTGTAGAAGTAGCTGCTGCCCTGGTGGAGTGGGGCCTTATGCTAGCAGGAACTGGTTTTCCATGATGGGTGTAGCAAAACCGTATGCAATGTCCTATCCATTTGGAAACGGTCTGTTTTGAAATAGCTGAGTTGAAAAAATTGCTCGAAACCACCACGAGATAAATCCAAGGACATTTAATGATAAAAACAAAAACAGAAACAAGCGCTTTCATGCAATAAAATTGCGCTTCCTCAGGTTACAATCTCAATAAAATTTCATTACCCTTTTATACTAAATCATTAAATACAATCAATTAATTAATTCAGGAATCAGCACATTGTTAAGATGAAATTTCATCAAAATTCATATTAGCAACCTAAAATTCCGTTTAAAAACTGAATGAAGCATTTATAATGTTTATATACTCAATAATTTCCACACTTTTAAAATTTCATCAGCAGACTAACCCAAAAAATATACATAAAGTGCATAAAGTATCAATAATTGATGGAGGTATACCTCGTTGATTATAATTGAGGAAGTTGTGCCCATATTTGGAAGGAAGCTTGCTTAAGGTATAACATACTCATAAATCTTGTTAACAAGTTAGAGCATCAACATTATTACTTTACAACAGATATAATGCAAGGCATAAAGCCAAAGTATTAATTATAATTGTCATTAACAGTTCAGTTACCACAGAACAGTAAGTTGTCTGAAAGCACGCAATACGCGTGCAAACAGACAAAACAAAAATCCTGACATCATCATCTGGGTAATACTATCAGCATAAATATAGCAACAATATTGCATGTTGTTACCAGTCAAACCATGACAATAATGTCATATCCAGTAAGACAAATTACGTGCAGATTGCATTAGATAAAATGATAAAACATGATAGATAAGGAGACAAAACGGCCAATCCCAAGCCATTAGGCTCACAGCACACAGTGCTTACAAGCTTCATTTCGTCTTCAATGGACGCTATTCTCTATTCACAATGAAGCCTTAAATATTCATATGATCAAAGATATGAATAAGCCGATCGATGGCATAAAAAATATGTATAGATAGAGAGGCATAAAATAGCCAATCTGAGGGATAACAATTTACAAAAAACAATCAAGTAGCAAGATATGCAAAAAATTATTTGCAAGAAATCATTAATCATAGACAATTTCTACTTGAAAAAATTATTATCACACCAAAGATCAACACCAAATAGTATCATTAGAGGCACGTTGACTAATCAGATCCAGATTAGTATTATAGCCACAATAATAATATATAATAATTAGAGTCTATGTGCATGAGATATAAATATATAAATGAATAATACAGAGAAATACATGAAAATTTCCTCATGTCAGCATCATCAAATAGATAAAGGTAAAAACCAAGATCATGAGGCAGTTTAGATCCGGGCAATTCCTTACAATGCAAGGTGCCCAAACAGATAGCCAAACATCTTCATAAATTAGAATAAATAGCAGTGCATTGTGATGAAAATGCTAACTGTAAAAATAATACAGTATACGTAACTAACATAGTAAAAGGAAAATAATATTGAATAGTATAAAGCACAGAAGCTCTTATTATGGTGAATCACCCTGTTCAAGTCTTTGATCTCAAGGGTGAAGTCCTGGATACAGGACATCCACGATATAGCACATAATGAAAGTTCTCACTATAAAGCACAATAAGATAAATCAGCTAAGTGGGTCCTGACAAGGCTGGTCGAAGATTAACCACAGTGTTCAAGCCAGGTGGTATGTGGGCTTTAAGTCTCAGGATCCACCTTAGCTCAAAGGTTTCTAAGGTGTTCATGTGATCACCCTCCCTCCTATTATGGTCTATGATTTGCAAGACCTGAAACATAAAACTGTGTTTGGGGTGAGCAAAACAATGCAGAGCCAGTGCATTGGTGGAGTTATTCCTTCTTATGTTGTAAACATGATCGTATATCCGATCCCTTAATCTTCGTGAAGTCAGCCCCACGTAGTAACTGTCACACAAGTTACAGGTGGCTAAATAGACAACATTTCTGGTATTACAATTTGCATAAAACATGGAGGTTACTCTTAATTCAGCACCCGGGGGGGTAAAACCACACTTCTTGGTGATATACCCACAAAGGGAGCATTTTCCACATGGAAAAGTACCTGTTTTTAATTGAGACCTAACATCAGTAGGTGTAATAACTAATTTTTCTTTACATAAGAGCCTTTTGATGTTCATACAATTCATAAATCTAAAAGCTGGTTTCTCACTGACAAGTTCTAAGACAGCTGTATCTGATAGCAAGATCTTCCAATTATCTCTTACTATTTTAGTTAGGAATTGCACGTCACTAGTATATTTTATATCATATTGTATTTTATTGGTCATATTTTTGGTGGAAGTATAAGATTTAAAAAACTTTTTTGCCTGAAACTTAGTATTGTCAAGCATGGATTTCATCACGTCATTGATCAATTCCAAAGGGTAACCCCTATCCATAAAAAGTTTCTTCTGAAGGTCAATTAAATTAAGGGCATCCGATTTATCACTACATATTTTAAATATCCTACCCATCTGGTTCTTTATTATGTTCCGGAAGATGTGACGCGGATGTAGGCTATCATAATGGAGGATCCCATTCCTCCAGCAAGATTTTCTATGAAGAGTAGTTGCTAGCTCACATCGGATGTCTTTATTAATAGTGATATCTAAAAAATTTATACTATCCTTAGAAAATTCATAACTAAACTTAAAAAATGAAGTAGTGCTATTCATATGACTTATGAACGAAGAAAGACTAATTTCGTCCCCATTCCATAATACTAATATGTCGTCTACAAAGCGTCTGTATAGAACGACATTTGCAAACCTAGGATCATTAAAAATGTGCTCCTTTTCCCATTCAAAAACAACAAGATTAGCATATGCATTAGCACAGGGGGTGCCCATGGCCACCCCCCATGTTTGTGCATATGTCAAGTTGTCATATAAGAAAACATTGTTGTTCAGGACAAGGTCCAACAAACAGCAAACATTCATAACTTCACCATTATCAATGTTTAATCGTGTCATATGAGATCTTATTGCATTTAAACCATAATCATTGGGAATGTTGGTAAAGAGGCTCTCAATGTCTAGTGTTACTAGCAAGGTTTTATCTGTTATTTTATCTTTTACCATGTTCATTTTCAAATCATCTAACAGTCTAAAAGAGTCAAGTAAAATAGTAGGTACTTTATTAACAAGTGCTCCCAATCTAGTTTGTATGTATAGAGATGCGTTTTGAGTTACCCAATGGTCACCCGATACAATGGGACGCAAAGGGGGTGGATGCTTGCCCTTATGCAACTTGGGCAAACCTTTGATAATCGGAATCAAAGGAAATTCTATCATCAAAAAATCATACACACACTTGTCAATGGATCTAGTCATTAGCATGTCATACAGTGTATCATGGACATACTGTACTATAGATCCTATACGCAATCTATCAATTTTCTTATATGCAGTGTCATTGCTCAACATATTTAACATTAATTGATGATAAAAAACAGCATCCATCGCTACAATCCCCCCTCCTTTATCTGCTGGCTTAAAAACAAGCTTAGGATCATTACATAAAGCTTTTAGCTCAGAACTTTCTTCCATATTTAAATTAATAAAGATGTTCTTTTTCTCTTGACTATCATAATAATGGTAAAAGTCCCGTTCACAAGTTTTCAAAAAGCAATCAACAGTATGTACGAGCGGGGGCATAAAGGTGCTTTTTCTCCTACAAACAAAATTGTTCCATTGGTTGTCCATTGGATTAGGTAAATTATCTTTAAACAGCATCTTAAGGGAAAGTTTCCTACAAAACTTTCGTAACCCTATTAAAGTATCAGCTATATTACTATGCTGGGAAGGAATAAAGGACAAGCCCTTGTTCAAAATATTTGATTCATTCAATGTAAAAGACCTAGATGACAAATTAAAAAACAAACAGTTCAGACTTTCATTCTTCTTCTCTGCTCCGACGCTTCCCCCGATAGCTTCCTTTTTCCTCTCCCCCGGCTGTTGGAGCGAGCACGTACTGCCTCTTTGTATGGAAGGGGAAAATTTAAAGGCATGGGCGCCATAAACTTGCCACTCATACTGGCTACTTTGGGTTTTGCACCCAGTGCATGCTGATGAGTCAATCCCTGCTGATTGCAGGGTAAAGAAGGGGTGGGTGTATCAAGCAAAGTAGACGTTTCAGCTATAACATTGCCCACTTGCAATCCAGTGTCAGTCATATCGCTTTGTGCAGCCATAGCGTCTTTGCTAGCGGAACCAGAAGAAATCTCCGCTTGACCAAGATGTGCTTTATTATTAATAATTGGGCTAGATCTTGGCCATACAAAGATACGCCCGAGACAGAAATCCTCACAGTCCCGTTTCAATTTTCTAATTTTTATTTGCTCAAGTTTACTGCTGTATAAAGACAACTGCCTGTTCATAGCTTGTATTTTTGTTTTGCAAAACTCAGTCTGATAGGTTATAGTGAGTAAATTATATTGCTCCTCTACCTTAGTTAGAAGCTCCGCTTCCAGCGGTGTGAAGTAGTCCAATAGAAGTTGAATGTACTTGTTCCCAAAATCGATATTCAATTTCTGCCATTGCCGAAGTAACTCAGGGTGGCTATCCCCATAAGTCGGCATGCACAAGACACGCATGCCGCGGGGGATAACTTTGAAGTGCAGGCATGCTTGCAGGTGCCTTCTCTGCCAGACAAGCCTATGCAGGCGATAAAGATCATTTTCTAAAGCTCTCAGGCTTCCAAAAAACTCATACATATTCTCATTGGTGCTAGATGGACTCTTATAAGCTTCACCATTCATATCCATGTATAGCAGCGGATTATCCTTCTGATAAAAAAGGCAGTTCCAGTTCTCATTAGGCATAGTACTCACTGGGTTGTAGTCTAGCTCAATATTCTGTGCATCCATCATGTGAAGACCGGTTAAGCACAAAAACAAGAAAGCCAGCTGCAAAAGACAATAACCGATCCTCCAAAGGTTTCTTGCATCAAAGGTAGAGGAACAAAGTTGAAAAAATTGCTCGAAACCACCACGAGATAAATCCAAGGACATTTAATGATAAAAACAAAAACAGAAACAAGCGCTTTCACGCAATAAAATTGCGCTTCCTCAGGTTACAATCTCAATAAAATTTCATTACCCTTTTATACTAAATCATTAAATACAATCAATTAATTAATTCAGGAATCAGCACATTGTTAAGATGAAATTTCATCAAAATTCATATTAGCAACCTAAAATTCCATTTAAAAACTGAATGAAGCATTTATAATGTTTATATACTCAATAATTTCCACACTTTTAAAATTTCATCAGCAGACTAACCCAAAAAATATACATAAAGTGCATAAAGTATCAATAATTGATGGAGGTATACCTCGTTGATTATAATTGAGGAAGTTGTGCCCATATTTGGAAGGAAGCTTGCTTAAGGTATAACATACTCATAAATCTTGTTAACAAGTTAGAGCATCAACATTATTACTTTACAACAGATATAATGCAAGGCATAAAGCCAAAGTATTAATTATAATTGTCATTAACAGTTCAGTTACCACAGAACAGTAAGTTGTCTGAAAGCACGCAATACGCGTGCAAACAGACAAAACAAAAATCCCGACATCATCATCTGGGTAATACTATCAGCATAAATATAGCAACAATATTGCATGTTGTTACCAGTCAAACCATGACAATAATGTCATATCCAGTAAGACAAATTACGTGCAGATTGCATTAGATAAAATGATAAAACATGATAGATAAGGAGACAAAACGGCCAATCCCAAGCCATTAGGCTCACAGCACACAGTGCTTACAAGCTTCATTTTGTCTTCAATGGACGCTATTCTCTATTCACAATGAAGCCTTAAATATTCATATGATCAAAGATATATATTATTTTTATCTTAAAAACATGCAAACACTGTCCTAGACTTGTCACATTCTTGGGTAAAAGAAAGCCAAGGTGTTGTGTATGTCTTTATATTACAATGTATGGGGATATTCAATCCCACTTTTAGGCCTTCCATCCATAAACAATACTTTTTCCAGATTCAGTGTTGTACCTTGAGGTTATAAACATATTCTTGAGATCTCACATTTCAGTGCATGAAGGCTATGAGATAAAGTCTCTCATTTTAATGCCTACCTGCAACTTTAGAAAACCAGACATCTTTGCAGGTCCTGAAAACTGGATCTTTTCTCATACTGGAGATATAGAACTCATTACCTATGGCTGTAACAAGATAACACAGGACAGATGACTACAAAATGGCAAGTGATGTGGCCATTATCTTCTCAGAGTAGCTCTGAAAGGGAAAGTCAATAGTGAAACCAGTAAGCACTTACTTGGGAACTCAAGTTAACACTTCTCAACTTCAAGTCATCTGCATGTAAGCTTTAGTCAGCTTGACCATCGTGTACAGTGCTGACAATGAAGATAGGTATAGCATGTGCACCTCTCAAGAGCCACTAATCATCCACCAGACAGAAGATGGGTACCAGTCTGAACTCTTGGTAGTCAGAAAATACCAACTTTTCAAAGGGGATTTGGCAAAATGTAAGGACAGCTCAGGAAAGATGTACCTCCAGAAGGATACCTTGAGAAGGATGGAAATATCTACCCTCCACATCCTTTGCCTTCTCACAATGCTGTACAGTACTGGAATCATGAGAGGAATATTTCTGCTAAACCACTTTGCCAGTCACTTTATATCTGTTAAACTGCAAAGATTACCTTTCACCTTTCAGTCATTCAAAAAAGCCAAATGCAGAATTCTGAATTAGCCAACATACAGTTAAATGCAGTCTTTTGTTCACAGATGGCCAAGTAATTTGGTATTTACAATACAATTCCTACAGCTAATGGATGACAAACATATAGAAAATTACATACATCTATACTTTTATAAATTTGGTTTTAATGCAGTATTTTTTTTTAAGTAGGAAAAAATATATATAGCTGATTTTTCTGAATTTATTTTGGAACTACTTGAAATGACTAACAATGAATGTGTTCTAATTTGGGACCAAATGCTATTTACTAATAAGTGGCACAGCAATGGAAGCCATGTTTACTGCCACGTATGCGATATTTTATGGGGTATTTTGAAGTCAAATATATAGTTACGAAAATAAATTTTATTAAGATTAGAAATGTGGAGAAGATACTTTGATGACTGTTGATATTTGTGGACAGGGACAATGGATGAACTGAAACATTTATTGGTGTACCTTAATAATAATCAAATGGAAATATAATGTACATATCCAGTGGATTTGTTTAATTGTAACTTTTTGGATATCATGGTCACCAAGATAATTGATGGATCAGTTAATATTACCCTCTACAAAATCACATAAATGCAGTATTGTCTGCATTTAGTTGTTACCCACAGCAAAAGTACAGTTTTGTACCTACCATAGATGTAGATGTTCCGAGTGTATACCCTGTTGCAGTCATCACATTTGGGTTATCCTGTCGTCAGGCGGTCCCGCAGTCGGCCTGAATTCCAAAGTCTTGGTCTGGCCGGTTCCTGTCGCTTCTTCCCTGATGTCAGTGCCCCAGGGGTATATAAGAGGCATCCAATGCCATTTTCTTCAGTTTTTCTTGCCCCAGATGTCAGGTGCCCCCCCAAAAGGTGGTCAGTAGATAGTACCAATAATAAAAGTTTGGCACAAACAAAACATCCCTCCAGCTATAAGCAAATACACCACAAAGGTTGCATCAGATTTTAAGGTATTGAAAGGTTTCAGTTAGGTCAGAGGGGATGGAGGGAGGGTAACCTGGACTGCAGCAGGGTATATACTCGAACATCTACATTTATGGTAGGTACAAAACTGTACTATGTTCATCGTGTTACCCTGCTGCAGTCATCACACTTGGGTAGAATCCCAAAGCTAAGGATGGGAGGTGGAGTCAAACAGGGTTAGAGGAGGCTAGAAGGCCCTCCAAAACTGCAGTGGCGAAGCCAGCTCTAGTCTTAGAGTAAAGTGGTAAGCGATAGTGTTTGGTGAAGGTGTGTACTGAACTCCAAGTTGCAGCTTCCAGAATATCCTTGGTTGGCACCCCCCTGAGGAAGGCTGTAGAAGTAGCTGCTGCCCTGGTGGAGTGGGGCCTTATGCTAGCAGGAACTGGTTTTCCATGATGGGTGTAGCAAAACCGTATGCAATGTCCTATCCATTTGGAAACGGTCTGTTTTGAAATAGCCTTTCCTTGTGATGCTGTAGCATAGGATACAAAAAGCTGGTCAGATTTTCTGAAAACCTTAGTTTTATCCAAGTAGTAACGTAGTTGTCTGTGAATGTCCAAGGAATGCAGGAGTCTTTCTCCTTTGTTCTGTGGATTTGGAAAGAAGGTGGGTAAATGGATGGTTTGATTTAGAGCCACACTGGATACCACCTTTGGCATAAAGGAGGGGTTAGTTCATAGAGAAACTCTGTCTTGATGAAAAATGAGGAAAGGCTCTACTGCCATTAGTGCCTGTAACTCTGAGACTCTTCTGGCTGAAGTAATTGCTAGCAGCAGGGCAGTCTTCCATGATATAAACTTTAAGTCAGCTGAGAAAGCTGGCTCAAAAGGTGGCAGCGTAAGTTTTTCCAGAACAAAATTGAGGTTCCAAGTTGGTGTTGACGCTCTCCTGGGAGGCCTAATATTTTTGGCCCCTCTGAGATACTGCCTTAGTAGTGGATGTGAAAATAAGGGAGGATCCGTGTTGTAGTGAGCTGAAATAGCTGAGGCGTGGATTTTAATAGATGAAAAAGAAAGTCATTTGTGTAACATCTCAGTTAAATATTGTAGAATCTGAGGTATATCCGGCTGAAGGGTATTTTGGCCTTTAGCTTGGTTCCAGGCGCAAAATCTTTTCCATTTGTCTGAGTAGGCTTTTCTGGTGCTGGGCCTCCTGGCCTCCAGAATAACATCCATAACAGCTTGTGAAAGAGGAGTTGGCTGGTTGCTTAGGTGATTTGCCATGCAGCCAAATTTAAGGTTTTGAGCTGGCTGTGTAGGAATCTGACTGCCTTGCTGTGTGAGCAGATGAGAAATTTGTGGTAAAATCCATGGTGGGCCCTGGGCCATGTTCCTTAGCAGTGGGTACCAGTGCTGGCATGGCCAGTCTGGGGCAATGAGTATCATTCGGGGTCTCTCCATCCTGACTTTCAGCAGCACCTTTGTGAGAAGGGGCAATGGAGGAAAGGCATATACTGTCAGCTTTTTCCAACTGAATGAGAGTGCGTCCACTTTCCAAGCTTGTGGGTGGAATGTCCTTGTGCAAAATTTTTGAAGTTGGTAGTTTTGGGGGTTGGCAAACAGATCTATGTCTGGGCGTCCCCATTTTTGAGTTATCATTGCAAATACATGTGGATCCAGTTTCCACTCGTGGGGATCCATGATGTCTCTGCTTAGGTCGTCTGCCAATGTGTTCTATTTTCCTGGCAGGAATTGAGCTTGTAATTGAACTTGGTAAGCCAGTGCTGTGTTCCACAAGGTCATTGCTTGCCTGCATAGAGGGTAGGAGTGTGTCCCCCTTGTTTGTTTATGTACCACATTACTGTGGTGTTGTCTGTCCTTATTATAAGTTGTCCTGGATGTAAGAGGTCCTTGAAGGCTGCCAGGGCATTCTGTACAGCTAGCATTTCTTTTTGACTGATGTGCAGATTCCTTTGATTTACAGTCCATATGCCTTGAAAGCACCGTCCTGCCATGTGTGCCCCCCAGGCATAGTCCGATGCATCTGTTGTCATAGTTTGCCTGGTTGGGGGTAAGGTGAAAGGCTGACCCTTGTTGAGGTGACATGCCTGGGACCACCATAGAAACTCCTGTTGAAGGCAGGGAATGAGAGGTATCACTGTTTCCAAGCTGTGGCTGTGTTGAGTCCATACGCTTTTTAGGTACCATTGTAATTTCCTCATATGCAGTTTTGCAAATGGTATTAGTAGTATGCAAGATGCCATGAAGCCCAGAATTTTTCTTGCAGGGATTTGGGTCTTTGTTGCCATTATTTTGTTGCCATTATTTTGAAGTATTGAGTTAGCTGTAGTTGTTTGTCTGGCGTCAGGTAAGCCATCTGGGCTATTCAAGCTGGCACCCAGGAATGTCATATTTTGTGAGGGCACTAGTTTTGATTTCTTTTCGTTTACTGTGTACCCTAGGCAACTTAGAAGGTGTTTTACAAAAGTCAGATGTTGTAAGAGAATGTCCTTGCTTTCTGCATCGATGAGGCAGTCGTCCAGGTATGGGTATATTTGAATTCCTCTTTGTCTGCAGTATGCAATTACTGGTGCCAGGCATTTTGTGAAGACCCTGGGCGCAGTAGATAAGCCAAAGGGCAGTGCAGAGAATTGGTAATGGGTTGAACCTGCAATGAAACTGAGGTATCTTCTGCAATTTTGTCTGACAGGGACATGCAGGTATGCCTCCTTGAGGTCCAACGTTACTAACCAAGCTTTCTTGCCCAACATGGGAAGAAGCTGCTGTAGTGTTAGCATCTTGAATTTGGGTACTTGCAAGAAGGTGTTTAGAATTGAAAGGTCCAGAATTGGTCTCCATGCATTGTCCTTTCTGGGGACTAGAAAGAGCCTTGAGTAAAATCCTTGGCCTTGCTCCTGTGTATGTACCAGCTGAATGGCTCTCGTCCATGAGAGCTGTAATTTGTTTTTGTGTCTCTGCCCATTGATTTTGTGGCAGGTTTGGCATTCCTTTTATCCTTGGCAAGGTGTGGAAATGGAATCTGTATCCTTGTGAGATAATGTCTAGGACCTATTTGTTCTTTGTGACGATGCGCCAGTTGTCTGTAAAAAATGTTAATTTTCCTCCCAAAGGAGCTGCCAAGAGAGTTTTGCTTGGCAGTTTGAGGTTTAAGTCATTGTGTTTGCTTTCTAGTAATTTGGGACCTGTCTTCTCCTCCCTTCTGTGTTGCAGTGCCCCATTGGCGAGGTTTGTAAGGGATTTGTGCTTGTCCTCTGCCCCTTGGGCGTCTGTATTTACCCCTCTGTGGACTGTCAGAAACTGGAAAAGACCAATTTTTTGTTGGCCAATTTCTGCTGAAGCGTGGGGGTTGTACCTGTAAGAAATCTTTGACCGTCTGCATAGATTTTGCCTTATCCTCCATTTTCTTTAAAACCTCTTCTGCTTTAACCCCAAATAAGACATCCTGCTGTAAGGGTGCATCTAGTAACTTTGCTTTAACATGATCAGGCAGAGTTTGTTCCTTTAACCAAGCATGCCTATGTATAACAGAACCAGTAACAGCTGCTCTACAGGAAGCTTCCAAGGAATCAAATCCACATTGTAAAGTATGTTTGCCCACCTGTTCAGCTGCATGTAACAGATCCTGCATTTCCTTGAATTCAGACTGTTGAGGGTGCGTGCTCATCTTTTGTTTTATTTGAGACATTAGGAATTGCTGGTACTTCAGCATGTGAAATTGACAACTTAGTGCTCTCATAGCTAGAGTAGCTGAGGTGTAAACATTCTTCCCCCACCTATCTAGTGCTCTGGAGTCCCTTTCAGAGGGTACAGGATTTTTAGCCATAGAAGCCTTAGCCCCTTTGGGACCCTGGGAGATTGTCTCTGGGTCAGCAACAGGGCTTTTGTAAAGGAATTTGTGTGAGTCAGGCACTCTATAATATCTCTCTGGTTTGGCTGGAGCAGGAGGCAGAGAATCTGGATTTAGACTAGATTCTAAGTAAACCTCATCCACAATGTCTAAAACTGGAGGGATAGCAAGTGGTCTATGCTGGGGGAGTGAAAGAAACTCTCGGAGCCTTTTCTTTGAGTCGGAGTAGTCCTGACCTTCCCAGTGGAAATGTTCCCTCATGGTATATGTAAGGTTTCCCCAAAGGAATAGTCTTCAGGGGGAGATGCTGAGGGAATGGAATCTTCAGCATCAGAATCTTTATAAGGGGGAAAGGAGTAATCCTGTTCCTCAGAGGAGCCTGAGGAAATAGACACTTGATCAGAAGAGGCATAATCCTCCTCTTGTCTAGGCCTTTTGTTTGGGGGGGGGGGGGGGTTGGGAAAGTACAGTTTTGTACCTACCATAAATGTAGATGTCCGAGTGCTCATACAGCTGCAGATGGGTTATCCTGCCGTCAGGTGGGTCCTCGGTCGGCCGAATTCCAAAGACTAGGTCCGGCATCGGTTGTCGTCACTTCCTCCCTGACGTCAGTGCAGCAGGGGTATAAAAGAGGCAGCCGACGCCATTTTCTTCAGTTTTTCTTGCCCCAGATGTCAGGTGCCCCCAGAAGGAAGGCAAACATAATGTTATGCAAAAATGCAATGTTGATAAATCAAAAACAGTAGTTGCAAGCAAATACATCATAAAAGAGTACCCCAAAATGTTATATGAAAAGGGTTCGTCATAAGGCCTGTCCTAAGAGGGGTTGGAGGGAGGGAAACCTGGACTGCAGCTGTATGAGCACTCGAACATCTACATTTATGGTAGGTACAAAACTGTACTATGTTCATCGTGCATACAGCTGCAGTCATAACAGATAGGTAGAATCCCAAAGCTAAGTAAGGGTGGTAGGCACTAAGTGGAACTAGGAGGGGCTAGGATGCCCTGCAGGACTGCTGTGGTAAAGCCCGCTCTAGATTTAGAGTATAGTGGGAGGTGATAGTGCTTGGAGAAAGTGTGCAGTGAACTTCAGGTGGCTGCTTCCAAAATATCCTTGGTAGGGACCCCCCCTGAGGAAGGCTGCAGAGGTAGCTGTGGCTCTGGTGGAGTGGTATCTGATGCATGCAGGCACAGTTTTTCCATGAAATGAGTAACAAAAGCGTATGCAGTGGGCTATCCATTTTGAAATTGTCTGTTTGGAAATAGCCTTTCCTTGAGCACCTGCAGCATAGGACACAGAGTTGCTCAGATTTCCTGAATGTCTTTGCCCCGTCCAAATAATAACGAAGTTGTCTGTGAATGTCCAAGGAATGTAGTAGTCTTTCCCCTTTGTTTTGTGGATTAGGGTAAAAGGTAGGCAAGTGGATAGTCTGATTCAAAGCTACACCGGATACTACCTTTGGCATAAAGGTAGGGTTGGTTCGTAAGGAAACTCTGTCCTGATGGAAAATGATGAGTGGTTGCACAGCCATGAGGGCCTGTAGCTCCGAAACCCTGAGAGCTGAGGTGATAGCCAGAAGAAAGGCTGTTTTCCATGACAAGTACTGTAACTCTGATGAAGAAGCTGGCTCGAAGGGAGGAAGGGTCAGCTTTTCCAATACGAAGTTGAGGTCCCAAGCAGGGACTGGTAGTTTCCTTGGGGGTTTTATATTCTTTGCCCCTCTAAGGAACTGCCTTAAGAGAGGATGAGAGAATAAAGGAGGATCTGTGTTGTATTGTGCAGAAATGGCTGAAGCGTGGATCTTGATGGAGGAGAAGGAAAGTCCATTGTTTAACATCTCAGCTAGGTGCTGTAAAATTTGAGGTATATTTATTACCCAAGGATTCTGTCCCTTCTTTTGATTCCAGGCACAAAATCGTTTCCATTTGGTGGAGTAGGCCTTTCTAGTAGAAGGTCTTCTGGCCTCCAAGATGACATCCTGCACCTCCTTGGAGAGGAGAAACTGTTGGGAAATCAAGGAATTCCCCATGCAGCTAGATTTAGAGTTTTGAGATGGCTGTGAAGAGTTTTGTAGTTGTGCTGGGACAACAAAAGAGGGACTAGAGGTAGGATCCATGGTGGGGAATGTGTCAGGCTCTTCAGGAGCGGATACCAGTGTTGCCTTGGCCAGTCTGGAGCAATGAGAATCATTTTCGGCCTCTCTGCTCTGGCTTTTAATAGAACTTTGGGCAGCAGAGGAAGAGGCGGGAGGCCATAGACTGTCAATGTTGCCCAATTGAAGGAAAGTGCGTACACTTTCCAGGCCTGTGGATGACAGGTCCTTGAACAAAATTTTTTCAACTGGCAATTTCTGTGGGTAGCAAAGAGATCTATGTCTGGCTGTCCCCATGCCTGAGTTATCTTTGTGAAAATTTGAGGATGCAACTTCCATTCGTGTGGATCTGTCATATTTCTGCTTAGGTTGTCTGCCAGTGTGTTTTCCTTCCCTGGCAGGAATTGTGCCTGTAGTTGAATTTTCAATTCCAGTGCTGTGTTCCATAGGGTCATGGCTTGCCTGCACAGGGGGTATGAATGAGTTCCCCCCGTTTGTTTATGTACCACATCACTGTGGTGTTGTCTGTCCTTATCAATAGCTGGCCTGGATGCAGTAGGTCTTTGAAGGTCATAATAGCCTTTTGCACGGCTAGCATTTCCTTTTGGTTGATGTGAAGGAGCTTCTCTTTTCGTGCCCATTTTCCCTGAATGCACTGATCTGTCGTGTGCTCCCCAGGCGTAGTCTGAGGCGTCTGTTGTGATGATTTGAGTTGCTTGAGGTACACAGAAAGGAAGACCTATGTTTCTTTGGCAAGCTTGAGCCCACCACATAAATTCCTTTTGAAGGCATGGAATGAGTGGTATAATTGCTTCCAAGCTGTGGCTGTGTTGAGACCATAAGTTTTTAGGTACCATTGAAGTTTCCTCATATGCAGCTTTGCACATGGGATAAGTAGGATGCAAGATGCCATGAATCCCAGAGCCTGCAGGACTTTCCTTGCAGTTAGCCTGGTGTAAGCTGCCATTTTTCTGAAGTATTGAGACAGTTGCCCTTGCTTGTCTGGCGTGAGGTAGGCCATCTGGGTGGTTGTATCCAAGTTGGCACCCAGGAAAATTATTTGTTGAGAGGGTATTAGTTTTGATTTCTTTTTGTTGACTGTGTATCCCAGGAATTTCAACAGTTTTATTACAAACGCCAGGTGCTGCAGTAGTATGTCCTTGCTGTCCGCTTGGATCAGGCAGTCATCCAGATATGGGTAGATCTGTATCCCTTGTAGTCTGCAGAAGGCGATTACTGATGCCAGGCATTTCGTAAACACTCTGGGCACAGTAGATAAGCCAAAGGGCAATGCAGAGAATTGGTAATGGGTTGAACCTGCAAGAAATCTGAGGTATCTTCTGCAATCTTGTCTGATAGGGACATGCAGGTATGCCTCCTTGAGGTCCAATGTTACCAGCCAAGACTCCTTGCCCAGCATGGGAAGAAGCTGCTGTAATGTGAGCATCTTGAATTTTGGCACCTGTAGATATGTGTTTAGGATGGATAGGTCTAAGATAGGTCTCCAATCTTTGTCTTTCCTTGGTACCAGGAATAGTCTGGAATAAAACCCTTGACCTTGTTCTTTTGCAGGTACCTCTTGAATTACTTTCATGTCCATGAGAGCTGAAATTTGTTTTTGTGCCTCTGCCCTTTGATTTTGTGGCAAGTTTGGCATGCCTCTCATTTTTGGAAGGGTGTGAAAGTGGAACCTGTAGCCTCTGTCTATAATGTCCAGAATCCATTTGTCTTTTGTAACAATATGCCAATTTTTTCAGAATAATGTCAGTTTTCCGCCCAAAGGTGCTGCCATTAAAGCTTTGCTTGGCAGGTGTAGGGGGAAGTCATTGTGTCTGTTTTCTAAAAGACTGTGATCTATCTTCTCCACCTCTTGGGGCTGGTGCTTGCCACTGTCTGGCTCTGAAAGATCCTTGAGGTTGCCCTCTACCCCTTGGATGCCTGTATCTGCCCCTTTGAGGTCTGTCTGTGGCTGGAAAGGACCAATTTTTTTGAAGGCCAGTTTCTGCTGAAACGTGGAGGCTGTACTTGCAGGAAATCTTTCACTGTTTGCATTGATTTCGCTTTTTCCTCCATTTTCTTTAGCACCTCCTCTGCTTTAACACCAAACAATACATCTTTTTGAAGAGGTGCATCTAATAATTTAGCTTTGACATGATCTGGTAAGGTTTGCTCTTTGAGCCAAGCATGCCTACGTATAACAGACCCCGTAACAGCAGCTCTACATGAGGCCTCTAAAGCATCAAAACCACACTGCAAGGTATGTTTACCTACTTGCTCTGCACCATGCAACAAATCCTGCAACTCTTTTAAATCTGGTTGTTCTGGTTGTGTCATTTTGCTTTTCAGCTGAGATATCAAAAACTGTTAATACTTTAACATATGGAACTGATAGTTTAATGCCCTCATGGTTAAAGTGGCCGAGGTGTACACCTTCCCCCCCCCACCTTTCTAAAGATCTGGAATCTCTCTCTGAAGGTAATGGGTTTTTAGCAGTAGATGCCTATAATTCCCTTGGGACCCTGTGAAATAGTTTCTGGGTCAGCAGTATGGCTTTTATATAGGAACTGGTGAGAATCAGGAACCCGGTAATACCTGTCTGGTTTAACAGGAGCTGGAGGCAAAGAATCAGGATTAAGGCTGGCTTCTGTGTACACATCATCCAATATATCTAAAACAGGAGGGATAGCCAGAGGCCTATGCTGGGGGAGCAGAAGAAATTCCCTGAGCCTTTTCTTGGAATCCGAGTAATCTTGGCCTTCCCAGTGAAAGTGTTCCCTCAATGTATGCAGGGTTTCCCCAATAGAGAAGTCCTCAGGGGGGGAGACCGAGGGAATAGACTCCTCTGCATCAGAGTCTTCGAATGGAGAATAGGCACAATCCTGGTCCTCAGATAGTTCTGAGGTAATAGAAGCTTGATCTGAGGAAGGGTAGTCTTCCTCTAATCTGGGCCTTTTGTCAGAGGGGTTGAGAACCCTGATAAGAGTAATCAAATCCTCAGCCATTTTAAGCATCTGTTTTTTAGGCATGGTGCCTTGAGAGGGTGTATGAGGAACCTGTTTTTGGTTTTCATGGCTGTTTTAGATTTAGTGAAGGCTTTAATAGAGAAGGAGGAAGGCCTGAAGACCCCTTGAGAAATGGCAGGCCTGTCTAAATTCTGAGTTTCCCCGCCAGGAGTGGCGTCTGTATCTGTAGTAGGAATGGGGGCCGAGGAGCCTGCGACCTCGGGTACTGAAGACACCGGTAATGCATTGTCATCGGTACTCAGGGCTGCGAGGCGCCTTGCTGAGTACCGGAGAACCGTAGTCGGCCTTAGCGTGGTATCAGTAGGTGGTGCGGACCTCGTATGCTGGTCCTTATCTTTGTGTTTTTTGCTCAAAACTGGAGTCGGAGTATCCGACGACATAATATAATAAAATTTTTGCCAAAAAAGTGAAGGGCGAACTCCGCCCGATGCTTAATAGTGCGCTTGTTGAATCTAGCACAAAAATGGCAGGCCGAGACGTCGTGGTCTGGGCCTAAGCAAGGTATACAGTAAGAGTGGAAATCCTTATGCGGTATTTGCTTCCCACATGAAATGCAATTATTAACTTTGTCTGACATCGGTCTGAGGCAAGAAAAGTTTCTAACGGGTACTTAGCTTTCAAGAAGCCTTCGCTGAAATACTTTCAGAATCTCAGGAGCTGGCCGACCGCACTCACTTAACTGCTTCTGCCGGCACCGCGCGGCAAGAAAGACTGGAGAAAATGGCGTCGGCTGCCTCTTTTATACCCCTGCCGCACTGATGTCAGGGAGGAAGCGACGACAACCGACGCCGGACCTAGACTTTGGAATTCGGCCGACCGAGGACCCGCCTGACGGCAGGATAACCCATCTGTTATGACTGCAGCTGTATGCACGATGAACATCCCCTGATTAAAAAAATCAAATCTTCAGCCATTTTAAGCATCTGTTTCTTAGGCATGGGGCCTTGAACTGGAGACCGATGTGCAGTCTTTTTTGGCTTTAGAGGAGTCTTAAGCTTAGCATAAGATTTTATGGTGACAATAGTCGGTCTGAAGACACCTTCTGTAACCGAAGGTGTTTCTGCAGCACCGGCTTCTCCTTCTGCAATGTTGTCGGTAGGACCTAAAGAAAATAGCTGCGTTGGCCTAGAACTCTCTGCTTGAGAATCCGAAGCGGTCTGGGGTTCCAATTCTGCGGTCACCAGGGCCTCACTGAAAACCGGAGAACCGGCGACCAGCCCAGCCGAGGCCTCGGAGTCTGGCTTGGATGTAGGCTGCCTGTCTTTATCTTTGCATTTTTTATACACGTCGGTAGTCGGATGCTCCGATGGCATAGTGTAATTAAATTTCCTACCGAAGTAGTGTCGTGCGAAATCAAAGCGTCGCTTTATAGTTCGCTTATTGAACCTAGCACAAAACCGACAACCAGTGACGTCGTGGTCTGGGCCTAGGCAAGTTATACAATAAGAATGAATGTCCTTATGAGGCATTTGCTTCCCACAAGAAATGCAATTGTTAACTTTTTCTGACATCGGACTGAGGCAAGAAAAGGTTCCCCAACGGGGTACTTAGCTTTGAAGATTTCGGACTGAAATTCGATTCGAAAATCTCAGGTGTCGGCCGACCGGCACTTGCGAACTGCTTCTGCTTCGGGCACCGTGCGGCAAGAAAGACTGAAGAAAATGACATCGGATGACTCTTGTATACCCCTGGCGCACTGACGTCAGGGAAGAAGCGACAGCAACTGACGCCGGACCGAGACTTTGGAATTCAGGCTGACTGCGGGACCGCCTGACGACAGGATAACCCAAGTGTGATGACTGCAGTAGGGTAACACGATGAACATCAATTAATAATATTCCATATTCTCAATGTTTGAGAAGAGCACACAATCAGGCGACATCAAGTACAAGAGGAATAAATGTATGATACATTCATAAAGGGGTATGATTCAAAGTTGGTTCAAAGAAGTGAGGAGGATGAGGTGGCAATCTAGCAAAGATCTAACTTATTACAGCATAAAAGGAAATTAAAACTAGAAATCAATCAGTGAGGTTGGTTACAACAGATGGGAATAACTCATTTCAGATTTGAAAGATATTTGGCAGTCACTGCTGCATACTTTCTAATGACAGTTTTTATTAAAAAGTTGTAGATTAAAACGGTATAACTACTTACAAAAGAGACATTGACAATTTTTCCTAGTTTTAAGAAAAAATGATAAGGTTGTTACTAGAAAGACAATAAAAGGCAGTTACCCATGTGGTACAGGTGTTAAAAAGAAGAAATGTTTTTTTACATTCCACTGACTGATTGTACTAGGAGTTCTAGTACTAATCAAATGGATTCCGACATGAGAACATCTAATTTAAAAGGGAGCAAATTATTTGTAACCATCTTTACGGTGAACACAAAGTATAGCAGACGGTTTAAACAAAACATGGGCATTCCTTTTTAGTGATAGGGTTGTATTAAACAAAGTAGGGGAAAACCCATTACTGTTTATAGAAAAGAGAGGGCAAGCAAAATTTACTTGGAAAGGAATGATAGTGCATTTTGTAACAACAATGGTTCTAGAACTATGGGTGCTGTCCCCAGTGTCCCTATATTTCTGTTAAAGATAGTTTTAAGGTAAGGAACCATTCTTATAAAATTCGGGGAGGGTTTTCATCTAATTCTAAGACAGTGGTATACTTGGCACCGTGCAGAGTTTGTCCAGAATTGTTTATTGGAAAAACTTCCAGGAAACTTAAGGAACATATTTATGAACACTTGGAGATTCAGAAGCAAAAATCCACCAACGCACTATTTAGACATACTGAAATGGAGAGCGACCACAGTTTCAGCATTTTAGTGATGACGCAGGTTCAGTTAGACCAACAAGGTTGTATTGTTCATAGGTAGGTACTAGGCTATCGGCCCTAGGGCCCATACAAGCCTAGCCAAAAAATGTACCCTGGCTTTCGCCACCCAAGAAAATAATTTTCCTGTGCCCCTGTCGAGCAGAGCCACAGAAGTGATCCCTGGGGTGAATTTCCCATTTCCCATCCAATCATCAAGATTTTTCTTCAAGAGTGCTAATGAGGAGCTCTGTTTGACATAGATAGGTAGTCTGTTCCAGAGTATGGGAAGTCTCTGGGACAGAAATATATCCCTCCAGCATGTTCTGTTTACTGTGGTGACATGGTTTAGGTCCCTAGAGCGTGTAGCTCGGAGGGATTGGGATTTCTTTAAGTGGAGCATGTCCAACAGCTCTGGGTTTGACATAGCTTTGTATGTTAGGCAGAGATCGCCCCTGAGTAGGCAATATGCAATGGAGTAAAGCTGCAGTTTTTTGAGACGGTCTGCATAGGGCATCTGTTTGAGGCCAGTAATCCTCTTTGTGAGGTATTTCTGTGGTCTTTCCAGTTGTTGTAGATGTCTTGTGAGGTACATACCAAAAGGGGCGTTGTACTCTATAATGGGTCTAATGAGTGATGAGTAGAGGGGAACAATAACCTCTTTTTTTCTGGATGAGAATCCTTTTGTGATGAGATGAGCCACGTAGAAGGATTTCCTGACCACTGTGGCGATGTGATTATCAAAGGAGAGAATACTGTCCACCTGTGTCCCAAGGTCTCATCACATTTTCGGCATTAAGTAGACTACCAGCTATGTGGTAGTTCATGGGTACAGAGTTTTTACCAAAGGGAATGACAATACACTTTTTGGCATTGAGCTTCAGGCCATGGCTTTGACACCAGGTATCTGTCTCAGTGAGGCCCTTTTGTAATTTGCCCACATCGTTAGGAGTTTCGATTATGGCTCCTAGTTTGCAGTCATCTGCAAACTGTTAGCCAAAGACCTTCTGTGTTGGCCTGCACTTCAGAGAAGTAGATACCAAACAGGAGAGGACCCAGGACTGAACCCTATGGTACTCCACTTGTCATTGTAGATGAACATTTAAAAAAATGTGAACATAAATGGCAGATAAAATTAGATGCCATGAGTTTTAGAGGGTTGAATGATTCATGCTTCACTAACTCTGTCTTAAAATTGAAACACTTGGGTGTTTAATGTAGTTAATTAATTGTTTTAATTACTTTACTGATGCGGTTTCACTACAGGTGTATTTTAACATGTGATGCAAAATTTAGGATATTTAAATGTAAATTGAACACTGAATTTTAGTTCTGATGAAGTTCTGTTCAAGGGAACAAAAGCGCTCAACTTGTTGAATAAAGTTTTTATTTTTGCTGTCAGTGGTTGTCGTTCCTGCACTACAGCAAGTTTTTGGAGTTTAACTCTGTCAGAAATATTGGGGGAACAAATGGCAAAAACTAAGTAAATTCTTTTGAACTAGGACACAGGATCTGAACTGCCTTGACACAGTACAGCCTCGTTAAGCTTAATTCTATTGGTAGACAAAAAAGCAATTACTAGAAAATGGAAATTAAAATCTAAATCAACTTTATCTGGTACTGCATATCGTAAGAGAGAGAGAGAGAAATGGAAGTGGGATGTTTAGAAAAGGGAAGGAGCAAATTACATAGAAATAAATGGAATTTGTGGGAACAATACATGCAGAATAATGTTCAAGAGGTGGAGTGAGGTTTAAAGGACAGCAGGAATTGAGCAATTTATGTAATGTTGGAGTGAATGAACATTGTTATGAAGAAAGAAAGCCTGTATCTAAAGCATTATGTATGTAAATAAAAACAATAACATGGTTTGTTTTCTATTAATGTGTGTGCTTAGGTCTTAAGTGATAATTTAATAAGGGTGCTTAAAAAAGCAGTGCTCCTTCTTGGAACTAGTGTATTTAAGTAACAAATGGACTATCCTCCTGCAAGGGCATAAGGTTTTATTTTAATTTTAAGCAACTTTCTCACTATAAGCTGTTCTTTATTAGGCTTCCTGGTTAGTGTCAGTATGGATGCAGCATAAGCTTTTGCTATTAGTATAAAAGGTGTTTTGTGTGCAGGTATGTGTTTTGTAGCTAGCTGATGAAACTCTCACAGCAGGTGATGGAAAATGATCATAATGTCTCAAGTATGATGCAAACAGGTCAGATCAACAAAGCTGTTGTATGCAGACAATGTGGTATTACAATCAGACTCTGAACAAGAGTTTCAGCAAATTATAGGGGAATGGAATTCAAAACTGAAGGCATATGGGATGAAACTGAGTACAGACAAAACAGTTGTCACAGCAACAAATAGGAAATCAGAATAAACTGAGAATTAAGATAGACAGGAAAATAGTGGAAAAGCTTAACAGCTTCAAGTATATGGGAGAGGTGGGTTGAGGAGAAGGGAAGCCAAAATGAGGATGCTAAAGCTAAAATCAGAGGGGATGCAGCCAACTGGCATAGAGTGTTGGGGATAGTATGTGACAGAATAATGCTAAAGAAGCTGAAAATGAAGGTGTACAAAACAGTGGTGCATACAGAAACAATGGCAGTAAAGGCAGAGCTGTTCAAGAATCTAGAAATGATGGACATGAAGTGCCTCTGACAGGTGGTAGGATATTAACTGTAGGACAGATGAAGAAATGAGGACATCAGAGTAGAAGTCAAAAGTAGCTCCATTTGCAGCAGGTTAAAGAGAACAGATTACAGTAGTTCAGGTGTATGTGCAGGGAAGCAGAAGCCAATCTGGTGAAGACAATTTGGGAGAAACACAAATAAGGAAGCAGAAACGAGGGCATCCAGCAAAGACACTGTGTGAGAGAAGACCTGCGACAGGCAGGCATGACTGTTGAAGAACGTCGAAGAGTGGCACTGGATCAAGAGAGATGGCAGCAATTGATGCGACACCCTAACCTCATGTGTTAAATGGAGAAAATGGGGGATAATGACAATGATGGCTCTGTAATATGCAAGACCTCTTCTTTTCTTGAAACAGACAATAAATTGATAACATTCTCAGAAGAATGAGTGGAATACCTCAACTGTGACTATCCACATTTTATAATAAATGCCCTCCATTATTCTGGTGTTTAGGATAAAATACTGTTAAGATGAAGTGACTGGCTAAAGAAAACACAGATTAAATATTCTGCCCAAAAGAAGGATTATTTTTCAGTGACACCCACTCATTTATACTACGAGATAATGTTATATAGTTCTGGCATGAAAGATCTGTCATCAGTATCACTCCTTTCACTGTGGAATACTAAATAAGTAGGTTTAACTGTAACTTCTTGAAACTCTGAAATTATTTTGCCAGAATTATGTCCAATGTATACTAATCCTACTTTATCTGCTGGCTCAAAAGGGAAATAATATCAGCTTGTCTAACATACAAGGTAAATACCGATGGAAAGGGGTCTTCTTGGCAGTCTTAAGTGAAGAACTTCTTTTTAAGAACATTTTAAAACAAGTTTATGGTGCTATCAGTGAAACAAGCTGCCATACAAGCAAAGAATGCAGAGACAAACTTCAATGAAGACAAATGAGAATCAAAAAGATAAATAATCTAATAATTCTGGCATTAGCTAAAGGAAAGGATCAGAGATGCAAACATCACAACACAGTCCAAGAAACACAAGGGTGTCACCACTGCATACAAGATTCTGTCATAATTAGTGTTCAACTTCCTTAAATTTACTTAAAATTTAGGAATGTGCCAAAGGAAATAAGAAAATATATACGTACAATACATTTCTCTGTGAGAAAACTGTGTTACAGTTTGTAATGTTTTTCTTCTAAACAGCAGTGCTGAGTATGTAATATAGCGTGATTGCTTTCAATAATGCTAATCTCAGTGAGACTCCAGTAAAAAAAGGTCTTAACCCAGTGGACAACTCTAATAAAAACATAAACAAATTAACGAATACCCAAAACTGTACCTTTCAAGAAAGATTCAGAGTTTTGAGAATGAAATGTACACCTTGCCCTGCAATCAGTAAAGCCAAAACTATATTAAAATTAGCTCTGAGTAAGCATGTGCCACTAGAATGATGTCTATTAGTAAAGACTTGCATAGAAGTAAAGATAAAAAAAGGGAGACCTACCACTTGGCAAATCTTAAATCCACAAATGCTGCGTCATCAATCCCATCTCACTGACACCACAAGTCACATCAGCCCTAAAGATATCTGCATACCAGCTCTACCACAGGAGACTGCAGCTATAGCTACATCTTTAACTGGGTGTTTATCTTTACCCCACAGTTGTGCAGTCATGGATTTAGTTAAGTAGTGAAGGTGTGTGATGAGTTGCAGGGAGGCAACCCCCCCCCCCCCCGCAAATAAGATGTTCTCAATGATGTCACTCACAGTTTTAGTTGGAATATATTTTGATTCCGTTGACCCATTTAATTTACAGTTAAGAAGGTTATGACTCATCATATTATAGTGGATCAAAACAGAACTCTTAAAAGTCATGGTGGAAAAGAACTTAAGATACTAGCAAACACGAAGCTATCAACACATTAATGTCACTTTCATCTTTTGATTACAGGAAATGTGGAAGAAAATATGCATTAAAATCTGACTTACTTGAAAGGAAAAAATATTTTTGCAACTGTCTCATGAGTTTTGAGGGGCATTTTGTCTACAGCCCCCTTACCACATTTACTGAAGGATTTCAAAGGAGAAGACATGACTCCTAAAAAAAATTTCTTTTGAAGAAATTCTTTACACTGGATGGAAAATATACAAGAAAATGGCAGCTATGTCAGGCCTTGCAACTGTATAGGATGAGCCCACAAAAGAAATGTAGACAAGTAAATAATGGCTTTGAAATAGTAAGAACTAATGAAGGAACACACCAACATTACTTATATAGGAATATCACATCTGCTAACAAATTGGATGGGAGATAGGAAATTCACCCCGGGGATCACTTCTGTGGCTCTGCTCGACAAGGGCACAGGAAAATTATTTTCTTGGGTGGCGAAAGCCAGGGTACCTTTTTGGCTAGGCTTATATAGGCCCTAGGGCCAATAGCCTAGTACCTACCTATGAACCTATAAATACCTGTAACACTAAATATATAAAAGCAATATTGCCCTGCATGGGAGGAAAAACAGCTAAAGAAAACACATAACTCAAGTCACTGAAGCATAAATATTAAGTAAGCCCAAATGTAGTATGTTACTGTTACATCAACCTTCCTCATGGTAAGATCTATGTGCTTAGCTTCATTTAAATGATATTCACTTCAAATGCCACTTTTTGAATGAAACGTCACCTTGAGCGGCAGGGTAAGATGGATTACCTGTAACTGTGACACGACTACAAATCTTCTAACTAGTGAATGCAGCAGTTTAGTCTTCAAACCACAGACCAGTTCTGCACTATATCAAGACAAATTCAATTAGCATGGAAGAAATAAATTGCTACTACTGGTTCACTAAGCAGAGACACTTGCTGAGTGCAAGAAGAGTATCTTCTTGGTACACATAATGTGAACATTTTGTTTTTACAACTAATGCAAACACTTACCTTTAACGTAACAGTGATGACCATAACCGTGAAGACCAAGGTGCCGAATGTCCAGTTTCCAAACATCTGCATGGAATATAGATTGGTTTTAATCAAAACACATTTGGCTGGTAAAAATAATACTGTATACAATTTTAAACAGAAAATGTACTGTGCACTATTTTAAACAGAAAATGAACTAAATAAAAGTCATTAGCCATAAAGTTATATTGGTTTTACTCTACAGAAACAGCATGAAAATTGCAATTGTCTTTAAACATCATTCTTGGAAGGATGGCAAAATGGTTGAAATAGTCTTGTTACTCAACAGTTTTGACTAAATTCTCAGATTCTGACTTGCTCTGGTTCACTCACTGACAAATCAAAAACAGAAAATGATATTCTGTTTGGAAGAAATTTTATTCAAACCATATTTCAAGTACTTTAGCAAAATAAAATGAAGTTAGCTGGGAAAAACTGAAGCAAAAGAAGAGATTAATACAGACTAAAATGGATAAATGAAGTAATGAGTATGTTTGGTATCTACTTCTCTGAAGTACAGGGTAACACAGAAGGCCTTTGGCTAACGAAGTTCGTAGAGACTGCAAACTAGGAGCCATAGTAGAGTCCCAAATGATGTGGACATCCTACAGAAGGGCTTCACTGAGACAAATGCCTGGTGTCAGAGCCATGGCCTCAAGCTCAATGCCAAAAAGTGCATTCTCATCCCCTTTGGTAAAAACTCAGTACCGATGAACTACCACATAGGCGGCAGTCTACTTAAGGCCAAATGTGTGATAAGAGACCTTGGGACCCAGGTGGACACTAGTCTTCTCCTTTGATAATCACATCACCACAGTAGTCAGGAAATCCTTCTACGTGGCACACCTCATCACAAAAGGGTTCTCATCCAGGAAAAAACAGGTCATTGTTTCCCTCTATTGACACTCATTAGACCCATTACAGAGTACAACACCCCTTTTGGAATGTACCTCACAAGACATCTGCAGCAGCTAGAAAGGCCACAGAAGTACCTCACAGAGGATTACTGGCCTCAAACAGATGCCCTACACTGACCGTCTAAAAAAACTCCAGCTTTACTCTGTAGCATATCGCCTACTCCGAAGTGATCTCTGCCTAACATAAAAAGCTATGTCAAACCCAGAGCTGTTGGACATGCTACACCTAAAGAAATCCCAATTCCTCTGAGCTACATGCTCTAGGGACTTAAACCTTGTTGACACAATAAACAGGACATGCGGGAGGGATAGATTCCTGTCCCAGAAACTTCCCATACTCTGGAACAAGCTACCCATCTATGTCAAGCAAAGTTTCTCATTAGCACTCTAAGAAAAATCCTGATGAGTGGATGGGAAATAGGAAATACACCTTGGGGATCACTTCTGTGGCTCTCCAACAAGGGCACAGGAAAATAGATTTTTTGGCTGGCGTAAGACAGGGAACCTTGTTGGCTAGGCTTACTTAGGTCCTTGGGCCGACAGCCTAGTACCTACCTATGAACCTATGAATTCAAAAGATGTTAAAATAACAGTGGACAGACAGTCCTGTTGTACTAAAATCTTTGGGGTCACAAAGTGTCATACTCAAGTAAACAACATATGACACACATTTTTGAGGACATCACCAGTATGTGGTTACATTCTTTCGAACAGCTCACCAACACAGAATATCTTTCAGGCTAACCTGACATCACATTTTCCCACTCCAATGTTCTTCACTTAGATCTGTTTCACTTTTTTTCCCCTCAGCTCAGAGGCACCATTTTCCTAAAATCCCAACCATTTCACTTAAATATGTTGCTTTCCTGTACATTCTCATAAAATTGCAAGCAATTGTTGTACTATACTGCAAATGTCAGCTGTTAACTACTTAAAAAGCATGTTCACCTGCTGTCTGCAACTTCGCAACAGTACTTCTGTCTATCTGTACTGGTTTCCTATCACTAGAGTGAACATGATCTAGTAAAAGTAACAATTCAGAATGCACATCCTTGCAAGTATAAATTGTGAATGTGTCAGAATGGTAAAACACTTAGAATACTGAAATATTAAGTATTTCCAAGTATGACTGTGTGTGTATATGTCTGGTAGTACTGTGGTTAAGGTTAGGAAAAGGGATAGTGTTAAGGTGTGTGCGTGCTTAGTTTTAGAATTATGGATAGCACTAGTGTAAGGTGTACACGTCTTGTTTAATAATACTGCAAACATCCTACAGCACATACACAAGCAGGCTCATACAATAGACAGTTTGATTCAGCTCCATCAACCCAGAATTTATTTTGGACAGAAACTTTCTACCACCTCTGCCCTTGTATTTAAGTGTTGGGCAGCCAGTCCTGTCTGTATGTATTTTAGCTTGGACAGTGAATAGTCTGTAGACAAGTGCTTCAGTGCCCTCATTTGTAATCAATAACCTTACAATCGGCAATCCTCCTTCACAGACATCCTGCTGGCCAACTTTGACTCTACTACTACTAACAGAGATTTACTCCTTACTAGTCTTGCTCCTTAACTATTAGACTTGCTATTGCCATTACTCAACTCCTCCGGTGCCTCGTCAGTGGCATTACATGCCTTCAAGGAACTCATCCTTAGTATCTCTTCCTTAGGTTTATTTTTCTTTTGCTCTCTCCCTTCCTTCATTTTATTTCTCCTTGCCCCAGACATTTGTTAAACCACTTTCAGCTCTGAGCTACTATTTATGCCCAAGTCTCCATCAACTCAGTGCACTCATCCTACTCAAAGTTTAAAAAAAATGTTTTTATTTTTATGCATAAGTGTTCCTGGAAGTAAACAACTCTACAATGTAACAGTGAAGTCTGCAGTTGGAAGACCAGTCTGAGGGCTACATTGATACGTATACTATTTATAAATATTTTGGCAACTCAGGACAAAAAACTTACTCCCTTATCTTAGACCACATAAGCTCCATTTGTATTCTCTCCTTCCAACTAGGTTCCACTGATTGGTTTTAGTAGTATATTGTCTAGGGGAAAGGGAATCCTGCAGTGTTCACCCTTGCTAACACTCTAGCTCAATTCGCTCCCATACCCTACCCAGAATTTCCCCACTTCCCCACTTACACTACATTTATTCTCTCCATTTCTCCATCCACTTATTTGCATCAACCAATCTCATTGCTCCATTCTCCCTGCAAAAATCAGTACACCAACTCCACACTAAGACTATTCTCCCATCTCATCTTATATACACTACTACATTTCTCCCCTCCTGCTTTCCATACTGCCTTTTCACTTGTCCTGTCCCTTTCTATTTTATACTTCTTTTTCCATCATAATTAATTTGTCATTCTAGACAACAGATAAAACATGCATCCCCTTCTGCTGCTAGTTTATTACTCATTAGCTACATACAAACACTCACTCTAACCCTCCTCTCTTACTACTTACTTACAACACACCACTCAGATATGCTGCTCCCTTACCTACTTATACCTCTTCCTCTTACATTTCCCAACTTATATCCTACCAAGAACCATTAACCAACAGCTACCTTAGGAGACATCATACTGCTCACTCACTCACAATTAACTCCTACTACTTCACAATAGCACATTCCCCTTTACAATATCAAATATCTTCCTTTTTAAGGGAAGGTGCCTAAACTGCAACTCTTTCCTGTGCAAACTAGATATTAAACTCAAACACAGGAAACCCTACTCCCTACAACTTATTTTCACTGTATCTAAAAGCATATATTTATATCCACTTTATTCCATGTCGAAACACCTATTCTAACCACACAACTTCAACTAAAATCCAAAATAGCCATGCTCAACAAACACTACTAAACAGCTATCTGGCCTTCACCTCTACTCAAGTCACCTCAGAAATGTTCCTAATAAACTGCCAAAATTACATGCCTGGATTACTTATTACAATCCAGACATGCTCTTCATCACTGAATCTTGGCTCATTAAAGTTATAAAGGATAATGAAATCTTAACATCTGGACACAACTTTCTAAGGATAGATAGGACTCCTATAAAAGTAGGCGTGATAACCATCATCTACAAAAATATGTTAAGCATCTCCCTACACCCACTAAACCCTTCCACAGGTCATAATGCTGAAATACTAATATCCTCTCTCAAAATCAACACCCACAAGAACCTATACATAACAGCTGTCACCCCCCTCCACTCCCAATTAATAACAAACACTGATGAAGAAGTTCTCTCCTGGACATCAATCTCTCTCCAGAAACAAACATATCAGGAGAAACAAATATGGACTGGAATTTCCAACCATAAATAATGAAAGCCCTGCAAATGCAATAAACTTGTATGGGTTTACTCAACTCATCTCTACTACCACCAGCTACAAGAAATCCACCAACAGGAATCTGTCTTAAATTGGATCCTTACTAATAAACCAGATAAATTAAAAGTATGCCAACACTACTCCTGACATATTTAGTGACCACCTGCCTATTCTTGCAATAACAGATACATTTAACATTGCTACAACCTTTGTTTGCAATCTCTCCACCTTCAACAAAAACACTTTCATTACAAATATAAAAGTAATAAAGTGGGAAGTGCTATATACAATAAACGTAGATAAAGCAGTAACACTATTTAACACAACAATTCTAAAAATACTAAATGAGGCTACAACCATAAGGACCAAAATAATTAAATCAAACCTGGCTCCCTGGCTAACAAAGGAAACAGCAGCTCAACGAAAACAGGGATAAAGCATAGAGAACCTGGAACAAATACAACGTTTCAATTGCTTTAAGTGTACCCATACCCAGATTTCTAGCAGCAAGGAAAACTACAAACAATGTTTAGAAAGCATGAGTGCACGTGTGTTGGGCAAACTCAAAATTATAAGGCTAAATGCCCAACTACCCTTATATGCATAGATGCACAGTGACCAATGTTTAACTATATGCATCTGAAATGCAAGGACTAATCCTGAAACTGTGCCACAGGAAGGATAGTGAGAACACATTCTAAAACCATTATCTTTCTATACGTATACAGTACAGTTGTGTGTAGATAAATGTTCCTTAACAATACTTCTTTGAGAATAAAACACTAACAGTAAATCAAACAATCTGGATTATACCCAGTTTGTGTTTTCTCTTCCCTGCAAGGATTCAATATGGAACTCATAGTGACTAGGAGGTTATACAGGAAGATGCAAGGTCCCTTTACATATATAGCACTGTTCAACATACTTTTCAGTTCTCAGAGCCAATACTCCTGTCACAGAAGAGTGGCTGTGGTAGGTAAAGTGCCCTCACTATGTCTTATTTAATAAAATGTAAGGACAATAAATTAATGTATATTTTCTAATATTTATAAAGAAATTTGCTATAAGTTATTTAAGAAATACAATGGGTTTAAATGCAGGGTTTAAAGCACTAACATACTTGAGTAATAATCAACCCTAAACATAAGCAAAGTAGGTACAGAATAAAGTTATCTTGTCATAACCAGGTTGGTAATTACAATACCTGAAATAAAACAAAGTAATGTAATATGCATCTGATGAAAGGATGTGAAACTTCATAAAAAGACAAAGGCACTAAACAAAAAGCCATTACAAAGGGAGCAGAATTAGAAACTACATAACAACAGTCCTAAGCAAAGTTAATGACACAGAATTCTGGTAACAATTTAAAATAAGAAAAATTGTAAAACTCATGAGAAACAGTAATCATAATCCACATGGCCACCATGGGAATAAACCTAAATGGACCAAAAGTAAACCCACCAAAGTGGGGGGCTTCACCTCCTATGCCCCCACCACCCCCTATTTAAATATACCAACTCCAAGATCGCACTACACTGAAAAGGAGCAAAGTTCAACATGGTGGCCAAGTGGTTCCTGTCACAGGGAAAGGATTTTGGCAGTCCATGCTTTCGGTGGAATGCAGCTTCGGAGAAGTGGGGTCGGGTTAAGTAACACCATCTCATCGGGTCTATATTAAATTATCGAATGGAACGAATGTCGAACGGCTGAAATATCGAAAGTGCCATTCATCGAGTTCTGGTTTGTGGGATTGGGGTGCAGTGAAGATTGGGAATTTTGCCCTTCCCTCACTGTAGTGCGATCTCGGAGCTGGTACATATAATTAGCGGGGGGTGTTGGGGGCACAGCTCACCACAAAACCAAGTAATTTGAATGGAACTATCGATATTTCGGCCGTTCGACATTCGTTCCATTCGATAATTTAATATAGACCCATCTCATCTACACACCCACACATAAACAAGGCATTCAAACATAAGCACTAGACTGTATTTCATAATAATGATTCAGTTTTGTTGTATTGTCCTTTACTTTTTTCCACCTTCCAGGAAAGGTCAAGGTACAGCTTGGCAGTTTACACAAACGTTATAATGTACTTTCATGCTGCTCTTCCCTGAAGAAGGGAGTACTGTTGTGTACATTCACTGAATAAAGCTACATTTCCAGCATCCCTCATTTCATAGTTTCATAGTTTGGTACTAGGCTATCTGCCCTGGGGCATTTATAAGCCTAGCCACGCCACTCCATGTAATGGTACAAAAGTGTACAGAATAGATTTAGAATACTGTGCCTCTGTCTAGTAGTGACACAGTGAAGACCCTCTTACATAATAGAATTAGTTTACTGTTCCTCTGTCTAGTAGTGACACAGAGATGACCCCTGGGGTAAACCTACGATCTCCCACCCACTTGTCAAGATTTCTCTTGAAGAGAGTTAGTGAGGGGCTCTGCCTAACATGAACTGGGATTCTGTTCCAGAGTATGGGAAGCCTCTGAGTTATGAATCTGTCCCTCCAGCATGTCCTATTCATATTTGTGCTGAGGTTTAAATCTTTAGCTCTCATGGTTCTGATGGATTTGGATTTTTTGAGGTGGAGCATGTCCATCAATTCCTGATTGGACATGGCCTTGTACATCAGGCACAGATCACCTCTGAGCAGGCGGTATGCTACTGAATAGAGCTGGAGTTTCTTTAGTCTGGCAGCATATGACATATGTTGGAGACCCTTGATCCTCTTGGTGAGGTACTTTTGGGGTCTCTCTAGCTGTTGCAAGTGCCGGGTGAGGTACATACCAGATGGGGCATTGTACTCAATCATGGGCCTGATAAGGGAGGAGTATAGGGGTACAATGACCTCCTTTGATCTGGATGTGAATCCCTTCATGATGAGGTGGGCAAGGTAGAAAGTCTTTCTAACCACTTTGGCAACGTGGGTGTCAAATGAGAGGTCACTATCGACTTGGGTCCCCAGGTCTCTGATTACTTTTTCCGTACTCAGTGGGTTACTGTCTATGTGATAATTTGTGGGTACTTTGTTTTTCCCAAAGGGATGACTATACATTTTTTGGCATTTAGTTTAAGGCCATGACTCCGGCACCAGTTGTCCATTTCAGTGAGGCCTTTCTGTAGGATGTATGTGTCAGCTGGTGTATCGACTATGGCGCCTAGTTTGCAGTCATCTGCGAACTTTGTCAGCCACAACCCTCCCATGTTTGCTTTCACATCTGAGAAATAAATGCCGAACAAGAGGGGTCCCAGGACAGAGCCCTGTGGGACACCACTTGTGACTGGCTTTGAGTCTGACATGGCTCCAGCGATTTTGACTTTATGGGTTCTATCCTTTAGCCAGTTTGCCACCCATCTTGTGACATATGGATTTACATTTAAGCTGTTGAGCTTGTCTATGATGCCAGAGTGGGGTATTGTGTCAAAAGCTTTAGCCAAGTCCAGGTAGGCTGCATGGACTGCTTTGCCCTCATCAATGGCTCTAGTGACTGTTTCGAAAAAGTCAACCAGGTTCAAAAGGCAGGATCTGCCCTTTACAAAGCCGAACTGGGTGGGATCAAGTGTCTGTAAGTCCCCAATGTCTCTTTTTATGAGTTCCATAATGATTCTTTCCATAGCTTTGCAGACCAGGCTAGTTAAGCTTATGGGGCGGTAGTTACCAGGGTCTGTAGAGGTGCCTCCTTTGTGGAGTGGGACTACTGTTGCTGTACGCCAGTGTTCAGGTACATATCCTGTAGTAATGCTAAGGTTAAATAGCATTTTTACGTGTGGGTTTAGCTCCTCTTGGAGTTCATGTAGCACGCAACCCGGGATACCGTCAGGTCCCATTGATGCTGTGTTTTTAGCTTTGCTGAGGGCAGTTCTCACCTGGACATCTGAGATGACAGGGAGGTTACATTCAGCTGGGATAAGTATTTCTTCTTTTTGGGGTGAGGGAGGGGAGAAATTTGCACTGAACCTGTCTGCCAGAATTTTGGCAATATCTGTGGGTTCAGTGTATTTTTTGTCATTGTGAACTAACTCTGAACATATCTGAGGGTTTCCGCCCAGGTTTCTAACACAGCTGAAGAAGGCCTTGTGATTATCTTTAGTGTCCACAGCAATTTTTCTCTCAAAGTTGGCCTTGGATGTTTTTATGAGAGAACGTAGCTTTCTACTAGTGCTGATCAGAGATGCCTTCGCTTTATGGGATTTTGCTCTGTCGTGCAGTAGCTTCCTTCTTTTATTATACAATTTGTTTATGGCTGGGGTCCACCAGACAGGACGCCTGCCCTTGGTGGAGAGGGTCTTGGTTTTTTTTTGGGATTGCATGATCCATGCAATCTTGGAGATGTCCGTAGAAAGCATTTGTGAAGGATTCTGCACTGTGGGATGTGGTTTCCACTGGCCCAGTGGGCTTAAAGGATACCATCTCAGTTTTAAGAAGTGTAAAGTCGGTTTTTGAGAAGTTTTTCACTGTAGTCTTTTGTGTTGGGGGTGGAGGTGGGATAGGTATATCCAGGGTGATTAGTTTGTGGTCAGATTTCACTAGTGAGGGGTATACTTCCGGTGTGGAGCACTTTGTCCCCATGTTTGTGATGATAAGGTCTAGTATATTATCTCCCCTTGTGGGAGAGGTGACTAGCTGTTCCATTGCATTTGAATTTATGAATTCCAGGAACCTTTGGGCTAGGGTGTTTGGGCTAGAATAATGCACCCAGTCTATGTTAGGGTAGTTGAAGTCTCCCAATATGATGATGTTTGGTGAGATATTCATATCCTCCAATGTCTTCAGGAAGGCTGAGTGGGGTTCCTGAGATTGGGAGGGTGGTCTGTAACATGCTACCAGTTGTATAGCAGTTTGGCCTATGGTTAGTTGCACCTGGATGGTCTTTGATGCTTCATGTGTTGCCACTAACCTGGAGGTGTGGGTGTCCTTGATGAATATGGACACTCCCCCTCCCTTTTTGGTTTGGCCCGAGTTTTGGGGCCGAAAAGCATGATACGAGGTATAGCCTGGTAGCGCTGGGGTGCTCTCAGGAGTCTTGAACCAGGTTTTCAGTTACTGCACAGACATCGATGTTCTCCATACTGAGGAGTGCTTCGAGAGCCTGCATCTTGAGATTTAGACTTCTGGCGTTGGGCAGCATTACCCTTAATTTTTTTCCATTTTTGTTTTCTAAGGAGGTGGGTTTGTCTTTTGAGCCTTGCCTAAAAAAGGCACTATGGGGGAGGCAAGAGCCTCAGCCAATATCCGGAAGCCCAGTGGTGACAGATGCAAGCCGTCCCTTGCGAAGCAGCGTGGCTTGTCCAGCATGTCATCCCAAGCAGACAGATCCCCTAGAATGACACCAGTATTTGAGCCAATTATTAAAGCTGATCATCTTGTCTTTGTATTGTGGCATCATTCTTGGTGAGGGCAAGATGCTACTCAGGGTCAGGGTCATACCAGCCTGGGCTACATAATCAGAGAGCTCCTCTATGTCTCTTTTCATGTAGTCCAGGGAGGTACGTCTCAGGTCATTCACGCCGGCATGGACAATGACGGATTCATATTTGTACTTGCTTTGGAGTGACCTGAGTGCGTGTGTTATGTAGCGGATCCTAGCTCCCGATAAGCAGCTCACCATTACCCTCTCCTTGTTCAGCCTGGTAAGCGGAACGTCAGTGTGTCTGACTATAGAGTCACCTATTACTAGTGTATCAGGCATGGTGTTTGGCCTTAAGGGCTGTGATTGTTTGACACACTGATTTATTGAAGTATGTGTTGCATGTGTTATGTTTTGAGGTGGTGGATTTTTGGGTGTCTGCTTTGGGAGCCTCTGTTGTTTTGCTAAGTTTTTTGTTAGAGCCTCCGAGTATGTCTTTGTGTTATTATGTGTTTGGTTTGCAGTTGTGGTAGGTCTATCTATGTGGGACTGGGTTTGGTGTGTGTGTGTGGTTACCTTCTCCTCCTGTCTGGTCTTGCCAGTCCTGAGTTGAGAGAGTTCAGCCTCCAGTTTGGCTATATAGTTGCATCTCTCACATGTATTTGTGTTTGTTGGGAGGAGGAGAGGGTTGTCTGTGTACATGAGACAATTGTAGCATTGTCTCAAGATTCCCAGATTAACCAGCTGAACCGGAGAGGATGCTAGTAATCTACCACTCGACATGCTAGAATATTATAAGGGAGTGCTGTGCCTTTAATGGAAGTGGGTACTCACAGGGAAGGTAGGTGGATGTAGTGCTTACTTTAGTTAGCGAATGCTTACTTAGAAGAGAGGTATTGAGAACAAGTGCTAGGCTTATAATAAAGCGATTAGACTGATTATTATAAGAGTAGAGCTTTCTTAAGGGAAAATTTGAAGAGCAGACTTGGCGGAGCCAGAAAAAGTTCAACCTTGTTTAACCGGCGCTGCGCACAAACGCGCAAAGCTGTGCAAACGCGGATTTTAAACAGGGAACTTCAAAAGAGCTAGAAATGGTCCAAAACAACCAATTACTACAAGCTCTTGTGCTGAGGTCACTCCTTCACGGACAGATAGGCTGCTCAAGGCTCCCCACTCCCACTGGTGAGCAAAGAAACTTCCTTCTATCCAAGTAAGGCAATGGACAACACAGAAACTACACCACAGCCCAGAATACAGCGAAGCCTGTATATACTGGTCTAAACTAGTCGAGGAGAGGTGGGAAAACAAGGATTTTTTTTTGTTTTTGAGATAGAAAGCACACAGAAATGCAGGAAACAGTAATAAATCAGTTACACAGGCTAGCACACTTTAGTGGGCAGCCTCAACAGTTAAATTTAACAAACAAACAACTTTTGACCAATTTTCGACTAAATGAAACTAAGTGCAGATAATATATAATGCAACAAACAGTTAAAAAAACAGTTTAAGCTTGTTCAAGGTAAGCAAGAGAAGGTATTTCAGGTAAAAAAACAGCAAAAAATACTTAAATCAGGAAAGTAGTCGCTTTTCTCAGTTCTCTGCTGCTAGGACCACTCTGCAGGACCACGAGGAGCTGTTGCTGAGTGAAACTTTTTGCTTCATATGTTGGTGCGTGTGCAAGTATGTACAGACGCACACCAATAATATGTAGATATACTGGAACATTACTGAGATCGTATCTACTTGGCCTTGGTGATTTTCTTGTTTTTTTTTTTTTTTTAAATTCCATACTTGGCACAATGAATCTGATGACCTGAGCCACAGTCAGTTTCAGACCTTGTTTTTGTTGATTGTGTAACAGCTCTTCCATCTCCGACTACAAAATATGCAGTCAACCTGATTTCACTACTGACCCATCTGTGTAAAGCTGTCTGCCTGTTGAAAGACAGCATTTGCTATGACCAGTAAATTATCTTTTCTGAATTGTACCAGTCTTTGTGCAGCTTCATTTTGTACTCTAAGACCAAACTTCCTATCATTTCAGCTTAACTTTAACTACTATCTTTAGCACACCAACAACCTATAACGAATGTAATATATTTTCTGATGTGAAATCCAGAAGGTGTTGCAGATTCTTTCAAAACTTAATTTCCTCTGCTTCTGCACCTGTCGTTAAGAGCATGCAATTGCATCATCATAACACTGACTGCTTTGTCTTATACTTTGAGATTATTTTATTATTTTTTGAGTTGTAACAATGTACTGAATTTGATGCTCTTTTATTAACTGTAGCATCCTTATACACAGTATAACAGACGATTAGCTGATGTAAAATGACCTGTTCTATTTTAGTTCACTTCTTCATAAGATGGTAATGCTTATTCTTGCCATGTTATCTTCAGCCACATCAAGTTTACTCGAGTTCATAGTTCTTATGTTCCAAGTTCCTGCTTCAAGTCAGGCCATCTTTCAGCAATGTGGGACACAAAGCACAGCCTGGCAGAAGCTGGTCAGAGAATCATATTGTTATAATGAACATGAATTCCCAACGTCAGTACTGCCAACAAAACTTCCAATTGTCTAACATGCATACCAGTGATTGGGTTGAATCAATTAGTCCACAATCAGTACTTGTGCTAACACAAACAGGACCTATCACTGTCATTGTTGTGAACCAGAGTGTCTGTCACCTGTAATAAACACAAAACACTGCAACTCAATACCTAATCAAGTATTCACAATTCATACTCAGCTGCAGAACACTGTATCTGTTAAAAGTAATGGAAATTAACCACTGGATCTCAGCAGTCTCTGAAACAGCCTTACTTGTACTGATCTCACACTGCCTCACCAATGGTCCCCCACTGTGAATGGAACAGATTAATGCGGCTATCATGAAAAAGTAAATGATCGTCAACCATCCACATCTTCACGTGTGTGCAAATGCATAGCAATGTCGTATAACAAACCTAATGCATCAAGAACAGAGATCGCAACAAAATATGCTTGATGATTGAGCTACTGATGTACGGAATTAATGACAGCAATTGACACATGTACAATGCCGCGGTGGTATGGCGGTAGCATTGTTACCTCACAGCAAGAGGTTCTCCCATTCGATTCTCGGAGTGGCTTGGGAGTGCCTTCTGTGTGGAGTCTGCATGTCCTCCACGTGGTTGGGTAGCGTTCGAAAGACATGCGTGTGTAAATGGGCGTGCCTTCATTGAAGGTCAGGCGTCGAGCTGGCACCTCGGCGTTTCGTAAAAATCTACTGCCTATCATTAGCGGACCGGAGTTCCGCTGTGGCGACCCCTTACTGGGAAAAAGCCGAAAGACAATTACAAGTTTGAGAGGAATGCTGGACCTTTGACAATCATGCAAAAATGATAGAGATGGATTCTAAATTTGATGTTCGTAGGGGAACTATACAAGCTGACTGCCACTGAGATAAACAGCTACTGTTCTACAAGCTGTGGCACAGACTCCTATTAAATGCTTCTGAGACTTGTGTATATCCTGGTGACTGTGTGTACGTGTCTACTTTCACAGTACAGGCACTGCTGAGAAACAGACAGCATCCAAAGGAATTTCCCCAAACCTAAAATAATAACCAGAGAACATTCAGAAAAAATTCAGTAGTACTTTCACTGCAAAGATAACTTGTATGACATAGCATATCCTCCCACCCCCCAGAAAATAACACGACACATGCATTGTCATTATTGAATGTTGTTCTTCATACATACAAAACTCAACACAACCTGCATCATAAAGTAAGGGCAATTCAGATTTACACTGTATACGCTACATAAGTCAGATAAGTATAGCATGAAGACATGGGGGTGCTAGCAGATGCCCACAATGACTGCTTATGCAGTTTTCAAGTTTAAGTGGAAAGTCAGAGGAAGTACAGTTATGACCCACTTACTATAACTGTAGACACTCCACCAGGTCAATCTTGCAGTACTGATTCTTGGGAGGACTCCCAAAGCCCTTAGGTAGGTAGTATGGCCTCTGTAAGACCCTAGGAAATAAGGTTTTGCAGGAAGGCAGTAGCAAAACCTGCCCAGGTTATAGTGTTTTCGTAAAGTGTGCACTCGGTACCACGTGACTACCTCTGGGATGGCCTGGGTAGGGACACCTTTGAAGAAAGCAGTATTAGTTGCCTCATGCCTGGTGCAGTGGGCTTTAATATGCCCATAGAGAATTTTTCCATGGTGGGAGTAACAGAACTTAATGCAGTCAGCTATCCATTTGGAAATGGTTTGTTTGGAGACAGGCCTGTCCTATTTACCCCCTATAAAAGCCGCCAGTAACTGCTCTACTCTATTAGGGTTTTTTTTGTCCTGTCTAGACAGTTCTTAGACAGTAGGAAAAGCTTTATGAGGGGGTGCAAGAAGACAGATGGAGCACTGTGCAGGCAAGCTGAGATCGCAGATGCATGTACTTTAATACTGGAGTAGGAAAGCCCCCGTCTAAACAGGCTTGAAAGGTACTCCAAGACTGAACTGAAGTCTGCCTGACAAGGGCTGGTGTTCTTTCTGTGACACTAGATGGAAAATCTGTACAATTTTGCCAGGTATGATTTTCTGGTATTTTGTTTTCTTGGAAATCATGTCTGTGGGATAACAGCAATCCTTGCTGTCAAAACTCAAACATCCAGAATGTTAACCTGAGTGTGGCTAAGTGAAGCTAAAAGACAGATTCCTTGGCTTGATTGGGGAGATATACTTCCTCTACTAGGGTGCGGAATCTCCCCTTGCTGAGGGTCAAGGGAAGAGAGAAGCAGTATTGTCTTGCTCAGAAAGGGGGCCACTAGGATTAGGCATGGTCTGTCCTCCCTGACTTTTATCAGTACCCTGGAGATCTGAGGCAAGGGAGGGAATGCATACAGGAACAAGTTTGTCCATGTGAAGGAGAAAGCATCCATTTTCCAAGTCCCTGTCTGTTGATTTCTGAAGCAGACCCCCCCCCCCCCCCCCCATGTAGAGTTAAGTCCAGGAACACTTTTTTTAGCAACCATTCACTGGGGTCTAGAAGGTCCCCACTTATAGACTCTGTCATAGTACTGTTCTGACCCAGAATATAAGATGCTGTGGGAGTTTGCCCTAGTTCTTGAGCCAGCATCCAAAATCTTCTTTGTGAGGCTGCACAAAGGGTAAGACAGCATACCCCTTTGCTTGTTTATGTACCAAATTATTGTGGTGTTTTATGTCCAAATCTGTGGGGCCAGTGGGCTTAAATTCTGCTGATTCATACTGTGAATGTTTGCTTAGTGACATCAGACCCAACCAATGTCTGTGTCATGGTAACAGTAGTAAAGCAGGCTGGGAACCATGGTGGTCTCCCAAGGGGTCACACCATAGGGTTTAAGCCTAAGAGTCATTGGACCAGGGAGTTGAAAAGGTGTCTCACCTGCATCATCAGTTGACTTGCAGACTAGAATTGCAGCTTTCTCCGAAACATCAGAGTCCTTGGTCTTTTTGTCTTTCCATTTCCAGAAGCTGATATTTGTAAAGGCCCTGCAGTGGCAGTACGTTGTGATACCACTGAGGAAACTGAAAATGAAGACTCCATATGTGCAGCTAATACCCTGGCTCTACATTTGTGGGTTTTTGTCTGGAATTTTGCACAGTCAAGACAATTAGAGATGCTGTGCTGAGGCTCCAAGCAGAACAGATAAAAACAAGTGAAAATATATGCGGGATTTGCTTCCGACACTTCAAGCAACTGTCAAGCTTTTTAAACATTAAATTAATAAAGAAAAATCCCCAGCGAGGTACTTATCTGACTGGAAGGAGACACTCTGGAAAAATGAACTGACTGATAGAGTTCTGTACACACCTGAAGTACATCTGATTGCACAGCTAGAAAGAACTGAAAGATGGCATCTATGGAAGCCATTCTTTTACTATGATATCCAGATGTCAGTTTTCAGACATCTGTTGGCACGGGATGAAGCAAAGACTCTGGAAATTGGGTTGGTAGCAGGCTTCTGCATGGCAGGAAAACCCAATAATCAGTACTGCAACATTGACTTTAAAAAGAACATCGCAATAGAGACTGACATGGTATCATGCAGAAAGAACTGTAAATGGGAAGAAGCATCATATTTACTTTAATAATTTACTCAGCTCTGCACTCTAACATAACTACTGTATGACAGCCTGTACTGTCATGGAACCACACAGGGCAGGATGGCCATAAACATTCAAAAAGTTCAGCATGTATAAGGCAGTACATGGGCACTATAAGTTGCTACATAATGAGCAACATGTGGCAACAGAATGAAAGGGCATAACTCCTGTACTTCTGCTGTCAAACAATGACTCATGTTCCATGGAGTGGAACATTTTTTGGTGGTGGTACGAAAGTCACATCATTCACTTTTTTTGCTCTGCAAGTCATGTTTAAGTGTGCAAGTATGTGTCTGCCTTGCTGTTTGTACAAGGCCACATGAAAATAACAAAGCAAAGATAAGGCAGATTGCTAACACTGGACAGGTGTGGGAAATGCACTGCCAGTCTGAACAGGCCAGCACAGCGGACAGAAACACACTAGCAAGGCAAACTGTTCCTGCTTTGGACAGTCATGTCACAGAAATCCCCAAACCCAGTCAGACTACATCTGTAGAGAGGTGGTCAAATCTTTGTTCTTTTTCCTACGGACAGGTGCTCTAGTATTCTGTGGTTATCCTTCATAATCTGTGGCATTTGTGACTGAGATTTCATATCAAATTAGTAGCAGTGAATGAGTGCAACTGAATGTCTGGTTCCCTGTCACACTTCAGGTCATTACTTTTTCTACATACTGTTTTGCTGTGACATCAAGGTTTGTACAAGTTTAATACACAAATGCAGATTTTTCCTCAAGAGGAAACCAACTCAAAAACATTTCTCATACTCTCACAATTAGCCAGAATAAACTCCAACATATGAGCCTGACAGTTAAGAATTCTAAAAATTACAGTTGCAAAAACATACACTTTTCCCCAAGCTTTCCCATCCTTATCAGAAGGAGATGGATTAGAATTAAGAAATCTCTTAGCAGCAGCTGGATTCACTAAAGCTACAGCTGCTAGGTCAGGTCTGGGATTGATGTATAAAAACTTGAAGCAGGCAGCCTGTCAGGGAAATGCAGACAGTGACAAAAACATCCCAGTGCTGACAAAGCTGGAGGGATAGGTTAGGGTTCTGGAAATTCCAGTTATAACAAATTATAATATTTTCTGAGAGACTGAAAAGCCTCGCTATTCACCCACTGAAAACACTGATTAATTCTGGAGTTAGTTTCAGAGAAAGTGAATCCTTCACAAGAGAATCCATTACCACATACTCCTCAGAATCTGAATCAGAAACTTGAGGAGGAGAAAAAACTGCAACTGTCCCTTCACATTCCCCTGCAGGTTCAGTTTCTTGAACCTCCTCAGAAAAAGAGGAATCCCTTTCTGTTTTACCAGTAGCAGTTTTATAAGACAGTGGTAAGAACTTGCACAAGACCCTGAGTCAAGCCTAATAAATTACTCTGTCCAGAGTAACTGACAAAATAGAAGACAAACATTTAATTTTCTCTGTCTTTTTAACAGAAATTAGTAATAAAGAAGACCCAATATCCCCAACCGCAATTTCCCCACAGATGGGTACAACAGTTTTGCTAAGCAGAGAAACATTCCCTGTTCCTTCTCCCAGGACTGACAAGACTGGCTCTCCTTTGATCACTAAGGGGACGCCAACAGCTGCAGTGGACATGTCTACCAACCGCCCCCACTCTGGTCCATGGTGACATTAGCCCACTAGGCCACACAGCTCTTGGCTGGCTGTAAAGACTACACCAGAATGATACAAAGAAAAAGATGAGCGGTCAGATGAACTAGCTTTGGCCAAAGCAGACTTAACCACCTCCAGTTAAAGCAAATTACTAGCCAGCTGTGGTAGTAAAAACTGCTTAACAATCTTTTTTTATCTTTTTATTTTATTTTTGTGGCTAGAAGGAGGTCTGTCCAGGGACCAGTACAACATTCCATGGTTAAGCTGAAAATGGTGCTCGTTTCCCAGGGAAGCTTAGCAGCAATAATCAGCAAAAAAGTAACTTTTTCCCAGGAAAAAAAAAACACAGTAAAAAGTACTCATACCGCCATCTCCAAAAAGTAAAATAAAAAGAAGTTATGTTCTTATAACGTTCCATCTGTGTTGCCCAACTTCATTCCATTAACCTGTGGGAATACAGTTCTGACACTTGGAACTGACCAGCCACCTTCTTCCTGCTCAAGACTCCTCCTACCTACCCATAATGCCCACTCCCCCATGTTACCTCAGATTGAGTTTGCCAACAAGAACATAGTGTTCCTAAAATATTAACTATAATATAAAGGTAACAAGATCAAAATACAAACAGATCTCACATTAACAGAACATAAGGAATTCAACCGAAGGAATACAATTCCTGTTAACTTCTACTAGGCTTCCAGAACAAACTTTCGGATGGTGGAGGGGGGTGGGAAGGTTAATGGAATGAAGTTGGACAACACAGAATGGACATTATGGTAAGAATGTAACTTCTTTATCTGATGTTGTCCACTTCATACCATTAACCTGTGGGACAGAGTCCCCAGTTACCATAATCCAGCGTGGCCATCAAGGAAGAATATTCCAGAGTACAACAGAACCAAAAGCACTTCTACTTCTGGATACAATGTCCAATTTGTAATGAGTGACAAAAGTATGGAGGTTTGACCAAGTAACAGCAGCACAAATGTCCTCAATAGAAATTCTGGACCAAGAGGCTTGAAACCTGGCCATGGACCTTGCAGTGTATGTGCTCTTAGTGGATCTGGTAAGGGAATACCTTTAGAGGAGTAAATTTATTTATTTTAATTATTTTACAGTTGTTTACCGGGGAGGTCCGACTGGACAGAGCTGTCTGTTTTCAGCAGAGGCCTGAGGAGAAAAGCTCCAGAACATTTGCTAACATACTACACACACAAGATATTTACATGAACATTGTGGTTTAGACATACAGTTATAAAATATAACAGATAATAAAGAATAATTGTGTAAGAACTTACCATAACATTAGATGTCCTTCTCTTCCATGTTGCAGTATTTATAACAGTAGGGAGTTGCTGCCAGCAGCACCATCTTCCGGGCCAGTATACCAAAGTCTTTGTTTCTGGACGGTACGTGCAACATTGCTAGTCAGGGCCATAAACTGACGGAGGGTATAAAGGTGACATCTGCACACACCCTCCTCAGAATGAACTGCTGCATACAGTAGTACTCTTGTGGGTAGAAGAGTCCCAAGGGGGGCCCTTGTAATTACAAGCAGGCTAGACTCAGGGAAGTAGGTAGTTTGTGTGTAGTGGAGACACTGGGGGGTATCAGAGTAATGTCCCCCCAAGTCAGAATGGCAAGCTAGATGTTAAAGGGGCAGGTGGGGGGATTGAATACTGCAGCATGGAAGAGAAGGACATCTAAGGTTACGGTAAGTTCTTACACAACTATTCTATGTCCTTCTGTTCACATGTTGCAGTATTCATAACAGTAGGGAGAGTACCAGAGCTTTTAGGCATGGTTTTGGGTGGAGGATTGGGTTCCCTGGTCAATGAGCCCTTGGAGGATAAACCTGGCAAACCCTGCCCTAGCTCTAGGGACTAGGTCCAGTTTTTAATGTCTGGTATAGGTGTAGACAGAAGTCCAAGTGGCAGCTTCCAGGATGGAAGCATAGTCAATTCCTATGAAAAAGGCAGCTGAGGAAGCAGCTGCCCTGGTAGAGTGAGGTTTGACTTGTCCATCTAGGGATTTTCCATGGAAAGAGTAGCATTGGGTAAAGGATATTGAAATCCATGAGGAAATGGTTTGCTTGGAGACTGCCCTCCCTAGAGTTCTGGGGTGGAGGGTGATGAAATGCTGATCTGATTTTCTGATGGGTTTGGTTTCGTCTAAGTAGTAACTCAGTTGTCTGCGGACATCCAATGAATGGAGAGTCCTTTCTGAGGAATTTTGTGGTTGAGGGTAAAAAACTGGTAGAGTGATGGTCTGGGTTTAGTGAAAGTTCATTTAACCACCTTCGGCATGAAGAAAGGGTTGGTCCTTAGGGCAACTCTGTCCTTGTGGAAAATAAGGTAAGGAGAGGTAACCATGAGGGCCTGGATCTTAGATACCCTCCTGGCAGATGTAAGGGTCACTAGTAGAACTGTTTTCAGTGTGCACAGCTTTAGGGATACTGAATGAGCTGGTTCAAAGGGTGGCAATGTAAGTTTTTCTAGTACAAAGTTCAGATCCCAAGAGGGAGGGATAGGTTTTCTGTGAGGCCTGATGTGAACTACTCCCTTGAGGAAAAGTTTGACCTCTAGTCTGGAGGTCAGAAGAGGGGAGACTGGCAGACAGGCAGAGATAGCAGATAAATGCACTTTGACAGATGAATATGTTAGTCCTGAGTGCAGTAGCTCACACAAACAGGAAAGGACCATAGGTATAGAAGTAGTTAGAGGGTCCTGGTTTTTCCATTGACACCAGTAGCAGAACCTGTTCCATTTGGATACATGGTTTCTCCTGGTCCTCGGTTTTCTGGCCTCCTGCAGAACCATTGAGTACATCCCCTGGAGTATAGGTGTCTGTAGGGGATCAAAACCCTCACCCATAAGGTTAATTTCAGATTGTCCACCTGAGGGTGTAGTAAGAATCCCCTGTCCTGTGTGAGTAGGTCTATTCGGTGGGGTAACCTGTGGGTGACTGCCCTTGGCTAGTAGGTGTAAGAAGGGAAACCAATGCTGTCTTGGCCAAAAGGGGGTCGCCAGTAGGATGTTTGGGTTGTCCCTTTGAATTTTCAGAAGGATTTTCTGAATTAGGGTGAATGGGGAAGGCATAGAGGTACATTCTCCCCCCAAGAGAAGGAGAAGGTGCCCACTTTCCACTCTTGTGGATGTGGATTCCTTGTGCAGAATTTGGGCATCTGCCTGTTCTGGATGGAGGTAAAAAGATCTGCTTGTGGAATACCCCACCTGTGGATTATGTCTAGAAATACTTCCCTGTGAACCATCCATTCGTGACTTGGAGCTAAAGTTCTGTTCAGGTAGTCTGCCATGACATTCTCTGTGGAAGGGATATAGACAGCTAGCAGATGAATGTGGAGACATACTGCTACGCTCCAGATCTGGATTGCCAGGCTGCACAGAGGGTAGGACTTTGTTCCCCCCTGCTTGTTGCTGTACCACAGGACCGTCATATTGTCTGTGATTACTTTCAGGGTTCCTGGGTGAAGGACTGATTTGAAGTTTAGCAGGGTCAAGTGTAAAACACTCATTTCTTTGATGTTGATATGGTCCTGTAGTCTTGAAATGGACCATGTGCCTTGCACCAAGAGTTGTTTTTGGCCTGTAAGTAGCACTGCCCCCCAACCCAAGTCGGAAGCATCTGTGGAGACCTGTTGTAGGGTGGGTTGGGATCTGAAGGTGGATCCCTTGTTTGAGGTGAAGAGCTGAGATCCACCACTGGAGTTCCTTCTTCAGGCATTGAAGTAAGGGGAGGGGGGATGTCCAGGGGCTGGGAGTGTTGACTCCATAGGTTTTTCAGGACCCAATGGATTTTTCTCATATGGAGTTTTGCCAGAGGCAGTATAGGTATGTGTGATGCCATGTGGCCTAGAAATCTTAAAATCTCTCGAGCTGGCAAGGAGGTGTGGGACAGGATTCTTTGAAAATACAGATAAAGGTCTAGGATTCTTTGATCTAGAATGAAGGCTTTCATTACGTCTGTTCTGATCCTGCAACCCAAGAAAACCAGGTCTTGAGAGGGGATCAGGTGTGATTTTTCAAGGTTTATGGTGAACCCTAACAGAGATAGGGTGAAGATTACCCGTTGTAGATGTAACTGGAGGATTTGGTGGTCTTGATGAAGAATGAACAGATCATCCAGGTATGGGTATATCTGAATACCCAGAGTCCTGCATTGGGCAATGACGGGGACCAGGCATTTTGTGACTACTCAGGGGGCAGTAGAGAGTCCAAAGGGCAAGGCTGAGAATTGCAAATGGCAAGAGCCTATTGCAAATCTGAGGCATTTCCTGTAATCTGGGTGTATAGGGATGTGTAAGTAGGCATCCTTTAAGTCTAGGGCTACCATGAAAGTCTGAGTTGGAATTAGTGGTAAGAAGAGGGGTAAGGTAATCATTTTGAAACTGGGAACTTTGAGAAATAGGTTTAGATAGGATAAGTCTAGGAATGGTCTCGAAGAGCCATCCTTCCTTGGTACCAGAAACATTCTGGAGTAAAAACCCCTGTTTCTTTGCTGGTGTGGTACCTGTTCTATGGTACCTTGAACTAGAAGCGGCTGAATGATAGGAGGGAAAAGGTGGGTTTGGCTTGCAGGTGGGTGAGGGATGCCACGGAAGGGTGGTATCACCCACCAAGTCATGAAGTAGCCTGACTGAATGATGGAAAGAACCCATTGTTCTGATGTAATAATCTGCCAGGGGGGAAAGGGGAGGGTGAGATGGAGGGAAAGTGGGGTGTTTTGGTGAGGGTAGTCACAGAAGACGTGGTCTGGACTGGCCTCGAAAGGGCGTAGTGGAAGAACTTGTAGGAAACCTAGGAGTAGTGGTTTTTCCTGGTTTGCCTACATCCTTTAGACTGTGCAGCAGTGTGTGCTGACGGTCTTCTAACAAAGAAAGTTTTCTGTGGATAATTCTTGTGGTATCTGGGTCTAGGAGACACCAGAAGGTGTTTAAGATTCTGAAGTTCCTTACCCTTTTCTTGAAGGGACTTAAGGAGTTCTGCTGAGGCTTGGCCAAACAGGGCTTTATTATCCAGGGGTGCATCCAACAATTTTGTTTGCACATCCATGGGCAGGGATTGCAGTCTCACCCAAGAATATTGCCTCAAGACTGATCCAGATGCAGCAGACTTAGATGAGGCTTCCACAGCATCATAACTGCACTTTACTGAGTGCCTAGTTACTTGGGATGCAGCACAAAGAAGAGTGTTAATGTGAGCTTTAATGGGAGAATCTGGTGTCTCAGTTAGTAATGTGGAGATCCTAGAAATGGTACCTAGAACATATCCAGCTATATGAGTCTGGCAGTTGAGAGCTCTAATAGCCAGAGTATAGGAGGTATAGATTTTCTTCCCTAGTCTGTCCATAAATTTGCTGTCTTTGTCTGTGAGGTAAAGAGCAGTCGAAGGTAATTGCCTGGATGATTTATCAGCAGAGACAGCAATAACTGCTAGGTCTGCTGGAGGGTTCCTAAAGAGGTACTGGATACCCTGAGGGACCTTGTAAAAATGGTCTGGATGTTTAGAAGCTGGTGGTTGAGAGTCAGGGGACTGTGAAGCAGCCAGGAAAGCATTCTGAAAGGCAGGTAGCAAGGGAGCCACTGCTGAAGGAGAGGGTTGCTCCATTTGGAAAAGGTCGAAGTATCTTTTCTTGGTATCAGAAACTTCAGATGTTTGCCATGTGAAATGCTCCCTCATGAGGGAGACTGCGTCTCCAAAGGTAATTTCTTCCCCTGGAGATTCAGGAGTAATGGAGTCTTCCTCCACTGGGGTGATGACATCTTTTGGGGGCTCTAGTTGGATTCATATGAAAAGGACTCCTCTGAAGAGGAGTACTATTTCTCTGAAACCTGTACAGTAGGTCGAGTAGTGGGGGCTGGTGGGGCCTGCTGTGTCTGTAGGGCCTGAAAGGCCTTAAAAAGTCTCTGAGAAAAAACTTCCCACCCAGGAACTGATTGGGTTTCAGTGTGTATTTAATGTTTTGTTTTTTCTTTAAAGGAGTAGTCGGTGGAGAGAGAATCGGAGCAGACATTTGTCTGGTGGAAGAGAAGGAGCTAGGCCCTCCGATAGACTGAGTCGTGGCTCCCCTCTGCCATCTGGATCTGATGGCTGAGTAGCCTCAGTGGATGTACTAAAGGTTTCCGCCACCCCAGCTTCCATAGTGGTTCCTGGGCATGGCTTGGAAACTGATGTCTGGGAAGATGCCGGGCTTTCATCAGCCTCAAGAACCTTCTCGGACACCTGAGGTGCAGCAAGGGATTCCAGCATAACTTTTTTGGCCTTCTTCCTCTGCGGCTCTTCGGATGGGCATACTCCCCCTTCCATAGCAAGTGCAAGACGTCTGAGTCTCTGATTTTCGAAATACAATTTAAATGCAGCAAGATGACTGTGAAGGGTTTTCTGAATGAAAGATTTGCAAATAGGGCAGGACGTATGTTCGTGGGCCTTGCCTAAGCAAAAAATGCACTTCTCGTGTGGGTCCTAGTGAGGAATTTGTCTCCCACAAGCACACTTCCCCTTTCTAGCTGACATAACAATAATCAAAGGCAATGAAAAAATCCAAAAGGGCACTTATCTGTATCGGTAGGATGAAATGGTCGTCCGATCTGAAACTTTTAATGGTCGTCTTAAATGCGGTCTGCTTTCGGAACGGGCGAACAGGAGTCCGGTGTTCACTGCAGCAGGAAAACACTGAGGAGGGTGTGTGCAGACGTCACCTTTATACACTACATCAGTTTATGGCCCTGACAAGGGACATCGCACGTACCCTCCAGAAACAAAGACTTTGGTATACTGGCTGGAAGGTGGCACTGCTGGCAGCAACTCCCTACTGTTATGAATACTGCAACATGCGAACAGAAGGGCATTATATGACTGCATAAGATATTTACATAAGCAGAGTGTTTAGACATATAATTAAAAGTATAGCAGGTAGGAACATATAATTGTTGTTCATACACTATGTTTAGTAGAGATAATCTTGAAGATGTAGTGAAGATAAGACAAAGGAAAAACTAAAAAATACTAGCCAGATAATCTTGAAGATGTAATGAAGATGAGAGAAGAAAGAAAAAACTAAAAACACTACCCAGTTTGTCAAAGGAGGAGAATATAGACAAGTTCATATGAGGTTCACTGAAATTTTAAGGGAAAGCTTTTCAGCTTAGTCTACGGGAGAGTTGGTGGGTATAGATGGGACAGTGGGGAGTAGGCAGCGGTGAGTTGGCAAGTAACGTGTGATAATAGAGTGCATCTGTGGGAGTTTTAAAGAAGAGGTTGGATAGTGGGTAGGGGAAAAATATGTCAGCCAGGTGCTAGGCAGTTGCATGTCCAGCTGTTGTTTAGGTGGGGAAATGAGCTGTTTTTTGATGATGGTTTTGTTAGGTTGTACCCTGACTTGTACTGGTAGGGAGGGCCAAGTCTAGGCAATGTTGCTAGAATACAGGGAGTCACCAGAGCTGTAATGGCTTTTGGAGATTGCAATTAGTGCCTTGTCAGTGGATCTAAGTTCTCGGTTACTGGAGTAGAGGGTGATCAGGTCTTGTAAGGTTGGAGTTTTGTCAGGTTGGTACAGTACTTGGTGAGCTAGAAGAAGTTGGTTTAGAGCTAAGGGGAGTTCCAGCCAGGAAAGCTGCTTTAGGTTCTGACAGTGCTGGGTGTGGTAGGAGGAGTTTGTGGCGAATTTTGCTATTTTGTTTTTGCATACTGATAGCTTGTTTAAATCACTCTTGTTTAGATTAATTAGAAAAGGAGAAGCATACAGTAAGGTAGAGAGAAGACATAATACAGCCTTTCAACCATCTGGCCAAAGTAACTTTGGTCACTGTTTTACCTTTTTTAACATTTGAAAAGGAAACAAACCGCTGATTGCTCTTCATGAAGAATTTAGTTCTATGGATGTAAAAACAAAGTTGCTTATGCACATCAAGCATGGGTAAGGTGTACTCCCCTTTGTTATGATAAGGAGGAAAGAATACTGGAAGATTAACTGACTGGTTAATGTTGGTCTCTCAAGCCACCTTGGGTAAAAAAGAAGGATTTTTATGTAGGGTATACTCTCTCCTGACCGAGGTAATTCCACTAGGAAGAGAGTTTTCCAGGAGAGGAATTTTAGATCTACAGTGGCCGAGGGCTCTCAAATGGGGGATGGATTAAAGCTTGTAGAATCATAGTAAGATCCCAGGGAAGCAGAGAGTCCTTGACTTGTAGCCATAGCATAAAGGCGCCGATAAGAAAGGCATTGCATAACTTTGAAGAGGCTAAAGACGCTGAGTCAAAACCAAAGTGGAAGTTAGAAATGGCAGCTAGTTAGAAGTGGATGCTCAAACTTGACTGTAGAATACCTAGCACCATCCTTGAAAAGAGAAGCCAGAAATTCTAGTACTACTGAAACTGGGGCTGTAAAAGAATCTATCTGGTTCTGTTCTGTCCAAAAGGAGAATTTTTGCCACTTACTTTTGTAAACCCTATGTGATGAAATCAAAATTTCTCAGACTGGAGAAGACAGCCTGGGAGATCTAGCCATCATTGGAAGTGGAGAAACCATATGGTTAATTTCAGGGCCTGAATGTTGGTTGGGATGTGGATGCCCCAACGGATGAGAAAGTAGTTCTTGACTCTGATCCAACTTCATCGGGGGACAAACCAGATGAGACCAAAGAAAGGTGAACCAGGCTTGTGAAGGCCAAAAAGGGCCAATGAGGATCACTTTACATTGCAACCTGAGAGCTTTCTCTAGGAACTTGGTAATCGATGGAAGAGGGGGAAAGGTGTTTAGTAGACCGGAGGGACAAGAATGAACCAAAGTGTCCGTGAGGAGGGATCAAGGCAAAATACTTGCTGCATTTGTTGTTGAGAGTGGATGCAAAGAGGTCACAGCAATGATAACCCCATTTCTGGAAGATTGTATCTGCCATGGACCGATTCAGGGACCACTCTTGAGGCATTAGTAGCACTCTGCTGTGTCTGTCGGCTAGGATGTTGGATTCCCCCAGAATGTGTGTTGTTACCAGAAAGTGGTTGGAAGAAACCGCCCACTGCCAAACCCTCACTGCTTCTCGAAAAAAGGGGTAAGACCTGGATCGTCCAGTCGGTTTATGAATCAAACCACTGACATATTGTCTGTTTGGCTAGGAATAGTTACGTGAAGAAGAAAGCTGTTTAGTTCTTACAATGCTAGAAGAACTGCTCTCATCTTGAGAACACTGATATGCAACTTGGTCTCCTAGGGCATCCATTTGCCTTGGACCATCCGGCCCAGAATATGCCCCCCCCCCCGCCTGAACTGGGAGGTGTCCATGGTCAATGTGGCGGTTGGGAAGGAGAGAACGAACAGTCTTCCCTGGGTAATCTCAGGATAATGGAGCCAAATGAGGAAATCCTTGCACACACAGGACAGGCTCAAGGAAAGGTTTGGGATTTCTGAGAAGATACCACTGTACCACTAGCGCCCACTGTAGAATACTCATGTGGAAGTGTGCCATTGGAAGAAGAGATATGGTTGCTGCCATGGAGCTTAAAACTCGTAGAATCAGACAGGCTGGGGGTTCTGGAGCAGTCAAGATCTGGCTGACATGGGAACTCAGATTTACCACCCTGTCTGAGGTAAGATAAACGTGAGCCATCATTGTGTGCAGATGTGCCCCTATAAAATCTATGGTTTGAATGGTTCTAGATGCGACTTCTGCACGTTTACAGTTATGCTCAGTGTAGAAGCTAGGTTGAGGAAGTAATCCCTGGCATGAAGGAGAAGATGCCTGGTTGGGGTGGTCAGGAGACAGTCGTCCACATATGGAAATATCTGACAGCCTTGCAGTCAGAGATGAGCTGCCACTACCGCTAGACATTTGGTGAACACCCTCGGGTTTGTGGTGAGGCCAAACAGAAGTGCCCAAAACTGGTAGTGACTGGCTCCCAACTTGAAATGTAGAAAAGACCTGCAGTGCCTGTCCATTCTTGATATGGAAGTACACATCCTTGAGGTCTATAGAGCACATCCAATTGCACATCTTTCGGAGAAGTAAGATGGATTGCATCCTGAACTTTGTGTGTTTCACTGACTTGTTCAAGTTGGTTAGATCCAAGATAGGCTGCAGGTCCCCTTGTCTTTTTGGGTACCAAAAAGAATCTGGGGTAAACACCCGAGCCAACCTGATCGGGGGGACGTGTTAGATGACTTTTTTGCAGCAACTTTTTTATTTCTTGGGACGTGTCCTCTCTCAGAATGGGTGGAACATCGGGGAGGTAAGATTTTTGTTTGGGAGCGTCGGAAAAGGGATGAAATATCCTCTGGATATGATCCTTAGCACCCATTTGTTATTTCTGAGGCTTCAGGGTGCAAGGAGAAACATCCCCAGACATTTCAGCGGACAGCAGCTGGGCAACAATTCAGGGTCACTGGAAGGGTTTGTCTGGAGGAGGTTCCCATGACCCTTGATTTTGTGGACCCCCTCAGCCACGTGGGCGGCATCTACCATCCTGACCATATCCCCCTCTGCCTTGGGGGGGGTGAGTTTCCCTGAGTGTCCTGGAAAAACCCTGCGACTTCCGAAACCACTTTTTCTAACTACCACGCTGGTTCCTAGAGAAGGTCCATTGTGGAGTAGAAAAACAGATCCCGACAGCAAACAGGGTCTTACCATCTTCCACCCTCTGGGTCAAATTGTCATGTACAGTGGGCCCAAACATAGTGGAGCCATCAAAGGGGGTATTAATGAAGGACTGTTTGAAGGGCTCTGCAAAATCGCACAGCCTCATCCAGGCATGACGCAGTAAGGTAATGCTGGAACTGGCCACCCTTGAGGTGCCCTTCACAGTGTGAGGTGTAAGCCTCATGGATGCAACATTTAGGGAATGTAGGGTGGCCAGCCTAGAGGAAACAGACTCCCGTTCCTTGTTAGGCATAGACCCCAGGACTGAGCTAGAATGTTCCTTAACTAAGTCCCTTTGTAGCTGGGTAAAATGAGACAAGTAGTTCAAAGCCTGAAGAGCAAAGGTAGATGAGGCACAGACTTCTCTTGCCAAATCTGTCTAGTGCCCAGGATTCTCTATTCAGGGGTGGACAGAGGAGCCTTCTTGAATGAGCTCCTTCTTGGTGGCTGCCACCAGAACCAAGACATCTACTGGAATTCCTTTGGTCCCAAAGTATTTGTCAGCTGGAGCTCTTAAAATTTTATCTGCACATTTAGGAATGGGTTCTACTGCATCCAGTTGCTTCAAAGCCCTTGATGACACCAGCTGGATCAGTGGGTCGGATGGGGGGGGGCAGGTAGTAGATGGGCCAGCCCTGAAAGCCTCCCACAATACCAATTCCTCCGGGGAAATGGTTTGGGAGGACCATCCACCCTTCTGGCAAAGGACTTCAAGGATGTCTCCAAAGCAGACCTCGTTGGGTGGTGATTTGGGAGCTCCTTCACCTTCCTCGAAATTGGTACCTGTGGTAAGGGATTCCGTAGGGGAATCCACGTGCCTCCTTATATATGGTCTCTTCCGAGGGACCTCCTTGGGGAGATGCGCCAGAGAGGTGTCAGAAGAAGCTTGGGAATGGTGTGTTGGCTTTCTGGGACCGGGTGTCCATGTGGTGGCTCAGAAATCTCAGGGCACAGTTCCAGTGTGGGGTGTGGAGAGTTCCATTGCAGTAAGTGTCCTAGGAAAGGAGAGGACCCTCTCTACAACCTTGAATGCAGAAGGACTCTGAACCACCTGGAGCAGTCAAGCCAGAGCCAGAGCCAAAGCCACCAGGGCAGACAACTCCCGGAGAGAACGGGTCTCCCTCTTCGAGGGTGGAGTCTGAGCTGAGCTGTCAAAGGCCGAGGCCCTGAGGGGAACAGACAGCTTTGAAAGCTTCGGAGTCAAAGTCAACCCACTGGAACAGACATCTATGCTATGGCTCCAAGACATGCTCAGAACCGAAGTAGCCTGAGCTAAGCAAGTTTGGGTGAATGTCGGAAGCAAAAAAGAAATCTGTATCGGCTCTGGCACCCTGGTACCGGGACCCAATGGAACTGACAACTGCAAAACTAGGAGATGAATCACAAAAGAAGCTACTGGTTGGAACGGAGAGAGCCTCACGGATGCGGAAGCAGATGGGGTGGACACCATCCCCATCTGGATCTGTGTCTCGAAGAACTGCCTCATGAGTTTACCGACCTCCCTAGAGAATAAGCTTCTGGAGGACCTAAACAAAGCCAATGAATGGGGGTTGAGGGAGCTTCATGAGGAATGGGATAGAGTCCTCCTGCTAGGCACTGGCAAAGAAGACTCAGGTGCCAACAGCCAGATCCAACATTGAGGGATGCCACTCAGCCCAGTAGCCACAGAGGAGGAATGGGGTGGAGGAGAGGTAGAGGCAAGGGAGCTCAGAGCCAACTGCGTCGGTTCCAAAGATCTAGATTTTTTTCTGTCGAGGTTCCAAGGAGGACTGCATGGGAGACAGGCTTCTGGACCCCCAGGAATCCTTGGGCTTCTTAGTTGGGGGTTGAGCCCCTGATGTAAAGGGAGTCCCCAAGGTGGCGGAAAGAGGAAGCAACCCCTTTAAAATGAGTTTGCTTCCCCTATCCACCACAGCCCAGGGAGGGGTGAAAAGCCCTGCAAAAATCACAGAGAGCATGCAGGTGGAGAGGCTCCAAACAATACACCCACTCCCCCTGGGCATCAGATAAGAGAATCTTCTGCCCACAGGAAGTGCACTTTTTAAAGCCGAATGGCTTTTGATCAGCCATGGAGAAAGAGGACAAGAATAAGAAGAAAAAAATGCTTTTTTCTCAAAAAAGAGAGAGAGAGAGAGAGAGAGAGAGCTTAACAGACAGAACCTGGAGTCTAGACAGGAATGGAAGGCAAAACATGAGAAAAAACAGGTAGGAGGCAGAAAAAAGAAAATGCAGAAAAAGCTCAAGCCTGACCTCTCTGCTAACAGCAAGCACGACAAACAAGATCTGAGATAACATGGGGAAGTGGGGCAGTATAAGGAGGTAGGAGTTAAATCTGGAGTCTCGAGCTGGAGGAAGGCAGCCAGTCGGTTCTGAGCGTCAGAACCATATTCCGATAGGTTAATGGAATGAAGTGGACAACATCAGATCTATAGTTTCTCCACAAAAATAGTATCTTTAAACACCTTTTAACTTTTTACCATAAAAGTAAAAAAAACTCAGTCCTGTTTAAAAGTACATAAACATCACAAGAGAGTCAACAAAAACACTTTTTCCTATTTTTCTTTAAGAAAAGAAAGAGTAGATCATTTCCCTCCAAAGAGAACTTTTCTGCCCAGCAACGGAATAGGGTTAGCTGATACTTCGATCCTCAAAGGCCCACAGAGAAGCGCTCTTCTTAGTGACAAGAAATCACTGAAAGGTTTTGTGCTCAAATCTGCTTGTCAGCTCAGCTCAAACTAACTAATGGTTTGGATGTATGAAAAGTGCCCTGAAGTTTGGATGTCGGTCATCTGCTATATGCTATGAAAGATATAAGCCATATAGCTTAGGCTACTGCATCATTACACTGAAGAACATCTTCAGTTTCTCAGCACTACAAAAACAATTACTTCAGTGAGAGCAAGTGCTTCAGCCGAAAGCAAAGATATATCCTCAGATAGTTCTGAGGTAATAGAAGCTTGATCTGAGGAAGGGTAGTCTTCCTCTAGTCTGGGCCTTTTGTCAGAGGGGGGTTGAGAACCCTGATAAGAGTAATCAAATCCTCAGCCATTTTAAGCATCTGTTTTTTAGGCATGGTGCCTTGAGAGGGGGTCTGAGGAACCTGTTTTTTGGTTTTCATGGCTGCTTTAGATTTAGTGAAGGCTTTAATAGAGAAGGAGGAAGGCCTGAAGACCCCTTGAGAAATGGCAGGCCTGTCTAAATTCTGAGTTTCCCCGCCAGGAGTGGTGTCGGAGTCTGTAGTAGGAATGGGGGCCGAGAAGCCTGCGACCTCTGGTACTGAAGACACCGGTAATGCATTGTCATCGGTACTCAGGGGCTGGGTAGCCGCCTCGCTGAGTACCGGAGAACCGGTAGTTGGCCTTGGCGTGGTTTCAGTAGGTGGCGCGGACCTTGTATGTCGGTCTTTATCTTTGCGTTTTTTACTCAAAACTGGAGTCGGAGTATCCGACGACATAATATAATTAAATTTTTTGCCAAAAAAGTGAAGGGCGAACTCTGCCCGACGCTTAATAGTGCGCTTATTGAATCTAGCACAAAAACGGCAGGCCGAGACATCGTGGTCTGGGCCTAAGCAAGGTATACAGAAAGAGTGGAAATCCTTATGCGGTATTTGCTTCCCACATGAAATGCAATTATTAACTTTGTCTGACATCGGTCTGAGGCAAGAAAAGTTTCAACGGGTACTTAACTTTCAAGAAGACTTCGGCTGAAATACTTTCGTAAATCTCAGGAGCTGGCCGACCGGCACTTGCAAACTGCTTCTGCTTCGGGCACCGCGCGGCAAGAAAGACTGAAGAAAATGGAGTCGGCTGCCTCTTTTATACCCCTGCCGCACTGACATCAGGGAAGAAGCAACGACAACCGACGCCGGACCTAGACTTTGGAATTCGGCCGACCGAGGACCCGCCTGATGGCAGGATAACCCATCTGTTATGACTGCAGCTGTATGCACGATGAACATCTGTACTTTGATCGTGGAGTAACTGGCTCCATCATGAAATACTGAAGTGAAAAAATCTAGCACTGCTAATACAGGAGCCGAAAAAGAATTTAAATTTCTCTTGGAAGCCCAGATGGTAAACCTTTTTCACTTACTTTTATAAAATTTTCTTGCTGAAGCTTTTTGACATGATGTGGTAATATGTGCCACTTCAGAGGAAAGCCTGAACTGCCTAGCCATCATTGGAAGTAGAGAAACCATGCAGTCAATTTGAGGGCTTGAATATCTGGATGAGGCAGTACATCTGGATCCAGATCCAGCACCCAAGGGAGGTGTGTCAAATGAGACCAGAGAAAGTGACCTTGCTCTTCCATTGTGATGCTTTCTGTAGGAGTTTCAGGATTAATGAACTGGTGTACATGCATACAGATGTGGATCAAAGCATTTCTTGGTGGTTCCCCCTCTTGGCAGGATCAGAGCAAAGAACCTGACACACATGGAATTGATGGGAGAGGCAAAGATTGCAGCATGGTTGTGCCCACTGGCAAAATATCAGCTTTGCCACTTTTGCATTGACAGACCACGCATGAGGTAGCAAAATAGACCTGCTTAACCTGTCTGCTAGTTCATAGAAAGCTGTTGGAAGATATCATCCACTGCCACACTGCCATCGTTTCTCGAAACAATGGGCAGAAGCGTGTTCCCTCATCTGATGATGAATCAGACCACCACCATGTTTGTACACATCTGGAGAGAGATCACCCCTACAGGAAAGACATCCTGAAAGGTCTGCAACACTAACAGGATTGCCATCATTTCTAGGACATTGATGTAAAGACTGGCCTCTGAAGGGGACCATGTGCCTTGGACTTTCTCCATGTAATACCACCCCTACCATAGATAAGAAGTGTCTGTGGTCACCATGGCTTTGGGCAAGGGAGGGATGAAAGGACAGCCCTGGGATAATTCCAAAACCTGGATCCATCAGTTGCATGCTCTCTGCAGATGTTGGTTAGGTGTATTGGAAAGGACATAGGCTAACATCTGATGGACCACTGGACTGCAAACATCCACTTTAACACCTTTATACAGAATCTCGCCAGGGGAGCTAGGGTAATGGAAGCTGCCGTCGACCCTAGAAGCTATAAGACCACCATGGCCAGTGGTGTTTGAAGGGAGAGCAGTTGAAAAACTTGATTCCATGGAGTGGATAACCTGGTTTGTGGTAGTTTTATCTGAGAAGGACTGTCCTAATATATACCTATGAACTTCAAGGCTCATGTTAGTGAGAACTCAGACTTGGTGCAATTCACTGTGATGTCTAGTCTAGAGCAAAGATGAAGGAGATAATCTTGGCCTGAACTAGGAGATGCCTACTAGTAGCAGTGAGGAGCCAGTTGTCCCAAGAGGGAAACCCCACCTAGTCTGAGATGAGCTGCAATCACTGTTCTGCATTTGGTGAACATCTTGGGGGGGTGCTCTGGTGAGGCCCGAGGGCAAAGCCCCTGAATTGGAAATGATTGGCTCCTAGACAGAAGCAGAGAAGCCTTCTGGATCACCGGTCTAAATTCATGCAATAGTACACATCCGGAAGGTCTAACGAGAACATCCAGTCGCCCTTCTGCAGGAGGAAGAGGAGGACAGACTGTACTATGACCATTCAGAAGTTCAATTATTTGACAAAGAGATTTAAATAACTGAATTCCAGGACTGGCCTGAGGTGCCTGTTCTTTTTTTGGCACTAAAAAGAATCTGATGCAAGTTCTGAGCCCATGATGAAATGGTGGGACCTTTTGGATGACCATTTTTGTTAGCAGTTTTCTAATTTCCAATGCTTTTCTTTGAAAAGGTGGAACACTGGGGGGTCTTTGTTGCCGGCAGATGGATAGGAATACAACAATCTCTGGTGATGACTCTCTGCACCCAGACATCTTTGATGATGGACGTCCAGGCCTCTGGGTGCAGAGATATGTGGCCCCAAATGCCTTCAGAATGCAGCAGATGGGCAACCGCTCAGGAGCACTAATAAGCTATTCAGTGAAAGGATCTCTAAAGCCTTGACTATGCAGACCTCCTTTGCCACAAGGGTGCCAGTCTGCCATTAGAATACCTCCCCCCTCAGTTTCAGGGGTATCTACCGCCAGAAGAGTCTTGGGAAAACCCTTGGGACTTACAGAACCACATTTTTTTACCCCTTTTCTGGTTTCTTGGAAGAAGTCTTCTGGGGCGTGATGAAAACTGTATACCTATGGGAGAAAGAGTTTGCCCATCTTTTTCACTCCTGAAAAGTGTGTCTTTCATCTTTGGGCAAAACAGGTTGGATCCATCAGAGGAAGCACTGATGAAAGACATCTTGAAAGGTTCAGCAAAAATTACACAACCACTTCAAGGTATGCTTCCGCACTGTAATGCCTGTGCCTGTAGACCTAGAGGCACCCTCCCTTGCACTGGAAATCAGTCACATGGAGGTGTTTGAAAGTGATTGCAGGGTGGCCAGTTGTGAATCCACGGTCTTCCTGTTTTCCATAGACATGGACAGAGACAGGGACTTGGGAAGTTCCTTTGTCAAGTCCCTCTTAAATACCACTGTGTGTGCCAAGTAACTCAGTGACACCAAAGCAAAGGTTGTTGAAGCATAAACACACTTCCCATATCTGTCCAAAGCTCTAGACACTCTATTATGAGGGCAGACAGATGAGCTTTCATCAGCAAGTCTCTTTTTAGTGGCTACTGCTACTACCATGTCATCCGCTGCTAGACCTTTGCTCCAATGAGCATGGTCTTTAGGACAACTAAGTACTTATCATTTTTTTTTTTTTGAGGATCGGTTCCATAACATCCGGTCCCATCTATGTCCTGTGAGACATTAAATAAAACCATTTCATCAGCTGGGGGGACTGCCCAGGAAGTAGCTGAGTCATTGCCAAAAGCCATGAGGAAAACAGATTCCTCCTGAGAAGGGGCTTCAAAAGACCAACCTCCTTTCTGTCTCAAAAGTTTGAGAATTTCCATGAAGGAGATGTCCCTAAGGGTGATTTGGTGAACCCCCTCCCCTTCATCAAAATCCATATCCTTTATTAAAGACTCCTGTGGGGAGTCAACATGCTTTCTCTTACACTTACGCTTCTGAGAAGCTTCCATGGGGGGATGTTCTGGGGAAGACTAGGAAGTCTGAGGGATGTCCTGGAAAATAATTGCCTCCAGACTACTGTGCACCAGCTGCCCCTATGGAATAGAATGAACAGGCTCAGGACCCAGGGCTGACAGTTGTGGAGCCGAACGGGGGCATGGCTGTCCAAACTCCTGACTCAGAAAGGGCTCTCTCTCTACTACTTGTAAGGCATAAGCCAAAGGAGAACCCATATCCTCCTCAGTAGGAAACAAAGCTACCAGGTGGCCAAGAGCATCTCACTAGCCCTGCTTCAAGACCAAAGTTGGAACTGAGCTAAAGCCAAAGCTCTGACTTGTAGAAACGGCTTTGAAAATTTAGTCAAACCCCTACCCCCAGAATCAGTGCCAAAGCATCGGCTCCAAGAGCCATACAGCTCTGAAGAAATTGGGGCCATCTGGATCAGAGAAGGCTCTGGGGTCAAAGAGGTCCACAATTTCAGATCCGATGTGGATAGCCCTGGAAATCTCACAGGCAAGGCTTTCAAAACCAGAGGACATCAGAGCAGAAGCATTAATTGGCATAGGAGAAGGTCCAAAGCTCCAAGGGTCATGAGTCAGATGGGAGACACAATAGGAAGAGCTCCCAAGCGAATACAAGTCCTGAGGAATTTCCTCATCATTATATTCACATCATCCTCTGACAAACTTCTGGTAGACCTAAAGGAAGATGATGAGGAAGAAGGTTTAGAAGCCTTTTAGGTTGGTGTCTGCTGCAAGAAGGGAGAATGTAACCTGGTAGAAACATGCTCTGGGGAAAGCCTTTGCTTTCTATGAGATGGAGTTTTGGAACAGACAATTAATGGATCCGAAGCCTTCATAATCTTCGCTAGCAGAGCCAAAGAAGGACAGTTATCAGGGGATCGCTTCCATGCTTCCTTAGTCTTCTCTTTCGGTTTCTCATCCTTGTCCTCTTTATACTTGTCTGAGGGCTACTTCCCAAATGGGGATGCTGCAAAAGTGGCAAGTTAGCAGATAGGGGGATGAGACCCTTTAGCACAAATTTATTGTGACTCTCTAACACTGTCCGGTGGCCAAAGGCCATACAGCTGTTACAGTCCTCCTCCAAATGACCTGCCCCCCAAGCAATAAAAACATTTATTACGTGAATCAGAATTTGGCATCTTATGTCCACAAGATACATATTTTTTAAAACTGTTTGGTTTATAAGCCACGATGGAATAAAAACAATTTACAGGCAGTCCCCACATTATGAACAACTGACATGCGGACAACCCACAGATACAAATGAGCTGCTGCAATGTCAGAAATAATGTAAAAAAAAATTAAATTGTTAAAGATGCCCAAATGTGTGTGTGTGTGTGTGTGTGTGTGTGTGTGTGTGTGTGTGTGTGTGTGTGTGTGTGTGTGTGTGTGAGAGAGAGAGAGTGAGAGAGAGATCAGGAGAGTGAGAGCGATGTGCGAGTGAATGCAGGTATGAATGAGGAAGAGACTGTGTGTATAAGAGAGTGAGTGAAGAGTGAGAGCAAGGGACCGATCCCCTGGCAGCAGTTAAGAGTTGGGTGGTTGCATATGGGGAGGGGGTTAATTATGGAATAGGTAAAGTAGGGTTAGGTGTGTGTGTGTGTGTGTGTGTGTGTGTGTGTGTGTGTGTGTGTGCGTGTGTGTGTGTGTGTGTCTTATACTTCTAAAGCTCTTAAAGCAAGAAATCTGGACAAAGCCAAAAATCAAAGAGAGACAAATGCCCAAAAATAGAGATGATTTTAATAAATACTGCTCTTACAAACTTAGAAAGTTGATAGAATAACAAGTTTTACATTAGCATGAATTTTCTGAAGGGTATGAATTCTGAAACTCAAATGTCTGTCATTATTTTCGAACTTCTGTCTTGATTTGCCACTACTTTTGCTAAACAATCACAATTTTATGAAAAATTTACCAAAATATGAGGCGAAAATCTGTACAGTTGAGAGGCATGGTTTGTGTGTGAAAAAGTCCCCATAAACACTCCATTTAATAACAAGGTGTCTTAAAACAGCTTTGTTGATAGGAAGTAAGAAAGCATAGCTACAGTATACAGTATTATATTTAAGATTTTTTGTTTGGAAGTGTTTCTAAAGTGTTTTATATGCAAAGAAAAGTAAAATAAATACTACACTGAGGCAAACATTTGACTAATTGACATTTATTAAGAACCATATGTATGTGTTTCGACTTGCATACAAACTTGACTTACGAACGGACTAAAAAATGGATCTCATCCTTAACCCGAGGACCGTCTGTACCAGAAAAAAAAACACAACAACTAGTAGAAATCTCCACACAGTAAAATAAATACCACCAATGGTAATTAGGAAATAGCCTGTCCAAAACAAGGGCATAGAAACCATTACCACCAATGGTAATAATGAAGAACTACTAGTATACAGAGCATGAAAGCGGTAGCAAGGCCAAATTGGCCACTTAGAAAAGAATATTTACTTTACTGCTTTTTTGTGGGAAGGACAGGAACCAGAAGAAATAAGAAAAGAATAATAGCCAACAAAGGTCAGAAGAAAGTTCGCACTTAACTGAGAGCCTGGACCAATGAACCCATGTCTGAATGCAAAGAGTGGCAAATGAGATCTGAGGTAATGCTGGGGACAGGAGGGGGATTATGCATAAGGGGAGGAGCATGAGCTATGGCTCCTAAGTCTGGAAAAAGCAGCCTAGGTCAGATCCAAAACCCACTGGCTGAGGAATAGATGGAAGAGATAACATCAGATCCAAGCATATGGCTGATGTGGGAAAACTTCTGACAAAGAGAGATCACAGACACAGTACAAAGTAAGAAATAGGAGGCTTCTTGAGGTTCTGTGTGATAAGCATATATACCTTTCCTTCCATTCTCTTTTTCTGTTTTTTTGCATGATACTTCCACTGACTACTGTCAATCCCCATCCAAATTACAAATGAGCCAAAGATGATATAGAGCGCGTGATTGAAAAGGAGACAAGGAATTCCAAAATGATTAGAAGTAACGCAGATATGCTGAGAACCAGGGTAAGCTTTAATCCCCAGAGGATCAAATTGTGCTGAGGACACTCACCTGAAATGGCAACCAAAGGTGTATATAAGCATAGTGATTAGTGATTTAAATTGAGGACGTGACCTATACATCTTTACCACTAAAATACCAAAGGAGAATTGTGATCATGCTTCAGGGCTAATGAACCAACATATATATACTAGCAATCTGACACCATTTCAACCAAGTAGAATTATGACTATGAACATATTGCAATTATGAAGCTGATACAAGGTAAGGGGAATGGAGCTCAGGTCACTTAAAACACAACAAATTAACTGATGGCATGTTTCTGGGCAAGTTCTAGTAATAAGCAGAAACAATTAATGCATATGGAACAATCTATTACATGTAAAGATGAGGATATCACATGGAAGAGGGGCACAAGGACATGGCCAGACAGTAGGGGACAAAAAGCTCCTTAAGAAATGGGAGACTCATATCATGCACAGCTAAACAAGAGAGCACTACAAATGTAAAAGTAACCAGTGCAGACTCAACTGAACAGGCATTATGTGAAGCTAATGAGGAACACCTGAAAATAACTCAGCTGCAAAACTGGAGCATTTATTTATTTTCCTTTGTATACTGGTAAAGTTCAACTTGGTCTAAGAACCCTTTTTCAGCTGAGGCCCAGGAAGAAAAGCATACAGAAAAAATACAATACAAGACAGAGATGCAGACAACAGTAAAACACAGTGAACACTAAAGTAAAATGCAATACAGAAGATTAAGTAAAATACAGTGCACATTTAAATACAATTCAAGTGGTACAGTTGCCGTACGAGTTGGAGAAATAACGAGAAACGGTTGCACTTAAGCATAATATTAAAAAGATATAAACATGCAGTAGGGTTCAAGCAGGTAGGTTACACAGAAGGTAACAAACAGGTAGTGGATTACCTTTGACATCATGTGCAACAACAGACGGTGTGGGCTATCCAAAACATGGAGAGGAGAAGAAGGATGGGGGGAAAGGCAGCAGATATTCATAATATGAACACATGATATTAACAGTTATGAGAATAGGAGGGAAGGAAAATAGCTGAGGAGAAACTGAAAGGAGGCACTGGTTTAAAGACAATGAGTTTGGGGGATGTAAGATGGTAGTTAGGGTGATTGTAGGGCAAGTGAACAAGTTTAGGGCATTATAAAAAGATGAATGTTAGGTGTCAGAGGGGTATGGGGTGGTGTAGATGAGAAGAAAAAGTGTGATGTGACTGTTGAGTGAGATTTACACGAGCATGATAAGGAGATAGATAATTTGTGTGCATCATCCAGGGGGTAGAGAGAAGCATAGCCAGGTGTTGGGCAGGTAAGTTTTTAGGTATACTTTAAAGGATACAAGATTAATGATTTGTTTCAGTGAGTTGGGAAATGCATTCCAGGCGTGCGAGACATACTTTTAGAATAAGGAGTTTCTGACACAGTTATGGCTAGGAGTAGTTTATCTCCAGATTGGATTCTCTTATGGTTATCAGTGATGTCGGCGCAGGGCATTTCTCAGTTTTGTAAAAGATATTATGGGTTATCAGCAGCTGAGGCACTGTTATGTAATGGAGGGGTTCTAGTCAGTTCAGCTGCTTGAGTGGCAGGCAGTGGTGAATTCTAGAGGGATGGTTGGCTGTAAATTTTGCAGTCTTGTAGCACTGATCCATTTGTTTTTGTTTTATAGACATTTCCAAGTTATAAAAGATTAACAAGGTGTATAAAAGGGTGGAAAAGCAAGAATATCATGGCTGTGTGTTTCCTTGTGCCATCACAGTAAAAAAAACAGTTTGATCCTGTCCACGAAACCCAGCTTTTGATGTGTTTTAATAATGGCCTGTGATATATGCATGTCATATTTCATGTTTTATTTATTTATTTGACATTTGTTGACCAGGATAGTACCACTGATCATGTGACCTTGTTCAGCAGAGGCCCGGGGAGAAAAAGCCCCACAGTACAAATTGTACAATAGAAATTAACAATACAAATTAAGCAAATAATACATTCATAGCACAGATTAAACTAGTAAAAAGTAAGCATTTATTTGTTTATTTGCATTTGTTTACCGGGAGGTCTACTGGGCCAGGGTGAGCCCATTTTCAGTAGAGGCCCAGGGAGAAAAGCTCCAGAAATCAAAACATGACAAAGCTACAGAATCAAAATACAGGAATCAAGCAGTCATGGCACAGAGTGCTACATTACAGAATAGGTGATACAATAAAATAGATACTAGTTATACAGATGTTAGATTTTAAGTATGCAAGCCAAACAAGAATACAACTGATGATATGAGATAACAGCGAATGTGTGAACAATATAGTACTGCAGATCTGCAGTAGAGAGGGAAAGATGGAAAGGAGCAGATTAAAAATACCAAAAGTAAGGTACAGCCTTAGAGCTACTGTTATATAGGCATCAATAGTGAATAGAAATTATGGTAGGTAACTGATATAGTAGATTATGTGTGGCTGGGTGGCACAAGTTGGACTTAGTAAGTTGGAAGCACTGAATATATACATGAGGAGTCTGAGCTGTAAGTGAGATGGGGAGGAAAAAAGTAGCAAGGCTAGGAATATTGCAGTTTTTTTTATAGTCGGTGCTGGTACATGCATATAGCCACTGGGAGAACAAGTGCTGTTTCGCGAAGTCTTAAAGCATTCAGAGTTACTAATAGACCTAATTGAAGGAGGGAGAGCATTCCATAGTTTTACTACAGCATATGGGTAACACATTTAACTGGCGGAAAGGTTAGGTTTTTCTACATTAAGGAGCATCTGATTGACTGATCGCAGAGGTCTATTTGGGTGATGCATGGTAGACAGAGAGGAGAGGGCAGGACAACTAGAAGGCTTATAGATTAGCTTATGAGTTGTGGTCAGTTGCACGTATGTTAGATGTTGGGGAAGTTCTAGCCAGTTTAGATGGAGTGATGCGCTGTGGTGGGAGGAGTGTTTGGCACTCGTTACAAATTTTGCACTCTTATTGTAGCATGAGTCCAGTTTGGATTTAAGAGAGGACTGTGTATTAGTAAGGAGAGGTGAATCATAGAGCAAGGATGAAAGTAGAAAGGAAGAGGCAAGGGATAGTCTTCCTGCACAGGTGAGGAACTGTTTGTGCCTGTACAGGATGGCTAGTTTTTTATGTTTTTTTGATGTCTGTGTTAATATGCTGGTTGAAGATAAGGTGTTTGTCTATGATGACCCCTAGAAGTTTGTTATATGAGACTACTTCAAGGCAAGTGTTGTTGAGTGAGCTGATGGTAAATCCATTTTTGGTTAGAAGTGTTGTTTTTTGGGGGGTGAATAAGATGAGTTTGGTTTTATTAGCGTTCAGGAATAAATGGTTATTAAACATCCAGGTTTCAGTGGAGGTGAAGGCACTTTGGGTGAGTGTAAGTAGTTCTGAAGTAGACTTGGCCATACAGATGATGGTGGATTCATCTGCATATTGGATGACATTAGCATGGGGTATGCTGGTATGGAAAATAATTCATGAAAATGTTGAAGAGCAGTGGACCTAGCATGGACCCTTGTGGGACTCCAGTATTGATGTTGATGAAAGGAGAGAGGGACTGGTGCCATCTGGTTGCTTGTTGTCTTTCTGTAAGGTAGTTGGAAAACCAGCCTAGGGTAGGGGGAGATGTGCCTAAATTGGAGAGTTTGGTCAGAAGTGGATGGGAGACAGTATCAAATGTCTTGGAAAGGTCAAGAAATAGTGAGGGGACAAGATATCCTGAGTCTCAAATATGGTTGACTGTATCCAGGAAATATATAAGAGCAGTGGTTGTGATATGACTAGGCCTAAACCCATGCTGGGTTGGGGAGATGAGGTTGTGGTGTAGTAGGCAGTTAAGTAGCTGGCTACAGATACATTTTTCCAGAATTCTGGAGATGGGAGAGAGGATGGAAATTGGAAGGAAGTTATATATATCATTATTGTTTCTACCTTTGTAGAGAGGGAGGATAAATGCCTTTTTCTAGATGGTGGGAATGAAGGACTCTTGAATGGATCAGTTTAGTAGTATACTAACAGAATAGGCTATAGTGTCTCCTGATTTTTGGAGGAATTCTGGTGGCAAGTTATCTGAAGCATTTGTTCCAGGTTTAAGTTTAAGAAGGAGTTTTTTTTAGGGTGGAGGTAGGTATGTGTATAACAGATTAGTTTGGTCATGTTGTACCAGATGGGTCTGTGGGCAGTGGGTTGATTAGTGGGAAGTTGGCAGTGAGGTTGACTAGACTGTTTTTAAAGAATGAGTGAAAAAGCAAGGTAATTTCAGCTGGGGCCATGTCTGAATCAGGGGAGGGATTAGCATTTTTGCCTGGGCATAAGAGAGAGTTTATGGGCCTAAAGAACTTTTTAGGATTCTGCATATGGTCGTTTTGCAGTGTAATGTAGTAGTCTTGTTTATTTTTGGTGACAAGTCACTTTACCTGATTATGCAGTTGTTTGTACTGAGTGAAGTCTGCAGTGTTTTTACTTGTATGCCATAATTTCCAGGCCTTATCCCTAGATTTCATAAGTTGTTTGGTGGATTTGGTAAGTCAACTGGCCTGGTTGGCTTTCACTCTCCTACGTCGGAGAGAAGCGAGACTGTCGAGAACATGGAAGACTGCTGAGTTAAAGAATTCAAAAGCATCATTCAGTGGTAGGACTTTAACTGGATGCCAGTTGATATTTTGTAGGATATCATTAAAGGTAGTTGGGCAGAAGTGACACAGGTCTCTGGCATGTTTATAGTGGTGTATATTAAGCATTGGAGTTGGTTTGCGAATTATGTATGCCAGTAAGTGATCACTAATGCTGTTAAGTAAAGTGCCAGTGGAGAAGACTTTACTAGGGTCGGAGACAAGGACCCAGTCTAATACTGAGCCATTGTTTTTGTTGGTTCTGCTTATGGTAGTAATGAGTTGGGTGCACTTAAATAGGTTCATACTGTTTGCTGGATGATGTTTGATATTTAACCAGTTAATATTCACATCACCAAGTATGACTGTTTCATTCTCAATACTTTTAGATGACCGGACTACTATTTCTTAAGTATTGGGATATTATTACCCGGGGGGGATATATGTGACTATAATGCAGATGCTTTTACTGCTGTTCATTTTCAAGCAGGATATTAGTATTCCAGCTGTAGAAAATGTAGGAGTGGGTTTATTATATGGGACAATAGGATATTAGTATTCCAGCTGTAGAAAATGTAGGAGTGGGTTTATTATATGGGACAATATTCAAAGTATTACGGTATATGACAGCAATACCCCCACCTTTTTTTTCTGGGCCTATCTGTTCTCAAGCAAGAGAAACCTGATGGGAGGAATTCAGAGGTTTTAATACAAGGTTTTAGCCAAGTCTCCGTTGCTGCTACCATATCTGGCTTATAGTGTTCAATCCAGGCATGCAGATCTGGAATTTTGTTTCTGAGGCTTTGGAGGCTGATGGTAGTGAGGTTAAGGGTTTTGTGACCGATCTTATGATAGAGAGGGGAGTGAGTGGATCTAGAACTGGGGAGAATGTCAACACACAGTATTGGGTTGTGGTAAGTATGTAAGGGATTAGTGGGTTGCAATTTTTTCTGTGTGTTGTACTCATGTATGGAGGTCATTTTTATTTTAGTTTTTACATGTAAGGTTAGAATTAGCTTTTTAAGGAGGAGAGTACTTGCTGCATCTAGAGAGGGTGTTATGTCAGAGAAGTGAGTGAGTTTGGGCAGAAGAGTGGCAGTTACGTGAGTGGACTTGTAATATTCATGTATGGTATCAGCAGAAGTAAGTAGTTGTAGAAAGAGGAAGGATAGAGAGAGAGTAAGTAGTGCTAAGTTGGTGATTAACGGCATCTTGTGGTGGAGGGGTATGTGGGGTAGTAAAGAGTAGGATTTATTTGTAAGATAAACCAGAAAGTGAAGACGGTGTGGTGGAGAATGGGAGTATAGGGGGAGTGAAGGGTGAAATGGTCAATTATACAATTAGTGAAATGGGGGTGTAGGGATGAATGAATTAATAGAAGGTTACGATTGGGTGAGCAGTAGAAGTAGATGGAGCTTTGGTTAAGCTAAATGTAACTGATACAGGGTGGGTGGGAATGGGGAACAGAGTGAGCCTGAGGGAAGCGAGGGTGAATAGAGCAGGCAGAGCCAGGAGCAGCAGATCGCTATTCTTCAAAAAAAAATCAGTGGGATTTGCATTTAAGTTTCTCAGTGAGGAGTACAGTGTTTAAAGTGGAGAGACTAGGTGAGTAAGGACAGCTGTTGATAATGTGTGAAGTGAGCCCTTGGTTTAATAGAGAGAGGAGACAGACAGCAAAGTCTTAGCCTTTAGCACACTTTCCTGAAAGTGTTACAGAGACAAGGCAGAGAGATGTATACTCAGTGAGGGTGGAAGAAAGGTGGTGGTGATGGTGGTGGTCGTTGAGGGTAGTGAACGAAGAAATATCTGTGTACGCCACCGCCTAGTTTAATTTGGAAAAAAAAGGCAAAAAAATGCTTTTAACACCAGGTGAGGAAGAAGCAATTAGGACACATACGTACAGATTGTGATGGTGTTTTATTTATTTATTTTTTTTGGTTGGTTTCCTTCCATCCTTGGCTAGACAGCAATCCTTATATTGCTTTCAGGGTCAGTAGACAGAATTTCAGCCAGGTGTGTTCAGGGGGGGGGGGTGTACTGAGGTCACTTTTCCGTGTAGGTGACTACTGTAAAATAAGAGCGAGATGTAATGATAATAAGATAGTGAGCTTACGGTAATAAAATCTCCAGAAGAGAGAAAGCAATTAATGGAGGAGCAGTGAATATTAGGGGCAAGCAGAAAGAGTGAAAGAGAAGGCAGAGGATTGAGAGAGAGAGAAAATAAATAAGCAAGTAATAAAATCTCACTACAGATTATGCAAGAAATATATTAAACATACACTAAGAATTACTTGTTGTTGTTGTTGTCTTTCGGCTTTTCCCGGTTAGGGGTTGCCACAGCGGAACTCCAGTTTGCTAATGATTGGCAGTAGATTTTCATGAATGCCGAGGTGCCAGCTCAACGTTCAACCTTCAACAAAGGCACGCCCATTTTATGCATGTCTTTCGAACGCCCACCCAACCGCGGGGAGGACATGCAGACTCCACACAGAACACTAAGAATTACTATAAACACTAAAAGTTAATACAGAATAAGTCAAGTAGATGAGCTTTGCTGCAAGTAAGGGAAAGATATGGCTAAAAGAGGCAAATTAAATAGGAGGTGAGTAAGTACACAGTGACAAAAAGCTGCAGAGTTCAAGATTTTTTCCAGAATGGTAGTTATAGCAGTTAGTTGGTGAGATACAGTGAGAGTGGAAAATGAAAGTAGGAGGGTAGGAAAAAGTGGAGGTGGTAGAGTCAGATATCTGAGAACAACAGATTAGAAGTGGAGATGAGAGAAGTAGTTGAATAGTCAGCATAGGAAAGAGGTTTTCATGTGGGATGATTGCAGTGACATCTCCAGGCACTGTTTAGGTATTTTCTAAGAGTTTATTTAATTTACAGTTTGCTTTCCAGGGTAGTCTACTGGGCTGAAGGAGCCCGTTTTCAATGGAGTCCTGGGGAGAAAAGCTCCAACAAGGTTAAACAAATGAATAAAGTAATCAGACAACAAACCAACAAAATGTTACAAAGTATAACAAAAAGACATTGTAGTATACGTAGTAGTAAAATACATCCTAATAACAGATATGGAAATGCTTCTACAGGGAAAGCATAGTATCTATATGTATATACATTTACATGGTCAACAATAGTGATTTTGTAAGTAAATTAACTAAAGAAATAAGAATCAAAGAAGGAGGGTAGTACAGGACTAGTAGCAGAAGTGCGGGTGTAGGTATAATTAGAAGGAAGTGAGGAAAGAAAGGGTGTAGGAGAAGATTAGGAAGGGAACTAGACAGTGTGGATCTGAAAAAAACTGGAGAAGAGAGGGAGGTAATTTGTGTAGAAGCAGTGGAGAAGGGTCTGAGTTATGAGAATTAGAGAAGAGAGATGGATAGGGTATGGTGAAATAGAGGAGTCAGGTGGGATGGATTCAGAAGCATTCCCAGAGAGAAAATAAATAAATAACAAGCAAGTAATAAAAGGTGTTTTGAAGTCATGAGAATGGGCAAGATTTCTGAGGGTCATGGGAAGTGTATTCCATGTTAGAGCAAGGAGGTAGCTGTAGAGGTTCTATCCTGGAGAATTTTTAGGTTTATGAATCTGTAGGAGAAATTGTTTTGAGTTACGGAGGGAATGAGGTAGGTTATAGAGGGAGACAAGAGGAGATGCTAGGGCAGGATGACTGTTTGTTTAATATAGTGTGGATGATGAGGAGCTGAGTATACAAGAGTTGTTTAGGAAACTCTAACCAGTTGAGTGTACAGAGCTGCCAGACAGTGGTGAGATTTAGGTGGCAGGTTGGCTGCAAATCTGGTAACTTTGTTATATGCGGTTTCATGTTCAGACAGAAGAGGGGACCATGAGTTAAGTAAGGATTTGAGAGGAGTAAAAGAGGTTGTGAAGATAGGTCTGGGTAAGTCAGATTCTGGAGTTGGGGGTAAGGAACCTTTTGTTTTTGTATAGAAATCCAAGTTTTTAGTGGGTTTTCTTAATGCAGTGGTGCACATGGAGGTCAGATTTAAGTTGGATGTCAATAATAACATCAAGGAGTTTAGTGTGTGGTTCGGGAGAGATAGATATAGATAGAGGGTGGAGATGATGAAAGAGGATTTAAGATGGTATAGAGATTTAGGAAAGAAAAGGAGTTTAATTTCTTTGGGGGGGTTTAGAATGAGTTGGTTGTTAGTAAGCCAAGTTTCATTGAGGTTGAAAGAGTTTTGAGTTAGTTTGAGCAGGTGTGAGGGGTTGTCAGCAGTGGTGATGATAGTGGAGTCATCCGTGTACTGTATGAGGGATGACTAGAGGGCAGGATGTGTGGAACTGATTGGTAAAAAACGTTAAAAAGAAGGGGGCCAAGAACTGATCCCTGTGGGACTTCCATTTTAACAGGGAGGAAGGAAGAAAAAGCAGAGAGCCATGTAACAACGTGTTGCCTGTTAGTGAGGTAGCTGAAAAAACAAGCGATAGAGGGGAAAGAGGGTTGAGTTGAGAAAACCTGGAGAGAAGGATGGAGTGGGAGACAGTGTCAGTGGCTTTAGGGAGATCTAAGAAGAGGCAGGAGACCAGTTTATTATTGTCTCTAGCTAGAGAGATGGAGACAGTAAAGGAGAGGAGAGCAGCGGTGGTGCTGTGGTGGGGGTGGAAGCCATGCTGTGTAGGGGAGACGAGGTTCTCTTCAGTGAGACAGGCCATGAGTTGCTTGCGCATGCAGTGCTCAATAATTTTGGAGAGGAGAGAGAGTATCGCAATTGGTCAATAGTTAGAAAGCTCTACAGAGTTTCCACCTTTGTGGATAGGTATGGTATGGAATTTCTTCCAGACAGTATGGACAGAGGATTCACTGATAGAGCGATTGATGAGTACAGCGACTAGGTATGCTATGGAGTTGGCGGCAGCTTTTAGGAAGAGAGGTGGCAAGTTTTGGCAGAAGGGGAATATGGTTTAAGTTTGAGAAAACAACTTTTAATCTAGCTGATGGAGATGGGATTTAATTAGACAGGGCAGTTTTGTATTTGGTTGATGGCTGGAAGTGAAGAATTGTTTGTGCTAGATATTGTCATAAGTTTGCTGATGGTGTCTATAAAGCAGGTATTGAAGATGGAAGCAGTTTCCTGGGGTGAATTGCTAGGGCAAGGGCTTGGTGTGGAGGGGTTTCCAGGATGGAGAATTTGGTTGATGGTGTTCTAGAATTTTTTTTGAATTTTTAGGTTTTGTAGTCTGGGGTGAGTGATTAAAGTTCTTTTTGTCAATGTTTATGTGTTTTTTGGGTAGGGTACAGCGTTCTCTATATTTTTGGAAGTGTGTGTATGATTTTGTTTTCTTCCAAAGTTTCCGTGTGGAGCCTCTATTTCGGATGAAGGATAGGGTCGAGTTGGTGAGCCAGGGGCATGTGCATGATTTGACTCTACCAGTTCTGAGAGGGGCTAGAGAGTTTAGAGTGTTTTGGAAGATAGAGTTAAACTGAAGAAATGCATTGTCAAGTGAGAGGTGATAGAGGAAAGACTAGTCAATAGCAGACAGGTGGTTGTTTGAAGTTTCAGGGTTGAAGTTGGTTAGCTTACGGCATTCCTTAATTTTATGAGGCTAATGGAGGTGGGGGGAGAACCTTTGGACGCATATAGGGGAATGATCACTAACTTGAGTCTGGGAGGGATTTGGGGTGGTGGAAGAGGTTAAGATGAAAGACAAGAATCCAGTCAAGGATAGAACTGGTGTTTGTAGGTTTGTGAAGGAAAGTGGGTGAGGAGATAAGCTGGGTAAATCCATACAGGTGTGTGTTGAGGAGTTAGAGGTGAGGGCCAGCCAGTTAATATTAACATCACCTAGTATGATAGTTTCATTAGGTATAGTGTCAGCTGTCCAATGAAGAATCTGTTCTTATAAGAGCATGTTATCACTAGGGGGTATATACATAGCAGCAATTTTTAGAGTTTTATGGCTGTTTAGTTTCAAATTAGCTATGATGAATTCAGCTGGGTGGAAATAGGGGGAGTTGTTAGTGGGTATAAGGTTAGGTTTTCAGAATACATAATGGCTACACCTCCACCATTTTTATGTGATCTGTCAAGGCACAAGATGTTGTAGCCAGGTGGGAGAAATTCTTTGTCAGAGTTATGAGTTTTCAACCACGTTTCAGAGATAGAGATTATGTTTGGGGAGTACTGGGCTATCCAAGAGTTAAATTATGTTGTTTTGTTAAGGATGCTGTGTATGTTGACTGAGTAGAAGGAAAGATGTTTGAGACTAGTGTTTGGTTGTTGCAGGATACTGAAAGTTGTATTGGAGGGAGCTGATGATTTGTTGTGTGGGCCAGGGTTCGGATGAATGTTACCTGTGAGTCTGAGGGTGTTACAGAGGTGAAGTATTTGCGAACTAATGTGGTAAGGTGGGCGAGATTTTTGTTTGTATTTGTAATTGGGAAGGGTATTGGGATGGAGTCTAACTTTGGGGAGACCGTGTTCAGTGCAGGAAAAGAGAATGTGTGTTATGGGGCAGGACTAGTATTTTGCACGTTTTGTGGTGAAGGGGATGTGGGAGAGTTACGATGTGGGTGAAGATGGGTGTGATAAAAGGTGAGGTGAGAGAGGAGAGAAGTAGAAAGGATAAGAGAACACGAGGGAACACTGTGAAGGGAGAAGAGTAAGATGCATAGGGTAGAGTGTGAGAAAGAAGTAGTGGGTTAGTAAGAGGAGGGGGTGGTAATAGGTGATTGTAGGTGGAAGGAGTGTTGTGTATAGGACGGTGGGAGGTGTCAAGGTAGGAGACAATTGATCTGATTGGTTGAGGTAAAGGGGTGTGGGAGTGTGGAGAGGGTGGGGTACAGGATGGTTAGCTATAAAGGAAATTGATGTACAGATGGGTAGGAATAGGGGTAGGGTAGCGAAGCAGAGTGAGCCTGAGCAGACCGAGGGCGAATGGAGCAGGTAGAACAGTTTACTATTCATGGCAGGAGTTACAAGAGAAAAAGAAAAAAAGAACAATCAGTAAAAAGCCCTGTGCTGAGAGAGATTGTAAGCACAGGACAGCAAACAGTGTTTAAGTTTTCATCAAGTGTAACACTACGCAGTTTATTACAAGTCACATGCTCTATCCTAGCATTGTCAGCTGAATCTATAGTAAATGTGGTTTTCTGATATATGAGCTGTTTGGAGAAGAATAAAATTAATTTGTTTATGTGGATTTAAGAAAAATTGAGAACTGCCTTGTCAGTCTTCTATGGAAGAAAAGGATTAGTGATTTACTTCTTGGAAGAGATTTGATGATGTCTGCTGAGCAGAAGAGTGTAGAATCATCTGAGTATACAATTACTACATGCTTGCATATTTAGCAGGTGTGTGTAGGTCATTATGAAAAGTAGTGGACCTAGTATTAGCCCTTTTGGGACATCTACAGATATCAGTTTGAAGATGCAGGAGTTATCTTTTCAGTTTACAACATATGTTCTTTATGACAGACAACTATGAAACCACAGAAGAGATAAGGAGCAGATGACTATCGCAGGGAGCTTTTGTAGCAGGATTGGGTGGGACACAATGCTGAAGGCTTTAAGAGGACAAGACAATCATGCCAGAGTTTCTGTTGCTGATAACAGTGTTAGTAAAAACTTAAAAGTACAGTAATGATCCTGAACTTAGGAGAAAAGCCACTTTGAATGTGTAAGGATATTGTTGTCAATGATGTATTTTAAGACCTGCAAATGAATGTATTTCTCAAGAAGTTTAGATAACGGAAATAGAATAGCTATGGGCCTGGAGTTGGTTAGCTCTGTGGAGGTACCACAGGAGTATAATGTAGCATTTTTCCACTGACTGGGAACATAGCCTTCTTTTACACAGTGATTACTAAGAATAGATATTGGATATGCTATGCTGTCAGCAATACTCATTGGGTAGATTATCTGAGCTAATGTTGTAGGTTTTAATTTTTGGAGGAACATTTTTATAGAAATGTGGGGACTGGTTCAAAAGGAGAAATTATCATCATGGCTGTTTGTCGGTGGAGGGTCAAGGCAAGAAATGCTATTTTTTTAGCAATTGGAAACTCAACAGATTTAATAAAATGAGTACTAAAGTGGTTAGCAATACTGAGACTCTGAATCTGATGGGTTTGGGGTGGTTGTTTGTCCTAGGTTAAGGAGGTTGTTTATGGATGCCCAGAAATGTCTGGGGTTGTGTCTATCTGTATTCTGGATTAAGTATAGTAGGAGATTTTGTTTGAATTTGTACATAGTTTGGCCAGGTTCCTAAGGATGCTGTAAATTTGAAAGTTATGTTCAGTTTTATTTTGAATCCGGACCCTCCAAGCTTTGTCCCTCTCTCTCATAAGTTGTTTGGTCCTCTTACTTAGCCATGGGATTTGATTGGCTTTGACTCTGGTTTGGTGCATGACAGTTTAAGATATTAAGAAATACTCTGTTAAATTCTGTGAGGCATCGTCTAGAAGAATGCTTTTCAGAGTTTCCCAGTTATGACATTTTAAGGAACTGATAAATTGTTCTTGGTGAAAGACAGAGGCAGCTTTTACTCGTCTGAAGTGATGTGTCAGGCTGCAGAGTATGCAACCTGACAAAGGTTAGGTGGTGGTCACTTAGAATTTATGAGAGAGTGTCCAAACTAAATATGGAGTTTGGTTCAAGGTTAAGAGACAATCAAGGGTGTATTCTTTTCGATGAAAGGACTTGGTAAACCTAGTAGGGCTGGTGATTAACTGAGTGAAACTATATAAATTTATGGAGCCTTCGGGACTATAGGTGGAAATTATCATCCAGTCAGTAGCTAGATATGATCAAGTTTCCTGCCAGACAGCCCCAAGTAAAGAGAAAGTACAATTGTGTAAGTAAACTTACCCCAGCAGTAGCGGTCTTAATAGACCACTGCTGCAGTTGTCTAAGCTGTATGGGTTATACCCTATGAAGGATATGACCAATTGCCAGCTTTCAAAGCATCAGAGCACCTTCCACATGCCCAAACCACTGTGGGGCTCAAAGAGAGCCACTTAAAAGCAGTACTTTGGACACCAAAAGCTTCAGCACTTTCTTGCCTCAAGAAAGGAGGCTAGAACCCTGAAAGGCAAATGCTAGGAAAGGAAAATAAAACATATACACACATGTAATTATCTACAAGTATCTAAACATCTTCTGCAACATCAACAGAATGGTTTGGAGGGTCAGGTATATCTCACAGAAGATACCACTGCTCTGGAACATTCTCCCCACCCATTTGAAACAAAGCTCATCCCAGTCCATATTCCAAGTTTAACTTGGATCTATGTGTGGACAATAGAAAATTTAACTCAGGACTGCCCAGTGTACTAATAATGGACAGTGGCAACTGCTAAATGCTTTATCCTATATGTGGGCCCATTCAAATTATCTATACAATCACAGTTATTCTCATTACGGGTGATATATAACTATCACCCATGGGATGGGTGAAGCCAGTGTAACACAAAATGGTATATGTTAATTCAAACATCAAACGGGAAATTGGCTAGGCTTAAAACAGCCCGCAAGCGCAGCTAGTCTAGAAGTCAAGTCCAATGTCAAGACCTTCTGGACGACCAAGTCTGCAGATGATTGCAAACTATACAAGTCATAGAAGCCCCAAATGACAAAAACACCCTCCAATAATCATATAATTTTGGTCTGTGATGAATTGCAGATGTTCCAGGGACCAGAGATGATGCAATGGTTCCTAAGCACTAATTTTTTTTTTATTTTTCTTATTTTGTTTACCAGGATTCTCCAACTGGGTTTAGTCAAAAAAAAAAAAAAAAAATCACATTTCAGCAGAGGCTCAGGAAGAAATGTACAATGTATTACAAACAGTTTTAAACCAACATTCGGTAATTATACTGACATTAGGTAATGTACATTAACAATTACAAATACATCTAGTAATCAGAGTACATTCATATGAAATAAAGGAAATATTACAGTAGAAAAGATACTCATGCATTTAGTAGATGTTGAACTTTGAGCATCCGATGAGGTGTGTTAGTGGGTTTATCAAATAGACAACAAATCTTGAGATTACTACTTAAATATTCAAAAAATGGAACTGAAGGAAGGAACTTGGTAGGACAGAAAATATTGAAGTTAAAAGGCAGGGTATCAAGCAGGTTCAGAGACAATTATATAGTGGATATAAAAAGTGTACACACCCCCTGTTAAAATGCCAGGTTTTTGTTATATAAAAAAATTAGACCACAATAAATCATTTCAAAACTTTTCCCACTTTTAATGTGACCTATAACCTCTACAATTCAATTAAAAAACAAATCTGTTAGGGAAAAAATATAACAAATAAAATACGTACAATACGCTGGTTGCATAAGTGTGCACACCCTTAAACTAATACTTTGTTGAGTGTGCACACCTTTAAACTAATACTTTGTTGAAGTACCTTCTGATTTAATTACAGCATTCAGTCTTCTTGAACAAGAATGCAGCCAAAGAGCAAAACAATGAAGGGGCTCAAAGCGCTCCTACAAAGTTCCATAAACCAGATAACATCAATCCATAAAACAAAATGTTCCAACGTTGTCCAAGGATAAAAACAAGGTTTTATTGCAATATAAAAGGTTAGCGCTTTCGCTAAGTAGCTTCTTCAGACCTCAATACAAACAAACCATCATATTACATTGCTTAAATGTACAAAAAGGCGCCAAACTAACAGATACTGCTTAAAGGTGTATATACCCATATTAAGACACAGTATCAAAACATACCTGAAACTTACATAATCAAAACCCTGTACATAAAATACATAAAAAATAATAAAATGATATGCACTGACATCAATATGAATGAAAAACAATAGGTTTAAACATATGTGAAATATGTAAACAATACATCATACTAATTAAACACTGACCCCTGACTCTTCTATAACTCATCTACAGTGTCTCAACCTCCTCAGCTTTAATAAGGGGCGTAATGGAACCTTGCCATTAAGTCCCGGTGAAACATCAGCTCTAAACTTGATGATCCAATGTATCTCTCTCGCCTCCGTATAATTCTTAACATCTCCCCTTCTGTGTGTTCTAAAAATTTGTTCTAATATCCTAAATCTGAAAAGGTGATGTGGACCATTCTCATGTGTGTGCTTGGCAAGTGCATTGTGTAGATGGCCCTTCCTGATGTGGTATACATGTTCACGAATCCTGTCCCTAAGACAGCGATTCGTTTTGCCTACATAAAATGCTGAGCAGGCTACACAGGTTGCTAAGTATACCACATCCTTAGACATGCAACTGCCACATGTACGTATGATATATTCACCTAGTCCTGTGGGATACACGAAAACTGGATCTGTGAGAATAAAGGAGCAGAAGTTACATCTATTGCATGGTACCATATAATGTCCCTGTACTGGCAACTGTTGATGTATGGTCTTCGGGTAACATAGAAGATTCTTGAGATTCTTCTTGTTACGATATATAAACCTTGGTCTATCCCCACTAATCTCTTTGATTTTGGGGTCTACTGATAAAACATGCCAGTGTTTAGTAAAAATATCTTTAATAAAACCAACGTCTTTGGTATAATAGACCGGAAAGACAATTCGTTGGCTCTGTCCAGTCAAACTAACAGTAGTGTGTCCATCTTCAGTACTAGCTGAATAATATCCCTCAGCCCTGTCAGAAAAGTATGGCATAGCTCTAGTTGCTCTAAGAGTCGTGATGTCATCCATGCCCTCTGTGAGGTCTAACGTGCTGTAATTGCGTTCTCTCAGTCTATTCTCTAAATCCATTAGACCCGTTCTATAAACTGAATCACAAGGTGCGTATCTGGAAGTACGCATGGCTTGTCCACGGACAATGTTCTTATAGACAAACCCAGGGTGCATACTATGGCGATGTAAAAGAGTATTCCTGTGACAGGACTTACGATGCAACCCTGTGTTCACCATACCGCCAGCTAACTTCTCAACATAGACGTCCAGAAAAGGAATGCGTATGTCAGACCATTCCATGGTGAAACTCAAAAACTCTAAAGCTGTATTAACCTCTCTGAAAAAATTTTCTAATTGTGTAGAAGTACCTTTCCAAACCAGGAAAAGGTCATCTACAAAACGCCTGTAAAATGGTACATAATCCTGATACATCTCATTCTGAAAGAGGAATCTATATTCCCATTCAGCCATGACCAGATTGGCGTAGCTATTGGCACAGGAAGTGCCCATAGCTACGCCATCACGCTGAAGGAAAGATCGTTCCTGATAACAGAACAGTACATCATACGTACATGCGGCAGTTGCATGTCTAAGGATGTGGTATACTTAGCAACCTGTGTAGCCTGCTCAGCGTTTTATGTAGGCAAAACGAATCGCTGTCTCAGGGACAGGATTCGTGAACATGTATACCACATCAGGAAGGGCCATCTACACAATGCACTTGCCAAGCACACGCATGAGAATGGTCCACATCACCTTTTCAGATTTAGGATATTAGAACAAATTTTTAGAACACACAGAAGGGGAGATGTTAAGAATTATACGGAGGCGAGAGAGATACATTGGATCATTAAGTTTAGAGCTGATGTTTCACCGGGACTTAATGGTAAGGTTCCACTACGTCCCTTACTAAAGCTGAGGAGGTTGAGACACTGTAGATGAGTTATAGAAGTGTCAGGGTCAGTGTTTAATTAGTATGATGTATTGTTTACATATTTCACATATGTTTAAACCTATTGTTTTTCATTCATATTGATGTCAGTGCATATCATTTTATTATTTTTTATGTATTTTATGTACAGGGTTTTGATTATGTAAGTTTCAGGTATATTTTGATACTGTGTCTTAATATGGGTATATACACCTTTAAGCAGTATCTGTTAGTTTGCCTTTTGTACATTTAAGCAATGTAATATGATGGTTTGTTTGTATTGAGGTCTGAAGAAGCTACTTAGCGAAAGCGCTAACCTTTTATATTGCAATAAAACCTTGTTTTTATCCTTGGACAACGTTGGAACATTTTGTTTTATGGATTGATGCTATCTGGTTTATGGAACATCGCAGGAGCATTTTGAGCCCCTTCATTGTTTTGCTCTGTGGCTGCATTTTTGTTTATTCTACTTTCGCTTCTCACTACAGAGCATTTACTCCACACGGACACTTTTGTTTTTTGATTTTATTCTTGGGCTTAGTTTGTTTGTTTGGAGGCATGATCGAAGGGGCACAGCAACAGATTGAGTTACCATACACACTACGTAACAGCCAGGAAGTCCCGGTGATGTCACGTCCTGTGTCCGACCGTATGGTTGACTGCTTGCGAGCTGAGTTAAATCCCTTGGAAGCGTTTGGAGAGCAGGAGGATCTACAAGATACTTCTGACAGCGTGAGATTCAACAGAGAAGGGCTACGTTTAGCTGTCGAGAAGTTGGAATTTGATTTATTTAAACTGAAGCGTATGCAGACGCAAAGGCAGCACTTTGAAGTCTGCATTCAGCACCGACTTGTTCCCAGAGGTCTCAGAGTGCTCAAGATGCCGACTACGGCCACCCTCTATCCTGAGCTGCTTTTCGAATGGCAGCAGCTGAACATCGAGGTAAGCCTCAACTATATGAGGTTAATGAATACATTTTTTAACCCAATAGAGGAAGCATTGAGGCAGGATATACAGACTCAACAGTCAGTGATTTATACCAAGTATCCTGCCTCAGCAGTTGATAATGCTTTTAATTTACTGTTGGACAATGTCTTACAATACGAGCGACGCCTCTTTAATCAGAAGAGGGCTAAGCTTCAGAGGGACAGTAATGACTTTAGAATGGGCCATATCTTTACTTGGCCCAGAAGCAGTGCAACTTCTAGTCGCATTTCTACATCTACAGAAACTGTTAATGGACGCAATACTGAACCTTCCCTAGAGAAGGCACCTGGTTTTGACAATGTTATTACACCTGATATTAGAACTTTAGTCACTGTTGATAATGTAGCTACTGAAGAATTGACTGATGTTGCTGACAATTTAGTCACTGGTGATATGGCTTCTGTTAATAATGATGTAGTTACTGCACATATCAATGCTTCAGACAGGACACAGGTCACTCACCTTGAACCTGTGGTTAGGAGGAAAACTACTAATATAACAACAGTCAACACTGCCAACTCCTCCGAAGCTGGCATTGGCAGTGTGTTGACTCCTTCCAGTTCTGTACATTCTTTTAACAGTAAGCACCCTTTCCCCATCCGGTCTTTCACCAAGGAGGTGAGGACGTGTTCCATCAGCAGGGGGCGTCAGAAACGGAAGTTATCTCCGGACAGACAGCCCAACCGGAACATCAAGAAGATGTGGGAGGGGAAACAATTGACTTAGTATTCAACTTATCTAGTTATGAGTTGAGTTTAGATGAATTACAAGTATTATCGAAAGGACTTATGTTTATCCCCACCACTTACAGTAGATATGAAGAAACGGTGAGAGATTTTAAATTGTTTGTTAGGAACCTATCATTGAGAATACAGTTCAATGGGATGGATACTGTACCTACCCACCCTTATAGGAAACCTAGCACGTTTATACCACCTATACACCCCCTAGTTGCGGCTTATAGTAAATTAGTGGAGGATGATTTGTATAAGATGAAGGGACAACATTGTCCCCGTCATAGGAATAAGTACAATCTTACCCTCAGACAAAGGAAAGCGTTGGATTCGTTGTGCAAGAACAGGGACATTATCATACGTCCAGCGGACAAAGGAGGAGGGATAGTTATTTTTGATACAGCTAGGTATCAACGTGATATGTTGTACATGTTAGGAGATGAGAAGTTTTATGAACCCATTACAGAGGATAGGGTTGACAGAATTATACACAGGGTGCAGGCGATATTGACTGATTTGCTTATGAATGAAGTCATTGATCAAACATTATTTGAGTTTCTCTATGTTGCACATCCTTTATTACCAGTGATACAGGGCCTCCCTAAGATTCATAAGGACCCCATTGCTCCACCGATGAGACCAATAGTGGCAGGTAGAGGGTGGTCTACTGAACCACTCTCCATTTATGTAGAGGGCAAGTTGAGACCCGTGGTAGAAAGTAATCGTCATATCCTCAAGGACACTAAACAGTTTCTGTTAGATCTTTACCAATATGCCAATTCTTGTGCAAGCACAGTGGACATCCTTTGGGTCACCATGGATGTCCAATCACTCTTTACAGTTATACCCAACGTTGAGGGTCTTGAGATGGTTGGCACACATTTAAGGAGATCAGGGTCAGTGTCAGATTCTGACATTGGTTTGACTCTCCATTTATTAGAGACTATTTTGGTGTCTAATGTGTTCTGTTTCCAGGAACGGTCTTTTCTTCAGCGAGATGGCGTAGCTATGGGCACTTCTTGTGCCAATAGCTACGCCAATCTGGTCATGGCAGAATGGGAACATAGATTCCTCTTCCAGAATGAGATGTATCAGGAATATGTACCGTTTTATAGGCGTTTTGTAGATGATCTTTTCCTGGTTTGGAAAGGTACATCTACACAATTAGATTATTTTTTCAGAGAGGTTAATACAGCTTTAGAGTTTTTGAGTTTCACCCTGGAATGGTCTGACACACGCATTCCTTTTTTGGATGTTTATGTTGAGAAGTTAGCTGGTGGTATGGTGAATACAGGGTTGCATCGTAAGTCCTGTCACAGGAATACCCTTTTACACCGCCACAGCATGCACCCTGGGTTTGTCTACAAGAACATTGTCCGTGGACAAGCTATGCGTACCTCCAGATACACACCTTGTGACTCAGTTTATAGAACGGGTCTAATGGATTTAGAGGATAGACTGAGAGAACGCAATTACAGTACATTAGACCTTACAGAGGGCATGAATGACATCATGACTCTTAGAGCAACTAGAGCCATGCCATACTTTTCTGATAGGGCTGAGGGATATTATAAAGCCAATACTGAAGATGGGCACACTACTGTTAGTTTGAATGGACAGAGCCAACGGATGGTATTTCCGGTCTTTTATACCAAAGACGTTGGTTTTATTAAAGACATTTTTACTAAACACTGGCATGTTTTATCAGTGGACCCCAAAATTAAAGAGATCAGTGGGGATAGACCTAGGTTTATATATCGTAATAAGAAGAATCTTAAGAATCTCCTATGTTACCCTAAGATCACACACCAACAGCTGCCAGTACAGGAACATTATATGGTACCATGCAATAGATGTAACTTTTGCTCCTATATTCTCACAGATCCAGTTTTCGTGTATCCCACAGCAGTAGGTGAATATATCATACGCACTTGTGGCAGTTGCATGTCCAAGGATGTGGTATACTTAGCAACCTGTGTAGCCTGCTCAGCGTTCTATGTAGGCAAAACGAATCGCTGTCTTAGGGACAGGATTCGTGAACATGTATACCACATCCGGAAGGGCCATCTACACAATGCACTTGCCAAGCACACACATGAGAATGGTCCACATCACCTTTTCAGATTTAGGATATTAGAACAAATTTTTAGAACACACAGAAGGGGAGATGTTAAGAATTATACGGAGGCGAGAGAGATACATAGGATCATCAAGTTCAGAGCTGATGTTTCACTAGGACTTAATGGCAAGGTTCCATTACGCCCCTTATTAAAGCTGAGGAGGTTGAGACACTGTAGATGAGTTATAGAAGAGTCAGGGGTCAGTGTTTAATTAGTATGATGTATTGTTTACATATTTCACATATGTTTAAACCTATTGTTTTTCATTCATATTGATGTCAGTGCATATCATTTTATTATTTTTTATGTATTTTATGTACAGGGTTTTGATTATGTAAGTTTCAGGTATGTTTTGATACTGTGTCTTAATATGGGTATATACACCTTTAAGCAGTATCTGTTAGTTTGGCGCCTTTTTGTACATTTAAGCAATGTAATATGATGGTTTGTTTGTATTGAGGTCTGAAGAAGCTACTTAGCGAAAGCGCTAACCTTTTATATTGCAATAAAACCTTGTTTTTATCCTTGGACAACGTTGGAACATTTTGTTTTATGGATTGATGTTATCTGGTTTATGGAACTTTGTAGGAGCGCTTTGAGCCCCTTCATTGTTTTGCTCTGTGGCTGCATTCTTGTTTATTTTACTTTCGCTTTCTACTACAGAGCATTTACTCCACACGGACATTTTCGTTGTTTGATTTTATTCAGTCTTCTTGGGTAGAAGTCTATCAGCATAGCACATCTTGACTTGAAAATATTTGCCCACTCTTCCTTGCAAAAGTGCTCCAAATCTGTCAAACTGTGAGGGCATCTCTTGTGTACAGCCCTCTTCAGGTCACACCACAGATTTTCTATTGGATTTAGGTCTGGGCTCTGGTTGGGCCATTGCAAAACTTTAATTTTCGTTTGGTGAAGCCATTCTTTTGTTGATTTGGATGTATGTTTGGGGTCATTGTTGCACTGAAAGGTGACATTCCTCTTCATCTTCACCTTTCTAGCAGACGTCTGAAGGTTTTGGGCCAAAAGTGACTGGTATATGGAACTGCTCATTATGCCCTCCACCTTGACTAAAGACCCAGTTCCTGCTGAAGAAAAGCTACCCCAAAGCATGATACTGCCACCACCATGCTTCACCGTGGGGATGGTGTTCTTTTGGTGATGCAAAGTGTTGTTTTTGCGCCAAACGTACCTTTTGGAATTGTGCCAAAAAGTTCAACCTTGGTCTCATCAGACCATAACACATTTTCCCACATGCTTTTAGGAGACCTGATGTATTGTTTTGCATATTTTAGCCTGGCATGGATATTTTTCTGTGTAAGAAAAGTCTTTCGTCTTGCAACCCTACCCCACAGTCCAGACATAGGGAGAATATGGGAGATTGTTGTCACATGTAGTACACAACCAGTACTTGCCAAAAATTCCTGCAACTCCATCAGTGTTGCTGTAGGTCACTTAGCAGCATCCCTGACCAGTTTTTGTCCTGTCTTTTCATCAGTTTTGGAAGGATGTCCAGTTCTTTGCAATGTCACTGCTGTCCCATATTTTCGCCACTTTTTGATGACTGTCTTCACTGTGCTCCATGGAATATCCAATGCTATGGAAATACAACAGAAGGAAGAAACTGTTGCAAAAAAAGAGGAAAATCCCAGGATGCAAAAAACTCCCTCACCAGCCTCAATAAGAAGCTAAGATCCCTCATAAAATCCTCAAAAGCTAGTTATGAAAATCAAATTGCCAAAGATTCCAAAGACAACCACAAGGCATTCTCTAGTTATGTCAAGAATCTAAATGGAAATGCTCAAATCTGCTCTGAGCTACAACAGAATGGCATTAAATATACTGATCCCAAGGATATTGCCAATATCCTGGCAGATCGATTTAGTGCCAACTTCACCCCCCTCTCACCCCTTAAATGGCCCATCTCAATACCAAAAGATTGCCAAATTCCGATAATCACGGCCACACAGGTAGAAACCGCACTCTCCAAAGCTAAGAATACATCATCCATGGGACCAGATGACATCCCAGGCTGTGTACTACATGAACTACAAAATGAACTGGCACCTCACCTAAGTGTCATGTTTAATCATAGCCTCACCTCAGGCTTCGTGCCCACTGAGTGGCGCACAGCTACAGTTATCCCGCTCCACAAGGGAGGATCCGCCTTGGATCCTGGGAACTACCGTCCCATCAGTCTGACAAGCCTGATCTGCAAGGGCATGGAACGCATTATCATGGAACTTATAAACAAAGACATTGGCAACCTTCAAACACTGGACCCCACCCAGTTTGGGTTTGTGAAGGGGAGATCTTGTCTCCTGAATCTGATTGACTTCTTCGAATCAGTCTCCAGAGCTGTGGACGAGGGTAAGGTGGTCCACACAGCCTATCTGGACCTCGCCAAGGCCTTCGACACCATCTCCCACTCTGGAATCATAGATAAACTTACTAAGCTGGGCATAAATCCCTATGTCATTCGATGGGTTGCCAACTGGTTTACTGACAGAACCCAGACTGTAAAAGTAGCCGACTCCAAATCCAGTTCCAGACAAGTGGAGTACCTCAGGGTTCAGTCCTGGGACCACTCTTGCTTGGCATCTACTTCTCTGAAGTACAGGCCAACACTAAGGAACTATGGCTAACAAAGTTTGCAGATGACTGCAAACTGGGAGCCATTATTGAATCCCCAAATGATGTGGATATTCTACAAAAGGGCCTTACAGAAACAGATGCCTGGTGCCAGAGACATGGGCTCAAGCTTAATGCCAAGAAATGTATAGTTATCCCCTTTGGAAAAAAAACATGTACCCATTAATTACCACATAGGTGGCAGGACACTAAACATCAAAAGTGTGATGAGAGACTTAGGGACACAGGTGGACAGTGGTCTCACTTTCGATAACCTCATCGCCACAACAGTCTGGAAATCCTTTTATGTGGCACACCTCATCACGAAGGGCTTTTCATCCAGAAAAAAGGAGGTCACTGTCCCACTGTACTCATCCCTCATTAGACCCATTATAGAGTATAATGCCCCATTTGGTATGTACCTCACAAGACAACTGCAACAGCTGGAAAGGCCACAGAAATACCTCACTAAAAGAATCACAGGCCTAAAGCAGATGCCATATGCTGACTGTCTAAAAAAACTCCAGCTATACTCTGTGGCATATCGTCTACTCAGAGGCGATCTCTGCTTAACATACAAGGCCATGTCAAACCCTGAGCTTCTGGACATGCTCCACGTAAAGAAGTCCCAATCCCTCAGAGCCACACGCTCCAGGGATCTAAACCTTGTCATCACAATGAACAAAACATGCTGGAGGGATAGGTTCCTGACCCAGAGACTCCCCATACTCTGGAATAGACTGCCCATATATGTCAAGCAGAGCGCCTCATTGGCCCACTTCAAAAGGAACCCTGATGATTGGATGGGAGATAGGAAATTCACCCCGGGGGATCATGTCAGTCGCCCTGCTAAACAGGGGCCCAGAGAAGTAAATATTGTGGGAAGAAATATCCAGGGAATTGTTATGGCTAGGCTTCCCTAGGGCCGATAGTCTAGCACCAACCTATGAACCTATAAATGTTTTTGTACCCTTCTCCTGACTGATACCTTTCAACAATGAGATCCCTTTGATGCTTTGTAAGCTCTCTACGAACCATAGCTTTTGCTGTAGCAGGCAACTGAGTAAATGTCAGGAAAATCCTACTAGGACAGCTGAACTTTACTTGGGGTTAATCAGAGTCTCTTTAATTGATGGCAGGTGTCTACCCAAAAACAGCATCCTTCCCCTCACATTACGTATTCTACATATTAATGCAAATAAAATAAAGAAAAATAAGAAGTTATGTACCTACCATAACGTTCCATGTTAGTTGTCTTCTCTCGCCTTCTTTCTTGCTTGATGGGTTCGGAGCCGATCCCTCGGCTCCGACTCGGCACTTGCTAAGCTCGAGAGTCTCTTTCACCAGCTCGAGGCAGCCCCATATCCCATGATGCAAGGCAGTAAATACCCAGATCTCGTTTGTTGCCAAAGGGCAATAATACCAAGCATAAAATACTTCCCAAAGGAAGAGGAAACTTACAAATGGAAAAAGGACCAGGTCTGAATGGTCTTTAGCATAAAAGTTTCTTATACAAGGTCTGTCCAGGCCAGGGGGAAGGAGGGAGGGTCGCAAGAAAGAAGGCGAGAGAAGACAACTAACATGGAACGTTATGGTAGGTACATAACTTAATGTTAAGTTGTCAATCTCGCCTTCATTCTTGCTTGATGGGACCGTCCTAGCACCTCTATCCTGGGTGGCTCAATGGAACAAACTCTTGAGAACTGTAGAGCCAAAACTGGCCCTGTCCCTGGAGGCCAAGTCCAATTTGTAATAGGAAACAAAAGTGTGAGGAGTGGCCCAAGTGGCGCTGCACAAATAGTGTCCAAAGGCAGTCTAGCTTGAAAAGCTGTAGAAGTAGCTAAACTCCTAGTTGAATGTGCTTTAGGTTTTGAGCACAGCTGTTTTCCCTGATCGTATAAATTTCAGTGATGACGAAGAAAGCCATCTGGACAAAGTCACTTTAGAAACAGGAAGGCCTTTTTATTATCCGCATAGGAAACAAAAAGTTGATCAGATTTTCTAAATTTTTTGTTCTGTCCAAATAATATCTGAGCTGACGGTGGACGTCAAGATAATGTAGCTTTTGTTCAGCTCTATCTGAATAGTTAGGAAAAAATACCGGAGATCAATGGATTGATTCAGATTGTTTTGAAGCGACCTTAGGTAAAAAGGATGGATTAGTTCTCAAAGATACTCTGTCTTTGTGAAAAATCAAATAGGGGTCGAACCGAAGAGCATGAAGTTCAGACACCCTCCTGGCAGATGTAATAGCCACTAGGAATAAAGTTTTCCAAGAAAGATATTTCAGGGAACAAGAAACAGCTGGCTCGAAGGGGAAGAATTAAGGATGTCAGCACTAAATTTAGATCCCACTGAGGAGGAGGATTCCTGATTGGAGGCTTTAGTAGGAAAATTCCTTTCAAGAAGGCCCTGCAGAGCCTATGGGACATAATATTATGATCTGCTATCCCGACATGAAAATTAGAAATAGCAGCCAACTGAACTCTGACTGTGGAAGAAGAGGAGCCTGCATGAAAAATCTCTGCTAAGAAGTCCAGAACTGCCTGAACAGGGGCAGTAAAAGGATCAATATTTTGGGCCTTAGCCCAATAAGAGAAACGTTTCCATTTGCTTGTGTAAATCCTCCTGGTAGAGGATTTTAGTGAAGCTACTATGATGTCTCTAACTGGGTTAGAGATCAAAGGAAGCCTGGCTAAGGAAGGAAGTGGAGCAACCATGCTGTGAGGTTGAGAGAGGGATTGACCGGTGCAGCTGACCGGATTGGTGAATCAGTAGATCTGGCACTGGGTCCAGATGCCACGGCTGCACCAAAAGGTGATGATGGAGGAACGGGAACCAAACTTGTCGAGGCCAGTAAGGGGCAATGAGAATCAATTTGGCTCTCAAAGCGGTAGCTTTCTGGATCACCTGAGGGATCAGAGGAAATGGAGGAAGGCATAAAGAAGTCCCTGGGGCCAATCCTGGGTCAGAGCGTCTCTGGGGATGGCCTCATGGAGGGAAGAGGCTGAAGAAGTCTGGACATTTGCTGTTTTGGGGAGTAGCAAAAGATCGCAACATGGACGACCCCATTCCAGAAAAATCTCTTCCGCTATAGATTGCTTGAGAGACCACTCGTGAGGCATGAGGATAGCTCTGCTCAATCTGTCCGCTATAATATTGGTTTTCCCAGGGATATGCGTTGCTACCAGAAACCGATGAGAGGAGATCGCCCATTGCCAAAGTCTGAGCTTCTCGACACAAGGGTAGGACTTGGTTCCGCCCTGTTTGTTGATATACCAAACTGCAGACATGTTGTCTGTGTGGACTGCAATTGTACCTACGGGTAGAAAGTCGCTGAGGGCTTGCAACGTTAAAAGCACTGCTCTCATCTCCAGGACATTTATGCAGATGGTACTCGAACGGTTGCCACGCCCCATGAACCATCCTGCCCTGATAATGACCCCCACCCGATCAGGAGGCATCAGTGGTGACAGTGGCTATCGGGGACGGAGGTACAAAGCACCTGCCTTGGTGAACCTGAGACGATGTGATCCACCAAGCAAGATGCTCTTTGCATGTCTGTGTCACCAGAATCTGGTGACGCATTGGAAGTTGCTGGTATGACCACTGTGTGAACAGCATCCACTGAAGAAGGCGCATGTAGAATCGAGCCAGGGAAGAAGAGTAATGGCCGCAGCCATGAGACCTAATACCTTCAGAACCATTCTGGCCTGTATTTTCTTGCTGGCCAGAATGATCCTGACATGAGTCTGAATGTCCGAAACTCTTTGATCTGTAAGGGTAGCTGACATCCGAACAGTGTTTAAGTTTGCGCCTATGAAGGTAATAGACTGGCAGGGTGATAAGGATGACTTTCGGGTTGATTGAGATGCCCAAATGAGAACAAAGGTCTATTGTGTAATCCCTGGCTTGTATAAGCTGATGCCTGGTGGTGGCTGACAGGAGCCAGTCGTCGAGATACGGAAACACCTGGAATCCTTGACGTCTCAGGTGAGCCGTGACCACTGCCATGCATTTGGTGAACACTCTGGGGGCTGTAGTGAGACCAAAGGGCAGGGCTCTGAACTGGAAGTGACTGGACCCCAGCCGAAAGCGGAGAAATCTCCTGGAGCCGTCTGTGAATTTTGATGTGATAGTACGCGTCCTGAAGATCTATTGAGCACATCCAGTTGTCCTTCTGTAAGAAGGGCAGAATTGACTGAAGAGTGACCATTCGAATCTTGTCTTCCTGACAGACTTGTTGAGTCTGCTGAGATCCAATATTGGTCTCCAGTCTCCCGCCTTTTGGGGACCAAAAAGAACTTTGAGTAGATTCCGGCTCTGAATGGTCTATTGTAACTGGCTGAATGGCTCTTTTTGCAGTAGTTTTGGCGATTTCTAACTCTGCAATGTCCCTTAGACTGGGTGGTACATCTGGAAGGGAACTTGAGGGGAAGGACTTTCCTCGAAAGGAATTATGTAACCCTTGGATATGATCGACTGTACCCATCTGTCTTGAGTGAGGGAATGCCAGGCTTCTGGGTACAGTGATAATCTTCCCGACTGCCTCCAAGGAGGGACAGCCGGGCAACACCTCAGGGATGCTGAAAGGGCTTATCAGAGAGAGCTCCCTGTTTCCCTGGTTCTTCGACCCCTCTGCCTCTAGAGCGGGCCTGTTGTTGTTACCCCTCTGCCTCTAGGGGTAAACTGACCACGTGAATCCGGCGTGACTCCTTGGGATTCACGGAACCATCTTCCCACCCTTCTGTCCTTTGGGATAAGGCCTAGAAGGTGGAAAAACGGACTCCAACAGCAGAAAGAGTCTTGCCGTCCTGCTCGCACCTGGTCAAGGTTTCCTTCACCTGAGGGCCAAACAAAGCTGACCCATCAAAGGGAGAATTTGTGAAGGACGCCTTAAAGGATCCGCAAAAATCACATAGCCGCATCCAGGCTTGGTCTAAGAGCCACACCTGTGCTCATGCTCACTCGCCCATCCGCAGCATAAGATATTAGCCGCATGGAGGAGTTTGCAATGGAATTGAGGGTTCCTAGCTGAGAAGCAATTTTTCTTGAGCCCCTGCAGCTGTAGGATCCTGAACTCCAGCTCCTTCAGGATATCCTTTGGAGTCTGGTGAAGTGACATAGGTAATTCAGCGAACATAGCAAAGGTCGCTGATGAAAACATCCGCTTACCACTACCTATCCATGGTCCTAGAGTCCTTATTAGGAGGATGGACGGGCACGGAAGGATCTGCAAGTTCCTTTTGGTGGCCGCCACCACCATGGCATCAGCGGGACACCTTAGTAAGGAATTGTTTGTCGCCGGGCGGTGATAAATTTTGAAGGCCTCCTAGGGACTGGCTCTACAGAGTCAGGAGCTGCCCACGCTTTCGCAATCACCTGCAAAAGGGGGTCGAAAGGCGGAGATACCCAGGAGGTGGAGGGCCGAGATCCAAACGCCTCTAGGTATACTGACTCATCCTCAGAGGGATTGCTGGTGGGCCAGTTTCCCTCTGTTTCAGAAGTTCTAGGATGTCTGAGAAGGAGACATCCTCAGAGGGGATCTAGGGATCCCTCTGACTCATCAAAGTCAGTATCCGGTGACAGACTCGGGGAGTCTACATGCTTCCTCTTACAAGTCCTCTTCCTAGGAGGATCTCCCGAAACATCAGGAGAATCCTCGGAAGAGGGGAAATTCCCAATGGGGAAACCTGAGGCGGAGGATCTCTGGGTCCTGTAGCAAGAGAAGTGGCAGAGATGTCAACAGGTACAATAGAGGGAGGAGCTACGGGAACAGACTGCTGACTGATACCAGTGGCCAGTACACTCTTCATCACCTCGAATGCTCCCCTCCCAGGCAGGTCCGAGAGAACCCGCTCCAAGAGCTAGGAACTCCAGGGCCACCGAAGGAAGTCTCCGAGGCAGATGTCGGAGCCGAGCTCACCAGGCCGAGGCTCCAAGGGAAGAGCGGGCTCGGACAAGGGTCCGATGCCACTCACCCCTCGGAGGAGACCATGGAAGCCCGACCACCGAATCCCTCTAAGGAAGAGGAGATAAGAGTAGAGGCTGAAGGAACAGAAGGGGGTATCCGTCCTCCAGCTGTAGCAGTAACCATTCCCGAAGACTCCAACTCCAAACTCTGTGGTAGAGTTGAAGGAGGAACAGTAACGGGTGGGCCAACAGTCGCCTGTTGAGACGGACTGTGTAACATTTGGGCCAGTACCTGTGACTTGAGTAATCTACTGACCACTCTCTAGGTCATGGTCTGATAACCTGGATGACCTTGAAGATCGGCTCGATGGCTCCATTCCGATAGAAGAGGTGAAGCCGGCGAAAGTATCGGCTCCAAGGAAGGAGACCTCGACCTCTTCCTGGAATGAGCCATCGGAGCCGATACAATAGATCCTGTCGGAGCCGACTTCGGAGCCGACAGGAAGCTCGATGTATCGGCTCCAGCGGAGCGATACAGCCAAAAAACGGTGCCGGAGCTGATCGGAGCCGACACCGATGCCTGCCACATGGGTGTCGGAACCGATCGGAGCCGACATCGAGTGGTCAAAATTCGGCACCGATAGCCATCGGCCAAAGCTTTGTCGATCAGAATCGGCTCCAGCCGAGCCGATCTCGACTCAATACGAAGTCGGAGCCGAGGCCGCAGGCTTAGAAACAGAAGCCTGGGCCTTGGCAGGTTTAGTTGATTTTGGTGGAGCCGACTTAGCCGGAGAGCCCTCCGCTTAAGAAGGCTCTAAGAATCAACTTATTATGCCTCCTGCAGGACTCTCTGGCTGAAGGAGTGACAAATAGCACAGGAGTCCTGCAGGTGAAGAGGGCCCAGACAATAGGCAAGAAGTGTGACCGCCTGTCAGAGACATCTTCTGACAGCACGAGTCACACTTCAAAACCCGAGACCCTCTCCTAGACATAGTGTTGAGAACACAACACACACACACACACACCAGTCTAAATTAACTTACACAAATACCAAAAGGTATTCTATAAAAACACACACACACCCTAACAGGGGGATGGGATAGGGAAAAATTGACTAACAAAAATTAAAGGAGACAGGAAAATTCTGTCAGAAAGGGTAGAATATAACTTAAACTATCAATAAAAGAGTTTTTTTGACTAAAAAAGGGGCTTAAATCACAAAAGTGAACAACTTACCAGGAGCTGGTAAAAAGAAGACCTCCTAAGCGGCGCAAACGAGATCTGGGTATTTACTGCCTTGCATCATGGGATATGGGGCTGCCTCGAGCTGGTGAAAGAGACTCTCGAGCTTAGCAAGTGCCGAGTCGGAGCCGAGGGATCGGCTCCGAACCCATCAAGCAAGAATGAAGGCGAGATTGACAACTTAACATCAGATTTTATACATTTTTTTCACTTAAGCATTCTCCAAGTAAAATCCCGTTACCAGACAAAGTACTGTCGCGTAATACCTTAGATGTCCTTCTCTTCACTGTTGCAGTATTCTTTACAGCAGGGATCTCCTGCCAAGGGTAGCCCGACATCCAGCCAATATACCAAAGCCTCAGGTTGTAATACGCACATTGTATATCACACATATGCTTCCTGATCATGTCGTAGGGCATAAAGGTGATGTAGCATCCTCAGAACAGAAAAGCCTCAGGAGGAACAACACTCTAAGGGGAGAAGAGGAACACAAGCATCCATAAGGAGAAAAATAGGGGAAGGAGGAAGGGAAGGAGTGAAAACTGCAACAGTGAAGAGAAGGACATCTACTGGAATGGTAAAATTTTACACAACTTTGTTAAGTCCTTCCATATCACTGTTGCAGTATTCCTTACAATACAGACAGTAGAAAAGCTCAGGAAAAAAGTTGGGAAGAGCCCTCAAAAAACCATGCAGGATAGCTCTGGCAAATCTGGCTCTAGTCCTAGAAACTACATCCGAATTATAGTGTTTGGTGAAAGTATGGTAAGAAATCCAAGTAGCTACCTCAAGAATGGAGTTAGTATTCAAACCTTTGAAAAAGGCAACAGAAGAAGCCACAGCCATGGTAGAATGGGCCTTAAAAGAAGAAGGAAGGCTCTTCCCATGTAGGGAATAACAAACGGAAATGGCCTTAGATATCCAACATGAAATAGTTTGCTTAGAAACAGCCAGACCTAAAGACCTACAATGAAAGGACACAAAAAGCTGCTCAGATTTACGAAAGGCTTTAGTTTTATCCAAATAATATTTGAGCTGTCTAAGCAAATCCAAGGTATGAAGAAATCTTCAAACTAGCAGACTGTGGAGAAGGGGAAAAAGTAGGCAAATGAATACACTGATTAAGAGACAACATATTAACACCCTTGGGTATAAAGGAAGGATTAGTATGAAGAGACACCCTGTCCTTATGAAAAGCCAAAATGGCTGAATAGCCATAAGGTCCTGCAGTTCAGACACCTGCCTGGCTGAGGTAAGGGGCCAAAAGACGAGTAGTCTTCCTAGAGCAATGCTGTAAGGAAGCTGAAGCTGCATTCACAAAAGCAGCCAGAGTCAAATTTTCCATGACAAAATAAACATCCCAGCAAGGATGAATAGGCTTCTTGAGAGGCGTAATATGAAGGATGCCTTTAAGAAGTTGTTTGACTTCGAATCTAGAAGTCAAAGGGGGAGTTCAAAGGCAGACATGCAGAAATAGCTGACAGGTGAGCTTTAACACAACAGTATGCCAACCCAGCATTGAACAATTCACACAAATAAGAGAGAACCAAAGAAACTTCCACATAAAGTTGATCTAGGTTATGAGAAAGACACTACACAGAAAATCTCTTTCATTTGAATAACTAAGATTTCCTGGTAGTGGGTTTCCTGGCCTCCTGCAGAACCTGAAGCATCTCCTGAGAAAAAAGGTACTCAAAAGGGATGAAAACCCTGTATCTCCCACAGTGTCAGTTAAAGAGTGGACAGATGGGGATGGATAAGAGACCCCTTGTCTTGTGTCAGGAGGTCCACTCTGTGAGGTAACTTGTGATGTTTGCCCTTAGCTAAATTCAGAAGAAGAGGGAAAGTACAGTTGTGTACACTTACCATAAACGTAGATGTTCGAGTGTATTCACTGTTGCAGTCATCACCTGTGGGTTATCCTTGCTTTGGTAGCCCTTGGTCAGCCCGAATACCAGAGTCAATGTTTTTGTGCACAGACTGTCATCGCCTATAGTCTGACATCAGGTCATCAGTACTATAAAGCAAGGCAGCCGACGTCATTACATCAGTTTTTCTTGCCTTAACCCATCAGAAGCACAAGGGAAAAGACAGAAGAGGTCCTGGTGGCTAAAAGTCACCTTGGGAAGCTTGTGTCCTCCTAGAGGAAGATGTTAAATGGAGGATGGAGGGAAGGAAACCAAGAATGCAACAGTGAATACACTCGAACATCTACATTTATGGTAAGTGTACACAACTGTACTATGTTGTTAGTGTTTCACTGTTGCAGTCATCACCTGTGGAAGGACTCCCAAAGCTGAGGAAAAGGGTGGATGGATTTGAGTCCTAGGTATGGGTCAGGAGGCCCTGCAGAATTGCAGAGGCAACCCCTGCCCTGGACTTAGAAAAGAGAGGTAGATGGTAATGCTTTGTAAAGGTATGGACAGAGGTCTAGGAATCCGCTTCCAAGATGTCCCTGGTAGGTACTCCTCTGAGAAAGGCAGTGGAAGTGCAGGCTGCCCTAGTGGAGTGGGTACGGATAGACTTAGGGATGAGTTCCCATGTAGTCTGTAGCAAAAACAGATACAGTGTGAAATCCATTTGGAAATGGTTTGTTTGGAGATGGGCTTCCCCTCTGTCCCTGCGGTAAACCTTACAAGAAGCTGGTCTTTTTTTTGAATGGCTTAGTATGGTCCAGATAGTATCCAAATTGTCTGTGCACGTCTAGTGAGTGTAGAATTCTTTCCCCCTTGTTTTGAGGGTTGGGAAAGAAGGTGGGAAGGTGTATGGCCTGGTTAACGGTCACATCCGATACCACCTTGGGCATAAAGGAGGGGTTAGTCCTCAGGGAGACTCTGTCTGCATGGAAAATTATGAAGGTCTCGACAGCCATGACAGCTTGAAGTTCCGAGACCCTTCTGGCTGAGGTGATAGCTAGTAGAAAGGCGGTCTTCCAACAGAGATATTTCACTTATGTTGAAGCGGCAGGTTCGAAAGGAGGTGAGGTTAGTTTCTCTAACACATAATTGCAGAATCTTTTCATTTTCCTGCATATGATTTTCTTTGTGCTGGGCATTCTGGCCTCTGTGATGATGTCGCTGTCTGGCAAAATCTGAGCAATGAGGATGGCTTTGGCCAGGTCAAGGCATCCACCTTCCATGCTAGGATGTGATACTCCCTGGTACAGAACTTGTGCGTGATTTGCAGAAAGATTTCGGAGGTGGCTGTAAGCCAGAGACTCATGGCTAACCTGCATGGCCTGAGATGGGGTTGGAAGGAAGTCAGAGCCTTTTGCACTGCCTTCACTTCTTTCTGGTTGATGTGCAAGTGAAGTTACTGGACATTCCAAAGGCCTTGGGTACACCTGCCTGCTAGGTTAGCACCCCAAGCTATCTCTGAGGCATTGATGGTGATGGTCTGGCCGGAAGGGCAGAGGATGAAGGGAAGACACTTGTTCATGGCACAGGCCTCTGCCCACCAGAGAAATTCAGCCCTTATACAAGGGATCAGAAGGAGAATGGTCTCTAGGGACTGAGAGTGCTGACACCAAAAGTTCTTTAAGTACCACTGAAGTTATCTCATGTGAAGCCTGGCGAGAGGGATGAGAAGGATGCAAGATGCCATGTATCCCAGGGCTTGAAGAAACTTCCTCGCAGTGAGATGACTTCTGGAAGCCAGCTGGGTGAAGTAGAGAGGCATTAAGCTCTGCTTTTCTGGGGATAGGAAGGCCATCTGGGTTGCTGTGTCTAGCACAGCTCCCAGGAAAACAATTTTTCTGGTGAGGTTTTGCTTTGATTTTTTCTCATTGATGGTGAACTCTAGGGAAGTTAGGAGTGATTTGACAAAGAGAAGGTCCTGGAGAAATTTGCTTTGCAGTCCGCCTGAATGAGGCAGTCGCCCAGGTAAGGGTAAATGTGTATACTTCTCTGTCTGCAGAATGCTACAGCCGGGGCCACACATTTGGTGAATACTCTGGGAGCAGCAGATAAGCCAAAGGGCAGTGCAGAGAACTGATAGTGTTGACAGACTGCTCTGAGGCGCAGGAATTTTCTGCACGATTCCCTGATGGGGATGTGGAGAAAGGCATCGTTTAGGTCTAGTGTCACAAGCCAGGCATTTCGTGTGAGCATAGGCAGGAGGCAGGAGCTGCTGCAAGGTTAGCATTTTGAAACTGGGGTCCTCCAAGGAGGTGTTCAGTTTGGATAGATCCAGGATGGGGCGCCAAGTGCCCTCTTTTTCTGGGAACAAGGAATAGTCTGGAGTAAAAACCTTTTCCTGTTTGATCTGGAGGGACAGGTTCTACTGTCCCCTGGGATATTAGAGTTTGGACCTGTTTCAGTGCCTCTGCCCACTGGTTTGTGGGGAGGTCTGGGTACTCTCTTGGAATAGGGAGTTTGCTGAAGGAGAATTTGTATCCCTGAGAAATGATTTTTAAGACCCATTGGTCCTTGGTTATTGAGACCCAATTGTCCTTGAAGAGGGTGAGGCTTCCTCCTAGTTTTTGATGAGAGAAAGGGGGGAGGGAGAATCATTGTGACTGCTTGCCATAGAAGCTTGGCTTAAACTCCCTGCCTTAGAGACGGAAGTGGTCCATTGTTTGCTTCTTTGCTGGCCCTGGGATAGGGGCCTGGATGGCCTGTCCCTGTGGGGCTTACCTTGGTCCTGTCTGCTAGGTGCAGGGGAAGGCCCAGTGCTTGGTGGCGGAAGTTCCTGCTGAATCTGGAAGGTTGAACTTGAAAGAAATCTTTTACTGTCTGTACAGATTTTGCTTTGTATTCCATCTTTTTAAGCCCCTCTTCTGATTTTTCCCAAACAGGCATTCCTTATCTAGGGGTGCATCAATAAATTTAGACTTGACATGATCAGGGAGAGGTTGTTCCTTCAGCCATGCATGTCTTCTAATAACAGATCCTGTCACTGCGGCCCTGCAAGAAACTTCCAGGGCATCATATCCACATTGTAATGAGTGTTTGGCCACTTGCCAAGCAGAGTGTAGTAATTCTGCCAGCTCTTTTGAGTTGGCACAATCAGGAGAGGTAGCAATCTTCTGTTTTAATTGTTTCAAAGTGTGTTGTTGGTATTTTAACTAATGGAACGGACAATTGAGTGCTCTGACAGCTAAGGTTGCAGAGGTGTATACTTTCTTACCCCATCTGTCCAGAGCTCTGGTGTCTGTCAGAAGGAAGAGGATTCTTGGTAGAACTAGTCTTAACTCCTTTGGGACCCTGTGTAATGACCTCAGGATCTGCAGCAGGTTTACTGTACAGGTATTTGTGAGAATCCGGTACTCTGTAGTACCTGTGAGATTTAGTTGGAGCAGGAAGCAGGGCATCAGGGGCTAAGCTGGATTCATGGAAACATCATCCACCACTTCCAAAATAGGTGGGATGGTCAGGGTTCTGTGCTGGGGCAGGTCCAGAAACTCTCTAAGTCATTTCTTTGACTGAGGGAAGTCTTGAGATTCCCAGTGAAAATGTTCCTTGAGGGAGTGAAGGGTTTCCCCAAAGGAGAGGTCCTCTGGAGAGTGGCAGAAGGGATGGATTCCTCTGCATCTGAATCCTCATAAACAGTTGAGGGATGTTGTTCCTCTTCAAAAGCAGAATAATCAGATTCCTCAGACTCTTCCTCTGTCAATTTCTGGAGAAGGATACCTTTTCCTTTTTGGAGTGGGGGCCTGAGTACCTTGGATAAGGGAGATGAGATCCTCCACCATTTTAAGCATTTGAGCTTGGGGTGGGGTAGCAGTATCAAGATGGTGACTAGAAGCAGATTTCCTAGGAGTGGCCTGGCTTCTAGGCCTGAGAGAATCCGTCGGTCTCTGAGAAACAGTATTCGGATGCAGAGATGCTGTTTTTTGTCTAGAATCAGTAATGCAAAAAGCCTCCTTGGAAGCCGGAGCCTGCGTCGCGGCTCCAGACCCAACCGAGGCAGAGACTGCCAAAGGCTCGGATGACGAAGTGGATTTCTGCGGCATACCGGACTCCGAAAGGGTCTCTGCAGAGGCCTGCATAGAAAGTGAGTCGGACTTCAGGGGCTGCAAAAGCGCCTCACTGATTTCCGGAGAGCTGACAACATGCTTAGTGGTGAATCACAATGAACAACCACTCTGTTCCTGGTATAGTAGCATATATAAGCACAGGTACTTCAGAATAAAATCCTCTTTATTTAATACGAACACAATAGTTGAGCGCTTTCATCTACACACAGGTAGACTTCATCAGAACAACTTCACAATTAATTCTTTGAGTTTATATAGTCACAAGTAGCCAATCCTTTTACTTTATTCTGAAGTACCTGTGCTTATATATGCTACTATACCAGGAACAGAGTGGTTGTTCATTGTGATTTACACAGTTGACTGTTCTGGTACGCTTCTTTTTACCAACATGCTTAGTAGTAGCGTTGTTGGAAGGCTTAGCCTTGTGTGGCCTGTCTCTATCTTTACCTCTAAGTTTTTTCGGAATGTTGACAGATTGTTGGCTGACAGATGCCATATTGGAATTCGAAGACGGAACACAAAAATAATTGTCTACAAAAAGAGCTCTACGGCGAATGGTTCTTGCATTAAAGAGGGCACAGAATTGGCAACGCGGGATGTCGTGGTCTGGGCCTAAACAAGTGATGCAGTAAGAAAGAAAGTCTCGGTGTGGGATCTGCTTTCCACAGGCGAGACAATTGTTAACTTTTTCGGACATTGGTTAGAGCAAGAAAAAAGGGTCCCCAATGGGGTATTTAGCTTTAGATGTTTTCTGCTGAAATTCAACTTCTGGTAGCGACCGTCCGGCACTCATGCAAACTGCTTTTGCTACGGGCTCCACAGCAAGAAAGACTGATGCAATGACATTGGCTGCCTTGGTTTATAGCACTGACAACCTGACGTCAGACTACAAGTGACCGCAGCCGGTGCACAAAAACATTGACTCTGGTATTCCAATGTTGTCTGGGGCCAAAAGGGAGTCACCACCAAGAGTTTGGGATTATCCTGTTCTCTCTTAGAAAAGGCCTGCGGTAAGAGAGGATGGGGATGGAAGACAAAGAAACAACCTCTTCCACGAGAAAGATACGGCATCCACCTTCCAAGCCAGAGGACATGGGACTGTGATACAAAAGAGAGGATGCTGTCTGTTCAGAGGAGGGGCAAAAAGAACTACCTGAGGAGTATCCCACTGGTGGACAGTTTTCAGAAGCACATCTCTCTGAAGCATCCACTCGTGAGTTTGCGTTAAGGACCTGCTCAGTGAATCTGTCACAAAGTCACCTGATACTGGACAGCTAGATACCAAACCTGAAGAACTATTCTGCACAAAATGTAGGACCTTGTCTCCTCCTGCTTGTTGATGTACCACATCACTGGGGTATTGTCTATGAAGATTTTGAGGGGCCCTGGAAGGAAAAGAGAATGAAAGACCTGAAGGGACAGGAAAAGAACTCTCATCTCTTTGACAATGATATGGTCCATCTTCTGACAAAGAGACCAAAGGCCTGAACTTTCAGAGGACCAAAGGAGGTCCCCCACCCTACATCTGAGGCATCGGAAAAGAGTTCTGGAGTGGGGACTGGAGGTTGAAAAGGAAGTCCTGGATTTAGGGACAATTAATGAATCCACCACTGAAGTTCCAGCTTGAGGCATGGCAGAAGGGGAATCTAAAGGATGAGAATGTTGAAGCCAGATTGACTTTAGTAACTACTGGATCTATCTCATATGAAGTTTGGCAAGAGGAAGCACAGGAATGGTGGAATACCTCTCAAACTCTTAGAATAAGAAATCTTGAGAAAGCCATGAAAAAAATGGTAAAATAGGGACAAGTTTTAAATATTGCTCCTACAAACTTAGAAAGTTGACAGAAAAACAGGTTTTGCATTAGCATAAATTTTCTGAAGAGTATGAAGTCTAAAACTCAAATGTCTGTCATTGTTTTCTAACTTCAATCTTTAATGATTTGCCACTAATTTGCCAGAAAGCCACAATGTTAGGAAAAACGAACCAAAAATATAAGGCAAAAATCTGGACATTTTGCAAAAATCTGTACAGTTGAGAGGTATGGGTGGAAGCCTTGTATCCCATCCCAGAGCCCTTAGAAACTCCCTGGCTGTAATGGAGGCCAGAAGAAGATGGGATTGAAAGAATGTAATCAGAGTTAAAGCCTTGGGAGGAAGCAGAGATGCCAGAATTAGAATAGCTGGGAGCCTGTACTTGAGAAATACATCATCCTGATGAGAAGTTAGAATGTATTCCTGGAAATTCACTGTAAATTTGAGGCTCTGCAGGAGACAAATAGCATAATGAAGATGCTGAACAGAATCTCTGGAGATGAAACCTGAATAAGCAGGTTGTGGTGGTCCAGATAAGGAAAGATCTGTATTTCCCTCATCCTGCAAAAAAGCAACCACAGGAGCGAGGCATTTGGTGAATACAACTGGGGCAGTAGAGAAGACAAAGGGCAAAGCAGAGAACCAAAAATGCAAGGAAGCAACAGAGAAATGCAAAAACTTCCTGTAAAAGGGATAAATTGGGATATGGAGATAGGCACCCTTGAGATCCAAAGAAACTAGGAAAGCCTGAGGAAGAACAAGAGGGGAAAAAGGTTTGAAGGGACAACATCCGAAAGGAGGGAACCTTCAAAAGAAATGCTGAGCTGAGAGAGATCCAGAATGGGTCTCCAGGTGCCTTCTTTCCTGGGAACCAGAAACATTCTGAAATAAAATGCCTTCCCCATTTGAGGAGCCAGAACTACTTGAATTGTCTCTTGAGACAAAAGCTGTTCCTGAGTAGATTGAGGAATGCCCAAAAGAGGGGCGGGGTTCCAAACCATATAATACCCCTGAAGAATAATGGAGAGAACCCAGGAATCCTGAGTGATCTTTAACCAATTTGGAAGGGACTGGGAAAGATGAAGAGATACAGGAACGTGACTGAAGAATGGGGGAAAAACGATGGTCAGACACAGCCTGGTTTGTTTGGAAAAGGAGGCTTCTGAGCAAAAGGAATTTGAGGAGACTTAGTAAGAGGAGCCCTTCTACTACCCTTTTTACTTTTGGGAGGAGGGCAACACTGCCTACAGACAAAGGCAGGTTTACTAGGGCAATTCTTCTGAAATTTGGGAACAGGGGAAACAAAAATCAGTTTCTATTTCTGCACAGCCTTACCTTTTTCCTGAAGAGACTTAAAAAGCTAAGCAGAACCAAAGAGATTTTTATTATATAGGGGACTATTCATCCACTTGGCCTTAATATTATCAGAACTGCACTTAATATAATGTCAAGGTACATGAGAAGAGGACTCTAACAAAGAGCCAGAGTCTTCTCCTTAGAGTCAGGAAGGTTTGAAATAACCTAAAAAGCCTCAGAGAGAAGAGCCAAAATATACCTGGTCAGTTGGGTCTGGTAACTGACAGCCTAAAAGGCCCAGGTAGCAGCAGTATACACATTCTTGCCCAACCTTTCCATGATAAGCTTTGTAAAATGTAAAAGCTCAATAAAAAATAACAGAAGGATCAGCAGATGGACACTTGAAAATGAATTTGCAATCATCAGGCACCTTATAAAATCTTTTTTTCCCCCCTTTATTTTTTTTTTTTAGGAGTAGGGGCTAGGAGTCAGGAGCCTGAAAAGTACAGAAAAAGTGTCCAACACGGCAACAGGAAGGACAGCAGAAGTCTTGTAGACTCCACTGGAAGAAGTTCATAATACCACCTCTGCTGGACAATGGAGACCTTGGTACAGTCCCACTTAAAACAACTCCATAATATTGCAAACTGTCTCCAAAAGCAATCTCCTCAAAAGGAGAATTAGGACTAAGAAAGTCTTTCCTCTTCATCAGAACCACAGTCCAAGGGAGAAGGAATATAGGAAGAATAAGTTAAAGACTCTTCATCAGAATTCATATCCTCTATAAACACAGAACAGATTAAAACCAATCTCTAGCGCTTCGGCCACAGCCTTCTCGGAGTACAAAAACACTAAAGAACACACCCCTTATATATAACATTTAATTACATCAATTACTTAATTTAAATAACAATTAATTACATAAGTGCTTTCCAATTGCATTCTTATTCATGCCCCTAGGGGATAAAGTATCATACTTCAAGATAAAAAACGTTTTTTTATAATGCAATTTTTCTTTTAAATCAATCTCATCATTTTCAACAATTTGTTCCAAAACACATGCTTTTAAATGACACAACTCCCCACCATGAAACAATCATTTTAACTTGTTTCATGGTGGGGAGTTGTGTCATTTAAAAGCATGTGTTTTGGAACAAATTGTTGAAAATGATGAGATTGCTTTAAAAGAAAAATTGCATTATAAAGAAGCAGTTTTTATCTTGAAGTATGATTCTTTAGCCCCTAGGGGCATGAATAAGGAATGCAACTGGAAAGCACTTATGTAATTTGTTGTTGTGTCTTTCGGCTTTTCCCGGTTAGGGGTCGCCACAGCGGAACTCCGGTCCGCTAATGATTGGCAGTTGATTTTTACGTGCTGAGTTGCCAGCCCTAACGCACAACCTTCAACGAAGGTATGCCCATTCACGCATGTCTCCACACAGAAGACGCTCTATCTGAGAGTCGAACCGGTCAGCGTCTTACTGTGAGGCGACATAATTAATTATTTAAATTAAGTAATTGATGTAATTAAGTGTTATATATAAGGGGTGTGTTCTTTTGTGTTTTTGTACTCCGGGAAGGCTGTGGCCGAAGCGCTACAGATTGGTTTTAATAAATCTGTTCTGTGCTTATATAAGTTTATTTTGCTGCTTCTTTCAACTGGCTGAGTGGTATTTTTGCTTATTTTTTTTATATTGTGGTATTGTGGATTTTTCCTTATGGCCAGTGATTCGTTGCAGCGACTACCACGGATATTTCATGAAGATTCAGCTGGTATATTACCACTGAATAACCAATATGCTCCCTTGCCCATAGAGGATCGTTCCATGGAGGTTGGTTCGTTGGCCGCTAGCATGGAATCGTTTAGGTCCTGGGAATGTATGTTGGAAGACGGCAGAAATCGTAGGTCTGCTAACCCCGTTTCAAGGTATTGGTTCACCTGAGTCTGTTAATTTGTCATCTGCCGTTCGTGACAAGGTGGATTTTCTTGAGAAACTGTTGATAAAGGAAAATGCAGCATATTATAACATTCTAGGTCTTAAACGTTATTTAGACCTGGATATAAAGCCAAGGGGTTTAAGATTTGTTAAAAAACCCACTACTCCTTTCACCAGTAAGGACAGTTCTGATGTGCAGTTTGAGACTAGGTGGACTGCGGCTGCACACAAGTGTGTGAAAGAATGGCTACAGATTTTAATAGAAAGGCATGCCGTTAAGCAGCAAAAACTTAAGGAATAGATCACAGTCTCTTGTTCTACCTTGTCAAATAAATTTGGGGCTCCTCATTTTCAAGTAGTACTGGTTACATTAAATAATAGACTTGAAGGGTCTTCAGAGAATACTATTAAAAGAAAAATTGAAAAACTTGAAAGGGACCTTCGTGACTATGGCTCAGGTAGTGCCTTCAAAAACAGGAAACTGGGGGAGTACTTCTGGTAAGTCAAAACAGCAGATGAGTGTGTCTTTTGCCTCGTCGGATGTAACCAACAGTGCAGGTGAATCGGAAAATGAGGATGTTGGATATCCTTCTTTACCTCAACCTAAGCAACCTAATTATTGGAAGGAAAAGAACTTTCGGTGCCCTGTTAACCAGCACAATTTTCGTGGAGGAGAAAACCGATACGGCAAGAGAACACGTTATGACGGCAACAGAGATGGACAGAAATTTAATAATAAAAGGACTCGATATTGATATGCAATATGTAAGTGATTTGTTAGAACATGTTGTAGTTAGGGATTTTAGTGGTACAATTGTAAATTTATCTAATGTGCAACTATCTAATACTGAACTGTCAGTGTTACAAAAAGGGTTAAAAATTGTCCCCACGGCTTTTCCGCGGTGGTATGTATTACAAGTGGAAACATTTTTTTTTTTATGTAGAAAGTTACATCTAGTTGATTTTTTTGATGGTAGTATTGAAAAGGATGAAGAAATGTTATCTACTTCATCAAATGATGAAGATGAAATGTATTTTTCTTGTGATTCTTCTGCTGACTCTTTGACCTAAATGCATATTGTTTATTGGATACATCATGTGTACGACTTAAGAGTAGATTCATTCCTGCTTTTAGTAATGAGAATATACCACAATTTTCAGTAATGGTAAAATACGCTTTGGAGAAGAAATTAAAAACTTTTTTTTCTGATAAAAATAACATTCAATATAATCTTAGCATAAATGAATGGAAATCATTGCTGGATTTAAGTACAAGACGTGACATTGTCATTAAACCCACCAACAAGGGTCAGAAAATAGCAGTACTTCATCATTCCCATTATTTTAATGTGTGTATGGACTTGTTAGATGAAATGGTTTATAAAGTTGTAAACATGTCTGTATATTATAAAGCTATGGAAAATTTTAAAAGCTTGAGATTAGGCTACTTAACAAAACATGATGTAGAGGTCAAATTTAAGGTTGAGGGCAGCTCCATGGCTAAGTTTTATTGTTTACCTAAATATCATAAGAGAATGGAGCAGCCTCCAGGTCATCCTATAGTAGCAGCAGATAAATACTTCTTACATGGTGTAGGAAAATTGCTACATTTTCATTTTGTAAATTATGTAATGAAACTAGAATCATATGTTCAAGATTCTTTTGACTTTATTAATAAAGTCAAATCAGTTAAATGTGGTAAAGGCTTTTATTGGGTGGTGATTGATGTGAAAAGTCTTTATACTAGTATTCTACATAATGTAGGTTTGGAAGCCGTGCATTTTTTTCTAGGGTATAACCCTTTGAGTTATTATGTTATTGAGTTATTGCATTTTTGTTTAACAAACAATTTTTTGAGTTCAATAAATGTATTTATCATCAGTTACAGGGCACAGCAATGGGTACATATTTTGCACCCATGTATGCCAGCCTTGTAATGGGTTTATTTGAAGTGGAATTTTTGTATCAAAAAAGTTTTTTTTATTCATAATGTAGTTTTTTTATGCACGTTTTATTGATGATTTACTTTTTTTGTGCAAAACTGGTGAAAATTTAGTCAAGACCTTTGTTGGAGAGCTGAACAATAATCGTTTTGGTTTGAGTTTTGATGGATTGCAAGTAGGTAAGAAAGCTGTATTTTTGGATCTGGAGTTAGATGTTAGTTCTGGAGATATTACCACTAAAATCCATAGAAAATGTAATGATGTTGCCCACTTTCTTGATAGTAATAGTTGTCACCCCATGCATACGCTTTGTGCCTTACCCTTTAATGAGCTTTTACGATTCAATAGATTATGTAGTGACCCAGATGTTTTGCGGCATGAATTGATTCAAACTTGTTTGGTATTTAAACAAAGAGAGTATAGTAAAGATCTTATACTCCAGTCTATGAGGAAATTGCTATTTCAACAAAGCCAGGATTTTGGACAAAGGAGTCTAAATAACTACTTGAGGGTAAAGGATACAGTGATAAGTGGGGATAGGAAGATTTATATTGTAACGAGTTACAATATTTTTAGTCAAGTAGTGGATACAATTAAACATCATTGGGATTTTCTTCTCAAGGGTAAGAATAACGTAAACAATTTATATAGATATCCTTTAATTTCATATAAAAAAGGAAGAAATATTAAGGATATGGTTGTACATAATAATTCTGAGCCCCCTGATGAAATTATGCATGAAGGAGAAACATATACGGAACTGTCCCATGTGGTGGTTGTTCTGTATGTGGATATATATAGAGTTCCTTTGGAAAAATTAATGGACTGAAGTTTTCCCCAGCTGGTTATTTTACATGTAGTACAAAAGGAGTGATTTATTCTATTTCATGTAGTTGCAGCCTATTTTACATAGGTGAGACCAAACGTACTTTTAGGGTAAGGCTACAGAAACATATTAGAGATGTTAGAAGGAATAATATGGAGAGTCCTGTAGCCCTTCATTTTAACTTGTTTCATGGTGGGGAGTTGTGTCATTTAAAAGCATGTGTTTTGGAACAAATTGTTGAAATTGATGAGATTGCTTTAAAAGAAAAATTGCATTATAAAGAAACTGTTTTTATCTTGAAGTATGACACTTTAGCCCCTAGGGGCATGAATAAGGAATGCAACTGGAAAGCACTTGTGCAATTATTTAAATTAAGAAATTGATGTAATTAAGTGTTATATATAAGGGGTGTGTTCTTTTGTACTCCGAGAAGGCTGTGGCCGAAGCGCTAGAGATTGGTTTTAATAAATCTGTTCTGTGTTTATAGAAGTTTATTTTGCTGCTTCTTTCAACTGGCTGAGTGGTATTTTTGCTTATTTTTTTATATTGTGGTATCGAGAATTCATATCGTCATCTGATTAAACCTGTTCCCTAGGCCTCTTAAGAGGAGTAGAAGACCAAGTGGGAGCAGGAACAGAGACCCCATAAAGAAGCTTCAAAGCCATAACAGCATTAAACAAACCCTGTGTGAAATCCTGCATTTCATGCTGAGGATCCTTAGCAGCAAGAGAAATATGCCAAGTTTTCTGTTTCTTTTTCAAGGGGACAGCAGCCCCAAGTATCTTAGATAGCTCAAACCCCTGCCTACATTCAGTAAGCATAGGAATCTCTTCCTAACAAGGATTTATGGAACACCTCTATGCCCTTTGGAAATAATCAGTCATGGTTCCCCCTGAACATCCAAAATGGACGTCTGCAGAGCCATTGAGGACATGACAGAAGCCGGATCCGTGCCAGCCTCTGAAACAGTCGTGGCACAAGAATCCAAATGAAAAAAAAAGCAGTTCTCTGGGCTTTCACCACCCTCAAAAGAGACGTCTGGTGGAGTCGGTACAGCCGAAGACTAAGACCAAGCATTGCTGGTTGTCTTCCGTGGGCTGGGACAATTTTGCCAAAGATAAAGTCAGTGTGCCACATAGTCACAGCCCTTAAGGCTAAACAACACACCTAATAGACTTGTAAAAGGTGACTCTATTGTCAGACACACTGACGTCCCTCTCACCAGGCTGAACAAGGAGAAGGTCACTGTAAGCTGCCTGTCGGGTGTCAGGATCTGCCACATAACACAAACACTCAGATCACTCCAAAGCAAGTACAAATATGACTCCGTCATTGTCCATGCTGGTGTGAATGACCTGAGGCGTACCTCCCTGGATTACATGAAAAGAGACATAGAGGAGCTCTCTGATCATGTGGCCCAGGCCGGTATGACCCTGACCTTGAGTAGCATCTTACCCTCACCAAGAATGATACCACAGTATAAAGACAAAATGATCAATTTCAACAACTGGCTAATGTATTGGTGTCACTCAAAGGGGATCCAGTGTCTGTCAGCCTGGGATGACATGCTTGACAAGTCACGTTGATTCGCTAGGGACGGCTTGCACCTGTCACCCCTGGGTTTTCGAATACTGGCCAAGGCTCTTGCCACCCCCATAGTACCTTTTTTAGGCAAGGCTCAAAAGACAAACCCACCTCCTTAGACAACACAAGGAAAAAGAAACTAAGGGTAATGCTGCTCAACGCCAGAAGTCTAAACCTCAAGATGCATGCACTCAAGGCTCTCCTCAGTATGGAGAATATCGATATCTGTGCAGTAACAGAAACCTGGTTCAAGGCTCCCGAGAGCACCCCAGCACTACCAGGCTATACCTCATACCATGCTTTTCGGCCCCAAAACTCGGACCGAACCACAAGAGGAGGGGGAGTATCCATATTCATCAAAGATACCCACACCTCCAGGCTAGTGGCACTGCACGAAGCATCTGAGACCATCCATGTGCAACTAACAGTGGGCAAAACTGCCTTCCAGTTTGTAGCCTGCTACAGACCACCCTCCCAAACTCAGGAACCCCACTCGGCTTTCCTGAAGACACTGGAGAATATGAAGATCTCTCCAAACACCATTATATTGGGTGACTAACTACCCAAACAACTGGGAGCACTACTCAAGCCCCAACACCCTAGCCCAACGGTTCGTAGAATTTATAAACTCAAATGCTATGGAACAACTGGTCACCACTCCCACAAGAGGGGAAAACATATTGGACCTGATCATCACCAACATGGGGACTCTATGTTCCATACCAGAGGTATATCCCTCATTGGTAAGATCTGACCATAAATTAATCACTATGGACATCTATATCCCATCCCCACCCCCAGCAAAGGAAACCACGGTCCAAAACTTCTCAAAAGCCAACTTCCCACTTCTCAAAACCGAGGTGGAATCCTTCAAAGCCCCAGGGCCAGTGGAAAATACGGCCCAAACCGCAGAATCCTTTACAAACGCATTCCATGGATACCTACAGGGATGCATGGATCGTGCTATCCCAAATAAAACCAAGACACACTCCTCCAAAGGCAGGAGACCTGTCTGGTGGACCCCAGCCATAAATAAGCTGTACAACAGAAGGAGGAAGCTACTACATGATAGAGCAAAATCCCTGAAAGGTAAGGCAACTCTGATCAGTACTAGCAAGAAACTACGATCCCTCATAAAATCATCTAAGGCTAACTTCAAAAGAAAAATTGCACAAGACGCTAAAGATAATCACAAGGCTTTCTTTAGTTATGTCAGAAACCTGGGTGGAAACTCCCAGATATGCTCTGAGTTAGTGCAAAATGACAAAAAATACACTGAATCCACAGACATTGCCAACATCCTGGCAGACAGGTTCAGTGCAACCCCCCCCCCCCCCCGCAAATGAGCAAATGACTATCCCAACAGAGTGCAGCCTCCCTGACATCACAGATGCACAGGTGAGAGCTGCCCTCTCCAAAGCAAAAAACACAGCATCAATGGGACCGGACGGTGCCCGGGCTGCGTTATACATGAGCTCCAAGAAGAACTGAACCCTCACTTAAAATCACTGTTCAGTCTCAGCCTTACAACAGGATAGATATGTAACCAAAGAATGGAGTACAGCAACAGTGGTCCCACTCCATAAAGGTGGTGCCACAATGGACCCTGGAAACTATTGCCCTATAAGCCTAACTAGCCTGGTCTGCAAAGCTATGGAGCGTATCATCATGGAACTCATAAACAAAGACATTGGGAACCTCCAAACACTGGATCCTACCCAATTTGGCTTTGTTAAGGGCAGATCTTGCCTCTTGAACCTGGTCAATTTCTTTGAAACAGTCACCAAGGCCATAGACGAAGGGAAGGTAGTCCACACAGCCTACCTTGACCTTGCAAAAGCCTTCGACACAATACCCCACTCGGGCATCATAAATAAGCTCACCAGCTTAAATATCAACCTCTATGTCAAAAGATGGGTTGCAAACTGGCTTAGGGATAGAACCCACATGGTCAGAATTGCAGGTGCCATGTCAGACTCTAAACCAGTTACAAGTGGCATCCCACAAGGCTCAGTCCTGGGACCTCTCTTCTTCGGTATATATTTCTCTGAGATACAGGCTAACACAGGAGGACTATGGTTGACAAAGTTTGCAGATGACTGTAAACTGGGGGCCATAATTGACTCACCGGCTGACACAAGCATCCTCCAAAAAGGTCTCACAGAGACGGATAACTGGTGCCAGAGCCATGGACTAAAGCTAAATGCCAAAAAGTGCATAGTCATCCCCTTTGGGAAAAACAAAGTGCCCACAAATTACCACATAGGTGGTAATCCATTAAGTACGGAAGAAGTAATTAGGGATTTGGGGACCCAAGTAGACTGCAATCTCTCCTTTGACAATCACACTGCCAAAGTGGTTAGAAAGACATTCTATATAGCCCACCTTATCACGAAGGGGTTCACATCTAGATCAAGAGAGGTCATTGTGCCCTCTACTCATCACTCATCAGGCCCATAATTGAATACAATGCCCCATTTGGGATGTACCTTACCCGACACCTGCTACAACTAGAAAGACCCCAAAAGTACCTCACCAAGAGGATCAAGGGACTCAAACAGATGCCCTACGCAGTTAGGCTAAAGAAACTCCAGCTCTACTCAGTTGCTTACCGCCTACTCAGAGGCAATCTGTGCCTGACGTATAAAGCCATGTCCAACCCAGAATTAATGGACATGCTCCACCTCAAGAAATCCAAATCCATCAGAACTACACGCTCCAGTGACTTAAACCTCAGCACAGAAATAAACAGAACATGCTGGAGGGACAGACTCATATCCCAGAGGCTCCCCTCACTCTGGAACAAAATCCCAATCCATGTCAGACACAGCCCCTCAATGACCCTCTTCAAGAAGAATCTTGACGATTGGATGGGAGATCGTAAATTTACCCCTGGGATCTCTTCTGTGTCACTGCTAGACAGAGGCACGCTAAACTAACTAGGCTGGAGTGCCTTCTGTGTGGAGTCTGCATGTCCTCCCCGCGGTCGAGTGGCCTCTGAAAGACATGCGTGAATGGGTGTGCCTTCACTGAAGGTTGGGCGTCGGGCTGGCAACTCAGCACTATAAAAATATACTGCCAATCATTAGTGGACCGGAGTTCCGCTGTGGCGACCCCTAACCGGGAAAAGCCGAAAAGAAAGACTGATAGGACTTTGGTTCCGTCCTCTGAACTGATGGCAGTTTCTAAGCTCGCACCAGCCAAAAACTCTCAGCTAAGACCTACCCATAATGCCCCTCTCATAGTCTCTCCAGATACAGTTTACCTGCCCCTATATTACAGAGATAGTAAGAGAAAAACAGTAGGAGGCTCTGAGCAAATACCCTAACCAGGAATTCCTAAAGTCCACCAGGAGTCCGGGCAGGAAGTAATGAATGAATAAAGATCTACAACACAGATGGAACATTATGGTAAGACATAACATCTTTATCTGATGTTGTAAATCTTTATTCATTCCTTACTGCTAGGACCGGGTCCTCAGCTACTTGAGTCCTGGGTGGCCCTAAGGAAGGATATTCCTGAGCACCATAGAACCAAAAGATGCTCGTCCCCTGGAGGCCAAATCCAATTTGTAATGAGTGATAAAGATACGAGGTCTTGCTCAAGTGGCTGATCCGCAGATATCATCCATAGAGGCTCTAGAATGAAAAGCCACAGAAGTAGCCATCGATCTAGTAGAATGAGCCTTTACTTTGGAAGGTAAGGATAGCTTATTCTGATGGTAGATAAAGGTAATGACGTTTCTAAGCCAGGATGATAGAGTCACTTTGGAGACAGGTTTACCCAATTTGGGTCCTGCAAAGGCCACAAACAATTGATCCGTTTTCCTGATGGATTTAGTCCTGTCCAAATAACAACGAAGCTGACTATGAACATCAAGGGTGTGCAACAGATACTCCCCTCTGTTTGAATGTTGAGGGAAGAAAACCGGCAGGTCAATAGATTGTTAATGGAAAATCCAGAAATTACCTTGGGCAAGAAAGAAGGGTCAGTACGAAGGGATACTCTATCCCTGTGGAAGGTCAAATAAGATCTCTTGACACTCAAGGCCTGCAACTCAGATACTCTTTTCCATGGAGCTAAGTGCTACTAGAAGTAGAGTCTTCCATGATAAAAATTTTATATTGCAAGAATCAAAAGGCTCGAAAGGAGGGCCTGTTAATGATTGAAATACCAAGGTCAAGTCCCAGGGTTCTATGGGGGGCATGGCAGGAGGTTTAACGTGTAATACTCCTTTAAAACAGGTTTTGCACAGGCGGTGTGACATAACAGAAAAATTATCAATTCCATTATGAAAATTTGTGATAGCTGCTAAATGTACAGTGATTGTTGATACTGAGGCTCCTGCATGTTATAAGAGTCATCCGGTACTGTAGGATCTTTTGAATAGGCATAGAGAAGGGGTCTATGTTCTGATCTTTAGACCTAGTAGAGAACCTAGCCCATTTACTAGAATAAATTTTCCTGGTGGAATGTTTGTGTGAAGCCAGAAGAATTTCACGAATGCAAGATGAGATATCAGACAGCTTGGTAATCATTGGAAGTAGAGGAACCAAGCTGTGAGCCTGAGGCTGTGGAGATTGGGGTGAATCAGTCCCTGACGATGAGATTGCAGGCCTTGGGAATGATCCAGGATCCATGGGCTGTGAATGAGATGAGGCAATAGGAAAGGGAACCAGACTTGACGGGGCCAATAAGGAGCAATGAGGATCACTTTGCTTTCCAACCTTTGAGCTTTCTGGAAGAATTTCGGGATGAGGAGAAATGGGGGAAAGACATACAGTAGACCCGGGGGCCAATTGTGCGTTAGAGCATCCCTCAGTGGTTCCCCCTGAGTGGGGATCAGGGCAAAGTAGCTTCTGCATTTGTTGTTTAAGGGGGAAGCAAACAGATTGCAGCAAGGTTTGCCCCAGCGGCGGAATATCCAATCTGCTATTACAGGATTGAGAGACCACTCATGAGGCATCAGGATGTTCCTGCTCAGATTGTCCGCAATAAGGTTGAAACTCCTGGGAATGTGTGTTGCTATAAGAAAGCGGTTGGAAGCAATCACCTAGTGCCAAATTCTCATGGCTTCCCGACACAGGGGGTAAGACCTGGTTCCGCCTTGCTTGTTGATATACCAAATGACTGACATGTTGTCCGAATGAACTGCAATGGTCCCAGAAGAGGGATGTATGGAACTCTTGCAATGCTAAGAGAAATGCCCTCAGTTCCAGGACATTTATGTGCAAATTGGCCTCCATGGGGGACCAGGTGCCTTGGACCGTCTTTCCCTGGAAATGCCCCCCCCACCCTAACAGGGAAGCGTCCATGGTCACTGTGGCCATGGGATGGGGGAGACAGAATGGTCAACACCAAAGATTCGATTCTGGGTTCATCCACCATAGCATTTCTTCCTTGCAAAGGTTTGTAAGACGTATCATGTGGTTGAGTGGGTGAGTTAAGATCGACCATTGTGAAGAAAGGAGCCAATGTAGTATTCTCATGTGCAACCTCACCAGTGGTACTAGAGTAATGGCAGCTGCCATGGAGCCTAAGAGTTGCAGTACAAGGCATGCAGGTACAAAGGTCTGTGGAAGAAGGGCTTGGATTTGTCTTATTTTCAAAAGCCTGTGAGAAGGGAGGGAAGCTTGACAGGATGTTGTGTTGAAAACTGCTCCAATGAATTCCAGTGTTTTGTTGGGGACATTTGAGATTTGTCCTTGTTGATCGTAATCCCCAAGCGGAGAGTGAGGCCTTGAGTGTAAGAGAGGCTGCGGATTAGAAGATTCCTGGTCAAGGCAGTAAGGAGCCAATCGTCTAGACACGGAAACACCTGGGATCCTTGTAGTTGAAGATGAGTTACTACAACTGCCATACATTTGGTGAACACTCGGGGGGCTGTCGAGAGATCGAATGGCAGTGCCCTGAACTGCTAGTGATAGGCTCCCTGCCGGAAGCGGAGAAATCTCTGGGAGCGGTGATCCAACTTTATGTAGTAATATGCATCCTGGAGGTCTATAGAGCACATCCAGATGTCCCTTCCTAGAAAGGGAAGAATGGACTGTACTGTGACCATCCAGAATTTCTGAGGTTTGATAAATTTGTTCAATAGGCTGAGATTCAGGATTGGTCTCCAGTCCGCAGTCTTTTCTGGCAATAAAAAGAACCTCAAGTAAAACCCGGATCCTCTCTGGTCTGGTGGGACTGGTTGGATGACTCTTTTTCTTAGCAGCTTTTCTATTTCTAAGGCTGCTACCTCCCTTTGATTGGGTGGTACATTGGGGATTCGTTTGACAGGTCTGGGAGTTAAATGGAAAGGTATCTGGTAGCCTCTGGATAGTATTCTCTGCACCCAAATATCGGTAGTAGTAAGTTGCCAGGCTGGTAGGTGCAGAGAAAAACGACCCCTGACTGCTTCCAGAGGAAAGCACTCAGGCCGCTGCTCAAGAGCGTTGGTAGGGTTGTCCGGAGAAGGAATCTCCAAGTGTCCTAGTTATGTAGATGCCCTCTACCCTGAAAGGGGCTTCTTCGAGATGAGTTGCCCCCTCTGCCCCAGAGGGGATTGCTCACCACGAGTGTTACGGAAGGATCCTTGGGATTTCTTGAACCACAATTTTCCTCCCCTCTGGTTCCTGGAGTAGGACCTCTGGGAGGTGGAAAAACATATGCCCACAGCAGTCAAGGTCTTTCTCTCTTTCTCACTTCATGCTAGTGTGTCTCATACTTTGGGACCAAAACGTGCAGATTCGTCGACAAGCACTTTGACGAAGGAAGATTTAAAGGGGTCTGCGAAATCACACAAATGCACCCAAGCATGACGTCTCATGACAATGCCTGATGCGGCAGCTCGAGCTACCCCCTCGGTGGTGTGAGATATTAAACCCATCGAGGAGTTTGAGATAGATTCAAAGGTAGCTAGCTGCGAGGCGACAGTGTCACAACACACCTCATCAGGCAGTACCCCTACCAAAGAGGAAGACATTTCAGAGATTAGGTCTCTCTGGAGGTGAGAAGTGTGCCAGGTAACTCAGCGACCAAATGGCAAAGGTTGCTGAAGCATAGGTCCGCTTCCCTAGTCTTATGGCCCGAGACTCCCTGTTCGGAGGATGGACAGTGGAACTATCTTCTGCCACTTCCCTTTTGGTGGCCGCCGCCATGACTATGGAATCAACTGTCAACTGCTTGGATCAGTCTTCAGGAGTGGATAGAATTTTGTCTGGCCTCCGAGGGACAGGTTCTGTTGTCCAGGCACACTGCATGATCAGCTTAATAAGCTCATCTGCAGGTGGGGTCACCCAGAAAGTAGATGGCCGGGCAGAGAAGGCCTGCAAGAACACAGACTCAGAAGAAGGGTTAGAGGACTTTCAGTCTCCCCACTACTTGAGGATTTCGAGGATGCCTCCAAATGAAACGTCATCTGGGGGAGACTGTGGGGACCCTTCTCCCTCATCGCAATCGGTGTCCTCAGTGATAGATTCCTCAGGGGAATCAAGGTGCTTCCTCTTGCACCATTTCTTCCGGGGTGGCTCCCCAGTGAGATCTTCTAAAGAGCACTCTGGAGAAAGGGTTCCCTTCAAAGGGAGGTCTTGCGGCTTCAGTGCCCAGGATCCCAAAGTAGGGGATTGGGATAGTTGCATGCTAGAGGGGGATTCTGGTGCCAATGTCATTGGTGCTGACTGCGAGCCTGTGGAGGCAAGGACCCTCTCCATCACCTGGAAAGCAGGCCCGCCCAAGGAGGGATGGGAGCCCGGAACCAAGAAGGACAACCTTGGAACCAGGGTCACACCCCGCCCTGAGGAGCCCACCTCCAGGTGAGGAGCTCCGAGAGGACTGGAAGCTGTTGGAGCCGTGGACATAGACAGCGCCAATGAAAAAATAGGCACCAGGCTAGTTACCAAGGTGCCAACAGTCCAAACACTGCTCCGAGAGTGTACCAGCTCCAACAGAGCCGATGGAATAAGGGAGGTCGGTGCCGACAGTGAAAACTCTGCAGTTGGGGCCGAGACAGTATGCACCGGGGTGGTCATCGGTACCAAGATCTCCGGGGCCTGGGTAGAGGCTGGAGGAGGATAAACAGGTGAATATGCTGTGAAAGGTTCCGAGCCAAAGGGGATCAGAAGGTCTAGCTGGGGTGGGCAATCCCCTAGCTGCCAGAAGCTGGTCCACAACCCACACTACATCTTGTTCAGAAAGGCTCCTGGTGGATCTATAGGAGGCTGCTGAAGGAGAATCAGGTCTTTCAAGAAAGGGACTAAACCGATGCCCCGAAAAGGGGTGATACATTGGTGAGCATCTAGTTCTTGGGAGATGTTCGACTTTAGGAACCAAGGTCATAGTCTGTGGAGCCGAATAAGCTATCGGCACTGTGGCTGGGGATGGTGCCGAAGCAAGGATGGTCGTGAAAGCCAGTGTTGGAACCAAGAACGGCACCAAAGCCGATGGTGCCGAAGTTAAAATCGAAATAGGAGTCAACATCAGAGATGGCACAGAGGGAGATGACAGGTTCTGGTACCGAAGACTTCTGCACAGAGGGTGCCAGAGAAGCACGGAGCTGACTCGGTTCCGTAACTGATGGAGATGCAGGAACCAAGTGACTCCATTTTTCCTTCTGGTTCTTGGTCTTAGGAGGTGGTGAGAACTCCGACCCAGTGAGAGCCAACGAAAAAAGCGTTTTGATTAAACCTTCCAGGATTAACTTGTTTTTGCACTCTGCTAGAGTGCGACTGCTAAAACTAGAACAAATATCACAAGTAGCATTTATATGGCCCACGCCCAAACAGTAAACGCATCGAGCATGGCCATCTGAGTTGGGCATTTTACGCCCCACACTTGTCACACTGTTTAAACCCCAATTTAACTTTGACATTGTACAGGTAACAAAGGGCTATGCTAAAGGAAACAACAACAAGGGAACAAAAGAAGAGAATACAAACGATGGTATTTAAAAAATACCACAAGTGGTAAAGGAAGGCCTACCAAAAGGCAGGAGAGGGACAGTACCAATGATGGTAGAGATTTAACTACCAAAGGTAAAGGGTAGGAAATGGAAGCAGGTTATAGGCAATAGGAAGAAAAGGCGAAACTGACTAAAAATGACAACGTTTTAAGAGAAACTACACAAAAAACACAAATTTCCACTTAGCTTTGAGAGAGAGAGAGAGAGAGAGAGAGAGAGAGAGAGGCTAGGCATGTCTGATGAGGAATGCGGCAAACGAAATCTGGAGAGACTATGAGAGGGGCATTATTGGTAGGTCTTAGCTGAAAGGTTTTGGCTGGTGTGAGCTTGGAAACGGTCTTGTCGGTTCCAAGGACGGAAACAAAGTCCTATCAGTAAGGAATTAATACAGATTTACAACTTCAGATGCAGTTTTTGTTTTGAACTAAAAAAAGAAGTTATGTACTCACCATAACGTTCCATCTGAGTAGTTATACTTCATTTGTCTTCAACCTGTGGGAATACGGATCAGGATCGGATCCGAGCCAGCAACTTCACAAGCATCTGCTCCGAGCTCCAAGCTCCTCCTGCTATCCATAATACACCACCTTCCTTCCCTCAGATCGTGTTTGCTGCACCCTAAACCAAAAAACCCGACTCAATATACCTTAACGCACACTTTTCCAACCTCATGAAACACAGACCAAAGCCGCTAAAGCATGCTCTGCTACATGCCAAGATGGGAAGGAGGGGGGAATGGTTGAAGACAAATGAAGTACAACTACTCAGATGGAACATTATGGTGAGTACATAACTTCTTTATCTGACGTAGTTTACTTCATTTGGTCTTCAACCTGTGGGACAGAGTCCCCAGCTACTTATACACCTGGGTGGCCCTCATGGAAGGATATTCCAGAGTACCTCGGAGCCAAAGGATGCTCTCCCTCTATATATCAAATCCAATTTATAGTGAGAAATAAAGGTATGAGATGAGGACCAAGTAGCTGCAGAACAAATGTCATCCAAAGATACCTAGACCAAAAGGCCACAGAAGTAGCCATGGACCTGGTGGAATGAGCTCTAACCTGACCTGGAGGAGACAAGCCTTTGTCCTTGTAAACATGAAGGATGCAGAGAGAAATCCATCTAGCAATGGTCACCTTGGAAACGGGTTTACCCAAAAACGGTTTAGAGGAGGACACAAACAACTGGTCAGATTTCTGAAAGGGTTTGGTTCTGTGTAAATAGAAATGTAGTTGTCTATGAGCATCTAACACAGATGCAACTGGTATTTACCCTTATTTTTGAACTTTGGAAAGAAACCAGGTAAACTGATAGTCTGATTGATATTGGTCTCAGAAGCAACGTTTGGGAGAAAGGAGGGATTGGTACGAAGAGAAACCCTGTCCTTATGGAAAACCATGTATGGAACCTTGACAGACAAGACCTGAAGTTCTGAGACCCTCCTAGCCGAGGTGACAGCCACTAGGAAGGCTGTCTTCCAAGATAGAAATTTAAGATCTGGGGTTGCCGCCAGTTCAAAAGGTGGGGCAACCATAGCTTGCAATACCACAGTAAGGTCCCACAGGGGAGTAGGATCTTTGAACGGAGGACGTAAGAGAAATGTACCTTTGATAAAAGCTTTGCACAATCTGGAAGAAGCCAAAGATGCCATGTTCTCACCAATGTGGAAATTGGAAATGGCAGCCAGTTGAACTTTCACTGTAGATGAGCTAGCCCCTTGTTGAAAAATGTTTGCCAAAAAATCAAGGATAGCCGGAATTGGAGCCGTGAAAGGGTCTAGATCCCTTTGAGAAGCCCAGATGAAAAAGTGCTTCCATTTGCTACGGTAAATCTTCCTGCTAGACGACTTATGGGCTGCCTCCAGAATAGTCTTGACTGAAGAAGACAAACTGGGAGTCCTAGCAATTAAGGGAACTGGAGCAGCCAAGCCGTGAGCTTCAGACTATCCAGGTTCAGATGAGGGACCCTCGAGAGGTGAGAGATGAGATCCTGATGGGGATCCAAGGAGGAGCTAGAAGATGAGACCAGAGGAAAGGAAACCATACCTGGCAAGGCCAAAATGGGGCAATGAGGATCACTTTGTTCCCCAGTCGATGCGCCCTCTGGAGGAACTTTGGCATAAGAGGTAAAGGAGGATAAGCATAAAGAAGACCAGGAGGCCAAGCATGGACTAAAGCGTCTCTGGGGGCTTCCCCCGGCAGGGGGTTCAGAGCAAAGAACTCGCTGCACTTCACGGTGGAAGGAGATGTGAAGAGATTGCAAGCAAGGCCGACTCCACACTAGAAAGATCTGCTCTGCTACTGAAGGACTCAGAGACCACTCGTAAGGCATCAGAATAGTCCGGCTTAGTTTGTCCGCCAGTATGTTGGACTGTCCCGGAATGTGCATTACTACCAGGAAACGACTGGTGGAGATCGACCATTCCCAAACTCTCATGGCCTCGCAACAGGGGAGGTAGGATCTGGTCCCTCCTTGTTTGTTGATGTACCAGAGCACCGACATGTTGTCTGACTGAAATGCAAGAGTTCCTAGAGGGAGAACAGCATAAAGGGCCTGCAACGTTAGAAGGACCGCCCTCATCTCTAGAACACTGATATGCAAACTGGATTCGATGGGGGACCACATGCCTTGAACCATCCTTCCTGAGCAATGCTCGCTCCCACCTAGCTGGGAGGTGTCCGTGGTCTCTGTGGCTTGGGCAGGGGCTGTGACAAATTGACGTCCCTCGAGTATTTCTGAAGAATGCATCCACAAGAGGAGGGACGCTCTGCTGACTTTGTTTATGTGTATCGGATGTGTCAATGGAAGATCCAACATAAACCATTGCATTGCTAGAGTCCACTGTAGTACTCGCATATGCAAATGAGCGCACGAGAGAAGCATAATTGTTGCTATCATAAAACCTAGGGCCCGTAAAACTGACTCCACTGAAGGAAGACGGGACTGATAGATGAAGGCGACATGAATCCATAAGCTTCGAATTCTCTCCGAGGTCACAAAGACTTCTGTCTGCAAAGTGTCTATCCATGCTCTGATGTATTCTATAACCTGGACAGGGTTTAGAAAAGATTTGGCGGTATTGAATGTAATTCTTAGATGGTGCACACAAAATAGTCTCTGGCCTGACAAAGTAGATGTTTGGTGGGAGCAGCAAGGAGCAAATCACCCAGGTAAGGGAAGACCTGAATTCCTTGAAACCTCAGGTGAGCTGTTACCACCGTCATTACCTCGATGAACACCCTGGGGGCTGTGGTGAGACCAAACGGTAGGGCTCAAAACTGGTAATGATTGGCCCCTAGCCAGAAGTGGAGGAACTTCCTGGAGCTTCTGTGCATCTTTATGTGATAGTAAGCATCCTGGAGGTGTATCGAGTAATCCAGTCGCTCTCTTGCAGGTAAGGCAGGATGGACTGTAAAGTGACCATCCGGAACTTCTCTTTGGCAACTGACAGGTTCAGGGTTGACAAGTCCAGAATGGGCATTAAGTCCCTTGTCTTTTTTGGCACCAAAAAGAACCTGGAATAGATGCCCAATCTGAACTGATCTAGGGGGGACAGGTTCGATGGCTCACTTCTTTAGCAGCTTGATTATCTCTAGTGCCGCTGCCTCCCTTTACGCAGGTGGTATGTCTGGGAGGTGTTTAGGTGGAGTGGAAGAAACCACAAACGGGATTGTATAACCTCTGGATATAATGTGAAGCACCCAACGGTCTGATGACACAGACTCCATACCGTCAGGTGCAACGGCAGGCGACCCCCCAACTGCTTCCAGAGCAGTCAGGCAACCCCTCAGGGCTGCTGCATGAGCCTGTCGAGAAAGGCTCTCGAGACGCAAAATTCCTCGGACCCCGTCTGCCTCTGGGCCGGCGTCTTTCTGGTCCCCCTCTGCCTCTAGGAAAGAAGAGTCCTGAGTGTCCTGGGAATACTGAGATTTCCAAAACCACATCTTCTTTTGCTCCTGCTGATTCCGAGAAAAGGATCTTTGAGGGTTCGAGAAGCGGATCCCGATGGCAGACAGTGTCTTCCCGTCCTTCTCACTCTGGACCAAAATGTCACGGACAGTCTTTCCAAATAGGGAAGAGCTGTCAAAAGGGGCATTCGCAAAAGACACCTTAAAGGGTTCCATGAACTGACACAACCTGAGCCAGGCGTGAGTCTTCATAGCAATGCTGGACCCAGTCACCCTAGCCACTCCCTCAGTGGCGTGCGAGAGGATATGCATGGACGTATTAGAGACCGCTTTTAAGGTGGCCATCTTTGCAGAGAACATACACCTGTCCTCTTCCGACATGGACTCTAAGGGCGATTCAGCTGGTTCCTTGACCAGGTCATGCTGTAGTCGTGTAACATGGGCCAAATAGTTCAGTGCCCTTATAGAAAAGGTTGCTGAAGCACACACCTGCTTCCCTAAGCAATCCATCATCCTGGACTCTCAGTCGGGGGGACAGACCATGGAACTCTCTTCACCTAGTTCCTTCTTGGTGGCGGCTGCTACCACCATAGCGTCTACTGGGGACCCTTTATTCAAGGCAGGTCTGTCCAAAGGGGGGGCTTAAAATTTTATCAGGGCACTTTGGATTTGGCTCCACAATTTCCGGTTCCTTCCAAGCCCACGAGGTGATCAAATCCACTAAGGGATCCACGGGGCGGGGATACCCAGGAAGTAGATGGGCCCATGCCGAAGGCCTCCAGGAACACCGACTCATCCGAGGAAGGCTTTAGGGCAGACCAACCTCCCCCGCTGGTGGAATAGCTCCATGATGTCTCCAAAGGAGACATCTTTGGGAGGTGATCTGGGGGAACCTTCCCCTTCCTCCAAATCGGTGTCCTCAGTGAGGGACTCCAAGGAGGAGTCCAAGTGCCTCCCCTCTTGCATGAATGCTTGCGAGGAACCTCTACAGTGGGGGTTTCCAGAGTGGGCTCGCAAACCACCTGATGTTCCTCAAGGGGAACTGTCTGGGGCTCCTCGAGCACGGACTGTCCCTGCAGTAAAATGACAGGAGTCGCACCCAAAGCAGAGGGAGTCGGGGAGGAATCCGAAGTGATAGTCAGTAGTCTCGATCCACTGGAGAGAACCCTTTCCACCACGAATGCCGAAGGTGAGCGAGCTTCCTGGGAAGTCATTAAGGGGGCTGCTCTCCCCGGATCAGATGAGGGGATCGGAGCCGGGCCCAAAGGAGATGGAGCGCCAAGGAGATGGCCGTGACCCGGCAAGGTCGGTGCCGATGGGAAAAATTCCACCCCCTCGGACCTGACGCCCAAGCTACGGCAGGCGTTGAGGTAACTTGGTACCATCAGCCCCGAAACCGAAGGTCAGAGCAGAGAAGGGGAAATAGGTGCAAAGAAGGGAAGTCAGCTCTCCCCTCCAGAGGGAGAGGGGGTTGGCAAACTCCCATCTTAATTTGTGTACGAATAAATCTCATAATTTTATCCATGTCAGATTCGGATAAACTGCGGGTGGACAGCGACAAGGCCACGGACTCCAACCTGGCTGGTCAGTGTGCTGAAGCCCTAAAAGATGACCTAAGCTCCTCTGGCTCCGGCGAAAAACTGGGCGATCGGAGCCAAGGGGAGTCAGATCTAGGTACAGCCTGTATTTTTAGAGGAGGCCCAGCCGAAGCCAAATGGGCCGGGGACCTCTTCCTCTATCTCCTTTGTGCTCTCTCTCTCTTTCTCTCTACTCTTCCTTCCACAGGACTAGAGGCAGGAGAGTGAGTCCTGGCCTTGGAGGGAGAGGCGGAGAGAGAGGACGCTGAACAAGTGGTTACAGCTATGACCGAACAGGTAGTGGAGGCAACCGCCTTCTTCACAGGAAGGAGATCCTTCATAACAAGTTTTGCCCTGCGATCTTTCAGGGCTCATGGATTAAAGCCCGCACAAATACTACAGCCCGCAGAAAGATGGGGCACTCCTAGACAAGCAACGCACAGAGTGTGGCCGTCGGCTGAGAACAATTTATGGCCACACTCTGTGCACTTCCTGAACATTTGTTTAGGCTGATCAGCCATCCTAAAAAAAAGGAGACACAAGGCCTCACACCAACCCACCACACGCTCAAAGAAATGCACACAGACAGAGAGTTGGGGGCCTAACAAACTTTATTTTTTTTTTCCTAAACGCGAAGCACCAGTGAGGGGAAGAAAGGGAGCACCAACACTACTAACACACACACACACACACACACACACACACACACACACACACACACACACACACACACACACTTGAAAGTTAACCTTTAAGCTTCAAAAAACTACTCAACACCCGGAGCTCAGAGACCACGATGCAAGCGATAGCTGCGGCAAACAAGATCTGGGGGGATGAAGGTGGTGGTGTATTATGGGTAGGGGAGGAGCTTGGAATAGATGCTTGTGAAGTTGCCGGCTAGGATCTGATCTGGATTCCCACAGGTTGATGACCAAATGAAGTAAACTACTTCAGATTTATCCTTAAGTCTCGATGGGCACCTTCATGCTGTGGGCCACTTGTTTACTAAATCTTATCAAGGCAAAACTGATGCATACATAGACTGTCATATACATCATGGAAAAATAAGAAAAAAGGAAGACCTGGGTGCACTCATCCTAGGATAAATAAGTGCCCAGCCCTGGCAAAGGCACTAGGACCAAGGCTGGTAGAAAGATTAGTGCAAAGTCCTTCAATGAAAAAGGAAATATTGCTATTGTATTAGGTCCTAACCCAAGAGATGATCTAAGAGACTCCACTGTGGCAATAAAAACAATAGTACACAAAAAGTTAAAAAGGTACCCAGCCCTGGCAATGGCACTAGGGTCAGGCTGGTAGAAAGGCTACTGCAAAGTCCTTCAAAAATGATAGAGATCTTGTCATAATGTTAGGCCCTGATCCAACAGATAATCTAGTGGCAATAAAAAAACAATAGTCCAAAAAAAGTTAAAAAATAGTTAAGTCAGGCAAGATGTCTGGGAATGGGGAAATGGCCACTTGACGGCTACAAAAAAAATATGTTTTGTTTTTTCTATACAACTAATCTAGACATCCAGAAAAGGGGCTACAATGCAAGAGTAAGGAAAACACAGAACAGAAAAATCATTGAGAGAAAAAAATGGCAAACAGAGGCCAATTTAAGGTCATAAACTGATCGAATGAAAAGAAAACAATATGTAGGCAAGAAAACATTGAGAGATTTGGAAAATGAAGCATTAAGAGAAAAAGAAAAAAGTTCACAAGTATTTGCAACATTAAAGAGACAGGAGTGGACATGAGATAAGGTGTGAGACCTAATATGGTTGACATGCAGAATGAAAGCAATGTTAACTAATAATTGTAAAGCAAAGTCGAGAATATTTGAAAGCACATATAGGCAAAAACACCCAGACATGATAAATTTTGCAAAAAATAAAATAGTAGTACAGAAGTCTAATATACTGACAAGTAAGCAGTTTGACACTGCTTGGTAGTAACCTGATTAAAGTGTAGCTATCATTCTAAGCCTTTTGGTTTAAGCACTTCGGCTTCAGACCAGTTGGGAACTGCTGACTGAAGGCTCAGTGTCTGTTATTCTAAAAGTGTATTAGTTCTGGTTTAATCACTTGGGCATCAGGCCAGTTATTTTACATTAAGAAGGTTTGTGGTCTGCACTCTTGTGGAAGGAGAGGATGGACTCTACCCTTCTGAGATGGGAATTTCTGGTTAAAGGCTTATAGTGCCTGCATATTTTAACTGTTTCTTACTGAAATTGGTGCGCCTTGTTTGCTATAGCATAGACTAGATCCAGGCCTGCTGAATCTAGCTTTGTTTTTATAACTTGAGCACTAATACAGGCCGCCTTTTTTGGAGAAGGTTCCCCTGCACCCCAGTGGCAGGAGTGTGCAGTTAGAACTTGAAGACTACAGGAACAAGGTTCAGTTTTGAGATTTTTATACTGGTTAATTGGGTAATTTGTTTAAAAGCCTTTTTTGATTGCTTGTAGTTATCTAAAGCTGTTTAAGTGTATTTTTTATTGTATGTAGTCGTTTTAAACTGTTTTAAGTGTATTTTTTACTGTTTTTGCCTTATCTTTTCAAAAAAAATTTTTTTTCCCCTTGTTTCTCACCTTTCTAAGCTAGTATAGTCCAGTTTTCAGGCTAGTGCTGAATTCAGGGTTGTGTTACAATTTTCTGAGTTGCCCATACCTTACTTGGACAGAGGGAGGTTTCTCTGTTCACCTGTGAGAGAGGGAGCTTTGAGCAGCCATCTGTCCCTGGAGGAGTGGTTCCAGCCCAGAAGTTAGCAGTTTATAGGCCATTTTCGGCTAATCTCTATCTCTTTCATTTCCCTGCTGTAAAAACCGCGTTTGCACGGTTTTGCACGTCCGGGCAGCACCGGTTAGCTAGGACTAAATTTATCCTGGCTCCACCAAGTCTCCTCTTCAGTTTTTTCCTTGAAAGTAGTCTAACTCTCAACCTAAGCACTTAAAAAGCATCCTACAGTCCAGCACTTGCTCAGACCTAATAGTAAGCACTAATATACCCTGGCACTTGATTGCCCAGCAGGGCAAGGCTCATTATTCACCCCTCACCAATCAAGCGACTAAGCAGCTCACCCTACTATTCAGGCATGACCAAAAGTCAATTTCAGGTATACTTCCAGTCCAGCTGGTGAACCTGGGTATCCTGAGGCAATGTTACAACTGCCTCATGTACACAGACAACCCTCTCCTCCTACCACAAAACATTAACATATGCAAGAGATGCAATTATATAGCTAAATTGGAGGCTAAGCTCTCACCACCCAAGACTGGAACAAGCAGTCATGAGGAGAAGGTTAACACTTGCACCACACCTCCAGCCTCACACAGACATACTAAACCAGCACTGGCAAAAAATACACATAAATACACAAAATCATACTCGGAGGCTCTAAATAAAAACCTGCAAAAGCATCAAAGACCTCCAAAGCAGACACCCAAAAAACCTGCATCTCTCGTCACAAACCAGACAACAGATAAAACACAAAATCAGTGTGCCACACAATCACAGCCCTTAAGGCGAAATAACATACCTAACACACTAGTAATAGGTGACACTACAGTCAGGCACACTGATGTCCCACTCACTAGGCTGGACAAGAAGAAGGTTACTGTTAGCTGCCAGTCGGGAGCCAGAATCCACCACATAACACCAGCACTCGGGTCACTCCAGAACAAGTACAAATATGACTCTGCCATTGTTCATGTTGGTGTGAATGACCTGAGACGCGCCTCCCTGGACTACATGAAAGGAGACATGGAAGAGCTCTCTGATCATGTAGCCCAGGTGGGTATGACCCAGACCCTGAGTAGCATCCTGCCCTCACCAAGAATGATACCGCTGTATAAAGAAAAAATGATCGATTTCAACTATTGGCTAAGCTTCTGGTGTCATTCAAAGGGGATCCAGTGTCTGTCAGCCTGGGACAACATGCTCGACATGCCTAGTTGCTTCGCAAGAGACGGCTTGCAACTGCCACCCCTAGGCTTTCGAATACTGGCCAAGGCTCTTGCTGCCCCCATAATGCCTTTTTTTAGGCAAGGCACTCAAAAGTCAAATCCACCTCTGTAAACAGCACAAATAATAAAAATGAGGGTTATGCTACTCAACGCCAGGAGTTTAAATCTCAAAATGCCCATGCTGGAAGCACTCCTCAGTATGGAGAACGTCGACATCTGTGCAGTAACTGAAACCTGGTTCAAGGCTCCACAGAGCACCCCAGCACTACCGGGCTACAACTCATACCACACATTTCGGCCACAGAACATGGATCGAAACACAAAAGGAGGGGGTGTATCCATATTCATCAAGGATACCCACACCTCCAGGATAGTGGTGCAGCATGATACCTCCGAGATCATCCATGTGCAGATAACATCAGGCAAATCTGCAATGCAAATTGTGTCCTGCTACAGATCACCCTCCATAACCCAGGACCACCACTCCGCCTTTCTGGAGACATTGCAAAACATGAAGGTCCTACCGAACACCCTGATATTGGGAGATTTCAATTACCCTACTGTTAACTGGGAAAACTACTCAAGTACAAACTCCCAGGTCCAGCGCTTCCTGGAATTTATCAACTCAAATGCCCTGGATCAGCTGGTAAACTCCCCTACCAGAGGTGAAAACATATTGGACCTGGTCATCACCAACATGGGCGACAGGAGTTCCACACTGAAAGTCATCCTTTCACTGGTTAGATCAGACCATAAACTAATCACTCTGGATGTCCACACCACACCACCACCTCCACCCAAGGAAACCACAGTGAAAAACTTTTCTACAGCAAGCTTCACCTTAAGACAGAGGTGGGTAAGCTTCACTGCCCCCACGCTAAAGGATAACAATGTCCAAAATGCAGGAACCTTTACAAATGCACTCTATGAGCATCTACAAGGATGCATGGATTGTGCCATCCTTAGCAAAACCAAGACTCACTCCCCTAAAAGAAGGAACCAGTCTGGTGGGCCCCTGCCATAAACAGGCTATACAATAGAAGGAGGAAACTAGTTCAGAAAAAAAGCAAATCCCAAGAAGGAAAAACATCCCTGATCAGTATCAGTAGGAAACTAAGGTCCCTCATAAAATCCTCCAAGGCTAACTTCGAAAGAAAAATAGCCAAGGATTCAAAAGATAACCACAAAGCCTTCTTTAGCTATGTTAAGAATCTAAGTGGCAACTCCCAGATATGCTCTGAGCTAGTGCAAAATAGCACAAAATATACTGAACCCACTGATATTGCCAACATCCTGGCAGACAGGTTCAGTGCAAATTTCACCCCCCCTCTCACCTCCAAAAGGACCCACAACAATACCGGAAAAGTGTAGTGTACCGGAAATCACAGATGCACAGGTGAAAACAGCCCTTTCAAAAGCCAAAATCACAGCGTCAATGGGGCTAGATGGTGCCCCAGGCTGCGTCTTGCACGAACTACAGGAAAAACTAAACCCCACCTAAACACACTGTTCAACCTCAGCCTCTCCACAGGCTACATGCCCACAGAATGGCGCATAGCAACGGTTATTCCGCTCCACAAAGGAGGGGCCACAACTGACCCTGGTTACTATCGCACCATAAGCCTGACTAGCCTGGTCTGCAAGGCTATGGAGCGCATCATCATGGAACTCATTAATAAAGACATTGGGAACCTCCAAACACTTAACCCGACCCAGTTCGGCTTTGTTAAGGGCAGATCATGCCTACTAAACCTGGTTGACTTCTTCGAGACAGTCACCAAGGCCATAGATGAGGGGAAGGTAGTTCACACAGCCCACCTTGACCTCGCCAAGGCTTTTGACACCATTCCCCACTCGGGAATTATAGAAAAACTCACCAGCCTGAACATAAACTCCTACGTCATGAGATGGGTTGCCAACTGGCTTACAGACAGAACTCACATGGTAAGAATAGCGGGCTCCAGGTCCGACTCTAAACCATTCACAAGTGGTGTCCCACACGGCTCGGTCCTGGGAACCCTACTGTTCGGCATATACTTCTCAGAAGTACAGGCAAATAAAGGAGGACTATGGCTAACCAAGTTTGCCAATGACTGCAAACTGGGAGCCATAACTGACTCTCCGGCTGACACAGACATTCTCCAAAAGGGCTTTACTGAGACAGACACCAGGTGTCAAAGTCATGGTCTCAAGCTAAAATACTAAAAAATGCATAGTCATCCCATTTGGGAAAAACAAAACACTCATGAATTACCACATACGTGGCAGCCCCTTTAATACAGAAGAGGTAATAAGAGATCTGGGGACCCAGGTAGATAGTAATCTCTCCTTTGACAGTCATATTGCCAAAGTAATTAGGAAATCCTTCTATGTAGCCCATCTAATTACTAAAGGGCTCGCATCTTGAAATAAAGAGGTTATAGTGCCCCTCTACTTGTCACTCATCAGACCCATCATAGAGTACAATGTTCCATTTGGGATGTAACTCACAAGACACTTCCAACAGCTGGAAAGACCACAAAAGTACCTCAACAAGAGGATTACTGGCCTCAAACATATGTCCTATGCAGCCCGACTGGAAAAACTCCGGCTGTACTCAGTCGCATATCGCTTACTCAGAGGTGATCTCCACCTGACTTACAAAGCCATGTCCAACTCAGAATTGATGGACATGCTCCACCTAAAGAAATCCAAGTCACTGTGAGCCACTCGCTCTAGTGAGCTAAACCTCACCACAACAATAAATAGAACATGCTGGAGGGATAGATTCCTGTCACAGAGACTCCCCATGCTTTGGGACAAAATTCCTAACTACATTAGGCAGAGCCCCTCACTAACACTCTTCAAGAGAAACTTTGACGAGTGGATGGGCAACAGAAAATGCACCCCTGGGATCACTTCATTGGCTCTTCTTGACAGAGGCTCAGTTAATTAACCAATGGGGCGGCGAAAGCGGACACACTCTGGCTAGGCTTATAAATGCCCTCGGGCAGATAGCCTACTACCTACCTATGAACCTATATGCAGGAAACTGAAAATGGAGTGACAGATCAGTTACAAAGTGAAGGATTTGAGTGGGAAACCCAGATGCAAAGGCCACTTCAGAACGGTGGTTTATTAAAGCAGTTACAGCATGAATAAGTGCCAGAGGAAGTAGGACAGTGCAGTAGCAAAAAAAATCACTTGTTAATTCTATTAAATGTTGAAAGCAATAAAGATGTTTTATAAAATGAAATGTCACAATCACTTCAAACCAAGATACTTTCACAAAGACGAAGAAAGAACAGGAAACACAAACCATAGAATAAACTCTCAAGCAGGAAGAAAATAATTTAAAAGAAGACTGTTGGATTTGATAGACATGGATAAATATAGACAGAGGTTACCAAAGGTGAATAAAACACACACTGCTAAAAAAATTAATAAACCAAATTAATAAAACAGTAGGAACCATAAACAGAGATTTAATGATATAACACAAATTAGCAATACATTATTGTGCAACAAAACTAGTAACAAACGAGGTATTACCAAAAAAAATAAAAATTAGTAAAGGAAAATAAAAGAAGTCCCTTATGTAATACAGACAAATGCGCTTAACTTCCAATAAAATATTCTTGTTTTTATGGTCATAGTATGTGCCTTGGATTTAACCACAACTGGAAGTTTTTTGTTTATGCACACCAATCTGCCCATCCAGGATCTCTGACAGTGCATCCCACAGGGAATACTTAAAGTCCACCAACTTACCACACTCCCAGAAAATATGTTCCCAATTACCTTTTTCTTCCCCGTCACACCTCCAATATTTGCTGTCCACCTGAGGAAAAATTCTATTGAGTATACTTGGGGTATAAAACATCTATGTAAACATTTCCAAGCAAAAATTCTAAATCTTCTAGATTTTGTTACATATTTGGGAGACATACATATAACCTCCCATTGTTTCTTTGTGAATTTCTTATCCAGTCTCTCTTCCCAATCCCTTCTAACCTCCTCTGATTGATTCTTGTAGTTATCATGCAATATTTTATATGACCTAACAAGTATTCCTTCTTTAATGGCAGCTCCTGTTTCAGATTCTACTAGTGCTGGTCTTTCATTTAGGACCCGTCTATTTCTTTCTCTTTGCCTATACTCTGATATCAATCCTTGATAGGGAAGGCAATCTCAAACCTGCAGTTCAAATTCTTAGCATTTCCCCATTTAATCATCTATCCCTCTCTAGTTATTTGCTCCCAATACCTTGTTCCTTTGCCAGTCTTCTCCAATAAATTCCAACTCCCTCTTTTCTAATGTCTATATCCTTAGTTGCAGTCATCACTATCGACAGACTCTCTTTTCTCGATTCCCATATTAACTTGGTTCTTAGGATACTTTCTGCTACTTTATAGATATAACATTTCTGTATGAATACTGATATTCTCCTTAAAGGCCTGCATCCAAAATCCCAGTCTCTCCTTGTTTCTTGATCCCCCCCACCCCCTCGTTTCATCACCATCCCTTTCCACTTTTAATTATAGTTTTCTACTTGTGCTACGTATAGCAGCCTTAACTCTGTAGCTCAAAACACCTCTTCAAATCGGATAATCCCAATCCACCCTGTTCTACTGGAAGAATCAGCTTATCCCACCTGACACCTGCCATCTTCCCCTCTCAGATAAAGTTCTTCAGCTCTTTATTAAGTGTTATCCACAACTTCTTCTCTGGTTGATAAAAATATGCCTGACCTGTGTATAAGACTAATGGGACTAAAAACATTTTAACTGCTTGTATCTTACTATCAATATCCATATAAAAAAGCTTCAATTTTCTCAGTTTTTGTATTATCTTTTTAATCTCTTCCCACATATCCTTAGCTGCCAGACTCCCATAATTTTTAATTCATACTCCAAAATACTTAATTTTATCATGTCCCCATAAATATGGATATTTCTGAACCAATTCATATGTGGGTAACATAATTTACCACTATTGCCTTTGTTTTAGGTTCATTAATTTTGTATCCTTGAAAACATTTGAAACTGTCTCAAAATGTTCCACAACACTGTAATGTCTCTTTCTGGTTTTGTCAGGTATAAAATATCATCTGCAAATAGAGCCAGCTTTTCTTGACTACCATACCAATTATATCCTTAAATTACCGATTCCCTTATTTTCTTTGCTAATGGTTCTAAATAATACAAACAACAAAGGGGAAAGAGGACACCCCTACCTAGTTCTTCTGCTCAAGCAGAAATTATAAGAGAGGACCACCCACTTTAATTTTCACCACCGATCTCTCTTATATCCCCATAATTAACCTCATCATTTTTTCAGGAAATGCATATGCTTCCATTGCCCTGCTCATAAAGTTCTAGCTTACTCTGTCTTATGCTTTCTCTGCATCAAGACCCACCAACAAGAATTGTATTTTCTTACATTCTACTTCCCTCTGGATCCTGAATATTCTATTACTGTTGTCAAATGTTTACTTCCCCTCCACAAAACCACACTGATCCATATCTATCGATTTTGGCATTACTTTTGCCATTATTTTAGCCGTTATAGACATGAACACTTTATAATCAAGGTTTAGTATTGAAATGGGCCTGTATGAAGCTGGATCTGATGGCTCTTCACCTTCTATAGGTATTACAGCTAACACTGCTTCATTCCAGGATGCTGGTACTTCTCCTCCTCTTAAAATACTGTTAAACAAAACCTTACAAACCTTTATCAGTTCTTCCCCTCCTAGCTTCCAAACTTCCACAGGAATACCATCTATTCATTGGGATTTTCCTATAGATTGGTCATATATCACAATTTTATCTCATCTCCTCCTATCCTAACCATTAGTAATTGAGCCTCATCTACCTGTAACCTTGGCATGTTTACTTCTTCCATAAACATTTCCATTTGTATCTTTTCTTGATTTCCACGTCTCTGTTTAAACAAATTTTCATATAATTTTGAAAAAATTTTAATACCTCTACAGGATCTTGTTATCTTCCTTGTTATAGGCTCTCTAAGCTTGGCGACAGCCCTTCCTACTTTCTGTTGCCTGAATTATTGTGCTAAACGTTTTTCTGCTCTAAGGTTATCATCAAAAAACAGCTCCTTAACAGCAATCTTTCTGAACCCGTGTATATTATCGAGTTAATCCCTTAGTTTCTGCTTAGCATTTTGCAGTTGATCCTCTTCTTTTTCTGTGAGATTCCCATATTCTGTAATACTTTACTATTTGTCAGTCCCCGTACTTAATTCTTGTTACTTCTTAACCACAGCCCCCTTTATTTCCATTCCACCTTAATTTTATCCCACTCCCTACTATATTTTCAGAAGTACTTTCTATCCTCTTGAATAGCTCTGAATAATCTCCACTACCCATTCCTTAAATTCCTCTCTTTTCAACAGATAGGTAGGAAGGAACACCATGTTTTTATTTTTAGTATTTATGACACCCATGCCCTGGCCAAGCAATCAAGGAGCCTCAATCCCCACCACTAACACCAAAGAGAGCATCTCATATAGGAGAAAGGATAACAAATACACACAGTAAAGTGCAATTTCCCTTAGGAGCACACAGAGATCACAGTCAGTCTGGGGATGGTTGCTCCCTTGCTCTCCAGGTCCCCAATAAGACTCCCCACTGGCACAGCAATAGGGTCCAGATCTCAGCCTAGCTGGCAAGCTAACCTCCAGCACACTCTCTGTCCAGTGCTTCATGTCCCTGCCCAAGTAGCTGACACACACATACTTTGAGATAAGTATTCTTTTGCGTGGAGACATGCGTGAATGGGCGTACCTTTGTTGAAGGTTGTGCATCAGGGCTGGTAACGGCATGTAAAACTCAACTACCACTCATTAGCTAGTGGACCGGAGTTCCGCTGTTGCGACCCCTAACCAGGAAAAGCTGAAAAGACACAACAACATCACAGACACTCCTGGGAAAGGCTGACACACATTCTCCAGCTGTGCCCCTATATCCAGACTATACGGTAGTAATTCCAGCCACCACCAGCTAATAATTATCAGCTACCCAAAGCCCTTAAAAGGGTGTCCAATTATTACTGTGCAATATTATTATCCAATTGGTAAGTGTGACTAAACAGTCTTAAGGCTTATTAGAGTGGCTTTGTACAATAAACTCTATAAACATGCAATGTACTCTAGAGCTTAACGTATCTCTACATAAACCAGCCACAGTTGAAAATGTTTAAAAATATTTAATAATAAATACTAAAAACACAAGGCAATACTACTACACCACAGTGCCATTCAAGAGTTCAGAGATCACACAGAAACTTAAAATAATTCAGTAGTACAGTTCTGACATAACAGAGAAACACTTAGCCTAATCTTTATAGTCCTAGCTATTTCTACAAGAAAACACACTTCTAAGATAACTTACTTAGGACAACAGGAAGTGCTATAGGTTGGATAGCAAGACAAAAATCCTCACAGTCTCTCTCTGAGCAATAGTTTTTAAAATCACTAACATATTTCTGCTGGGCCCTCCCAGACTACATGATTCTAAGTTAGCTTCCATTACATAATTTCTTTGATACTTAGCCTGGAGTTCCAAGGCCAACAAGCTACATTATTTAGCATGCTAATACCTACTCAGGAAGCTACAACAATACAAGATATTTCACATGTACACTCTAGTAATTATTCCTTAAGTTAAAACAATAGAAAGAATGTGCTAGCCCAGACAGGCAGACTCCGAGCTCTACAGATCAAAGGAAAGATATGAAATAATTTTAACTTCAAAAGAAATATTTGAAATGCTTGACTTAGTTTTCCTTACAGCAGATGGCAATGTTGCTACTATCTTGAAGTTCAACATTTTAGTATTTTCTTTCATTTGAAACAAGCCTGTATTTTACATTTATATTTACAAATTCCAGAATTATGTATCAAATTATATTTGGCTAGACTGGTAGCCTTCACCCATCTCTACCAGTCTTCACAGGATTATTGGCGCATGATCTGAAATAGTTATTGGGTGTGCATCAAGACCTTCAATTAAATGCACATGTTCCCGTGAAATGTAAATTCTGTCTAGCCTAGCCCAGTTTTTATATCTTGGGGAATAATATGTAAATTCACTCCAAACTCCTATTACCAAGTTCACATCTTCATAAATTTCTTCAAAAATCTACTCTCCTTTGTTATACTGTCTCTTCTGCTCCCCCCAACAAATCTCCACTGCTGAAATTAAATTCCAGTCCACACTTATAAGTAATACTCCCTGATGAAAGCAGACTATCGTGCCCAGAATTTTCTTAAGTTCCATTATAGCAGTTTTAGGTGGAATACAAATACATACTAGCATAATTCTCCTTCCTTGCCAGTAGCGCCTTAGCACTACAAATCTGCCATTATCTTTATCCTCTTGTATCACTATTGGAGCTCATATTGCAATTAATACAAGTACTATTCTTTTCCTCTGTCCCAGATCTTCCGCTGAACAACCATCCTGAAAATCTTTATCAAATTCATATGTTCAGTTCTTTCCAAGTATGTCTCCTCTATCATAACTATTTGCACTCTACATTTTTTAATATAGGTCACTATTCTTTATTTTATTTATCTGTGAGACCACTGATATTTAAAGTCATTACAGAAAGCATAATTGTATTAAAAAGTTATTATTCCCAACTTTTATGTATAACACCTTTTTTGTTAAATGTCTAGTTCTAGCTTTTGTGTTACATGCATACACTTTTTGGCAGGTTGAACTTTTTTACAGCTGTTTCTTGTCATATCCATTTGAGCCAATGCCACAACTTACAAACCTTTTTGTTTTATTGAAAGCCCTCAAAAAATAATAAATAAACCCCCAATACCACCCTAAAACCTATTTACTACTAACATTCAAAACTACTGAAGTTTTTTATCCTCCTAATAGGAACGGATGTCCCAAACTGACAGCCATACTCAGAGACTTGAGTTAATCTAAAAGAAAGTTATCCATGCTAAGACGCATGGTACAAGCCCATGTTTCTACTAGGTGCTAACTAGTTTTGCCTTATCTTTACAGCCCCCTTATCTTTATAGCTCTCTCAGCTGTGAAAACCCTTGAATGCTTTCAGAGGATGTACAGCTGTGCACACTTACCATAAATGTTGACGTTTGAGTGTATTCACTGTTGCAGTCATCACATTTGGGTTATCTGCCTGCAGGTAGCCCTCAGCCGGCCTGAATACCAGAGTCTTTGGATTTCTGCAACGGATGCTGTTGCTTCTTCCATGACGTCAGGTCATCAGGGGTATAAAACATGTAGCCGACGCCATTACATCAGTTTTTCATGCCCCAGATGTCAGGTGCTCCCACAACAGGAAGCAATTATATGGTATGGTACACCCCTATCAAAAAGCAAACACACATGAAAAAATATATATATACCAAACAAAAAGGAAAGTTAGAGCCAAGAGAAGTCAGGGGACTGGAGGGGAGGGTAACCAGGACTACAACAGTGAATATAATCGAACATCTACATTTATAATGTATAAGTGTACACAACTGCACTATGTTTTTCGTGTTTCACTGTTGCAGTCATCACATCTGGGTTGATTCCCAAAGCTAAGGAAGGGAGGAGGTAGTTAAAGAGCATTAGGGCCAGCTATTAAGCCCTGCAAGACAGCTGTGGCAAATCCAGCTCTGGATTTAGAAAAGATAGGCAGGAGGTAATGCTTGGTGAAGGTATGTACAGAGCTCCAGGTAGCAACTTCCAGGATGCCCCTGGTAGGGACTCCTCTGATAAATGCCGTAGAGGTAGATGCAGCACTGGTGGAATGTGATCTTATCCCCTGTAGGGTAGGTTTTCCATGGTGCTTGTAGCAGAAATGAATGCAATGGGCTATCCATTTGGAAATGGTTTGCTTTGAAATGGCCCTCCCCTCTGCCCCTGCAGCAAAGCCAACTAGCAGCTGGTCAGATTTTCTGAGAGGCTTAGTCCTGTCCAAATAGAATCTAAGTTGTCTGTGCTCGTTGACAGAGTGCAGTATCCATTCCCCTTTGTTTTGTGGATTAGGGAAAAAAGTATGCAAATGAATGGACTGGTTTAGAGCCACACTAGACACCACCTTGGGCATAAAGGAAGGATTAGTCCCGAGGGAAACCCTGTCCGTATGGAAGATAATGAAGGATTCCACTACCATGTGGGCCTGTAATTCAGACACTCCTCTTGCTGAAGTGATGGCTAGAAGTAAGGCTGTTTTCCAAGAAAGGAATTTCAACTCTGCTGTTGCAGCTGACTCAAGGGGGGGGGGGGGAGTGAGCTTTTCCAATACAAAGTTAAGGTCCCTGGCTGGGGTGGGGGCTCTCCTGGGGGGGGGTCTTACATTTTTGGCCCCTCTAAGGAATTGTTTTAGCAAGGGGTGAGAGGAGAGGGGTGGCTCAGTATTATAATGTGCTGAAATAGCAGAGGCATTAATCTTAATTGACGAGAAGGATAGGCCCTTGTGGAGCATTTCTGTTAAGTACTCTAGAATATGAGGTAAGCTGGGCACCGTTGTAGCCATCCCCTGAGCCTGGCTCCAGTAACAGTATCTTTTCCACTTTTCAGCATAGGATTTTCTGGTACTAGGCCTCCTTGCCTCCAGAATCACATCCCGCACCTGCTTACTGAGGGATGCTAGAGGAGAGCTCATGGAATTAGCCAGGCTGCAAGGTTCAGGGTTTGAAGTTGAAGGTGCAGAATCTGGCCCGCCTGCTGAGACAGCAAGGAAGGGGTCTGAGGCAGGTGTCATCATGGTTGTAGCAGTGTCAGACTGCGCAAGAGGGGGTACCAGTGCTGGCGTGGCCAGTCTGGTGCAATCAGTATTGTTCTTGGATTGTCCTGTTTGATCTTTAGTAGAACCTTTGTGAGGAGAGGCAGAGGGGGAAAGGCATAAACCGAGAGGCTTTCCCAGGTAAAAGTACAGGGCATCTACTTTCAAAGCTTGACTGTGGGGAGTCCTGGTGCAGAATTTGTTCAATTGGTAGTTCTGAGGGGAGGGAAACAGTTCTCCCTCTGGGGTCCCCCATTTGTTCAAGAGGATGAATATTTTGGGTTCTAGTTTCCATTTGTGTGGGTCCATGAGATTTCTGCTTAAGTCATCTGCCAGTGAATTTAGTTTGCCTGGCAGGAATTGAGCTTGTAGGTGCACTTGGTAGCTCAAGGCTGTGCTCCACAGAGCCATGGCTAGTCTGCAGAGAGGGTAGGAGTGGGTTCCCCCCTGCTTGTTTATGTAACACATAAATGTGGTGTTGTCTGTCTTTACCAATAGTTGTCCTGTGAGAATAAGGTCTTTGAAGGCTGTCACAGCATTCTGTACAGCTAACATTTCTTTTTGGTTGATATGCAGGTGCATCTGTCTCGGGTTCCATTTGCCCTGAATGCACTGCCCTGCAATGTGAGCCTCGCATGCATAGTCTGATGTGTCTGTTATTAGGGTTTGGGCGGCAGGAGGTAGAGTGAAAGAGAGTCCCTTGTTGTGGTAGCAGACCTCTGCCCACCAAAGGAACTCTGTCCTTAGACAAGGAATGATAGGAATTCATTGTTTCCAGGTCATGAGAATGTTGGTACCATAAACTTTTTAGATACCACTGGAATTTCCTCATATGCAGTCTTGTATATGGAATTAGCAGCATGCAAGAGGCCATGAACCCCAGGGCTTGCAGTATTTTCCTTGCAGATAGCTGGGTTTTTGTGGACAATAGTTTGAAGTAGGTTGTCAGATAAACTTGTTTCTCCGGAGTGAGGAATGCCATCTGGGAAGTTGTGTTCAAGCTTGCTCCCAGGAATACAATCTGTTGGCAGGGTACTAGGTGAGATTTCTTTTTGTTGATGGTGTACCCCAGTGAGGATAGATGTTTCTTTACAAATGCCAGGTGTTGTAATAGCAAGTCCTGGCTTTCTGCCTGAATCCGACAATCGTCCAGGTATGGGTAAATTTGAATATTTCTCTGCCTGTAAAATGCAATGGCTGGAGCTAGACACTTTGTGAACACCCTGGGCATAGTAGATAAGCCAACGGAAAGTACAGTGGGCACAGTAGATAAGCCAAAGGGAAGTGCAGAGAACTTAAAATGCATGGAGCCTGCCCTGAAATGTAGGTATTGTCTGCAGGATTCTCTTATTGGGATGTGCAGGTAAGCTTCCTTTAAGTCTAGGGTTGCCAGCCAGGCATCCTTGGCTAGCATAGGAAGAAGCTGGTGAAGAGTTAGGATTTTGAATTTTGGAACCACCAGAAAGCTGCTGAGAATGGAGAGGTCCAGGATAGGAGTTTTCTTTTCTGGGTACCAGAAACAGTCTTGAATAAAAACCTTGTCCCCTTAGTTCTGCTGGGACAGGCTGAATAGCCCTGATACTTAGAAGGGAGAGAACCTGCTGTTGGGCCTCCACCCATTAATTTCGGTAGAGGTCTGGCCAACCATTTGGGGTTGGTAGTGTGTGGAAGTGGAATCTGTATCCTTGGAAAACTATATTCAAAATTCATTTGTCCTGGGTAATGAGTTCCCAGTTTTTTGCATGCAGGGCGAGCTTTCCTCCTAAGGGAGCAAGTAGTTGAGCAGGGCTTGGAAGGGTTAAGGTTAAGTCATTGTGCCATTTTTCTGTAGGGGGGTGGCTTACTACTCTCTGCTTTGGAAGTGGGAGCCCCCCACTGCTTAGATTTGTGCGTTGCCCGAGATTAAATCCCAGTTTTTTGCATGTAGGGCAATCTTTTCCCCTAAGGGGCAGGCAGTTGAGCAGGGCTTGGAAGGTTTAAGGTTAAGTCATTGTGACAGTTTTCCATAGGGGGTGTCTTAGTACTTCCAGCTTTGGAAGTTGGAGAACCCACTTCTTAGGCCTATGAGTACCTTGAGACTGCAGCCAATGTGGTCTGCTGTTCCTGGGTTTGGACTGAGAAGGCCTGGAAGGGACTGAAAAGGACCAGTTCTTTGAAGGCCAATGCCTACTGAATCTGGGAGGCTGTACTTGTAGAAAATCTTTAACAGTTTGTATAGATTTAGATTTTTTCCTCCATCTTTTTGAGGACTTCCTCTGCTTTGTTGGCAAAAAGGCGGTCTTGGTTTAATACTGCATCCAGTAATTTAGCTTTAACATGATCTGGCAGGTTTGGTTACTTAAGCCAAGCATGCCTTCTAAGTACAGACCCAGTGACAGCAGCCCTGCAAGATGCTTCTAAAGCATCAAAACCACATTGCAAAGTATGTTTACCAACTTGTTCTGCAGAATGCATTAAATCTTGTAAATCTTTGTGTTCAGCAAAGTCAGGAATCAACATAATTTTCTGTTTAAGTAGTCCCATAATATGCTTTGATACTTTAACATATGAAACTGGCAATTTAGAGCCCTAATGGCCAATGTAGCAGAAGTGTAAACCTTCTTACCCCATCTAAGGCTTTAGAATCTCTATCAGAAGGGGTAGGATTTTTGGCAGCAGTAGCCTTAATGCCCTTTGGTCCTTGGGGAATGGTCTCTGGAGCTGCAGTAGGAGTCTTAAAGAGGAACTGGTGGGAGTCAGGTACTTTGTAGTACCTGTCAGGTTTTCTGCAAGCTGGAGGTAAAGTGTCTGGGGTAAGGCTAGATTTCAAGAAAACATCATCTACAACAGCCAGAACAGGAGGAATAGCTAGAAGCCTGTGTTGAGTAAGAATTCCCTAAGTTTCTTTTTGGACTCAGAATAGTCCTGGCTTTCCGAGCAGAGATGTTTCCTAAGGGTATGCAAAGTTTCACCAAAAGAAAAATCTTCTGGAGGAGAAGCAAAGGGAATGGAACCCTCTGCATCAGAATCCTCATAAGTAGATAAGGGCAAATCCTGGTAATCAGAAGGAGCAGTGATATCAGATTCTTGATCAGAAGAATCAGAAAAAAAATCAGTTCTAGGTCTCATAGAAGGGGAAGGCTGGCTTCCCCTAATTAAGGTAATAAGGTCTTCAGCCATTCTAAACATTTGTTTTTGAGGCATATGGGCCTGAGTCATCGGTTTGGTCGTTGGTTTTCTAGGCGTAGTGCGAGTTTTAGGCCTGAGGAATTCGGTACTTCTAGTTGTAAACGATGCTCTCGGTTTAATATGAAAGTCTGTAGGCCTGAATACACCCTCAGAAGCCGGTGTCTGTACAGCGACTCCGGAACCATCCAAGGTAGAGACATCCGCAGGTTCCATAGTCGAAGAAGCATCTCGCGGCATACCGGACTCCGAATGGGTCTCAGTAGAGACCTGTGAATCTGTAATAGCGGGTATCAGGGGCTGCAAAAGCGCCTCACTGAGTACCGGCGGACTGGTGACTAGCTTAACGGAAGTGTCGTCGGCAGTTCTGGACCTATGTGGACTGTGTCTGTCTTTATCCTTATGTTTTTTCGGAAGATCGGTAATCGGATGGCTTAATGAAGCCATTTCAGAGTACGGAGATCGAGAATGAAAGTATTTAACCACAAAACTAGCCCGACGACGAATAGTTCAGGCGTTGAACAAGGCACAAAGCCGACAGTGAGGGACAGTGTGGTGTGGGCCTAAACAGGTGACACAGTAAGAATGAAAATCTCTATGAGGTATTTGCTTTCCACAGGCAAGCCTATTGTTAATTTTTTCTGACATTGGTTAGAGCAAGAAAAAAGGATCCCCAATGGGGTACCTATCTTTTTTGAAGACTTCAGGTCTGAAACTCAAAAATGAAAATTTCAGCAGTTGACTGACTGGCAGTTGCGAACTGCTTCTGCTTTGGGCACTGCATGGCAAGAAAGACTGATGTAATGGTGTCGGCTGCAAGTTTTATACTCCTGACGTCATGGAAGAAGCGACAGCATCCGACGCAGAAATCCGAAGAATCTGGTATTCAGGCTGGTTGAGGGCTACCTGCAGGCAGATAACCCAAATGTGATGACTGCAACAGTGAAACATGAACATAATGATCTCCTAGCCAGCCCCCCCCCCCCAAGACAATCATTCTCCACTAGACTGCAACCAATTTCTCATTATCAGATTGCTTCCAAGGAGACATGAGAACAGATAGCCAGTTTCCGCTTTATCAGATTGTTTCCATGGAGACATGAGGGACAAAAACAGAATTGCTATTAAGCATACATTCAGTTGCTAGAAAAAAAGCCTCATAATATTCAATACTCTTTTTTATTTACTTGCTTCCTCTTAAAAGTTGTTACTAAATGAATGTAAGGTCCTTAATCTAGTCATTCCCCCATGCAAGAATAATTTTAAACAATTCTAGGTCAGCTGTACATTTACTAATTTCTATTTTATGAAATTAGAATTTTGTATGTTTTAAAGAAGACATTGTTGTATTGTTTGTGAAAAAATGGGTCTATGGGTGGTTGCTGCTTTTAAAAAATATGGTGGGAAGTTCAATGATGTCACAGGATGTGATCTGGTTTTATCTATTTAAAATGCTTTGAATGTTATCATGTTTATTCTGAAGAAGTCTTTTGGCTCTACAGCTGACAAAAGCACTCCCAAGTGATTTTGTGGACACGTGCGCCGTATTGCTCTATTACCTGGTGCCCCATGCAAGAATGAGAAAAGGCACATTAATTTTTCGTGCTCTTTTAAACCAGGCTTTTTTTTTTTACACTGCACTGCCTACATTTCTTAAAATTGAACAAAAATAGAAGGGAGGAAGAAAAGGGAAAAAAAGAACAGCAGCACCTATTTATAATCCCAATTCCACTTAAAAATAACCAAGAAAACTATTTTACAGCATGCAAAGAAAACCATACAGTACAAAAATAGTACTATTAAGGAAAAATGCTTTGTTTACACTCAGTTAACTTTCTCCCCTCTTCCCTTCCCCCCCAAAGCATTTTTCAGAAAATTAATGACATGAGATAAGGCATATAATTTACAGTCCCCCACAAGTCCAACAAATTCTGAAGTCCAATATTTCCAGATTTTCATGTTCTGTCATACTTCACAAATACAATTATTGCATTTTAATCTCATATTAAGTTACTACTGTTCATTTCCATCTCTCAGATCCTGTCCCTGCTTCATTTCCAATGTACTCTTGATTCTTCTGGTCAACTCTTGTGGTCCCTTCCTTCTCTCCATTTTCTGCTGAAACAGTGGAAAAGGTTTCACAGGTACAGTGTCGCTGTGGTCTATTACCAGAAGAACAAGAAGCAGAATCTCCACCTGTTTTACAGCTCACTTTTTGTTTGAGAAACATTTTTATTTCCTCCTTAGCATGTACTTAATCAAAAAAATGATTCTGTCTTTCCAGGGAAGAATACCTTGAAGAAGATCTGTTATCACACATTGGTACAATTCACTGCAGTTGCTATGAATAAATGGCAAACCACTGCTGCTGAGCATCAAAAAGGACAAATTGCTTTCAAGGGTGTGAGAATCCAGCATGGAATATTTCAGGGTGATTTTTTGTCACCATTACTGTTTTGTGTAACTATCAATACATTACACTGTTTAGTCCACAGTCTATGTCACAGATTCAGTCTTACTCCAAGAAGATCAAGTCAAAGGATATCTCCATCCACTTTTTGTAGATGATCTAAAACTGTATAGTTCAGATAAACACCTGGAAGAGCAGCTACAAGTTGTTAAAACTTTCTCAGATGACACAGGAATGTGATTTGGTCTTGAAAAAATGTGCAAAAGCAACATCTGAAAGAGGAATACTGAAGACTTGATAAAAGATGAAACTTGGGGAGGAACGTGATATAAAAGATTTGGAACAAGGAGGACTGTATAGATACCTTAGAATAGATGAAGGGACAGATACTGCATGAAAAATAAAAAAGTTCAGTGAGGAATATTTTAGAATATTAAAATTAATACTTAATTGCTTGGACATCTAAAAATGAAGTTCAAGCTATAAATAAACTTGCACTTCTTGTTTTAACATACAATTTTGGGGTGAGTGACTAGCTGCAAAAAGAGATGGATAAATTTGACAGTAAAAAAAAATTGCTTCATATCCACCAAATGATATACAAGAACTGGTGCTTGCCTTGATTATATATCCCCCTGTATGGAGGAGGCATGGGCCTCCTAGAAACTCACTATATCTATATCGAGATATATATATATATATATATATATATATATATATATACACACACACACACACACACACACACACACACATGCTGGTAACTGTGGAACTCCTTACATATTTACTGACATCATCAGATCCAAACACATCGAAAGTTCTAAAACATGAACAAAATAAGTCTAAGATAACCTCTTTGCTTAGGTTAGCAGAAGCCTTGGAAATCCACCGAAACGAGGATAAAAAACAGATAGCAACAGAAGTTCAAAAATGCAAAAAAAAAAAAAGAATACAAAGAAAGGGATCAGGAAAAAATAAAAGATAAATCAAAAGATCACAATTACAGCAAGAAGTGTAGAGATCTGCCGAAGAGCCACATGTTGACCAAGAGTCGTCATGCGAATGGCTCAGGCAAGGTGAATTTAAACCAAAATATGAAAGGTTAATATTGGCAGCACAAGATAGTGGATTACATACTACATGGTTTACAAAGTCCATATGAAAGTTATTAAATACAGACAAATGCATGTTTTACTGTACGGAACTAGAAAAAGATACGCATCTCATTGCAGGCTGCAAAAAACACATGGCTGAATGTTTGCATACAGAAAGACATACTGTGGCAATATTGTTACAATGGAGACTTTGGAAACACAGAGGCAGCTGAGAGACAATGGAAACATGACCCGCAAGGGATTACTGAAAACAATTAAGTAATGATTTTGTGGGATCACGCTATACCAGCAGCCAAGAAGGCAAAAGCGGATATTGTAGTTCAAGAGAAGAATACAGAAATAGGTTTGATTTTCAAAACTCCTCCACCCAGTGACTACATTGTCTTACGAACAAAAGGACATATTTGTAAAATATCAGGACTTGCAAGCAGAAACTAGAGCAATGTAGAATAAGGATACAAAAACAGTTCCAAATGTAGAAGGAGCAATTGGGCTAGCAGAAAAGAATGGTCATATATATCTAAACATGCTCCTGATAAAAGTAATCCCTTATGAACTGGAAAAAGAGGAAATTCTGGGTACTTTGTGAGTGCTGAGAAGAGCACTTGTATCAAATGTCCAACACTGAAGGAAAATTGATTTCAAGAACTTTAATTATTAGGAATGGAATACATTCTTGTCAAGGTACATAAAACCTAAGCATTTAGAGAAATTAAACCAGGAAAGGTTATAAACAAAGCTTCCTGGGCAAGCATCCAGACTGAAGCTGACAGTCCACATACTTGAAACCAGAGAAACCAAATCCAAATAGTCAACCTCCAGAAATTTAGTTCAAGTCCAAGCAAGAGACTCCATGCATGAACCTCAGACCCCTTTTAACATACCATGGAAGAAATCACAGCCTGCAATGAAGGGAACGCAGATGTGAAAAGAAGTGTCCAGCTCACATTTATCAGACAAAAATGTTCTAGAAGTTGAAAGATAAGTTGAGCACTACCAGTCAATTTGACACCGAAGAGTTCTCTCATGACAGGAAAGTGGTTTTCTTCCATAAGATTACCACCTGACAAATTATGCAATGTTCACCAAGCCTGAGTTTGATATCAAAGTAGCATATACATTTCCATTTATGCTCAAGTCTTTACAGCTGTCATTTGAAAACACTTAACTCTATATCAAAGCATGACTCGTGGTTTGAAGTGAATGAGGTATACAAGAGGTAGGGCACATAAGGTTGGACAAGAGATTATTTTAATATGAGTATTACACATGGAAAAATAAAATGATTTTACAAATGTTGTGGTTTTGTCTAGCTGTGTGGTGAAAAGGAAAATCGACAGATACACTCTGACAATTTGTAGCTTGCCTGTCCTTTTACAAAAAAATGTCTGGGCAGTCTACTTCAGTGTACTGCAGTTGGGTGCAGTGGTTTTGCTCAGCATGTCTGATGTTCAGATGCTTAGATACTATTCACACCTCAAGGAATTGGGAGGATAGATTATAAGTGATGTACAATGTTTGCAACTGGGAGTTTGTCATAATGGTTTGTGATGCAAAATGCTTGCAAATGCATCTACTTCACTTGACAGAAAACTCATTTGTCAGAATTTCATTCGACCGAGACCAAAATACCTAATTTTAAAAATAGTGAAAACTCATTTGACTGAATCTCATTTCACTGAAAGCTTACAATGCTGAATTTCAAAATACTAAATTTTAAACCATAGACATACGTACTTGCAACAGCAATGGCCAACTCTTTCCAGAACTTAAAAACTACTTACTTATCCTCTTAACAGAAACCGGGCGATATAAAACCAAACTAGGAGGGGGTGGGGGGTTATGCCCCCCCCACCCCCTAACTATATATACTAACTCCAGGAATTGCACTACAGTGGGGAAAAGGGCGTATACCTTTTACTTGCCTTACAGTACTCTACATGCTGCTACTACTGTTGGGAATGCACAAAATATCCACAATATTACTTTAGATACTTCCCATAAAAATGTAGAGAGACATATACACATTTAGAAACACTACCTTCTACATGACTATCAGTATTCTGACAGTCAGCTCTTTAAGTTACAGTAATTCCTTTTATCACAAGCAAGTCACAAGTGTAAGGAAACAATCATATCTATGGCTTAAAATTAAATGAAATGAGATTCAGTCAAATTAGTTTTTAGTACTTTGAGAATTAGGTATTTTGGTCGCTGTTAAATGAAATTCTGTCAAATGAGTTTTCTGTCATGTGAAGTAGACTTAGGATTGTGTCGGTGTGGTTTGTTTTCATTTATATAAATGCATGATTGCTTATGCAGTAACTGATGGTTTAACAAAGATGTTTCTTGTTTAAAAAAAAAGGGACAGGAATTGAATAATTTATGTAATGTTGCTTAGGTTATAATGATATATAGCAATATATGTGAAGTATACTGTTTAATTTTGACTTGTTAATACAGTTTGATTACTTTTATATAAATGTAAATGTGCCTACATCACAAGTGATAATTCAATAAAGGGGTTAAAAAAAAAAAAGAATTGGGAGGGTGCTCCAATCCTTTCAACAACTGCTTGACTGAAGAAACTGTTTACTGAGGAACGTTGGATTATGGTTTATGTACTCCTGTACGTATAACTGCTTAGCAAATGAGACAATGTTAGGGTGAGGAACGAAGCTGATTCATTAGTGGCAGGTAAAGCAGCAACATCCACAACTTTATTAAAGAGTCTGAGTTTTTCACTAATGAGGGACTTTTGTTGAGCCTTGGGTATTTTTGTGACTGATGCAAGTGTATAAAACAGTGATTATAGATGGTAAATATTGGGCGAAGAATACTCAAGATCATCTGGTAAAATCATTTATTAAATTTCATTACAAGAATGCTGATGAATGTGGGGAAGAATGGAATGCATGAAGTGATCTGATAAAACAGGATTAGGCATCTACACTCTAACCCGTGCTGGTAGGAATATGGTCGACATTTATCTGTAGAACCTTCTTCTGGATATCTATATACTGAGAAGCACTCATTTAAATAAAATGTATTTAACTCGCAACAACATTAAACATAAGCATTTTCTTTGCCAGTGTTACTGCGCTAAGGATAATAAAAGATTTGCACCAGACTTGACATATAAATAGTTAGCTTAGACTGTGCTAATTTAGACTGCATTACAGCATATCAGACTTTAAAATTTTTTTAACTACATGGCTTAATGCTCTGTCTCATTTATTCATATAATTTTCCACTTATATAATTATTTTAATATTCATTATTACAAACAAAGCAAATTAGCTGTTTTTTTCATTTAGAGTTTTTAGATAGTCCACATTACTTCATGATGCTTCAAAACATTTTAACTTCCTTGTTCATGTTTCAGGTCTTATATACTGTTACTACTACTGTTAGTGAGAAAGATACATATTTATGGAAATTTACAGTATACATTTATTAGATTGAGTAATAAAGTTATATATGAAATAAAATCAAATGAGAGAAAGGATGGAAGGAGAACACAAAGGAATTTGAGAAACAGAGACAAAAAGAAGAAACAGGAAGATAAAAAAGTTTTAATAAGAATAAAAATGTCTTGGAAATTATTTTGTTTTTTCACATACCTAAGTCACTAATGCCCTAAAATCTGTTGGTAGATGCAAAAAAGTAACAGGATAAATATTCTACCATACTCTTGCAAGTGCATTACATCTTTAACTTCATAACAGTGCTTTAACTTAAACTCATTTTATAAAAGGTTCATTGAAGTACAACACATGATACAATAAAATGTAAAATATATATTACATACTGTTATTAAATAAGACAACTACGCGAGTAAATTGCATAATTTAAAAAAGCGAATTAATATAAGACCAACAGTGATCAAAATCATATAAAGAGCAAAAGAGAAAGTACAGTTGTGTACACCTACCATAAATGTAGATGTTTGAGTGTCTTCACTGTTGCAGTCATGACTGTAGGGTTCTCCCCTGCTGGCAGGCAGGTTGGCCAGAATCCCAAAGTCTGGGTCCGGCGTCGGCTGTTCAACCATGCTCCCTGACGTCAGAGCGCCAGGAGGACAAAGCTGACAGCCGACGCCATCTTCTCCAGTTTTTCTTGCCCCAGATGTCAGGAGTCCCAAAATGAAAAAGGTCCCATAACCTTTGCAAATACACCTCAGAAGAATGGTGAAAAAAGGAAATACACAAAAGTAAATATAAGAGGGGACAGGAGGGAGGGAAACCCAGACTGCAACAGTGAAGACACTCGAACATCTACATTTATGGTAGGTGTACACAACTGTACTATGTTCATCGTGTTTCACTGTTGCAGTCATGACTGTAGGGTAGAATCCCAAAGCTGAAGGAAAGGGAGGTGGTCATAAAGAGGAAAGGGCGGCTAAAAGGCCCTGCAAGACTGCAGAGGCAAAGCCTGCCCTAGACTTAGAGTAGAGAGGTAGATTGTAGTGCTTAGAAAATGTATGCACTGAACTCCAAGTTGCAGCTTCCAAAATATCCTTGGTAGGAACTCCCCTGAGGAAGGCAGCAGAACTGGCAGCAGCCCTGGTGGAATGAGTCCGTATACTCCCTGGGATTTGCTTTCCATGGTGAGAATAACAAAATCTGATTCCATGAGCAATCCATTTAGAAATGGTCTGTTTTGAAATGGCTTTACCTTGGGAACTGGAAGCATAAGAAACAGACAATTGCTCTGATTTTCTGATGTCCTTAGTCCTGTTCAGGTAAAAACATAGCTGTCCTATGTACATCCAAGGAATGTAAGATCCTTTCCCCTTTATTTTGAGGAGTGGGGAAAAAGGTTGGCAAGTGTATAGTTTGATTTAAAGCCACTTTGGAAACCACCTTAGGCATGAAGGTAGGATTAGTCCTCAAAGATACCCTGTCTTGATGAAAAATAATATAAGGTTCCACAGCCATTAGAGCTTGTAACTCTGAAACCCTCCTGGCAGAGGTTAGGGCTAACAGGATGGCTGTCTTCCAAGATAAAAACTTGATGTCAGAAGAAGCAGCAGGCTCAAAAGGAGGCAAGGTTAGTTTTTCCAAAACATAATTGAGATCCCAAGCAGGAATAGGAGGAGATCTAGGAGGTCTTAAGTTCTTAGCTCCTCAGAGAAACTGTCGCATGAGCTGGTGGGAAAAGATGGGAGGGTCTGTATTATAATGAGCAGAAATAGCAGAGGCATGTATTTTAATGGAAGAGAAAGAGAGACCCTTATGTAAGAGATCTGTCAAGTAAAGTAAAATTAAAGTAATGTTGGGAAGAAGAGGATCAGAATCCTGAGCCTGCATCCAGGAACAAAATCTTTTCCATTTTCCTGCATAAGACTTTCTAGTGCTAGGACGTCTGGCTTCTAAAATGACATCCATAACCTGCTTGGGCAGTAAAGAAGAAATTAAAGGCCCTGGATTAACCAGGCCACCAGACTGAGAATTCTGACATGAGAGTGTAGAACCTGACCCTGATGTTGAGACAGAAGGTTCGGAGACTGAGGTAAAACCCAAGGGGGCTCCAGGCATAGGTTTTTTAGAGTTGGATACCAAAACTGCCAAGGCTACTTTGGAGCCAGCAAGATGATCATCTTGGGCTTGTCCTGTTTTATCTTCAATAAAACCCGTGGAAGAGGGAGAGGCGGAAAGGCATATCCCGAGAGGTTCCTCCAACTGAATGACAGGCGTCCACTCTCCAAGCTTCTGTGTGGAAAATCCTGGTGCAAAAAGTCTGTAACTGATGATTGAGATGGGATGCAAAGAGGTCTATGTGAGGACATCCCCAGACTGCTGTTATCTTGAGTATTTTGGTGTCCAGCATCCACTCGTGTGGATCCGAAAGATGTCTGCTCAGACTGTCTCCCAGGAAGTTTTGTTTCCCTGGTAGAAACTGAGCCTGAAGATCCAGATTGCAAGATAGAACTGTGTCCCATAGATCCATGGCTAGTCTGCAAAGGGGGTAGGAATGAGATCCCCCTTGCTTGTTTATGTACCACATAACTGTGGTGTTGTCTGTCCGTATTAACAGTTGTCCTGGTTGTAAAAGATACCTGAAGGCCAATAGAGCTTTCTGAACGGCTAACATTTCCTTTAAATTGATATGCAGGTGCTTCTGATCCTTTGTCCAAAGGCCCTGCAAACAATTGCCCTGAAAATGGGTTCCCCAAGCATAATCTGAGGCGTCCGTGGTTAGAATCTGAGAGGCAGGAGGCAGACGGAAGGGCCTCCCTTTGTTTAGAGCACATGCCCTGGACCACCAAAGAAATTCCTTTTGAAGGCAAGGAAGAACGGAGATCAGTATGTCTAAACTGTGGCAATGCTGAGACCATACACTTTTTGGGTACCACTGTATTTTTCTCATGTGTAGTCTTGCATATGGTACGAGAAGGAGGCAGGAGGCCATGTAACCCAAAGCCTGCAGGAATTTCCTTGCAGATAGATGAGTTAAAGTTGCCAAAGTTCTGAAAGTTGAAGCCAGCTGTAACTGTTTTTCGGATGTCAGAAATGCCATCTGGGTTGTGGTGTTTAGAAGTGCACCCAGAAAAGTTATCTGTTGCGATGGTGTCAAATTTCACTTTTTTAAGTTTACAGAGAATCCCAGGAACTTGAGGAGGTTCTGTACAAATTATAGATGCTGGAGTAAGACATCCTTGCTGTCTGCCTGAATGAGACAATCATCCAGATAAGGGTAAATTTGAATTCCCTTGAGTCTGCAGTAAGCTACTACTGGAGCCTGGCATTTGGTGAAGACCCTGGGCGCAGTAGATAATCCAAAGGGCAGCGCAGAGAATTGAAAGTGCCTCGATCCGGCTTTGAACCTGAGGTATTTTCTGCGATCCTGCCTGATGGGAATGTGTAAATATGCCTCCTTTAAATCCAAAGTTACCATCCATGCATTCTTGGACAGCATTGGAAGTAGCTGCTGTAGAGTAAGCATCTTGAATTTTGGAACCTCTAGAAAGGTGTTCAAGACCGACAGATCCAGAATGGGTCTCCATGAGTTTTGCTTCCTTGGGACTAGAAAGAGCCTTGAATAAAACCCTTTTCCCATCTCTGAAAGAGGAACCAGTTCTATGGCATTCATAGCCAAAAGAGCTGCCACCTGGTTTAAGGCCTCCGTCCATTGATGCTTTGGAAGGTCTGGCCATCCACTTGGCCTTGGCAAGGTATGAAAATGGAATTTGTAACCTCTTAAAACCACATCCAAAACCCATTTGTCTTGGGTTATTTGAGTCCAATTTTGATAAAAAAGAGAGAGTTTTCCTCCGAGAGGGGCTTCCAGGGAAGAAGTTCCTGTAGCCCCACAGAGGGAGTCATTGAGTTTGTTTCCTTTGAGATTGTGACCTGTCCTCTCCTCCCCTAGGGGTGGAAGCAGTCCACTGTCTTGGTCTATAAGCAGCTTGTGATTGAGGCCTCCCTCTGGAACGTCTGTATCTACCTCTCTGAGGTCTGTCTGAAGTGGGAAAGGACCAATTTTTTGAAGGCCAATTCCTGCTAAATCTAGGAGGCTGTATTTGTAAGAAATCTTTAACTGTTTGCATTGATTTCGCCTTATCCTCCATCTTTTTAATCACCTCTTCAGCTTTCGATCCAAACAAAACATTAGGCTGAGCAGGAGCATCCAATAATTTTGCCTTTACCTGTTCAGGCAAATTTTGTTCCTTTAGCCATGCATGCCTCCTAATGACTGTGCCAGAGACCGCAGCCCTACAAGAAGCCTCCAAGGCATCAAATCCACAGTGTAAACCATGCTTCCCAACCTGTTCAGTGGCATGCAATAAGTCATGTAATTCCTTATCCTCTGGCACAGGCAGAAATGGAAGTAAGCTTTTGTTTTAAGACAGACAATAGAAATTGCTGGTATTTAAACATATGAAACTGACAGTTTAAAGCCCTAATGGACAAAGTAGCAGAAGTGTACACGTTTTTGTCCCATCTATCTAAGGATCGAGAATCCTTTTCAGTAGGAGTAGGATTTTTGGCAGAAGCGGCTTTAGCTCCCTTAGGACCCTGAGAAATGGTTTCAGGGTCAGCAGAAGGGTACTTGTATAAAAACTGATGGGAATCAGGAACCCTGTAATATCTATCAGGCTTCACAGGAGCAGGAGGAAAAGAGTCAGGGGTTAGGTTAGCCTCCAAAAAGGCATCATCCACAATATCCAAAACAGGAGGAATAGCCAGGGGTCTATGTTGGGGAAGAAGAAGAAATTCCCTCAGCCTTTTCTTGGATTCCAAATACTCCTGTCCTTCCCAGTGGAAATGTTCCCTCATTACATGCAAAGTTTCCCCAAAAGAGAAATCCTCAGGGGGACAAGCTGAAGGAATGGATTCTTCAGCATCAGAATCCTCATAAGGAGGGAAAGAATATTCCTGATCAGAAGAAGAAACTGAGAAAACAGAAGACTGATCAGAGGAATCATAAGAAACATCCTGCCTTGGCCTTTTGTCTGGAGGGGGATGAGAACCCCTAATCATAGTAAGTAAATCCTCCGCCATCTTGAGTAACTGTTTCTGTGACTTGGGAGCTGGTTCAGAAGAAGCCTGTGTAGAAGTATTTGATTTTGAAGGAGTCTTTGCCTTTGTCTTTGGCTTTGCCTTTATTAGTAGCTGAGTAGGCCTGAAAACCCCTTCGGAAGCCGGTACCTGCACAGCGGCTCTGGACCCATCCGAAGGAGCATTGTCCGAAGGTCCTGCAACAGAAATATTTAAAGGCCTGGTCGGCTCCTCATGAGAGTCCATTTCGGCCATCGGTTCTGAAATGGCCGACGACAGGGGCTGCAAAAGCGCCTCACTGACGACGGCCAAACCTGAAGCTGGCTCCGCTTGTGCGCTATCATCAGATTTGGACCTCGGAGGCCTGTCTTTATCCTTGCGACGTTTATGAACTCCGGTAGCCGGGACTGTATTTGACGACATTTTGTAGTTAAAGCACCTACCGAAGTAAAGAAAAGCAAAATCGTACCTTCGCTTAATTGTACGTTGATTGAATCTAGCACAAAACCGACAGCTAGCTAAGTCATGGTCAGGGCCCAAGCAAGGAATACAGTAAGAATGTAAATCCTTATGAGGTATTTGCTTCCCACATGAAATACAATTATTAACTTTTTCTGACATCGGAGTGGAGCAAGAATAAAGTTTCCCCAACGGGGTACTTAGCTATGAGTGGAGAAGAAAGTCTTCGGACCGAAGTATATCAGTAAAATTCGTCAGGAGTCCGCCGACCGGCAAATGCGAACTGCTATCACCGCATGGCAAGAAAGACTGGAGAAGATGGCGTCAGCTGTCAGCTTTGTCCTCCTGGAGCTCTGACGTCAGGGAGCATGGCTGAATAGCCGATGCCGGACCCAGACTTTGGGATTCTGGCCGACCTGGGGCTGCCTGCCGGCAGGGGAGAACCCTACAGTCATGACTGCAACAGTGAAACACGATGAACATCAGGTAGTAGTCCAAAAGCAGACAGTTTTGTTAAATGCACTACACAGTTATGAATGATGACACATCACACCAGTCTAACTCTCGTAACCCTAATCACTCTATGATTAGTACCAGTCTAACTCTCATATAATCACCCTATGATTAGTTTTTCAATTTTGTAATTCCAATCTTTCAGAATAAATAAATTGCTTCCCCAAATGCTGTTACACTATGTCTTCTTCACTTCCCAATTCTATTCTATAACATATTTGCTTATCAAATTAGTTATGACTATAGCCCCTCCCCATAAGAGGCTTTTCCTTCATTTGCATGGCTGTGGAGTACTTCTCTGCCTGAGTGCTCTTCCTGAACATATTAAGCACTGATGCATGGCATATATTCAGCTTTTGGTATGATAATATTGTTATTTTGTCATATGTGCATATAACTGCATTTTCTGTAAATTGGTCATTACTACAGGATTATTAATGTATTTGATATCTTTCTCACTGTCCTGACATCACAACCCAGGTCATGGCTGAACAGGGTCCTTGGACCAGTACACTTATCCAGTTTACAAATGCTAATTAAATAAATGTGAATCTTCAACGTATTCCAACTGCAAGTGCTGAAATTACAAAGCAGCTATTACAGAAAGACAGCCCTTACACTTCACCTAAAAAAATAACTCTATACATTTCAAGAGTTAACAGCTCATATATTGAATACTGGCTGACAGCCTTTCTAATAACATGATTTACATTTCTATGGATATTAATTATTACCATGAGTCTCTGAGAAAGAGACTACCAAAATATTACAATCATAAAAAGACTTATTGGTAATATTTTATCTTGTACCATTCTGTTATGTCTTCACCCTGACAGAGAGTACAAAATGATATATGCCATTTATAACTGTTAAGATTACATGCTCAAAGCATTTTCTCCTTTCTTCCATTCCATTTAAGAAATTTGAAAGTAGAACAGTAAAACACATAGCTCTATTATCTTCCTTGTTTTAAGATAGTGAAAACTTATGAATAAAACAACCTATTACAATGTACTCAGTGTTACTAACATCTACTGCACCAAGGGATGCATCTGATAAGTATGGGAGCCAAACAAAAAGTAAAAAAAAAAAAAAAAAAAAAATACTAATATATGATTAAATGTGACATAATAAATGAATACTAGTGGGAGATTTTCATCATTAGATAAAAATATATAAAAAGTACAAAAGTCCCTAGAATATCAGCATCAGTTCATGCTTTGAAATACCAAATACCCAATTTGAATTTAAAAGACTTCACTGATAAAATCAACATTTTTTTTTTTAACTTGTTATTCTTATGTCTCTGAAACTCCGGTGAGAACTGAAAGAATCTATGTACTGAAATATAATTTCTTTTCCCAAAAATGATCCAGTTAAAACTACTGTATGCCCAACATCAGATCATAATTACATTAATTTAGTCAGACTGAAATTAAATACCAAAATATTAAAAATCACTTGGCATACTCATTTTACAAGATTGTTTTTTTTTTAGGAAAGTAGACTAAATAAAATAAATGTATTTCTTTTATGCAATGAAATACAAGTCAGTAAAGGTGTAATTATTTTGGGAGTGTTAACATTCTGTATGACAATTTATAATCCTTGGTAAATAAATAAATGCATAATAAATACATAAATATGGGGGTAATCTGTTATTAAAAGTTCAAGAATTTTAAATAAGGCTATTTACAAAGTTAAAAAGGGGAATTTTTCTTGGATTTGGTTAAAAAATAAAATAAATATCTATCAACACATTTTGGACCATAAAACTGAATCAGCAGTACGAAAACTAAGATCAGAGAGGCTATTCCACAGGGCTATGGAGGTTAACAGGGAGGTCAACAATTTACAGAAATTAAAAGCAAACACAGGGTGTCAAAAGTCCCACTCACAATAAAGATGAAAAACACAAAGGACATTCTTAAAAATGTAAATCTCATTTTGATGACTTATACAAGTATGATAAAATGACTACAATATTCATTATAGATTTCTTAGAAATGGAGCTAAACTCCTAACGAGTAGAATGCAACAATTTTACATAAAGACTTTTGCATGAATTAAATTAATGACGGAATTTAAAATTTAAAAGAAAACAATCCCCCTGGTATTGATGCTACATTGCCTTAGACGTATAAAAGTTTACCTAGTAAAATAATTACTGTTTTATAAAGACTATTTAACAATATACACAGGAAACAAATCTTACCATGGAACTACTCTGTCTCCATTCCAGTTTTAAAATGTGACAAAAATTTGTCTTTATGTAAATGATATAAATTCACATTTACTAAACATAGATCATAAATATTCAAGTCTAACCGAACAGAATTAAAAGGTCTTTGTTAAAATCCACCTGTAGACTTGAACCCTCATAACTAGTTTTAGAATTAAGGTCCATGATACACATATCTGCGGAATCCAAAACTGAGAATAAAAGACAGAGATTTAATTATACAACTTTTTAAGGAAACAAATTTAGAGATTTTCCTGAAAAATGGAGTCTGTTGATTTTAACTAGAAGCAATGTTCCACATTACAGCAACTTATCACAATGTTAGTATGATATGACACCCTAAAGATGAGTTTTGTTGAAATGGGGAAACACTAAAGACATACACTACACAGAGGAAAACATCAATGTTAAGTACTATGAACTACTGAGACATTATGCAAGATGGAAGCAACATTTTCTTCCATCTCAAAAAAAAAAAAAAAAAAAAAAAAATACACTAAATCCAAAACAGTCAACTCTTACCAGTTGCCTGTTAGGTTTCAAACCCTGATGACATGCGCGCATGGGAACAGGAAAAAGGAGAAGGAAAAGATCAAGCATAAATTTTAATTGGTATAATAATTATACAGTTTTGTAATGCACAGTTGCTATACATGTTCTAACGGTATACTTAAAGATTAACACCTTAAAATTTTGAGCTATCTTTACAGTATATTCAGCATTTTGGGAAGTTAGCTTACCGTGTTTTACTTTTGCAAATAAAGATAACCTTATGTAAATGTTCATATATATACACACATTTATACAGAGACAAAATCGCATGCACGTACATGTGTGTATAAATAATGTATAATGCCTTAATTGCTATCTGATGCCCAAATTACTATAAATACTTACAAAATAATTTACAGAAGAATGAATTTACTGTATCATATGATCTTTGAGAAGGATCTCTGCAACAGGCAACAACTGCATCAAATTCCTACTTTCTAAGCGTCCTCTATCTGTAGACTTCTTGTAATACAGACAGCTTCCCCATTTGGGGAGGATACACTTTCAATGAAGCACAGAATGGCATTACTATATCATATATATTATAATGGTATGCCCACTACCACAGTCTACAGTTCTGATATATGGCTTCGAAGATAACCAATGTATACCTGGAAGACATCAACAAAGTACACAATCAGTAGTGAGGGATTTGGGCATCCAGGTTGATAGCAACCTGACTTTTGATCACCATGTTGCTTCCACTGTATGGACAGCTTTCTACATGGCCCATCTCATAAGTAAGGATACCTCATCCAAGGACAAAGAGGTCATAACATGACTGTATTCTTCCCTTATAAGGCCAATTATTGAGTACAAAGCCCCCTTTGGCATTTACCTCGCAAAGCACATGCCGCAGCTGAGAGACCACAGAGGTTCCTCACCAGGAGAATCCAGGGCCTCAAACATCTACCCTACACAGACAGGCTAAAAGCCTTGTCCCTCTACTCAGTTTCATGCAGACTCCACAGAGGCGACCTCTGTCTGGCATACAAAGCAATCTCAGACCCCGCCTTGATGAGACTGCTACATATTTGCAAGTCAAGCTCCACTCGAGCAACCTGTATGCACAACCTCAACCCGTGATAACAATAAGACTTGTTGGCCAGACAGATTTGTGTCCTAGAGACTCCCCCATCTGTGAAACAGACTCGCTCTCCATGTCACGCACAGTACCTCATTATCCCTTTTTAAGCACAACCTGGATAATTGGATGGGAAACAGAAAAGACACCCCTGGGATTCCACCTGTGTACCTGCTGGACAGAGGCTTTGAGTGCTGACCTGTCTAAACATGGGCCAAACTCTTGGCTAGGCTTATAAGGTCCTCAGGGCCAATAGCCTAGTAACCTCCTATAATCCTATGAACTAATCAAGAATAACAAATTACAAACCTTTTGCACTTAAAAGGCATGAATTACACAAAGCACATGAAAGAACTCTCCAAGCATCAGAGTGTTGAGAAAGGTTAATAAGCATCCACTGCAGACTGTCTTTTGAAGATTAAACAATATGGTAAACCATCTCATTGTGAATTTTAGACATCCTATCTACCAGGCAGGAAGGACATCAAAGAGTAAAATAAGCCACGGACAGATTTAAGAACCAGAGAAAAGGTAAAAAGGGTTAATTTACTGTTTACTAAAGGTGGGCACCAAAACAAAATGGCCACAGGGCCAGCCACGACAGCTCTACTCACTGATTGACTCTTGGCAATGCAAGTCAAAGGGCAGTATGCCATCTGGTGACTTTAACAAATCAGAGTATATGTTTGGACACAGACTTTCCTAAATGGAAGGGCACTGCCTCTTTCTGATTTTTTTTCTAGGAACAACAAAAGGAGATGGAGGGACTGTTTAAGAGTGCTGCAAAATAATTGGAAAGGAGGGTTTGTCCTGAAAGTAACCCATTTCCTTGAAAGACCAAGTAAGGTTTTTTGCAAAGAAAGGCTTGTGGCCTGGAAGTATATCTGGCAGAAGTGATGGCATCCAAGAACTTTTTTTTTTTTTTTAAAGTTAAACTTCAAGTCTGCTAGACTTACTAGTTAGAAGAGCATATGAGCAAGTCAGCTGATCATAAAGATAATATCCCAAGCAAAAGAAGAGTTCTTCAAATAAGACTGTGGCCAGGTGGTAGTCGAAGGTAAGGCTACTGTCTATGTGCGTACCCAGATCCCTGACCACTGAGTCAACTCTTAGTGGAGTATTATCAACATGGTAATTAGATGGGATGGTTGACCTCCCAATGGGTACAATTATGCAATTCTTAGCACTGAGTTTAAGACCATGGCTTTGGCACAATTTGCTAGTCAGGGATAGGCCTTGAAGAATGCTAGTGTCTGCAGGGGAGTCGGTGATAACCCCCAGCTTGTTATTATCTGCAAACTTAGTCTGCCATTAACATTCAGCATTTGCTTCCACTTCAGAGAAATAGATGCTATAAAGGAGCGGACCCAGTACTGAGCTCTGAGGGAGTCCGCTAGTGAGTGGCCTCTTGGTGGAGGTGGTCTCACCTATTTTGAGTTCCTGGGTTCTATCAGTGAGCCAATTGGCTATCCAGTGGGTGATATAAGGGTTTAAACCTAATTTAGTGAGTTTGTCTACAATGCCCGCATGGGGTATTGCATCAGAAGTCTTAGCCAGGTCGAGGTAAGCTGTGTGCACAGTCTTGCCCTCATCCATTGTTTTGCAGACCCCACGCAAAGAAGTCCACCAGATTTAATAGGCATGACCTTCCTTTAACAAAGCTGAACTGTGACAGGTAACCTGCAAACGCTGGACCCATGTCCTCATTTATCATGTCCATGATGCTTTCCATGGCCTTACATATGAGGCTGGTCAGACTTGTGGCTTGTAGTTACCCAGATCGGTGGCTGGACCTCCTTTTTGCAGGTCAATGACTGTAGCCATCTTCCATTCCTTGGGCACAAAACCTGACTGTAAGCTTCAGTTGAAAAGTGATTCAACTGGACCAGAGAGGTCATGCTTCATATTATTTAGTAAGCATCCTGGGGCATTATTGGGGCCCATCGATGCAGTGTTTTTGGCCTTGGAAAGTGCAATCTGTGAAACCTGTTCAGTAGTAATGGGTGGGGGGATTGTGGTATGCAGTATTTCCTTTGGATTATCAGGGGGGAGTGGGGAAGAAATTGGGGAAGAAATTTGAGCTGAAGCTGTCAGCCAAAAGGTTGACAATGGCCTCTGGCTCAGTGTGGGTGATGCCATTTACAGTAAGTCCTGTGCATTGTTGTGTATTCCCTTTGAGGTTATGGACATAGCTGTAGAAAGCTTTGTGGTTGTCCTTTGCATGGGAAGCTATTTTTTCTTCAAATTTAGCCTTTGAAGTATTAATTATCCCTCTTACCTGCCTTTTTAGAATGGTCAGGATTTTTTTTTACTATGTTGGGTTTTGTTCTTCCTACACTTAGCCAAGATTTTTTTTTTTTGTTGTTGTATAATCAACTGATATTGTGATTCCACCCGGGAGATTCGCCTTATTCTTAATATGAGTGGGCACAGCTCACTCTGTACATCTATCAATATGGGTGTACAGGGATTTTATAAATAGCTCAGCATATATTACGGTGTTTACTGGGTTTGGGAGTGCATGGAATTTAGCCAATGTGTTGCTTAGTAGAGAGAGGTTAACTTTGGAATAGCTTCTAAAGGTTTTTGGTTTTGCTGGGTCACTGGATTTAATTTTTTTGCAAGCAATACTGCCTTATGATCAGATCTGATGAGTAAGGACATTACAATGGGTGAGGAAAATCACTCCGCCATGTTAGTGAGTGTATGGTCAAGGATGTATGTACCCCTGGTAGGAGAATGGACCAGCTGTTCCTGGATCTTGGTATTAATGAAGATTAGGAATCGTCGGGATGTGCGTTAGAAGTGGTGCAGGACTCCTCATCTATAGAGAGGTAATTGAAATTCCCCATGAAGATCATACTGGGTTGAATGGTGAGAGATTCTAATACAACTTTTGCTACACTGTTCCTGTACTATATTTTTTTAACTTGCAAAAACACTACTCGATTTTTGCTGAGAACCTCTTGCTCCTTTCCCTAATCTATATTTTCCCCAGCTGAGCTGCACAAATTCTTTATGTGACTGCTTCAACAGTGAATTGGCAAAAATGCTTGACATCTTATAACTGGATAATTAGATATTTGTGCAGCTCTGTTACGAGCCAGTGCTCAGTTCTTGCTGTCTTTTATTTAAACGTAATTGCATGGCGGAGCCAAGAAAGTCATTACATCACTATGCAGGAATACGACTTGACTCTAGCAACTCAAGAGTCTTTGGTTAAAAAAAAAAAGTCTTAGGTTTTGTTTTGCTTGTGAAAAGCACAACAACAAGGAGCAAGAGGTGGTGGTAAGCTGCCCTGAGTGTAAGTTGTTAGTGTGCGTGAACATCAGGTGTTGATAGTGCAAGAGTGCAGAACCAGAAATAATTTCTGAAGCCTGCAAAACATTGTGGCTTCAGAAATAAATGCGGATACTGAATTTGTGGTTACAGCTACAGCTGAAGTGCATGTACGGGTGTTTTTTTTTTTCCAACACTGAGAAAGATGGGTGCTAGATGACTCCTGATGAATAAAATGAAATGTTATGTACTTACCATAACGTTCTATGTTTGTTGTCCTTGATCTCGTCTTCGTTCTTGTTGGTTGGGTTCGGAACCGACCCCTCGGCTCCGACTCAGCCATATTCTAAAGCTCGAGAGCTTCCACTGGCTCGAGGCTAGTCCCTATCTCATCATGCCTAGCACTAGTTACCCAGATCTTGTTTGTGATAACCCGTGACACTAGGCCACAAAGTGTAGATATATAAACTATGGCCATATCTAACAAAAAAATACGTATATATGCATATAAGAGGAAACCCTCAAGCCATAAGTAGAAATTCTCATTCTATCCAACTCATAAGGCAGGAAGAGAATCAAGGCCTATATAATCAAATATAGATAACGCCTCTCCAACCTCCAGGAGGGGGAAGGAGGGTGGGATGCAACGAAGGAAGGCGAGATCAAGGACAGCAAACATGGAACGTTATGGTAAGTACAACTTCCTTATGTTATGTTGTTCCTATCTCGCCTTCCTTCTTGTTGGTTAGGACAGCATTCCCAGCACCTTCTTCTTGGGTGGCTCAATGGAATATACTCTTCAGAACCGTGGAACCAAAGGATGCCCTGTTCTGGGAGGCCACATCTACTTTGTAATGAATAATGAAGGTATGGGAGTTAACCCACGTAGTTGCTGCATAAATTGAGTCTAAAGGCAGTCTGGCTCCAAAGGCAGTAGAGGTAGACAAAGCCCTAGTTGATTGTCCTCGAGATTTCCCAGGTAGTTGCTTGTTCTGTGAATTACAGATGTAAGTAATGGTATCCGAAATCCATTTGGATAAAGTCACTTTTGATACTGGAATTCCCTTTTTGTTCTCTGCAAAGGACACAAACAACTGGTCAGATTGTTTGAATTTGTGAGTCCTGTGCAAAGAGAGACATAATTTTCTATGAACATCCAATTGGTGAAGTTTACAATCTGCCTTGTTGCCATAGTTTGGAAAAACACTGGTAGTTCCATCAATTGATTCAGATTGAACTCTGAGCAAACTTTTGGTAAAAAGGAGGGATTGGTCCTGAGAGAAACCCTATCTTTGTGGAAAATTAAATAAGAGGAATGAATGAAAAGGGCTTGTAATTCTGATACCCTCCTAGCTGAGGTAATGGAGATCAAGAAAATCATTTTCAGAGTCAAAAATTTAGAGTTCAAGAACTGGCTGTTCAAATGGAGGAAGAATCAAGGCAGCTAGGACTAACTTAAGTTCCCAAGGAGGAAGTGGTTCTCTTATTGGGGGTCTCAAAAGAACTGTACCCCTCAGAAAAGTTTTGCATAGCCTGTGGGACATAACATTAGAATCCATGTCTCCCACATGGAAGTTAGAAATAGCAGCCAAATGAACTCTGATAGTTGCTGCTGCTGCTGCTCCTTGGTTAAAATTTTCAGCCAGGAATTCTAATATCTTTGAAATGGGTGTAGTAAAAGGATCAATATTATTGTGTTATTGTGGACAGCCCAACAAGAGAACCATCTCCATTTACTAGTATACAGTTTCCTCAAAGAGGATTTGTGAGAGGAGATGAGAATATGTTGAATGGCCAGGGAGATGTCAGGAAGCCTGGCTAAACTGGGAAGTGGAGGAACCAAGCTGTCAGCTTGAGGGTCTATAAGGAAGGATGGAGTGTGCCTGACTGATGCATCAGCAGGTCCGAAGCTAGGTCCAGAATCCACGGCTCCTCCAGGAGATGGGGCCATAGAAATTGGAACCAGATTTGACGAGGCCAGTAGGGAGCAATGAGGATTATCTTGCAACCCTCCGATTTTGCTTTCTGAAGAACCTTGGGGATCAGAGGAAAAGGTGGAAAGGCATACAGAAGTCTGGGGGGGGGGGGGGCAATCATAAACAAGTCCATCCCTGGGGGATTGTCCCGGTGGGGGGACTAGGGCAAAATAGCTGCTGCACTTGGCATTGACAAATGTGGTAAAAAGATCACAGCAAAGCTGGCCCCACTTGCGAAAGATCTGATTCGCAATGTCTTGTTTCAGGGACCACTCGTGAGGCATAAAGATAGCCCCTGCTTAGTTTGTCCGCTATCGCACTGGATTTCCCCAGGATGTGCATCGCAATCAGAAAGTGTTGGGAGGACATCGCCCATTGCCATACTCTTAGGGCCTCTCGACATAAGGGATAAGATCTGGTTCCACCTTGTTTGTTGATGTACCACACCATGGACATGTCTGTCTGAATCGCAACTGTCCACGTGGGGAGAGAGCTGTGAAGTGCTTGCAACGCCAGGAGCACCAGTCTCATCTTGAGGACATTTATGTGCAAATGGTACTCGTGTTGTTGCCAAGTTCTGTGAACAGTCTGTCCCAGATAATACCCCCTCCACCCATATCTGGGAAGCATCCGTGGCCACTGGTTGGGGGAGAATGAACTGTCTGCCTATCGTCAGGTGGGTGGACTGAAGCCACCATTTTAGGTCCTTCTTGCAGGTCTCTGTGATGAGAATTTCATGAGACTTGGGTAGATATTATATGGACCATTGGGCAAAGAGGAGCCACTGCAATAGCCTCATGTGGAAATGCATCAAGGGAACTAGAGTTAGAGCTGCCACCATTGAGCCCAGGACTTTGAAAACAAATCTTGCTTGAATCTTTTTTTCTCCCGACTAGAATTGCAACTTGGTGTTGAATGGTGGACACTCTCTCCTGAGGCAATTTTGTGATCATGTCTTTGGTGTCTAGATCTGCTCTGATATATGTAATATATTGACAAGGCAACAAGGCAGACTTTATGTAGTTTATAGTGATGCCTAGCTGAGAGCAGAGCCATATTGTGGTGTCTCTTGTCTCGATTAGTCGATGCTCAGTGGTGGCGGTAAGGAGCCAGTCTAAATATGGAAACACCCAAAATCCTAGACGCCTCAGATGAGCCATGACTACTGCCATGCATATGGTGTACACCCTGGGGCTGTGATCAGGCCAAAGGGCAGAGCCTGGCTCCCAGATGGAAGCATAGAAATCTCCTGGATCGCCTGTCCATCTTGATATGGTAGTACTCATCCTGGAGATCGATGGAGCACATCCAACTGTCCTTTCCCAGAAAGGGAAGTATGGACTGCAGTGTCACCATCTGAAACTTTGTCTTTTTGACAGACTTGTTGAGTCTGCTGAGGTCTAGAATGGGCCTCTAGTCCCGTTTTCTTTGGTACCAAAAAGAACCTTGAGTAAGTACTGGATCCGAGTTGGTCTGCTGGGACTTCCTGGATGTCTCTCTTTCTTAGCAACTTTTGAACTTCTAGAGTTGCTTGTTCCCTCAGATTGGGTGGCACATCTGGGATGGATTTTTGTTTTTGGGGAAGAGGTGGCATGGAGAAAGGAATATTGTATCCCCTGGATATTATCGACTGTACCCATGTGTCTTCTGTGATCTCTCGCCAGGCTTCTGGGTACAGTGACAATCTTCCCCTGACTGCCTCATAGGTTGGTACTAGGCTATCTGCCAGAGGGCATTTATAAACCTAGCCAGAGTGTGCCAGCTTTCGCCACCCCATTGCTTAATTAACTGATCCTCTGTCAAGCAGAGCCAATGAAGTGATCCCAGGGGTGTATTTTCTGTTACCCATCCACTCATCAAGGTTTCATTTGAAGAGTGTTAGTGAGGGGCTCTGCCTGACGTACTTTGGAATTTTGTTCCAAAGCATGGGGAGTTTCTGTGACAGGAATCTATCCCTCCAGCGTGTTCTACTTATTGTTGTGGTGAGGTTTAGCTCACTAGAGCGAATGGCTCGCAGTGACTTGGACTTCTTTAGGTGGAGCATGTCCATCAATTCTGAGTTGGACATGGCTTTGTAAGTCAGGCAGGGATCACCTCTGAGTAAGCGATATGCCGCTGAGTACACCGGAGTTTTTTCAGTCGGGCTGCATAGGGCATATCTTTGAGGTACCTTTGTGGTCTTTCCAGCTGTTGGAAGTGTCTTGTGAGGTACATCCCAAATGGGGCATTTTACTCATATCTGCGAGTTGCCACTTAGATTCTAATGAGTGACGATTAGAGAGGCATTATAACCTCTTTATTTCTAGATGCAAACCCTTTAGTAATTAGATAGGCCACATAGAAGGATTTCCTAACTACTTTGGCAGTATGATTGTCAAAGGAGAGATTACTATCTAACTGGGTCCCCAAATCTCTTAGTACCTCTTCTGTATTAAGGGGGCTGCCACCTATGTGGTAATTCGTGGGTGTTTTGTTTTTCCCAAATGGGATGACTATGCATTTTTTGGCATTTAGCTTGAGGTCATGACTTTGACACCAGGTGTCCATCTCAGTAAGGCCCTTTTGGAGGATGTCCATGTCAGACGGAGAGTCTATTATGGCTCCCAGTTTGCAGTCATCGGCAAACTTGGTTAGCCACAGTCTTCCTATGTTTGCCTGTATGTCTAAGAAGTATATGCCAAACAGTAGGGGTGCCAGGACCGAGCCTTGCGGGACACCACTTGTGACTGGTTTAGAGTCAGACCTGGAGCCTGCTATTCTTACCGTGTGAGTTCGGTCTGTAAGCCAGTTGGCAACCCATCTCATGACGCAAGGGTTTATGTTCAGGCTGGTGAGTTTTTCTGTAATACGAGTGGGGAATGGTGTCAAAAGCCTTGGCAAGGTCAAGGTAGGCTGTGTGAACCACCTTTCCCTCGTCTATGGCCTTGGTGACTGTCTCGAAGAAGTCAACTAGGTTTAGTAGGCATGATCTGCCCTTAAAGTCGAACTGGGTCGGGTCAATTGTTTGGAGGTTCCCAATGTCTTTGTTAATGAGTTCCATGATGATGCGCTCCATAGACTTGCAGACCAGGCTAGTCAGGCTTATGGGGCGATAGTTACCAGGGTCATTTGTGGCCCCTCCTTTGTGGAGAGGAATAACCGTTGCTGTGTGCCATTCTATGGGCATGTAGCCTGTGGAGAGGCTGAGGATGAACAGCGTGTTTAGGTGGGGGGTTAGTTCATTCTGTAGTTCGTGCAAGACGCAGCCTGGGACACCATCGGGTCCTATTGACGCTGTGTTTTTGGCTTTTGAAAGGGCTGTTTTCACCTATGCATCTGTGATATTTGGGACACTACACTTTTTCGGTATTGTTGTGGGGCCTTTTGGAGGTGAGGGGGGGTGAAGTTTGCACTGAATCTATCTGCCAGGATGTTGGCAATATCAGTAGGTTCAGTATATTTTGTGCTATTTTGCACTAGTTCAGTTCATATCTGCGAGTTGCCACTTAGATTCTTAACATAGCAAAAGAAGGCTTTGTGGTTATCTTTTGAATCCTTGGCTATTTTTCTTTCGAAGTTAGCCTTGGATGATTTCATGAGGGATCTTAGTTTCTTACGGATACTGATCAGTGATGCCTTTCCTTCTTGGGATTTGCTTTTTTTCTGAACTAGTTTTCTCCTTCTATTGTATAGTCTGTTTACTGCAGGGGTCCACCAAACTGGTCGTCTTCTCTTAGAGGAGTGAGTCTTGGTTTTGCTTGTAGGTGCTCAGAGTGCATTTCTAAATGTTTCTGCATCTTGGGCAACATTTCCTATGGCATGGGGGCTGTGAAACTTACCATCTTTGTCTTAAGTAAGGTGAAGTTTGCTTTAGAAAAGTTTTTTACTGTGGTTTCCTTAGTTGGGGTGGTGGTGGGGTGTGGACATCCAGAGTGATTAGTTTAGGGTCTAATCTAACCAGTGACGGGTTGACCTCCAGTGTGGAACACCTGTCGCCCAAGTTGGTGATGACCAGGTCCAATATGTTTTCACCTCTGGCAGGGGAGTTTACCAGCTGATCCAGGGCATTTGAGTTGATGAATTCCAGGAAGCACTGGCCTGGGAATTTGTACTCGAGTAGTTTTCCCAGTGAATGGTAGAGTAATTGAACTCGCCCAATATCAGGGTGTTCGGTAGGACCTTCGTGTTTTCCAGTGTCTCCAGAAAGGTGGAGTGGTGGTCCTGGGTCATGGAGGGTGATTTGTAGCAGGCCACAATTTGCATTGCACATGGATGATCTCAGAGGTATCATGCTGCACCACTAACCTGAAGGTGTAGGTATCCTTGATGAATATGGATACACCCCCTCCTTTTGTGTTTCGGTCCATCTTCTGTGGCTGAAATGAGTGGTACGAGTTGTAGCCCAGTAGTGCTGGGGTGCTCTGTGGAGCCTTGAACCAGGTTTCAGTTACTGCACAGATGTCGACGTTCCCCATACAGAGGAGTGCTTCAAGCGCGTGCATTTTGAGACTTAAACTCCTGGCGTTGAGTAGCATAACCCTCAGATTTTTGCTAATTGTGCTGTTTACGGAGGTGGGTTTGACTTTTGAGCCTTGCCTAAAAAAGGTACTATGGGGGAAGCAAGAGCCTTGGCCAGTATTCGAAAGCCTAGGGGTGACAGGTGCAAGCCATCTCTTGCTAAGCAACACGGCTTGTCGAGGATGTCGTCCCAGGCTGACAGACACTGGATCCCCTTTGAATGACACCAGAAACTTAGCCAATTGTTGAAATTGATAATTTTTTTCTTTATACTGAGGTATCATTCATGGTGAGGGCAGGATGCTATTCAGGGTCAGGGTTATACCAGCCTGGGCTGCATGATCAGAGAGCTCTTCCATGTCTCTTTTCAGACAGTCCAGGGAGGTACGTCTCAGGTCATTCACACCAACATGAACAATGACAGAGTTATATTTGTACTTGTTCTGGAGTGACCTGAGTGCTTGTGTTATGTGGTGGATTCTGGCTCCTGACAGGCAGCTAACAGTAACCTTCTGCTTGTCCAACCTAGTGAGTGGGATGTTGGTGCGCCTCACTATAGGGTCACCTATTACTAGTGTGTTAGGTATGTTATTTCACCTTAAGGGCTGTGATTATGTGGCACACTGATTTTGTGTTTTATGTGTTGTCTGGTTTGTGACGGGAATTGCAGGTTGTTTGGATGTCTGCTTTGGAGGTGTCTAATGCTTTTGCATGTTTTTATTTAGAGCCTCCAAGTATGATTTTGTGTATTTATGTGTATTTTTTGCCAGTGCTGTTTTAGTAGGTCTGTGTGTGGCTGGAGGTGTGGTGCAAGTGTTAACCTTCTCCTCTTGACTGTCTGTTCCAGTCTTGGGTGGAGACAGCTTAACTTCCAGTCTGGCTGAATAATTGCATCTCTCGCATATGTTAGTGTTTTGTGGTAGGAGGAGAGGGTTGTCTGTGTACATGAGGCAGTTGTAACATTGCCTCAGCATACCCAGATTCACCAGCTGGACCGGAGAGTGTGCCTGAAGTTGCCCTTTGGTCATGCCTGAATAGTAGGGTGAGATGCTTAGTCGCTTGATTGGTGAGGGGTGAATAAAGAGCCTTGCCTTGCTGGGCAATCAGTGTCAGGGTATATTAGTGCTTGCTATTAGGTCTGAGCATGTGCTGGGCTGTAAGATGCTTTTTGAGTGCTTGGGTTGAGAGTTAGACTAGTTTCAAGGGAAAAACTTAAGAGGAGCCTTAGTGGAGCCGGAAATAATTTAACCATAGCTAACCGGCATTGCCCTGTGCGCAAAACCATGCAAACACGGTTTTTATAGTAGGGAAATGAAAGAGAAATTAGACCAAAATGGCCAATAAACTATTAACGTCTGGGCTGGAACCACTCCTCCAGGGACAGGTAGGTTACTCAAAGCTCCCCTCTCTCACAGGTGAACAGAGAAGCTTCCTTCTATCCAAGTAAGGTATGGGCAACTCAGAAACTAGTATCACAGCCCTGAATTCAGCACTAGCCTGAAAACTGGACTATACTAGCTTAGAAAGGTGGGAAACTAGGAATTTATTTTGTTTTTTTGAAAAGATAAGGCAAAAACAGTAAATAATACACTTAAAACAGCTTTAAACGACTACAAACGATCAGAAAAGGCTATTGCACTTTAGTGTGTAGCCTACAACAGTTAAACAAATTATTTAAACAAAAAAACAACTTTTTAAAAGTGCAGGCAGTCAAATAAGTACAATATGTGAAAAAAACAAGCTTTTAAATCACAATTAATGCTGGAAAATCTGCGTTGGAAGGGCCTCCCAGAGAACGTATTTCTGTCGCCCTGATTCTGCGGACACCCCTCTGCCGAGAGGGCAGCGTCTCCCATTATTATTCCCCCCTCTGCCCCGGGGGGGGGGGGTTCACTACGTGTGTCAGGCGAATTCCATGGGATTTCTGGAACAAAATTTTTCCACCCTTTTGACCTTTGGGGTAAGGTCGAGAAGGCGGGGAAAAACATACTCCCATGGCAGAGAGAGTCTTGCCATCCTGCTCGCACCTGGTTAGAGTCCCTTTTACCATAGGCCCGAACAAAAATGAGCCATCAAAGAGGGCACTGGTAAAGGAGGACTTGAAAGGTGCTGCAAACTGACAAAGGCGCATCCAGAAATGCCTTCGTAAGGCAACTCCTGTGCCTGCAGTCCTGCTCGCTCCATCAGCTGCATAGGAGAAAAGCCACATGGAAGAGTTAACTATGGAAGATAAGGTCGCAAGCTGAGAAGCAGTCTTATCTGCAGCTCCCGCAGCTGTAGGATCCGGTAGGGTATCTCCTAGTTCTGTCAGGAGATCCCTCTGAAGACGGGTGAAATGGGAAAGAATTCGGTGACCTGAGAGTAAAGGCGCTGAAGAAAAGACACGCTTCCCATATCTGCCCATCGGGACTTTGTTCAGCGGATAGACAGACGTAGAAATCTCTGTTAATTCCTTCTTAGTGGCTGCCGCCACCACCATGGCATCAACTGGCACACCCTTCGATAAGAAGGATTTATCATCAGGGGCCGTTATGAATTTATTAGGTCTCCTTGGAACTGGTTCCATCGATTCTGGAGAGCTCCACACATTTCGACTTACTACCCCTAGCAGTGGGTCGAAGGGCGGAGACACCCAAGAGGTGGAGGGTTGGGAACCGAATGCATCCAGGTGCATAGACTCGTCCTCAGAAGGTGAAAGGGACTTCCAGCCACCCCTCTGCTTGAGGATTTCCAGGATATCTGAAAATGAGACATCCTCAGAGGGGGACCGTGGGGACCCTTCTGAGTCCTCCAAGTCAGTGTCCGATGTCAGAGACTCAGGGAGTCCACATGCTTCCTCTTACATGTCCTCTTCCAAGGGACCTCCTCAGGGGGATGCTCTGGGGAGGTTTCAGAAGGGGGTGGTCGCCCAATGGGGAGTCCTATGGCACTGGTTCCCTGTGCTTAGAATGGAGGGGTGGTGAGAGGGAAGATACTGGCTCCAAAGGGGACGGAGTAGCTGAAGCCAAGGAAGGAGCTGCCTGAGAGGGCAGCACACTCCTCACCACCTTGCAAGTACCACGCTCCTGGCCCGAGTTTGCTCCCAGCTCCAAAGAGCCGAGAGACCTCTCCCGTACCAAGGGTGATGGCTCCGAGACTGATGAGAGAGCTGAGCTCACCTGCGCCGAAGCTCCAGAGGAGAGAGAGTGGGGTCGGATAAGGGTCCGATGCCGCTCACCCGGAGCGGATGAGGGAGTGTCTGCTCCTAGATCCCTTGATGGAAAAATGTATCGAGGAGATCCGAGCAGATGTCAGAACCGAGAAACCAGAGGTTTTCAGAACCAACGTCTCTACCACAATGACTTCCATGCACTCCGGCTCCAAGTTCAGGTGAGTCAAAGGAGGAGCAGAAGGTCCAGGAGGAAGGGTAGTTGGCTCCACATCCATATGGGCTGGGCTCAATAAAAGTTTGGCGAGAGCCAGTGTCTTGAGCAGCCTCTTCACCACCCTCTCCACGTCATCGTCCGAAAGACTCCTGGATGATCGAGAGGAGTGGGTGGATAATTGGTGACTGCCCGCCACAGACTGCAGGAGCGGTGACTGTGGAGCAGACCTCACCGGTTCCAGTGAAAGAGATCTAGTCCTTTTATGACTCCTAGACAGCTCCAAGGACACTGACGGAACTGCAGGAGATAAGGCCTTGTTGGACTCAAGAGGTTTCGGATCCGACAAACTGGCAGATTTCTCCAAGTGTCTCGATGGCTCCGAAGTCGGAACCGAAAACATTGTTGGTTTGGGTGATTTTCCTGGTTTACTAGCCTGATTCCCTTCTGCTGGAGTGTCAAAGGGCCCATTTACTAAACCTCGTAAGATAAGCTTATTTCTGTGCTCCTGCAGGACTCTGGCTCTGAAAGCGTGACAAATAGAACATGAGTCCTGCAGGTGCACAGCCCCCAAACAATAAACGGAACTCGTACGCCCATCAGTCAGGGACATGTTCTGGGAACACGAGTCACATTTTTTGAATCCAGAAGGTTTAGATTCTTTGGGCACTTCTTTGGACATTATGACAAAAAACAACAACAAAGACCAATACAGTAACCATGATACTCTAAAGGTATAGGTATCAGACAAACAGTCTCACAATAACTACAAAGAATCTTTTTTTTTTTTTCTTAAACAACAAGCAAAAGGTTGGAAAGAAATTGAAAGGGGAGAACCTCTAAGTTAAATGACAATTCCCCCAACCAAGGAGAGCCTCTAGGTTCATAGGTTGGTACTAGGCTATCGGCCCTAGGGTCTATACAAGCCTAGCCATAACAATTCCCTAGCTATTTCTTTGCACACAATTTACTTCCCTGGACCCCTGTCTAGCAGGGCGACTGACTAGATCCCCAAGGTGAATTTCCTTTCTCCCATCCAGTCGTCAAGGTTCCTTTTGAAGAGGGCCAAAGAGGCACTCTGCTTGACATTTATGGGCAATCTATTCCAGAGTCTGCAGAGTCTCTGGGTCAGGAACCTATCCCTCCAGCATGTTTTGTTTATTGTGATGACATGGTTTAGATCCCTGGAGCGTGTGGCTCTGAGGGATTGGGATTTCTTTAAGTGTAGCATGTCCAACAGCTCTGGGTTTGACATGGCCATGTATGTTAAGCAGAGATCGCCTCTGAGTAGACGATATGTGACAGAGTATAGCTGGAGTTCTTTAAGGCAGTCAGCATAGGGCATCTGCTTTAGGCCTGTGATTCTTTTAGTGAAGTATTTCTGTGGCCTTTCCAGTTGTTGCAGATGTTTTGAGAGGTACATACCAAACGGGGCGTTGTATTCTATAATGGGTCTAGTGAGGGTTGAGTACAGTGGGACAATGACCTCCTTTTTTCTGGATAAAAAGCCCTTAGTGATGAGGTGTGCCACATAGAAGGATTTCCTAACTGTTGTGGCGATGTAGTTATCGAAGGTGAGACCACTGTCCACTTGTGTCCCTAAGTCTCTTATCATACTTTCGGTGTTTAGTGTACTGCCACCCATGTGGTAATTCACGGGTACATGTTTTTTCCCAAAGGGGATAACTATACATTTCTTGGCACTGAGCTTGAGACCATGGCTCTGGCACCAAGCATCTGTTTCTGTAAGGCCCTTTTGTAGAGTATCCACATCATTTTGGGATTCAATAATGGCTCCCAGTTTGCAGTCATCTGCGGAACTTTGTTAGTCACAGTCCCTTAGTGTTGGCCTGTACTTCAGAGAAGTAGATGCCAAAGAAGAGCGGTCCCAGGACTGAAGCCTGAGGTACTCCACTTGTCACTTGTCTGGAGCTGGATTTGGAGTCGGCTACTTTTACAGTGTGGGTTTTGTCAGTAAGCCAGTTTGGCAACCCATCAAGTGACGTAGGGATTAATGTCCAGCTTAGAAAGTCTGTCTATGATTCCAGAGTGGGGGGTGGTGTCAAAGGCCTTGGCAAGGTCCAGGTAGGCTATGTGGACCGCCTAACCCTTGTCCACAGCTCTGGTGACCGATTCAAAGAAGTCAATCAGGTTTAGGAGACAAGATCGGCCCTTCATGAATCCAAACTGTGGGGGGTCCAGTGTTTGAAGGTTGCCAATCTCTTTCCATGATAACACGTTCCATGGCCTTGCAGATCAGGCTCGTGAGACTGATAGGTCTGTAGTTTCCAGGATCCAAGGTGGATCCCCCCCTTGTGGAGTGGGATAACTGTAGCTGTGCGCAACTCAGTAGGCATGAAGCCTGAGGTGAGGCTATGATTAAACATGACCCTTAGGTGAGGTGCCAGTTCATTTTGTAGTTCGTGTAGTACACAGCCCGGGATGTCATCTGGTCCCATGGATGCTGTATTCTTAGCTTTGGAGAGTACATGTGTGGCCATTACTACTGGAATTTGGCAATCTTCCGGTACTGACATGGGCTGTTTAGGGGGTGAGAGGGGGGTGAAGTTGGCACTGAATTGATCTGCCAGGATATTGGCAATATCCTTGGGATCAGTATATTTAATGCTATTCTGTTGTAGCTCAGAGCAGATCTGAGCATTGCCATTTAGATTCTTGACATAGTTACAGAATGCCTTGTGGTTGTCTTTGGAATCTTTGGCAATTTTATTTCCGTAACTAGCTTTAGAGGATTTTATGAGGGATCTCAGCTTCTTACTGAGGCTGGTAAGGGATTTGTTTGCATCCTGGGATTTTCCTCTTTTCTGCAACAGTTTCTTCCTTTTGTTGTAAAGTTTGTTTATGGCAGGGAACCACCACATTGGCTTCATTTTTTTTGAGGAGAGCATCTTGGTTCTATTTGGGATGGCACGATCCATGCATGAGTGGATGTGCTCATACAGTGCGCGTTAGTGTAGGATTCAGCAGTCGAACTTTCAGTTCCTGTCTGCATGGGTGTCATGAAGTTTGTCACTTCTGACTTGAGTAGCATGATGTTGGCTTTGGAGAAGTTTTGTTATGGAGGTTTCCTTACTGGGGGTGGGGGTGGGATGTGGATGTTAAGGGTGATTAGCTTATGGTCAGACCTGACCGAGGGGGTGACCATAGATGTGGAGCATCGATTTCCATGTTGGTAATGACCAGGTCTAGGATACTGGAGCCCCTGGTGGGATTATGGATTACTTGATCCAGGGTGTTGGAATTTATGAATTCCAAGAACCGCTGGGCAAAGGTGTTGGTACACAAGTAGTTTTCCCAGTTAATGGCAGGGTAGTTGAAATCATACAGTATTAGGGTGTTTGGTTGTATCTTAATATTTTCCAGTATGTTTAGAAAGGTGTAGTGAGAATCTTGGGGCATGGTGGGGGATCTGTAGCAAGCTACAATTTGGATTGCTACAGCTACTCCTTAACAGAAAAAGAAAGGGAGGAAATAAGGGGGAAAGCCCTTTAACTGAAATGGGCTAAAAGGAAAGGAGAATCCTCTAAGAAAATACAGATTTGACAATGGGTACAGGCCTGGAGAAAGAACGATGGCCTGAACAACAGCAACAACAACCAGAAAGCAGAGATAGTGGGGCTAAACAAACACTACTAAACTACAGAAAGACGCTGAAGAAAAATTACGATTTAAACCAGAAAAACAACAATAAAATTCAAAAACTTAGCCTGAGCCAGTATCCGGAAATCTCGAAGTTTCAAGCGGCAAACGAGATCTGGGTAACTAGCGCTAGGTATGATGGGATAGGGACAAGCCTTGAACCAGTGGAAGCTCCTGAGCTTTAGAATATGGCTGAGTCGGAGACAAGGGCCGGCTCTGAACCCAACCAACAAGAAGGAAGGCAAGATAGGGACAACATAACATCACAGCTTTAACCTAGCAGTAGTGTGATTCAAATAAAATAAATAAAACACATTAATGTACACTAAAAATATTAATATTTTATTAAGTAGAATGAACTTTTTGTTCTAGTTATTTGCAGAACTTGATAATTTTTTTTTTTACTGAAGAATAAGTTGCTTTGTGCATTTTGCTATCTTCTTGTTGCATTGAACTTGCTGTGAAAGTCGATCTACTAAATACATTTCATATAAGGTGTGTGTGCGTGTGTGTTGGAGGGCTGATCTATGTGGCTTTTGAGTTGGAGAGTAAGGAGCTAATTATTAACATTGGGGACTTAGCCCCATTCACTCAGCACGTTATTTGAAGGAAAAGCTACTTTATTGTTTTCTGAAGCGCTGCTGGCCTGGATATTGGGTGAGTGGCATTTAAAATAGGGCTTGGTGATGGATGTGAAATGAAGAGGATACAGTCAGTACAGCCTAATGTGGGTTACTTCTTATTGAAACCATGTTTTGTAAAAACTTATTTCTCTCAAGAAATTTGTGAAAATGTCCTCTTTTTTTAAAAACAATTTCACTTCACATTTCCTTTGGGTGCTACGCACCCAGAAGCAACTGATGCTTTATCATTTACTTTGAGCTTATTTTGCAGTATACCAGATTCGCTGTTTGCTGCTTGGTTACAAAACTTTCATTCACTACAGTATGAAGCATCAAAACTATTTTTCTTTCATCTAATGAATCACCTTGTTGAGATAAATAATGTCTGCTCATGTCAACTGGGTAGCTGCACACAATCTTTTTGAAGATGTGCCAGAGAGCTGAAACAAACCCCTAAAAGAGACAGTAAATAAGGACACAGATTGTTTCAGAAAGTTATGAAAATAACAACTTGACACTTGTCAAACATTATCATTAAAATTAAAAATTAATGTCACCAAGTATTAGCATTGTCCATATCACGTCTCAGTTCAAGTATCAGAGATTAAGCCACGAATGATCTCATTATCCTGGATGTGCAGAACTAAGGTGATGTGTGAAGCATGTAGGGCCTACTTTGGCACTGTTTACATAAAATGGTCTTAAAATGCATTATAATGGCCACTGCACTTGAGACTTACACCAAGTTGCTGTAACTGCTGGGTGGGAGGCTGTCTATGCATGAAGCTAGAAACTAACCCTTTTGTTGTTTGCTCATCTAAACAGTCATTAAACAAAACTAAGCAAATGACTACAATTTCTTTCACTTTATATTATTATACACAAGTCTCTCCCTGCAGTGGACTTGGGCAGGATGTGTGTGAAAGCAGCTGACCATTGGTACTGTGACACAGTGCGTAGCTGCTTCTCAGTACTTAGCTCTGTGGTTAAGTTCTTGTTTGGAGTGCCCTCTGGATAAGTATGTAAATCCTCAGTATCTATATGTAGGTTTATCTAGATGGTCTGGCTTTTTAACACCTCAAAGATATGTCATGGGTGAATTATCATTCCAGTTTGCATGTAGCTAAGTGTGCAGTGCTCTATATTTTGAATATATCTGGCTTGTCAGGGGTAATATCAGTACACTGTGTTTGTGTGTGTGTGTGTGTGTGAGAAAAGTATCATATCTTTACCACAGGTGTACACAATACTGGGAGGCAAATATAATATTATCAATCAATAACTCTTCTAGGTAACAGTAAAAAAAAAATCTTTAAACAAGTCATTATCTTTTAGAAATAAGGCACACAATGGATACCAAAACATCTAGACCTTCAGAGCTTCTTGAGGGGCCAGCAGTCCCCACATACTATGCTGTATAAGTGGATTTTGATACAGGCTTAGAACTCTCTGCCCTAGAACATAGCTAGTGTAAAAGTGGTTCAATTCAGGGTGGTATCCACAGAAGGTTAATATAGCTTGCATGGCAGCTGGAGGCAATGTGATCACTATTTCTTTAATTTTCCTCCCAGTTAAGCTTCAAGGGTTTGCAGAAAAGATTAATATAATTTGTTTGGGGCTGCAGATAATGAGATCATTCATTCAACTTTCTTCACGATCAATACTCAGAGGTATGCACAGCAAAATATTTATAGCCTGTCTAAGGGCAGTGTGTTGTCTAGGAACAGCAAGTCAAAATACATTAAACATTACTGTCATCTTTTTTTTTTTTTTTTTTATTTCTACAATCAAACATTAAATGTGTATACAGGTGGCTGTCTTTTGGGAGTAAAAGTAAGAACGCATGCTGTGTATACACATGTGGTAGCTACAAGTTGAAAAATATTACAGTGTTTTATTTGTTCTTATCCAAGCCTATCATCAGAAGGCTACACACAAGTTGCTGGCTATCTTTTAGTAGTCAAACTTTGGAGGCTTGATCTATATACTTATGATGGCAACAACTTGAAATATGACTATGGCCATTAGTTTCTTCATGTTCATCCCAATCTAACACCAGAAGGATACACACGAGGTAAGCATTTTACCTTTTGTGTCTGTGTGTGTGTGTGTGTGGGGGGGGGGGCACAGAAGCAGGCACTATTCTAAGATATGATTTGTGTCCTCACATGCATTTGTCCTCTCTGTTTATCAGGAACTAATATTTTGTCAGCTTTGAACACTAAGCCTTGCACATAACTTTTTTCCCCTTCCCTGACAGAAAAAAAGACAACTGAATTTTTTCATCATGATGACTTTTGTTCAGGCCATCACTAGATCAACAGGTCGGGGGGAGGTAGCTCTAAAATACACATAACAGCATTTAAAGTCCCATGGCTTTTTGAGGCATAGAGACCCCCAGACCCCAAACTTAATGTTATTATTTCCTCCACAGTTGTTATACTGCAGTTTGGCCAAGTAAGAATGGGTTGAAAGGATGAAAGAAAAAGATGAAAAAAAGACAAAAAAACTCTGGATGGTGTGGTGAGGTATGGGCAAACCAGGGACCACTAGAGAGCAGCAGGGTGCCACCATTTAGTCTTTACCTAGTGCTCCATTTCACCTAAGGCTGCCCCTGATTGCAAGGTGTGGGCCACCACTGAGGTGTGTGTGTGGGGGGGAGTACAAGACCATGGGAGTACAATGTGAAAAAATGACAACACCTATCTTAGACTATTATTTTTGGATATAAAAATGAGTAATTGGCTCACAGGTTTATTCTATGCTATATGTCTGCAGACTATAACAAACCTAACTATCAACCAGAAATTAGAATCAAACCCAGTTCTTTGAATCTGTGAGGTTAATGACCTAAGCCATTATGCTGACACTGGTAGGGTCATGCATTATTTAAATATGCTGAAGACTGCAACCTGGGGAGCACCAAATAAGACAACCTAATGCTAAAAATAAATACCAGTAATACAAAGAAAAGTCACACAATACCGTCCAAGATTACTGAACAAGTTTCCCTTTATTCTTAGGAAGTGAAGGCCATTAATTTCATTCAAATGTAATCTTTACATGCACACACACTGGCAAACACACACAAATAAAAATAATTTATATTTAGATTTACTGACTGCAGCAGTCCAGTTGAGCTAAAAAGCTCCTTGTCAGTGGAGGCCCAAAGTGAAAAGCTCCACAGTTAATACAGACACAATATATGCAGATAATTTAACATTAAAGAGGTAAGTAAAAATATCAACAAGGGGTTGTATGGTAATCAAGCTCTAAGCATGAGAACTGAACATATGAACTAGGCACATGGGTATGGATCCATTATGATACCCTGAAGTGAACTCATGCTACACAAATGCTCTGCCTTGACTGAATAAAAATTACTCCCACAAGTATGCATATTATCTAAAAAGATCTACTCAAATGGGAAGCAAATTTCATGGAATCACACTGCCAAAGTAATTACGAGGAGGAATATCCTTGAATCTGCATTCCAACCCCATTACTTTATTATTCTCATTGCAAAGTGCTTCAACTTGGAGAACAGGTGAAACATTTGATCTTTTTTTTTTCAATGAAAACTCTTTCCTGCATGATGCTGCAGTCTCTGACTCAATAAAAAATATGACAATACAAGTCTATACAAATTAATAAAACACAAAATGAGCATTACAAATTATTAACATGCTTGTTGAGTAAACAACTGAGAAAACAAGGGAGTGAGCAACAAACAAGACTCAAAATAATGAAGGAAACTCGCAAGGTAATAAGCATCCACTACAGACAGCTTCCTCACAACCCAGTTATTATGGCTGGTAGAACACACCCCAGTGGCACAGAGGGATAAACAACAGTGACATGAGACTGATTAGCTTGATGGAGATTGCACGAGAGGAGGGACAATGCCCATCCTGGGAAGACGGGAACAACTTGGAACTATCCAATGCCATAATCCTTTTGAAGCGGGACAACCCTGCAAAACACAATTCTGGTTGCAAGTGATGGACCACCAAGTTTCTTTAACTGTAGCTGTCATTGTGGATGCACAGACTAAGATTGCCTGTAGGATGGCCTCCTCTGGACAGCTCTCACCCTCACTGGGGGATACCCAACAGGGAGGAAATAAATGGGCATGACTGGCAAGTGGAGGCTCAATGGCTAGCAGATTCAGCAACAAAAAGCACATAGAGTAAAATATAATTATAAATTCATATGTAAAGTACTAGGCTAGATGCTCTTGTGGATCATTTTAAGCATAGCCAATTTCCCTTTTTTGTGCTTGAAATTACCTATCCCATTTGGTTACAGATTGGCATTACCCATCTCATGTTTGATAATTATATATTACCCCTAATGAGAATAACTGGGATAGTACCATAGATAATTTGACGGGACCCATGCATGGGATAAAGCATCTACAAGCTGCCTCTGTCCCTTAATAGTAGAAGGGGCAGTCCAGGTGTAAATTTTTTCCTCCATTCATAGATCAAAGTTGCGCTTGAATATGAGCATGGATAAACTTTGTTATATGTGGATGGAGTCTGCTCTAAAGTAGCGGTATCCTCTTGTGAAATACACCTGTCCCTCAAAACCATTCTGCTGATGTTGCAGAAGATGTTTTGATCCCTAAACACAGTATTTCTGATGGATTCATTGCATGCAAATCAAACAGCACCAGTAACTGGTTGGAGGATGCCAGACACAGGTCACATTTAGCAGTCCGCAGGATAGAGTACAGTGTCAGAGATTTGAGTTGGTCCATGTAGGGCATATTGTTTAGGCTGTGCCCTTTTAGTAAGGTATTTCTGTGGGCATTCTAGTTGCATGTGCTTGGACAGATACATGCCAAAGGAGCTATCACATTCAATGACTGGCCTAATGAGGGCTGAGTAAAGAGGGACAATGACATCCTTAGATCTAGATACAATCCCTTTGTTTATAAGCTCTACACTATAGAAGAACTTTTTTAAAAACTACACAGATGTTGGTCAAAAGTTAGGTCACCATCACAAAAATTCACAAATCCCAAACAACTGGGTCAGCTCTTAGGGGCATATTGTCAATGTGGTAGTTCACAGGGGTATACAAATTCCCAAAAGGATGCAACATTGCAGTTTTTCACATTTAGTTTCAGTCAATGACTTTAGCATCAGTTATTTATTTGAGACAAACCTTCCTATAGGATGGTTCAGTTACTTCTGAACTTGAAAGCCTTTTGCAGTGATAACTGTTAGAAGAATTCTAAGTAGTAAAAATGTTAATTCACCTGGGATGCAGGAAGAAGGTGCTGGTTTAAACACAAGGGCTCATACAATGAAGCTGTTAAAGAAGTTACCATGAAAATTCTGAACATTATGGAAAAGCTTTGGTTTTACTTTGGTAATTACCACTGCTGACCATGTACATGGACACAAACTTGATCTGGTCCCCCAAAATGGGTCTAGTTAATACAGATCTGGAGGTACAGGAGGTCTCATGTTCAAGCCAATCATCTCATTCAATTTTGGTCTCACACTGACTCAGCCACCTGATTTAGAGACTGCTCATTAGGTGAATTTACATATTTTTGTTAAAATGTATAACATTCCACAAACTGATAAAAATAAAAAACACGAGCTGTAAAAATGGAAAACTCACTTTATTAACCAATTAAGCACTTTTGTCTACAAATGTTAGAGACTTCTTCAGAATACTAGATACACAGAACATCAGTCATTTTATATCTGTAGTAAACACCCTTTTTCCAGCCATGTGACCACTAATACTGTCATTATTGTGCTAATTAAAACAAAACAAAACTTTTTTCCTTTTAAAAAAGCAGCTGCATACAAAATCATTCACCCCACTCTCTAATCACTTGTGTTACACTTAGTAAGTCCCACCAAAACATTGTCTATAAATGTTAAAGCTGAAACTCCTTAAACAATGAACATGGCCTTTAATTTTATGGCACTACTAATAGAAATTATATAATTCAGGCCAGGAAACACAGAAGCATGACATTTTAGTTCCCACTTCATTTCTTTGAATTCCAGAAGGACATCAGATGGTCGACCCATATCAACCTGATTGATTGCAGTGAATTTAAAAAAAATGAGATGGATTGTCTTTAATATATCTATACAAAGCATTTCTCCTGTCGTTATTTTCTAATACTGTATTGATGCTGGTAAATGCTATCCCTTAAGCTTCTAATAGTCTTGCCAATATAGAAACCTTTACAAAGCTGACACTTTGCAATATATATCACACCTTTGGAATCACAATAATATTTCCTTAGAAGTTTTATATTTGGTCTCTGATCCAGGTTAATACTGGCCCCCTCCCTGTACATGTTTGCACTGTCCACACCGTCTACATTTTACCATCCCACCTTCACTTATTACAAAAGGTCTTTCAATCAAAGTTTTGTGACAAGAATCCTTCCTGTAAACTATCCTTGGTTTATTACCCACCTTTTCAAAATTTTCCTGACTGACCACGAAAGGTAAAATGTGGACATTTCAGCATCCTCTGAGACTAATCCTCATTACGTGTGCTCCTCCTCTGCTATATAAATAGGAAGAAAAGGAATGCATACTTGTTTACCTATTTTACCTAACTATGGAATAGTTTTTTTCCAACAGACTTTTTTTTTCTAGGACTTCCACCAAGATGGCTGCACATTAAGTATTAGCTTAACTGCAGCTCTCCCTGTGTGAATCAGAAATTCAGAAGAGAGACAGTAAACTTGTATTTTTGGGTAAATTTCAGTAACTGGTTAGTAAGTGCACTGTCTAGATGCCAGCAAAAACATAAATTCAGAGAACCTGAAAGAAAATCAATAATAACAGGTGAGAAAAAACACTGACTGGGAAGAATTCTGCAGCTTTTCAGCAAAAAAGCAGTGCAAGCTGCAGCTTTAGTGCAAGGCATTTCTTCTAGGTTACTGGAAGTCACCATAAGTCAAACGTACTCAGAGATTATTAAAATAAACAAAACACTGAAGGACTACATCAACTCCAATAACAAAAGACTAGAAAATGGGATAAGCTTTAAACAGATATTCAGATGAGGTGAGAAAACTGCAAAAATCAGAGGTCAAAAATGAAGAAAAGGCTGGCTGAATAAGAGGCTACTCATGAAGAAATGTAAAAACGGTACTTATGTATTATCGCAACCAGATTTTCGTGGTTGCGAAAATAGCATACTTCAGGTCAAAGCAGCCCATGCAACACTGTACAGTGTTATTGAAAGCCCTTATTGCTCAGTACAAACTGTGGATTACCTACAGGAAGACCAGCAAATTATGTATGTGAACTGTTACTGTTGTAAGACCCCTAACGACATTCCATCATTCAGCAATGGCAGCTATTTGAATCAACCACGACCTTTGAAGTTCATGACAGCAGTTAGGCACAATAACCTTTCTGTTCGGAAATTTCCAGCGTCCTTAATGAAACATTAAAGGGAATATGTAACTGATGTAACAAGCACAGCAAATGAGCTGTTTGGAAGGGGAATTGAAGATGCACAACATGTGAAATCTGACTTTGTAAACAGCACAACAAACGTCTCAAGCGTGGAGTTTTCGCCATCACGTCTGCTTTTCCCATTACCTGTCTATGGTATTACACCTAAAAGGTGTGTTGGGGAGAAACAATTCAGGACATCAGGCAAAGTTAGAGAGGGAAGGGTGATTTAATATTAGCAGCACAGGAATGGTTATGTTTAAATTGATTTTTATTTCACAGTGAAGGTAGTTTTAAGAAGGGTTAGCAAGAACACCAGAAAAAGTTACTGTCGCTCTGGCTGTAAGCACCGTTAATGCACAAATGAGATAACCCCACACATGTTGCCGGTAAAATACACACAGCCACAGCAAAACACTTTCTCCCTTGTTCTTGATAACCCTTCTTAAAACAACCTCTACTGTGAAAGAAAAGACATTTCCTGACATTGTTACAACAATAAGGGACAGCTTTTAATATCGAGAAGCAAGTGGTATAATCGCTAAAATCTGGTTGCGATAATACGCAAGTACCAAAAAAACGATAGAATTAGAGGACAGAGCATGTAGGGAAAAGCTGAGATTTTGTGCTGTTATCAGAGAAGCTGGAAGGAGTAGACTGTATTAATTTTACAAAAGCACAAATAAGAAACTGGACTGGTATTCCACAGCAGCAGCTGTTAACTGAAAAACCACATCGTGTGTATGCTCCAAACCTGGCCATGAGAAAATAACCTGGACTTTTAATAGTAAAGATACAATCCTAACAACAGAAGGAGTTGATTCTGACAAAACCTTGGCAGAAAGGAAAAGTACTACAACTAGGAGACAGTAGAGTGTTTGGGGAAAATGATTACTCACTGTACATCATGCAGAGGAGCAGAAAATGTATTCCACTAATCAGGAAATGCTGAGAAAAAGGCATGAGATTCAAGCTACTGTACCCAGCTATTTCCAGAATATCCTTTCTTGGAGGGACAAAATAATTTTTTGAGGCAGAGCATGCTAAGGAAGAAATACAAAAGTTTGTCCAACAAAAAGTGAGCTATGAAACAGAAGGAAATTTTTCTTCTTGTTCTTCTAGTAATAAAGAACATAGAGAGACTTGTGCCAGTGAAAACTTTTCCAATATTTCAACAGAAAATGTTTGAGAAACGGGGAAAAAACCCACACGAGTTGACTAGAAGAACTGGGAGCACATTGGAAATGAAGCAGAGACTGGACTTGGGAGATGGCGATCAACATGAATAAAACCAGTAATTCAGAAATTAACAAATACATGTGGGATTACAAAGCATTAATTACATTTGTGAAACATGACAAAACAAGAAAACCTGGAAATAATGAATATTTTTGACTTTGTTAAACTTGCAGGAGACTCTAAGCATATGCCCTACTTCATGTCATTAATGTCTTGAAGAACATTCAGGAGAGGTGAAGAGGAAGGAAAGACTTAACTGCAAGTAAAATAAAATGTTATTAACAGTAGTATTTCTATAATGCATGAAATAATCTACATGCTATTAAGTTTTCTCAGTTATTTTCGAGTGTAACTGGGATATTAATGTGACATGGTCTCAAATGCATATGACAAGAAACAAATGTACAAAAAAATTAACCTGCCAAACATTAATATATGCATGCAACACAAAAGCTGGAACAAGACACTTAAAAGCTGGAACTAGACAATTTAAAAAAAAAAACTTACATACAAAAGGTGGGAATAATTTTAACATAATGACGCTTTTTATATTATCTTTAAATGTAAACCGTCTTAAAAAAGAAAGAATAGTGAACTATATTAAAAAAATGTAGAGTGCAAATAGCTATGCTACAGAAGACGCATTTGGAAAAAACTGAACATGTGGATTTGATAAAGGAGGATTTTCAGGAGAGTTATTCAGTGGAATACCTGGCACAAAGGAAAAGAGGAGTACTTATATTAATTGCAAGAGGCGCTCCAATAGTGATAGAAGAGGATAAAAAAGATAATAATGGTAGATTTGTAGTAACTAAGGAGCTACTGGTAAGGGAGGAATATTACACTGGCATGCATTCATATTCTCTCTAAAACTGGAATAATGGAGTTTAAGAAAATTCTGGGAGAAATAATCAGCATTCAGCAGAGAATACTACTTATAGGTGGGACTGGAATTTGGTTTGCAGCAGTGAAGATGTATCCGGGGGCCCAGAAGAGAAAATATAACAAAGGAGGGTAGATTACTGAAGACATTTATGAAAATATTAGGCAAGGAAGATGTGAATTCAGTAGTAGGATTTTGGAGTGAATTTACATATTATTCACCAAGATACAAAAACTGGACTAGGTTAGACAAAACTTATATTTCACAAGAACATATGCATTTAATTGAAAGTCTTGATATGCGTGCAATAACTATTTCAGAACATGCATCAATAATAATGAAAATAAAAATGCAGGTAATGAAATAAAAATGAGGAACTGGCACTTTCCCACCCATTTGCTGAAAAGAGTGTAATTTAAGGAATGGGTAGTGGTAATTATTCAGGAGTTATTACAGAACATAAAAAATTTCTTCTGAAAATATAACTTGGGAGTGGGAAAAAATAAAGTGGATTTTAAAAACAGGGTAGAAATAAAAGAGATATGGTTAAGAAGCAACAAGAATTACCTAGAGGGAGTGACAAATGTTAAAGTATTGCAGAAAGTACAGTTTTGTACCTACCATAAATGTAGATGTCCGATAGGAATGCATCTGCAGTCCTTACAAATGGGTTGTCCTGTCGTCAGGCAGCCCTTCGGTCGGCCGGATTCCAAAGTCTGGGTCTGGCTTCGGCTGGTGTCGCACTTCACCCGACGTCATCGCTGCAGTTTTTCGGGTATAAAGGCATCAGCCGACGCCATTTTCCTCAGTGTTTCTTGCCCCAGATGCCAGGTGCCCTCTTGCATGGCTAAATTTGGATAAATGCCAATGTTTCCAAATAGTAGAGAGCAAACACATAAAATAAGCATGTATGTACATATATATAAACAAATACACCATAACAGATCCCCCCCAAGCTAGCTGAAGGATGGCAAACACCCTAGGAGTACCACAGAGGGGAAGGTGGGTGGGTAATCCTGACTGCAGATGCATTCCTATCGGACATCTACATTTATGGTAGGTACAAAACTGTACTATGTCCTTCAAGGATGCATCTGCAGTCCTTACAAATGGGTAGAATACCAAAGCTAAACTAGGGGAGGAGGAAAAAAGGAGAGATTATGGTGTAGTTAGGATCCTTTGCAAAACAGCAGTGGCAAAACCTGCTCGGGATCTAGAGTATAAAGGTAAATTGTAATGCTTGGCAAATGTATGCACGGAGGTCCAAGTAGCAGCCTCTATAATGTCCTTGGTAGCCACTCCTCGTAAGAAAGCTGTGGTAGTGACTGTAGCCCTTGTGGAGTGAGGCCTGATGTTCTCTGGAGTTTTCTTTCCATGGTAGAGTAACAAAATCTAATGCAATTTCCTATCCATTTGGAGAATGTCTGTTTTGAAATTGGTTTTCCTTCCTTTCCTGTTGCATATGCTACCAGAAGCTGGTCAGTTTTTCTATTGGACTTGGTCCTGTCCAGGTAGTAGCGTAATTGTCTATGTACATCCAAGGTATGCAAGAGTCTTTCTCCCCTGCTCTGTGGGTTGGGGAAGAATGTAGGTAGGTGGATAGCCTGATTTAAAGACACTCTGGATACCACCTTAGGCATAAATGTAGGATTTGTTCTCATGGACACTCTATCTTGATGGAAGATCAGGAAGGGTTGCACTGCCATTAATGCCTGTAGTTCAGAGACCCTTCTTGCTGAAGTTATTGCCAGCAGGAAAGCAGTCTTCCAGGATAAGTATTGTAATTCTGTTGTTGCTGCTGGTTCGAAAGGGGGAAGTGTCAATTTTTCTAGCACAAAGTTCAAGTCCCATGCTGGCAATGGTGGTTTCCTGGGAGGTTTTACATTTTTAATTCCTCTCAGAAACTGTCTGAGCAGAGGATGAGAGAAGACAGGAGAATCCAAGCTGTATTCTGCTGAAATAGCTGATGCATGTATCTTGATGGAAGAATAGGACAGGCCTGTATGGAAGAGCTCTGCCAAGTACTCCAGGATGTTGGCTATGTTTACCAGTGTCACATCTTTTCCCTTTGCAGTACTCCAAATGAGATATCTTTTCCATTTTGCTGCATAATTCTTTCTTGTTGAAGGTCTACGAGCCTCCAGGATTATGTCTTTAACCCTTTGGGATAAATTTGGGTTAATTGCTCTTATGTAATGTTCCAGGCAGTTAGCTGCAGAGTTTTCAGGTTTGGGTGCAGGATGTTGTAGTTGTTCTGTGTTAACAGTAATGGGATCAGGGGTAGTGTCCATATTTGTTCCCGAGACATGCTCCTCAGCAATGGGTACCAATGTTGTCTTGGCCAGTCTGGAGCTATCAGAATGATCCTTGGACGTTCCTCTTTGATCTCCAAAAGCACCTTGTGCATCAAAGGAAGTGGTGGGAATGCGTATGCTGTCAGGTTTTTCCAACTGAAAGATAGGGAGTCCACCTTCCAAGCAAGTGGGTGGTAAGTCCTTGTGCAGAATTTCTTTAGCTGGTGATTGAGTGGGGATGCAAATAAGTCTATTTGTGGTAATCCCCATTGTCTTGTGATGGCTTTGAAGATGTCCGGATGTAGCATCCATTCGTGGGCATCTGTGGTAGTCCTGCTTAATATGTCTACTAGAATGTTTTCTTTTCCCGGTACAAAAATTGCTTGTAACTGAATGTTGTAGCTCAGAGCCACATCCCATAGGTCCAGTGCCAGCCGGCATAGAGGATATGAATGTGTGCCTCCCTGTTTGTTGATGTACCACATAACTGTGGTGTTGTCTGTCCTTATCATCAACTGACCTTCTTGGAGAAATGGTCTGAATGACTGGATTGCCAATTTTACTGCCAGCATTTCCTTTAGAATTATGTGCAGGCGCAGCTGGTCTTGAGTCCATAAGCCTTGTATGCACTTGCCCAGCATGTGTGCCCCCCAACCGAGGTCTGAGGCATCTGTCGTGATGGTTTGGCTTGGTTGACTGTTGCAGAAGGGCAGTCCTGTGTTTGATTGACAGGCCTGAGCCCACCATAGGAACTCTTGCTTCAGGCATGGGATTATTAGAATTTTGGTTTCTAGGCTGTGCTTGTGTTGGGACCACAAATTCTTTAGGTACCACTGTAGCTTTCTCATGTGCAGTCTGGCATGAGGGACCAGAATTATGCAGGATGCCATGAAGCCTAGGGCTTGTAGTACTTTTCTTGCAGTTAGATGGTTCTGCTTTGTTAATGCCAAGAAGTAGAGAGGTAGTTGCTCTTTCTTTTCTGCAGTTAGGAATGCCATTTGTTTTGATGTGTCCAGCTCTGCACCCAGAAAGGTTATTCTTTGGGATGGGATCAGCCTTGACTTTTTTATATTGACTGTATATCCCAGGGCTTGCAGCAGGTAAATGACTCTTTGTAAGTCTTCTGTTAGCTTGCTTTTGTTGTCCGCTTGTATCAGGCAGTCGTCCAGGTAGGGATAAATTTGGATCCCCTGAAGTCTGCAATGAGCAATTACTGATGCCAGGCATTTCGTGAACACTCTGGGCGCAGTAGATAAGCCAAAGGGCAATGCTGAGAATTGATAATGCTCTGATCCTGCAAGAAATCTGAGGTATCTTCTGCAAATTGGTCGTATGGGGACGTGCAGGTATGCCTCCTTGAGATCTAGAGTTACCAGCCAAGACTCCTTGCCCAGCATGGGAAGAAGCTGCTGTAGTGTCAGCATTCTGAATTTTGGAACAATGAGGAATGTGTTTAAAGCGGACAGGTCTAGAATAGGCCTCCATTTGTTCTCTTTTCTTGGTACCAGGAAGAGTCTGGAGTAAAATCCTTTTCCTTGCTCCATAGGTGGTACCTTTTCCACAGCTCTCATTCTTAATAGTTGAGATATTTGCTTTAGAGCTTCTGCCCTTTGAGTAGGTGGTAGGTTTGGCATTCCTCTCTTTCCTGGTAGAGTATGGAAATGGAACCTGTAACCTTGGTCTATAGTTTGCAAAATCCATTTTTCCCTTGTGATGCAATGCCAGTTCTTTGAAAATAAGGTTAGCTTTCCGCCTAAGGGTGCCTCCAGTTGTTCCCTGGTAGGCGGTGCCACAGCCAAGTCACTGTGATTGTGTTGTTGTAGTGGTGGTGGCTGCGTCCGTGCCTCGCTGGTTGTTACCTTGCCACTGGCGTCCCCTGTAAGCACCCCTGGATTGGTTTCTGCCTCTAGAACGCCTATTCCTGCCTCTCTGTGTCTTAGATGAGTCCGGAAAGGACCAATTCTTGGAGGGCCAGTTCCTGCTAAACCTTGGAGGTTGAACCTGTAAGAAATCTTTCACTGTTTGTACAGATTTCGCCTTCTCTTCCATCTTTTTTAGTACCTGCTGTGCAGGGGAACCAAATAAATTGACCTTGTCCATGGGTGCATCCAAAAGCTTTGATTTGACATGGTCTGGTAATGCCTGTTCTTTCAACCATGCATGTCTCCTGATAACTGTGCCAGTCATGGCTGATCTAAAGGAAGCCTCCAGTGCATCATAGCCACATTTTAAAGAATGGTTACTAACCTGCTGTATGTTATGTACCATATCCTGAACATACTTTTTATCTAAAGATTCTTCAGAGGACAGCTTTTTAGTTAACTGGTCAAGCATAAACTCTTGATATTGAATCATATGAAATTGGCAGTTCAAAGCCCTAGCTGACAAAGTAGCAGAGGTGTAAACTTTTTACCCCATCTCTAAGGACCCGGATTCCCTTTCAGAGGGAGGGTTTTAGTAGAAGTAGCTGCTACAGCTTTAGGGCCCTGGGAGATAGTCTCTGGATCTGCAAAAGGAGCCTTGTATAAATGGTGATGAGTGTCCGGGACCCTGTAGAACCTATCGGGCTTAGCAGGAGCCGGAGGTAATGAATCAGGAGCAGTGCAAGCATCATTAAATGCATCATCTACAACAGAAAGAACTGGAGGTATAGCTAAAGGCCTATGTTGTGGCAAATGTAGAAAGGTTCTAAGCCTTTTTCTGGAGTCTGAGAAATCTTGGCCCTGCCACTGAAATTGTTCCCTCATAGCATGCAAGGTTTCCCCAAAGGAAAATTCCTCAGGTGGAGAGGCTGAAGGAATGGACTCTTCAGCATCAGAGTCTTCGTAAGGGGAATAAGGAGCCTCAGGAGGGTCTGTATGTTCTGAGTCGTCAGAGGAATCATCTGTGGATACTGGCTCAGGGGGCTCTGCTCTAGGCCTCTTTTCTGGAGGTGGGTGAGAGGTCCTGTCTGGATGAGGCTGGGATCCACGAATTAAAGAAATGAGATCCTCAGCCAAAGAAAGCATATGGGAGCTGGTGCTCGGCCTGTGTGAGGGGGGTTTGGCAGGCACCGCTTTTGAAGCTTTGGCTGCTTTAGCCCTGGCAAAGGCCTTAATAGGCATGGCTGCAGGAGGCCTAGCAGCTCCACGTGCAGGGGTAGAAATATCCAGGGGAATAATGTCTGATAATTCCTGAGAAACCGCAACAGAAGGTTGGATTTCAGAAGCCGATTCTACCAGGTTAGAGGAGGCCTCGGTAGAAGGCATGGTTTCGGCTGAAGAAAGAACCGCTTGCTCGGTTTCGGCCGAAACCGAGACACTCGCGGTTTGCTTAATCGCGGTTTCGGCCGAAACTGCGGACCGCGAGTGCTGGTCCTTTTCTTTGCGTTTTTTGGTAATTTGCGTTGTCGGAGGATCCGACGGCATAATATAGGCAAAATCAGAGCCGAAAATCTGTTCAGCAAACTCCGACCGACGTCTAAGCGTCCGTCGGTTAAAAGAAGCACAGGCTAGACAAGCTGCTACGTCATGGTCTGGGCCTAAACAATGTATGCAGTAGGAGTGGAAATCCTTATGAGGTATTTGTTTCCCACAAGATAAACAGTTATTCACTTTCTCTGACATCGGCTGAGGCAAGAAACAGTCCCCAATGGGGTACTTAGCTTTTTAGAAGTCTTCGAAGTAGTATTCGGTAGTAGTAATCTCTGGATCTGACCGACCGGCACTTGCGAACAGCTTCTGCTTCGGGCGCCACGCGGCAAGAAAGACTGAGGAAAATGGCGTCGGCTGATGCCTTTATACCCGAAAAACTGCAGCGATGACGTCGGGTGAAGTGCGACACCAGCCGAAGCCAGACCCAGACTTTGGAATCCGGCCGACCGAAGGGCTGCCTGACGACAGGACAACCCATTTGTAAGGACTGCAGATGCATCCTTGAAGGACATCAAGGGGAAACTCAAAGAACAAGAGGAGGAGCAATTGCAGAATGTTATGTAGAAAATAAGAAATTACCTCAATAATACGCATGAGTTTAGAAAGATAGCTGTTACACAACTATTTTTTTTGATAACTCTGGAGCACAAAAACTTTTAGCACAACTCCTCAGGCAACAGAAAGTAGAAAGCTTCAAGCTTAGGTAGCCTATAACAGGAAGACAACAAGAGATCCTGTAGAGGTATTAGAAATATTTTGAAAATGTTATGAACGTCTGTATAAAGCAGAGACATGTGGAAATCAAGAAAAGGTACAAATGGAAATGTTTAGAATTAAATATTCCAAGGTGAGATGTAGATGAGGCTCAATTACTAACAGGACAGGAGAAGATGAGATACAAATGGTGATAAATAACCAACCTATAGGCAAGTCCCCAAGAATAGATGGTATTCCTGTGGAAGTTTGGAAGTTAAGAGGGGAAAAACTGATAGAGATCTGGAAGGATTTGTTTAACAGTATTTTAAAAGGAGGAGAAACACCAACATCTTGGAAGATGGCAGTGGTGGCTGCAATACCTAAAGAAGATAAAGACAGTACAGTTTTGTACCTACCATAAATGTAGATGTCCGATAGATATGCAACTGCAGTCCCGACATATGGGTTGTCCTGCCTCAGGCAGCCCTTCGGTCGGCCGGATTCCAAAGTCTGGGTCTGGCATTGGCTGATGTCGCCTCTTCCCCGACGTCAGAGCGGCTGGGGTATAAAAGCATCAGCCGACACCATCTTCCTCAGTGTTTCTTGCCTCAGATGCCAGGTGCCCTCCAAGGAAGGCTAAATTTAGAGAATGGATAAAATTCCAGACATGCACAACAGTAATAAACAGATACACCATAAATGCTATCCCCAGCTACTTTGAAAAAGGGGGAATGGACCCAAAAAAGAGAATTACAAAGGGGTAGGAGGGAGGGAAAACCTGACTGCAGTTGCATATCTATCGGACATCTTTATTTATGGTAGGTACAAAACTGTACTATGTCCTTCAAGAATGCAACTGCAGTCCTGACATATGGGTTGAATACCATAGCCAAGCTGGGGGTGGTAGGATCTAAGATAAGGATGGTGTAGCTAAAATGCCCTGCAGGACTGCAGAAGCAAAGCCTGCTCGGGATCTGGAATATAAAGGCAGGTTGTAATGTTTGGAAAATGTATGCACGGAGCTCCATGTAGCAGCTTCTAGAATGTCCTTTGTAGCCACTCCTCTTAGAAAGGCTGTGGAGGTGGCTGTAGCTCTGGTGGAGTGTGGCCTGATATTGGCTGGCACACCTTTTCCATGGAATGAGTAGCAGAATCTGATGCAGTTTCCAATCCATTTTGAAATTGTTTGTTTGGAAATTGCCTTTCCTTGTACTCCAGCAGCGTAAGCTACAAATAGTTGGTCAGACTTTCTGTTGGCCTTTGTTCTGTCCAAGTAATAGCACAATTGTCTGTGTATGTCCAAAGTGTGCAGAAGCTTCTCCCCTTTATTTTGAGGATTGGGAAAGAAAGTAGGCAGGTGAATTGCTTGATTTAGAGAAACCCTGGATATCACTTTTGGCATGAATGAAGGATTGATTCTTAAAGAGACTCTGTCCTGATGGAAAATGAGAAATGGAGGTACTGCCATGAGGGCCTGTATCTCCGAGACCCTTCTTGCTGAAGTAATTGCCAACAGGAAAACTGTTTTCCAGGAGAGAAATTGCAATTCTGAAGATGCTGCTGGCTCAAAAGGAGGAAGAGTTATTTTTCCAAGACGAAGTTGAGGTCCCATGCAGGCACTGGTGGTTTTCTTGGAGGTTTGATATTCTTTATCCCTCTTAGAAACTGTCTTAGCAAAGGATGTGAAAACACAGGTGGATCACAGTTGTATTTTGCTGAAATTGCTGAAGCGTGTATTTTTATGGAAGAATATGAAAGGCCATTGTGAAGCATTTCTGCCAAGTATTCTAGTATCTGTGGGATGTTCATTACTGATGCATCCTGACCCTTGTTGGCATTCCAGATGTTGAATCGCTTCCATTTGGCTGAATAAGTTTTTCTGGTGGAAGGCCTGCGTGCTTCCAGTAAGATCTCATGAACCATTTTTTGGAGAGAGAGATATGAGGAGAAGTCATGGAACCCTCCAAGCTGTCAGTTGCAATGTTCGCAGGTTGGGATGAACAGTCCTGTAATTGTGCTGAGTTATAAGCAAAGGCCATTGAGGCAGGGGCCATGGCTTGGTGCGAGTTATGCTCCTTAGTAATGGATACCAGTGCTGTCTTGGCCAGTCTGGAGCTATCAAAATGCCTTTCGGTTGTTCTGCTTTGATCTTCAGTAACACTTTGGTCATTAATGGTAGAGGTGGGAATGCATAGATTGTTAGAGAATTCCAGCTGAAGGAGAGATCATCCATTCTCCAGGCTTGAGGATGGTGTGTCCTTGAGCAGAACTTCTTCAGATGATGATTGTGGTGTGAGGCAAAGAGATCTATGTCCGGCCTTCCCCATGCATGAGTTATTTGTGAAAAAATGTCTGGATGCAACATCCATTCGTGCGGGTCCATAATGTTCCTGCTTAGACTGTCCGCCAGAACATTGTCCTTGCCTGAAACAAACTGGGATTGCAACTGTATGTTCAGTTTCAGGGACTTTTCCCAAAGAGTCATTGTTAGTCTGCAGAGGGGGTAAGAATGGGTGCCTCCCTGCTTGTTTATGTACCACATAACAGTGGTGTTGTCTGTCTTTATTAGCAGATGACCTTGCTGAAGAAATTTTCCGAAGGCCTCGATGGCATGAATCACTGCCAGCATCTCCTTTTGATTGATGTGCAGATGTAATTCCCGAGGAGCCCATTGCCCTTGAATGCATCTACCTTCCATGTGTGCCCCCCATCCATGATCTGAGGCGTCTGTTGTAATGGTTTGGCTTGCTTGAGGTTTGTTGAAAGACATGCCTTTGTTTAGCTGGCTTGCTTGTGCCCACCACAAAAATTCCTTTTGTAGACATGGAATGAGTGGAATAATTGCTTCTAAGTTGTGGCTGTGTTGAGACCATAAACTTTTTAGGTACCATTGTAGTTTTCTCATGTGTAGTCTTGCCAGTGGAATCAGAAGAATGCAAGATGCCATGAACCCCAGGGCCTGCAGGATTTTCCTTGCAGTCATCTGGGTGTGCTTTGCTAGGCTTTTGAAGTAATCTGGTAATTGTTCTTGTTTTTCTTCTGTGAGGAAAGCCATTTGTGAGTTTGTGTCCAGTTTGGCTCCTAGAAAAATTATTTGTTGGGATGGCAGGAGTCTTGATTTTTGAATGTTGACTGTGTATCCCAAAGCCTGTAGTAAGTGAATGACATAGTCCAAGTTCCTTATCAAGGCTTGCTTGCTGTCCGCTTGTACAAGGCAGTCGTCCAGGTAAGGATATATTTGTATCCCCTGAAGTCTGCAATGTGCTATTACTGATGCCAGGCATTTCGTGAATACTCTGGGCGCAGTAGATAAGCCAAAAGGCAATGCTGAGAATTGATAATGCTCTGACCCTGCAAGAAATCTGAGGTATCTTCTGCAGCTGTGTCTGATTGGGACATGCAGGTATGCCTCCTTGAGGTCCAGAGTAACCAGCCAAGACCCCTTGCCCAGCATGGGAAGAAGTTGCTGTAACGTCAGCATTTTGAATTTTGGCACAATGAGAAAAGTGTTTAGAGCGGACAAGTCCAGTATAGGTCTCCATTGCTTTTCTTTTCTTGGAACAAGGAACAGTCTTGAGTAGAATCCCTGGCCTTGTTCCTGAGGAGGAACCTTTTCTATTGCTTTGATTTGTAGCAGCTTTGAAACCTGTATGAGTGCCTCTGCCCTTTGATTTTGTGGCAGGTTTGGCATGCCTTGTCTTGTTGGTAAGGTATGGAAGTGGAACCTGTAACCTTTGTCTATTATGTCCAAAATACATTTGTCCTTTGTAAGAACGTGCCAATTTTTTGAAAATAAGGATAATTTTCCGCCTAAAGGTGCTTCTCTTTGAGCCTTGGTCGGCGGTGTCAAAGTCAAGTCATTGTGATTGCCCCTGTGGAGCAGTAGGAGTCCCTGCGCCACTTCTCTGATTATTTGGTTGCCATTGGCGGCCCCTGTAGGAGCCTCGGTATTGCCCTCTACCTCGAGCACGCCTGTTTTTTCCCCTTTGAAACTTGTCAGTGTCTGGAAAGGACCAATTCTTCGAAGGCCAATTCCTGCTGAACCTTGGTGGCTGAACCTGGAAGAAATCTTTGACTGTTTGTACTGATTTAGCCTTTTCCTCAATTGATTTCAACACACTCTGTGCATTAGCACCAAATAGGTTGTCTTTTTGCAGAGGTGCATCTAGAAGCTTTACTTTAACATGATCTGGCAATGTCTGTTCTTTCAACCAAGCATGTCTACGTATGACGACCCCTGTCATAGCTGCCCTACATGAAGCTTCCAATGCATCATAACCACACTGAAGAAAATGATTGCTAACCTGCTGAGTGTTATGAACCAAATCCTGCAAGGCCTTTCTATCTAAAGGCTCAGGAGAGGCTAACTTTTTCTGCAAATCATCCATCAAGAAATCCTGATACTGAAACATATGAAAAAGACAGTTAAGAGCCCTCATGGCAAGGGTGGTTGAGGTATAAACTTTTTTACCCCACCTCTCCAGGGACCTAGATTCCCTGTCTGCGGGCAAAGGATTCTTGGCCGTGGAAGTGGCCACTCCTTTGGGCCCCTGAGAAATAATTTCTAGATCAACAGAGTGGGCCTTAAAAAGATGTTTATGAGGTTTCAGGAACCCTGTAATATCTGTCTGGCTTGACAGGAGCAGGAGGGAGAGAATCAGGAGAAGTACTGGAGTCTGAGTACACATCATCCAATACATCTAACACTGGGGGAATAGCTAAAGGCCTGTGTTGGGGTAACTTAAGGAAAGTCCGAAGCCTTTTCCTGGAGTCGGAAAAATCCTGGCCCTGCCACTGAAAATGCTCTCTCATGGAGTGGAGAATTTCCCCGAAAGAAATATCCACAGGAAGAGAGGCAGAGGGAATGGATTCATCAGCATCAGAATCCTCGTAGGCCGGGAAGGATTCTTCCTGGGAATCTGAAAGGCCTGACTCACCAGAGGCTTCATCTGAGGAAAGGGTATCTGTCTGCTCAACCCTAGGCCTTTTGTCTGAAGGCGGCTGAGAACCTCTGTCTGGATGAGCCTGAGAGCCCCTGATTAAAGAAATTAGATCTGCAGCTAAAGTCATGATCTGTTTATCAGAAGTGGGACCCTGTGAAAAAGATTTAGGATGGTAAGACTTAGCCTGGCTGGCAGCCTTAGCACGTGTGTAGGCCTTGATGGACATAGACACAGGAGGCCTAGCTGCCCCACGTGCTGGAGTAACTTTGTCCACCGGTATGGTGTCAGGCAAATCTTGGGCTTCGGTTTCAGGAGGAAAATCAACAACCGGCACCGGGGTAGCCTCCGGGACTACCGCCTCCGAAGAGACCGATGCACTCGCGGTAGGCTTTAGCGTGGTGTCGGTGGAAGTCGCGGGCCGCGAATGTCGGTCCCGGTCCTTCCGTTTTTTGGAAACATGTGCTGTCGGTAGTTCCGACGGCATGATATAGGAGTAATTTTCCCCACAAAAGTCTTCAGCAAATTCTGCCCGGCGCCTAAGTGTGCGCTTATTGAAGCAAGCACAGGCAAGCACAGGCCGAGACGTCGTGGTCTGGGCCGAGGCAGGGAAGGCAGTAAGAATGGAAGTCCTTATGAGGTATTTGTTTACCACAAGACAAACAATTATTAACTTTTGCAGTTTTGTCTGACATCGGCTGAGGCAAGAAAAGGTTCCCCAACGGGGTACTTAGCTTTTTGATGACTTCGGTATCTGAAAACACAGGAGCTGGCCGACCGGCACTTGCGAACTGCTTCTGCTTCGGGCACCGCACGGCAAGAAAGACTGAGGAAGATGGCGTTGGCTGATGCTTTTATACCCCAGCCGCTCTGACGTCAGGGAAGAGGCGACATCAGCCGATGCCGGACCCAGACTTTGGAATCCGGCCGACCGAAGGGCTGCCTGAGGCAGGACAACCCATATGTCAGCACTGCAGTTGCATTCTTGAAGGACATCCAGCAGATCCAGCTTCATACAGGCCCATTTCATTCCTAAACCATAGCTATAAAGTGTTTATGTCTATAATGGCTAAAAGAATGGAATAGTTAACACTAAAATTGACAAACAGAGATCAGTGTGGTTTATGGGAGTGAAGGCAAACATTTGAAAACATTAACAGAACACTGATGATCCAGAGGGAAACTGAATGCAAGAAAATATCAGTTGCTGGTGGGTCTTGATGCAGAGAAAGCATTTGGCAGAGTAAGCTGCGAGTTTATGAGCAAGGCAATGGAAGCACTTGTATTCCTTGATAAAATTATAAGGTTGATGAGGAGGATATATGAGGGACTGGAGACGAAACTTAATGTGGCTGGGTTCCTCTCTGATAATTTCTGTTTGAGCTGAGGAACCACGTAAGGGTGTCCTCTTTCTCCTTTGTTGTTCGCACTATATTTATAACCACTGGCAAAGAAAATAAGAGACTCAGAAATTCAAAGATATAATTGGTATCGCAGTCAAGAAAAGCAGGCTCTATTTGTAGAGGATATTATTTTATACCTGATAAAACCAGAAAAGGACATTTCAGTGTTATGGAACATTTTGAGACAGTTTCATATCTTTTCAGGATACAAAATTAATGAAGCTAAAACAAAGACAATAACTGTAAATTATGTACCCACACAACATCCAAACTTATGGGGAAATGATAAAATGAAGTACTCAGGAGTATGGATTAAAAAGGATTTTGAAGTGGCAGCTAAGGATATGTGGGAACAGACTCAACAAAAGATAATACAAGAACTGAGAAATTGGAAGAGCTGTTTTATTGATTTGGACAGCAAGATACAAGCAGTTACAATGTTTTAGTCCCTTTAGTTTTATACACATCAGGCACATTTTTATCAACCAGAGGAAAAGTTGTGGATAGCAATTAGTACAGAGCTGAAGGATTTTACCTGGGAGAAGAAGGCAAGAACCAAGTGGGATATGCTGACTCTTCCAATAGAGCAAAGTAGTTTTCAATTACCCAATTTGAAGGGGTATTACAGAGCTACACAGTTAAGGCTCTGACACATAACACAAGTAGAAACTTATACTTCAAAGTGGAAAGGGTTGATGACGAAATGGGGGAAGCTCAAGAAAAATGGAGAGGCTGAGATTTTGGATGCAGATCCTTAAGGAAAAAACAATAACCATATAGAATATTAAATTCATAAACTAGCAGATAGTATTCAAGAACTAAGCCAACACAGGAATGCAGAAAGGAGATTCTAATGATAGAGATGACTGCAATTAGGGATACAGAAAATAGGCATGAGAGGACTGGAATTTATTGGAGAAAACTGGCAAAAGAACCAAGGTATTGGGAGCTAATAAACAGAGAGAAAAAGGTAACAGAATGGGAAGAGGCCAAGAATGTATTTGGACTGCAGGCTAGAGACTGCCCTCCCTTATTAAGGACTGATATCAGAGTACAGGCAAAGAGAAAAACGGGATCCTAAGCAAAAAAGAACAACACTGGCAGAGTTTTTAATAGAATCTAGAACAGAAGCTGCTGTTAAAAAGGGATAATTAGGTTTGTTTGTCTTTCGGCTTTTTCCCGGTAAGGGGTCGCCACAGCGGAACTCTGGTCCGCTAATGATTGGCAGTAGATTTTTACGAAACGCTGAGGTGCCAGCTCGACACCCATCCTTCAACGAAGGCACACCCATTTACGCATGCATGTCTTTCGAACGCTACCCAACCACGGGGAGGACATGCAGACTCCACACAGAAGGCACTCCCATGCCAAGCCGAGAATCGAACGGGAGAACCTCTTGCTGTGAGGTACCAACGCTACCGCCGTACCACCACGGCATATAAAAAAGGGATAATTAGTAAAGAATGTAAAATATTTCATGATAACTATAAGAAACCATCAGAGGAGGTTAGAAAGGATTAGCAAGAGAGACTGGGTAAGCAAACTGTAAAGAAACAATTAGGGGGATATATACACGTCTCCCAAATATGCAACAAAATCTAGAAGATTTAGGATCTTCGCTTGGAAGTGTATACATAGGTAATTTTATACCCCAAGTAGACTCCAAAGAATTTTTCCTCAGGTAGATAACAAATGGAGGTGTGATGGAGAAAAATAAGTAATTGAAACATACCTTCTGAGAGTGTAATGCGTTAGCAGACTTTAAAAATTCCCTGCTGACTACTCTATCAGAAATACTGGGTGGGCAAATTGGTACAACTAAGGAAATGATTTCTTGAGCTATGACACAGAATCAGAATTACCTAGACATAGTAAGGCCTTGCTGAATTTAATTAGGGTGGCTGCCAAAAAAGCAATTACTAGAAAACTGAAATCAAAGTCTACACCAACTGTACTAGAAGTAGAGAATATAGTAGCAGAGATAAAACAACTTAAATGGGATCTTTAGAAAAAGGTAGGAGCAAATTACATAAAAAAATGGGAATTGTGGGAAAATGCATGTAGAGGAGGAATGAGGTTTAAAAGAAGGCAGGATTTGAATGAGCTTTGCAATGTTTGACTGCAGTGACTGGATAGATAAGTGATATACAATGTTTGCAACTAAAACTATGTGAAATATGGCTTGTTTTCATTTACATAAAGGTATGACTGTCTATGTCATAAGTGATAATTTAACAAAGATATTTCTTGTTTAAAAACAAAACTTTTTTCTAGTAGATTTAATACAATTGTTGCATTAATTAACTGAACAATACAGAAAAGCTTTGCTTGACTACAATACAGAAAAGCCTTGCTTGACTAATTCAAAGTGCTAGCAGTAGTACACTTGGGCTGTGGTGCAATTCACAGACCCCAGCTCATCTAAGCTCCATTTGCACAGGATCTACATAAATCAGCCTCAGTTTATGCCAACAGACTTAAGTCCACTACACTATGCTGCGATGAATGGCGACCATTGCAGATGGTCCACAAAACTGTGAACAAATTAAAAAGGAATTATTAAAGAGTTAATACTTGGAAATTAGAAAATCACCAAGCCTTGTACAATTCACTAAGATTAATTTATCAGAAGCATATATTTACAGATAAGGTATGATCAGTATGATTTTTTTACAATGTCAAGATTCACTAGAGCGGAAAGTATAATATGATTTTTTTATTACAATGTTAAGAATCACTAGAATGGGAAAGTACAAGGTGCCATTTTTGATATTCTTGTACATACACTATTGTACATTCTGGCCTTTAAAAGGATTACAGATAATTGGGGCAAAAGCATAAAATAAATTGGTTATGGTAATACTACATCTATAAATCATCTTCTCCTTTTGGCTTTTCCCGTTAGGGTTGCCCCAGCGGAACAACAGTCCACAGAATGATTGGCCGTGGAGTTGTATGGTGTCAAGTTGACAGCCTGGTGCTCAAATTTTCACAGAAGGCACACACATGCACACACACACCTAGGGCCAGTTTCTATAAATATAAGTTACAAACAGAAAATGAGGAAAATTAAAATAGCACTCAATACACTTTTGCAATATCTACTACTAAACTCTTCCTGCGTGAGTGTTGTGTGCAAGTTTGGTTTAATTGTGGCCCTCAATTAATGCTTTCAGGAAATCTGTTGGAAAGACAACTTCACGTCTGAAGAGAACCACATCCTAATGGATACCCTCAGGACATATGGGAAATGTTTGTTTGGGAAAGGGGAGCTAAAGCAGACAGAGAGAGCTAAGAAACGGAATCAAGTAGTGGCCAACATTGATGCTATAGGGAGAAGAGACCAGACATTGGCACAGTTTAAGAAGACAGTAAATGACTTAGTGAGATGTACAAGGACAATGGTTAGGCAGAATGCAATTGTCCTCAGCAGCACTGGTGGGGCTCTTCCACAATCCAATCATTAACATTTGATGAGGAGTACCTTCTCTCCATATGGCGTGATGACTAAAAGCTAATGCAGATGATAATGCCAGTGTGGAAACCAGAACTTTCAGAATACTGCAGCAGCCAAAGTGTGGCACACAAGAACAGTAGTGCATAGGTGATGGCAATACTTCATAGTAGCATATACTTGCGCAGGATAACTATGAATGTATAACCTATTACATCTTCCATGAAAAGATAACCCATCCATATCAGGCATGCAAAAAAATTCACATTTTGCACAGCAATTGTTTGCATCATCTATTTATATATAAACAATTTTCGGTTGTCAGATGTCTCAACATGTCATCACTTATTCCTTTACACGCTCTGCACCAGAACCACACACTTCCACTGTGCCAACACAACAGACTGAATATGAGAAGTGCTGACAATGATGACATAATTCTCGTACTTATGATACAGCCTGATGACAGCTGCACACACTCCACAGCAGATACACAACTTCATAAACAGTGACATGGGCTCACAGATTCAGCACGATGATGGCATAACATTGCAACCTGAAGAGGGGGGACACCATGTAACCCAACACCACTCTCTGTAAACAGGAGGACATTCAGGAAGACACTACCATTTCACAGTTAGCAGTACCCACTGTGGTATCTGTGCAAAGGAGTGCCAGACAAAGGCATATGTCACAGCTTGCGCCAGTGACATGCAAGGTCTTCGCTGCCCAGCAGAATGTGTGTCATGACACAGTCCACATTCAAGCTACTGTCACAGAGAGTCATGTAGAGTATGGCAGGGTACACACAAAAAAGTTCAATCAGTATACGGGAATGGTGGAGGCCAGGGAAAATGCCATGATGTTAATTTTCAGTATAGTGGCACATACAGCATCCATGTCCACCTCCACGTTCGCAGTAGTAAAGACTTATCAAACTCACATAGTAAGTATAGCTGGATGTGGACGAGAGTGCCTGCACATTTGGAAGCCAAGCGCGCAACAAGTGATTTTCAACATAGGTGATATAACACAACAGAGGGCAGGCAGGACTCATCAGCCTTCCACTACATGTGGCAGAACCTCATAGTAGAGGTCTCAGCCCTACAGCAGTGTCAGATCAGTGTCGAGAAGCTCCTTTGCATCCAGCAGATCATAGCATCACAGTAACTCAGCATCAACCTCTCACGCCAGCACTGGCTCATGATCGCTACGTCCATTACCTACAGTATCATTAGGGGGCATTGTGTATGATGTCTTAGGTATATAATTATATTACAAACTCCATGGATATAAATACACAACTATCTACAACATGTGTAAAACTGAGATGATACTATGCAGAAGGAATAAAAACAACTGGGGTGGGGCTTTTGATTTGGTTCAGCAAAGCAGTACTTCAAATCGCATTCTGTGGGTACTGCAGTGGGGATGTAACTGTATTTGCTACTGTGAAAAATCCTGCTAGTGACACTAGCACTGTTGCCATTTCACTTGCAGGACTGTACAAATGATGACTAAGAATTGTGAGGAGACACATGACTGTGTAAATAACAATGACCAATATTACACATGCAAATTGTTTCTGTACATGGAGAAATACACATTCCTTTACTTTACTACTTGCAATGCATCCTGAAATAGTCTCAGATAATGAACAGTTCTGATCCACCCTAGCTACAAAGAAAAAAAAATTCTGAACACCTTTATATGAGCATTATACATAAACAAGCCATTACGCTTTTCATTATGCCTTCACGATTAACCGCATATATCACACACGACAGGCATTACAGTGGAGATACGACAAGCAAAACACACACACACAGCAATCACTTAATTTTGCGTAAAAACATTTTTTTTTAAAACAGAAATGAAACTGTCTGACGTACAATGACAGTAGGCCATGCAACACACAGCATAGCCCACAGCTAACACTGCCTGCATCAAACTGAATCTATGTGATATTAAAGAAAGGTTCCACTAGCTGAATGTCATAGCCAACAACAGTGAACTAGACACTGCCTCTTTGCAGTTGTGTGCTGTACACCAGCATGTGACACAGTGACACAGCTTTCCGCTGTCTTCCACAACTGGCTAAAGGAACAATAGTAGGAACTGCACTGTCATTGTGGGACAGTTGAATACCAAACTGATGCATAATCATACTGTGCAGAATGCAGCAAGTAATAAACATCCTGCATGCATTAACAGAGTCATACTGAAGGGCGCCCCACCCCGAAAGCCATCCAAGCAATGGAAACAGGATTTCAGCAGGTAAAAACACTCGCTTGATGACAATCCTTGTCTAGGACAGGATAGTGTTGAAATGTTCCTCAGCAACTACACTAGGATTATGGACTGGTGTCGTCAGTCAGGGTTTGATTTGGTAGCCTACATCACCTTTAAAAGAAAAAAGGGGATGGGAGATATAATAAAGCAAAGGGTATTGTTACAAAGCAAAACATTTATCAAATTATACCTATAGCAATTAATACGACTAGAAAACACTGAACTTACCAATAAGGTGACTAGAAGATATCCTACTATGCAGGAAGAGGTAGCAGAGTGAGCTTGTGTGCCAGCTGTGACCATGGGCCCTGCCAGGATGATGGGCTGACCAGTTGGTGATGCACCCCCATGCATTACACACTACTTGTCAACTGATGGAATGGTAACACTTCCCATTCTGGTAACACTCCCTACATGGCCAAGAAGGGGCTTTAATAGAAATATGGATATAAGCTACCACACCAAACATCTGTGGAAAACTTGCCATCCTGCAAAACGCACTCATGGTTCTGGCTCAGTCCTGAGGTGACACTGGTAGATAAATATACTGATAATCATGCACCAAAAGTATGTCGAAGAACTGCTGAAAGTATTCTTGGGGCAGAAGGCTGAGAACTATATGTGTTTCCAAAATGTTTCTGGAAGGTTCCTGTGGCAAGTACTGTGAGGACTATACATACTCTGGTGTGTCCACAGGCATAGAAGACCATGCACCCCCAATCCATGTCTGTGGGCCATGTAAATTCACTAAAGTTCTTACAATACCCCTTGTCCACTCTAAATATATCACAAATGTCTTGGTCAGCAAAGTTATAATGAGTCAGTCTTTATCAGTCTTTGCTTAAACTTGCATGTTCTTAGATGGCGAGTGACACTGGGTGCCTGCTGTTTTGGCGTGGCCAAGACAAGCAACTCACAACAAGAAATAGTCAAGACTGACACCTATAGCAATCGCCATCCCTAACTACAAAGTAGCTAGAAAAGACATGACTTCAACTTTTGTAAGGTATGTGTGCATGGTACAGGTGCACATTACAGCAGCTATGGATCACAAACAACCAGGAAAAGACCTCATTTACCTAAGTTTGTTGCATAAATTTAAGGCATTGCTTGTCTACATCTCATTAGTTTCTCACTTGCATATGTTTTTCTTAGAGTGACTAAGGTGGCTGTGTCTAAGTGCAGAATGCCTCTATGAAATCATGCCAAAGCAGTGATTAGTCACAGCCTGCACAAATTCCTAAGCATAAATACACGGACTATGAATACCACCTAAGGTCTTTATATGTTACGAACAGATATTTACAGACAATTTTCTTACATATAGAATAACTGTGTAGTACAGTTCAGTTTATGAATTATGTCTGATGCTTATAGTCAGAGAATGTACAAAAAGAGAATATATATTTCAAGTCCTAAATATTCTGGATGTACACATTAACATAAAAAATAAAAAATGTATACTCCTTCACTTATGTTTAAATAAAAATGTTGTTTTTTTTTTTTTTATATTTTCAGATTGCACAAGTAATACGGCAAAGATGCCTGTTTTTAGCTAGTCTGTTACTGCAATAATCCTTTTATCAGTTGCAAGCTACTACTTTTATTTATTTATTTTATTTTATTTCAGTTTGATGACCGGGGAGGTCCACTGGGCTCAGGAGCCCATTTTCAGTGGAGGCCCGGGGAGAAAAGCTCCACATTACAAAATACAAAGATAAAAATATAAAAACAAAATACAAAAGATAAAAAATAACATAAGATTCAAGGTACAGATACAGAATAAGAACTAAAAAGTTAGACATTGTGCACGCTGATGATTTAGCATTACTTACCAGTAATTATGCCAATGGACATCGATCAACTACAACAAGCAATGAATCAGGCTAAAAAAAAAATAGTTTTATTTATTCATCCTTTGTTGACCAGGTTAGTCCCACTATGCAAATAGCCAATTTTCAAGGAAGACTCGAAGTGCTATTTATACTACTAGGAGAAATTTGTAAAGGGCATCAGGGAACTTCCCCTGCTCTTTTTGTTAGGTGCAAAGGGATCTTCCATCCACCTGCGTTACTACTAACTCAAGTAAATGGGACCTCAGTTTAATTGTCTCATTCAAATGAGTCTATATCATAATGTTGAAGTCTGACAACTTTGAAGCACTAAACTTCGAACTTGAAAGATGGAAGTTTAAAAACTTTGAAAAGTGTAACAGAGATCACCATAGAGTGCGGAAAGGGAAGATTTCCCTTTACTGCACTGTAGTGCGATCTAGGAGTTGGTATATTTAAGTAGCGGGGGATGTAGGGTGTGCAGGGGGGCTTGCCCCTTGCATAGAGTGTTTTTTTTTTTGTTTTGGGTTTTGTGTGTGTTTTTTTTTTTTTTTTTTTGACATTTGTCATTGTAACAGTTCGAACATTCAAGTTCGACCTTAAGTGCTTCGAAGTTGTCAGACTTCGACAATCTGATATAGACCCATTCAAACAACACACTCAGGAGTGCAACAACCACATGCTGCATTGCAGTGTTAGCCAACAATCTGCCTTGTGTGAGAACGGAAGCCACAGCCTTCTGCACCAAAGGCAAGTGTATTACCTGTTGCACCACTGACAGTGAACTGAATGCATTCTTAATTATAAAAATTCAGGGCATCAAAAGTGTCATGAGTTACAAGCTTATTTGGTTCAACTCCCATAACAGCTGTAGAAGATTTTAAGGTTTTGGGAATCAAATATGCTACACAGTAAGAACACATAGCAACAATGACTTAAATAATCATCAAAGAAATAGATAATAAAATTAAGAAGTGTGACAGTAAGTTATTTTCTTCAGTAACGTGGTATAATGCAACATGATGATGCTACCAGGACTGCCTATCTGATGATAACAGGTATAGACAGGAATGCTAGGCACACCAAATTATACAGACTACATGAAGTATGTAAGAGAACATAGCAGTGGGTATCAAATTAGAATCAAGGATAAGGAAATTACAAGGACAGCATGTAACTGATAGCAGATGGAGGGCAGGTTCTCTCACAACATGGCAGATGTCAAGTGTAGAATCCAGTGTTTGCAGTTCTAGTGGAGTCCGGTAAATTTTCCTGTGAACGAATACAGACTGATGTCAGAATACTTGGACACTAGAAAAGAAGTCATTTGAGTTTTAAAGCTGTCAGCAGAGGTCTTGGTGGTTCGAGTCTTGAACCATTTTCCATGAAGAAGTGGTGATACAGAGGCACTGCTTAATTTGTTCATTGAGGTATTAATGAAGTAGTACCTGACAGACTTGCTTTCCAAAGATTTCTGGTTGCCAGATACTTTAGTAGTGTGTCAAAGTTTTAATTCTCTTCTGCTAGGCAGAGACTTCTTTGTGTACATACTGTGCAGTGGCACAGTGGATAGTGTTGTTGCCTCACAGCAAGAGGTTCTCTGGTTTAATTCTTGGCTGCAATGCCTTCTGTGTGGAGTCTGCAGGCCCTCCCTGCGCTCGTGTGAGTTTCCTTCAGGTGCTCCGGTTTCCTCCCACATTCCTATCAGGGTTGCCAACTTTTCAAATGTCCAAAGTGGGACATTTTTGGTACAAACGTCAGATTTTGCAGGCGTAAACATACCCACGGCCAGTACAAAGGACAAAACTTCACTTTTTTCTAAATAAAAGCTTATTCTTGTAGCATTTTAGTTGCTTATTCTGTTTCTTATAATATCTAGGTGTCTCAGATACAGAATAACTGTTTTATACAACTTTTACATAAAATATAGGAAATAATTTTGCTCTAAAATCTCAGGACATTTGCCATTTTTACAAATTCTTTGCAGGACACAACTGTCCAAAGAGGGACTGTCCCTTGCAAAGTGGGACAGGTGGTAACCCTATTCCAAAGACATGCAGTAGGTGGACTGGACAGTCTGAATTGGCCATAGGTGTGAGTTTGCATGTGTGTGTGTGTGTGTGTGTGTGTGGTGTGGTGTGGAAGAATTACAAAGGCAGGGCTAGCCACTCGGTGGTGTGAACACTGGCTCTAAATGATTGTCACTGTTGAAATGACACCCTGACTCCATGTTCAAAAATGGGGAAAAGGGATTGTGGATGGATTGATACACAATTTGCTGGTACTTCTCACTACTAAGTATTTCTACAAAAGGTACAAACTAAGACAACTGACACTGAATGCCAACAGGAAGTCTGGTGAAAGACACTGTATGTTAGTCTGTTTCCTTTGAGCTTACTATCATTACCACTGACCATAGGTTCATAGGTAGATACTAGGCTATCAACCCTGGGGCCTACAATAGCCTACCCAAAAAAGTTCCCTGGCTTTCGCCACCCAAGAAAGTTATTTTTCTGTGTCCCTGTCTAGCAGATCCACAGAAGTAATCCCCGGGGTGAATTTCCTATTTCTCATCCAATTGTCAAGATTTTTCTTAAAGAGGGCTAGTGAGGAGCTTTGCCTGACATGAATGGGTAAGTCTGTTCCAGAGCATGGAAAATCTCTGCAACAGGAATCTACCCCTTCAGCATGTTCTGCTTGTTGTGGTGGCAAGGTTTAGGTCCCTGGAGCATGTGGCTCAGAGGGATTGGGGTTTCTTTAAGTGTAGCATGTCAAACAGATCTGGGTTTGACATGGCTTTGTGTGTTAGGCAGAGGTTGCCTCTGAGTAAGCGATAAGTGATGGAGTAGAGCTGGAGTGTTTTTGAAACAGTCTGCATATGGCATCTGTTTGAGGCCAGTAATCCTCTTAGTGAGGTATTTCTGTGGCCTTTCAGTTGTTGTAGATGTCTTGCGAGGTACATGCCAAACGGGGCGTTGTACTCTATAATGGGTCTGATGAGAGATGAGTAGAGAGGAACAATGACCTCTTTTTTTCTGGAGATGAACCCCTTTGTGATGAGGTGTGCCACGTAGAAGGATTTCCTGACTACACTGGCAACGTGATTATCAAAGGAGAGACTATTGTCCACCTGTGTCCCAAGGTCTCTTATCACACTTTCGGTTTAGTAGGCTACCGCCTATGTGGTAGTTCATGGGTACAGTGTTTTGCCCAAAGGGGATGACAATGCACTTCTTGGCATTGAGCTTGAGGCCATGACTTTGACACCAAGCATCAGTCTCAGTGAGGCCCCTTTGCAGAATGTCCACATCATTAGGAGATTCTATTATGGCACCTAGTTTGCAGTCGTCTGCAAACTTCATTAGCCAAAGACCTGCTGTATTAGCCTGGTCTTCTGAGAAGTAGATGCCAAACAGGGGAGGACCCAGGACTGAGCCATGTAGTACTCCACATGTCACTGGTCTGAAGTTGGATTTGGAGCCCACTACTTTCATTGTGTGGGTTCTGTCAGTGAGCCAGTTGGCCACCCATCTTGTGACATAGGGATTTAAGCCCAGTCTAGTGAGTGTATCTATAATTCTAGAGTGGGGGATGGTATTGAAAGCCTGGGCGAGGTCAAGATAGGCTGTGTGCACCACCTTACCCTTGTCCACGGCTCTGGTAACTGCTTCAAAGAAGTCAATCAGGTTTAGGAGACATGACCTACCTTTTACAAACCCAAACTGATTGGGGTCCAGAGTTTGGAGGTTACCTATGTCCTTGTTTATAAGCTCCAGGATGATACATTCCATGGCCTTGCAGACCAGGCTCGTCAGGCTAATGGGGTGGTAGTACCCGGAGTCCGTGGTGGCGCCCCCTTTGTGGAGTGGGATAACAGTCGCTGTGCGCCATTCAGTAAGGCACAAAGCCTGAAGTGATGCTATGATTGAACGTGGTACTTAGGTGGGGTGCCAGTTTGTTCTGTAGTTGATGCAGAATGCAGCCTGGGATGTTGTCCGGTCTCATGGATGCTGTGTCCTTGGCTTTGGAGAGTGCAGTGGAGAGTGCAGTCTTTACTTCTGCAACCGTGATTACAGGGGCTTTGCATTCTTCCGGTATAGTGATAAGCCATTTGGGGGGGGGGGGGTTGAATTCTGCACTGAACCTCTCTGCCAGGATGTTGGCATTATCAGTTGCTTCTGTATATCTAGTGTCACTGTGCTGTAGCTCAGAGCAGATCTGAGTGTCGCCATTGAGATTCTTGACATAGCTGTGGAATGCTTTGTGGTTGTCTTTAGAATACGTGGCGATTTTGTTTTCATAACTCGCTTTGGAGGACTTTATGAGGGATCTCAGCTTCTTACTGAGGCTGACCAGGGAGTTCCTGCAATCAGGGGCTTTTACTCTTTTTTTTGCAGCAGCTTCTTCCTTCTGTTGTAGAGTTTGTTTATGGCAAGGGACCACCAGATTGGCTTCCTTTTTTGGAGGATAGCGTCTTGGTTCTGTTGGGGATGGCACGATCCATGCACTTGTGTATGTGCTTATAATATGCATTTGTATAGGATGGAATAGTTGTACCTCTATTTTTCATCTATATGGGTGTCGTGAAGCTTGCCACTTCTGTCTTAAGAAGCATGAAGTTGGCTTTGGAGAAGTTTTTTACAGAGGTTTTCTTAATGGGGGGGGTGGGGGGGGGATACTGATGTCTAGGATGATTAGCTTGTGTCAGATGTGACCAGCAATGAGTTGACCTCTGGCATGGAACATCAGTTGCCCATATTGGTAATGACCAGGTCCAGGACACTGCTGCCCCTGGTGGGAGAATGGACAAGCTGATCCAAGGCGTTGGAATTTATGAATTCCAGAAAGCGTTGAGCAAATGAGTTAGTACATGAGTAGTTTTCCCAGCTGATGGAGGGGTAGTTGAAATTGCCCACTATAAGGGTATTGGGCTGTACCTTAATATTACCCAGTATATCAAGAAACGTGGAGTGGGCATACTGGGGCATGGCAGGGGATCTGTAACAAGCTACAACCTGGATTGCAGTCTTGCCCAGTGTTAGTTGCACTTGGATAATTTGGGATGCATTACGTTGAGCAACTAGTCTGGAGGTGTGGATATCCTTAATGAATATGGACATGCTTCCGCCTTTAGTGTTTCAGTCCAGGTTAGGTAGCCAAAAGGTGTGGTATGAGTTAAAGCCTGGTAATGCAGGTCTCCATCACTGCACAGATGTTGATGTTCTCCATTTTAAGGAGGGCTTCAAGTGACTGCATTTTGAGGTTTAAACTTCTAGCATTGAGTAGCATTACCCTCAGATTTTGCTTGCTTATACCTGCTACGGCAGTGAGTTTGTCATTTGAACCTTGCCTAAAAAAGGCACTATAGGGGTGTGGCAAGAGCCTTAGCCAGTATCCGGAATTCCAGGGGCAACAGGTGCAGGCCATTTCTGGCAAAGCATCGTGGTCTGTCGATCATGTCGTCCCAGGCAGACAGACACTGGATCCCCTTAGAATGACACCAGAAGCTTAGCCAATTGTTTAAGTCAATCATTTTGTACTTATATTGTGGTATCATTCTGGGCGATGGCAGGATGCTACTCAGGGCTAGGGCCATACCTGCCTGGGCTACATGGTCTGAGAGCTCCTCCATGTCTCTTTTCATGTAGTCCAGGGAGGCACGTCTCAGGTCATTCACAACAACATGAACAATGACAGAGTCATAGTTGTATTTGTTGTGGAGTGACCTGAGTGCTTGCATTATATGGCAGATTCTGGCACCCAACAGGCAGCTGACAGTAACTTTCGCCTTGTTTAGCCTGGTGAGTGGGACATCAGTGTGCCTGACTATAGAGTCACCAATGACTAATGTGTTGGATATGTTGTTTTGCCTTATGGGCTGAGGTTGAGTGGCACACTGATTCTGTGGGCTGTGTGTCATTTGGTTAGTGCTGGGGGGGTGGTTGATTGCATTTCAGCTTTGGATGTCTCTGTTGTTTGGGCACCTTTTTATTGAGAGCCTCCGCGAATGTAGGTGTGCGTTTTGTGTCACTATGTGTGGGCTTAGGTGGTGTAGGTTTTGATGGACTATGTGTCAAGTGTGGTGTGGTGTAGGTATTTACCTTCTTCTCTTGACTGTCTAGTACAGTCTTGGCTGGAGAGAGCTTGGCTTCCAGTTTGGCTATATAAGTGCATCTCTCACAGGTTGTAGTGTTGTGTGGTAGGAGGAGATGGTTGTCAGTGTACATGAGGCAACTGCTACATTGCCCCAAGATGCCAAGACTCCTCCGGTGGACAGGGGAAAATACGGGGAGCCGACCCTTACACATGCCTGGATAGGTGCTTAAGTACTAAAAACTGTTTTCCTCCTAACAAGGGAGGAAAGTTGAGTACTGCAGTAATTTGTAGACTATTTAGTGACTGCAACGAGTTTTGAACAAGTACTGAGCACAAGGAAACAGTTTTGAGTGCTACAACTAGGAAACTGGCTAGTTCTGAGGGAAAATTAGAAGAGCAGACTTTCCGGCACCGGAAATAGTTTAGTGCTAGTTAAACGGCGCTGAGCGATGCGGAAAACCGCACAAACACGGATTTTTAAAGAAAAAGATGAAAGGGACAAAAATAGCACAAAACTGCCAACAAAACTACACATTCTGAGCTGAAACCACTCCTCCAGCGACAGATAGGCTGCTCAAAGCTCACCACTCTCACTGATGAACAGAGAAGCTTCCTTCTATCTTAGTAAAGTCTGGGCAACACAGAAACTACAAAACAGCCCAGAAGTCTGCAAAATCTGAAAACCGGACTCTACTGGTTATAGAAAGGTGGGAAACGAGTAGAGAGACAAGATTTTTTTTTTTTTTTTTTTTAATAAAACAGATACAGTAAAACAAACACTTTTGAAGTAGTGTGTAGCCTGCAACAGTTCAACAACTGAAAAACACTTAAAATGATCAGTTAAAGTGCACACAGTATCAGAATAAAAAAAAAAACAGTTCAAATAAGTTGCAAAGTTAATAGAAAATGCTCTGAATAGTGCGGCTACTGAAAATAAGCAATAAAAAGCAAAACAGAGGTACTTGATCCACTAAAAGTCTCCCTTTTCTCTCTCTGCTGCCGTAGAACTCTGCAGGACACCCAGGCAGGATCTTGCTGAGGTAATACAAGTACAAATACCGTGCAAACATGAGTTTTTAAACAGAAAGATGAAAGGGTTAGAAATAGCCCAAAATGGTCAATAAAACTACAGATTCTGAGCTGAAACCACTCCTCCAGCGACAGATAGGCTGCTCAAAGCTCACCACTCTCACTGATGAAGAGAGAAGCTTCCTTCTATCTTAGTAAGGTCTGGACAATACAGAAACTACAAAACAGCCCTGAATTCAGCAAAATCTGAAAACCGGACTCCTCTTGTTACAGAAAGGTGGGAAACGAGTAGAGAAATAGGATTTTTTTTTGTTTTTTTATTTTGGTGAATCAGACCACATGTTAATTTGCTTTCAGTTTTCAGTGTTACTGCTTGCCAGGGTGAGATCTGGCGAGAGAGACTTGTGTTAATTTACTTCCATTTATAATTGTGACTGCTCATCAGAACAAGCTTGCATTAATCTGCCTCACTCTGTAATTGCGATTGTCACAACATAAACTTTACCTTCATCTAAAAGCAAATACACCACAAAGGCTGTAGAATATAGTGAAGGAAAGAGCAGCTGTGGAATAAAGGGGGGTGGCAGGTGGGTAACCCGGACTGCAACAGTGAATACACTCGAACATCTACATTTATGGTAAGTGTACACAACTGTACTATGTTCTTCATGTTTCACTGTTGCAGTTATTAAATTTGGGTAGAATCCCAAAGCTATGGATGGGAGGCTGGAACTAAATAGCATTAGGAGTGGCTATAAAGCCCTGCAGAACTGCAGTGGCAAAGCCTGCCCTGGACTTAGAGAGGCAAATGATAATGCTTTGTAAAAGTATGAACAGAACTCCAAGTAGCAGTTTCTAGAATGTCTTTGGTTGGCACCCCTCTGAGAAAAGCTGCTGAGGTAGATGCAGCCCTGGTGGAATGTGGCCTAATGCCCTTGGGCACTGGTTTACCATGATGCAAATAGCAGAAACGAATGCAGTGGCTTATCCACTTTGAAATAGTCTGCTTTGAAATAGCCTTTCCCTCTGATACTGCAGCAAATGCCACCAGTAACTGCTCAGACTTTCTTAGAGATTTGGTCCTGTTTAAGTAGAATCTTAGTTGTCTGTGTACATCCAAGGAATGCAGAATCTGCTCCCCCTTGTTCTGTGGATTTAGGTAAAAAGTTGGCATGTGAATAGTTTGGTTAAGAGTCACACTGGATACCACCTTAGGTATAAAGGAAGGATTGGGCATGAGGGACACCCTGTCTGGGTAAAATATAATAAAAGGCTCCACAGCCATGAGGGCCTGTAGTTTTGAAACCCTTCTTGCTGAAGTGATTGCCAGAAGGAAAGCGGTTTTCCAGAATAAAAACTTTATACCTGCAGTAGCAGCTGGTTCAAATGGAGGCAAGGTGAGCTTTTCCAACAGAAAATTGAGGTCCCATGCAAGAACTGGTGATCTTCTGGGAGGCCTTAAAGTTTTGGCCCCTCTAAGATACTGTTTTAGCAGAGGATGAGAAAAGATGGGTGGCTCTGTGTTGTAATGAGCCGAGATGGCAGAGGCATGGATTTTTATTGATGAAAAAGATAGGCCCTTGTCAAGCATCTCAGTCAAGTATTGTAAAATATGAGGAATATTTGGCTTTGCTGTGTCAGTTCCTTGTGCTTGGTTCCAATCACAGAATCTCTTCCATTTATCAGCACAAGATTTTCTAGTACTAGGCCTTCTGGCTTCCAAAATGATATCCATCACAGATTTACTGAGAGGTGTTGCTTGAATAACTACATGAACAGCCATGCTGTCAGGTTCAGAGTTTGGAGCTGATTGTGCAAAATTTGATTGTTCGGCTGAGACAGTAGATGAGGTATTTGAGGCAAGTACCAAGGAGAGAGTTGAGACATATTCCTTAGCATTGGGTACCAGTGCTGGCGAGGCCAGTCCAGGGCAATTAGAACCATTTTTGTTTTTTCTTGTCTCACCTTTAGTAGGACCTTGGGAAGAAGAGGCAGAGAAGGAAAGGTGTATACTGATAGGTTTTTCCAAATGAAGGCTAGGGCATCCACTTTCCATGCTTGTCTGTAATCAGTCCTTGCGCAGAATTTGTCCAGTTGATAATTCTGGGGAGAGGCAAATAGATCTATGTCTGGGCTCCCCCGTTTCTTTATCATCATGCTGAAGACTTGTGGATCCAGTTTCCACTCGTGAGGGTCCATAAGATTTCTGCTTAGGTCGTCTGCTAGAGTATTTTGTTTTCCTGGCAGGAACTGAGCTTGAAGATGTACTTGGTAAGTCAAGGCTGTGTCCCACAATGCCATGGCTAGTCTGCAAAGGGGGTAGGAAATGTGTGCCCCCTGCTTGTTTATGTACCACATAACCGTGGTGTTGTCTGTCTTTATCAATAGTTGTCCTGGATGAAGTAAGTCCTTGAAGGCTGTCAGGGCATTCAGAACAGCTAACATCTCTTTCTGGTTGATATGCAGATGCATTTATTTTGGGCTCCATATGCCGTGAATGCATCTCCCTGCCAGGTGGGCCCCCCAAGCATAGTCTGATGTGTCTGTAGTTAGGGTTTGGTTGGCAGGGGGTAGAGTGAAAGACCGTCCCATGTTCTGGTGACATGTCTCTGCCCACCATAGAAACTCCTGTTGTAGGCAGGGAACGAGAGGAATTATTGTTTCCAGACTGTGACAATGCTGACTCCATAAACTTTTTAGGTACCACTGTAGTTTCCTCATATGCAGTCTTGCATATGGAATCAGTAGAATGCAGGATGCCATGAACCCCAAAGCCTGCAGAATTTGTCTTGCAGATAACTGGGTTTTTGTTGCCATCTGTTTGAAGTAAACAGTCAGTTGCCTTTGTTTGCCTGGCATAAGGTAAGCCATCTGGGCAGTTGTATTCAAGCTTGCACCCAGGAATGTAATCTTCTGAGAGGATACCAGTTGTGATTTCTTTTCGTTTATTGTGTACCCTAGGCATGTTAGAAGCCTTTTTACAAACGCCAGATGTTGAAGAAGAATGTGCTTGTTTTCTGCTTGAATGAGACAGTCGTCCCATTAAGGATAGATTTGTATACTTCTTTGTCTGCAAAATGCAATTACTGGTGCCAGGCACTTTGTAAAGACCCTGGGCGCAGTAGATAAGCCAAAGAGCAGTGCAGAGAATTGGTAATGCATAAAACCAGCCTTGAAGCGGAGGTATCTTCTGCACGATTCCCTTATTGGGATATGCAGGTATGCCTCTTTTAAGTCTAGAGTCACTAGCCAAGCTTTCTTGCCCAGCATGGGCAGAAGCTGCTGCAAAGTTAGCATTTTGAATTTTGGCATGTCCAAGAATGTTTTCAAAATCGATAAATCCAGTATTGGGTGCCAGACATTGTCTTTTCTGGGTACCAAGAACAGTCTTGAGTAAAACCCTTGTCCTTTTTCCTGTTCTGGTACTGGCTGAATAGCCCCCATATCCATGAGGGATGTAACTTGTTTCTGTGCCTCTGCCCATTGATTTTGTGGCAGATCTGGCCAACCGTTTGGAATTGGCAAGGTATGGAAATGAAATCTGTATCCCTGGGATACTATGTTTAATACCCACTTGTCCTGGGTTATTAACTGCCAATTCTGAGCATGAAGTGCTAGTTTTCCCCCTAAGGGGGCTGCCAAAAGATAAGTGCTTGGTGATGGCAGAGGGAAGTCATTGAGACTGTTGACTGTACGATTGTGCTTTATTTCCTCCAGATTTGGAGGTAGAGGCACCCCATTGCTTTGACCTGTAAGAATCCTGTGATTGGTATCTAGATCTTTTTGAGCACCTGAATTTGCCCCGTGAAGCTCTGTCGGACACAGGAAAGGATCAGTTTTTTGTAGGCCAGTGTCTACTGAATCTTGGTGGCTGCACTTGTAAGAAGTCTTTTACAGTTTGCATAGACTTAGCTTTGTCTTCCATTTTCTTTAAAACCTCTTCTGCCTTACTACCAAACAGGGTATCATGCTGTAAAGGTGCATCCAACAATTTAGATTTAACATGATCAAGCAATTTTGTTCCTTGAGCCAGGCATGCCTTCTAATCACAGATCCAGTAACTGCGGCCCTGCAGGAGGCCTCCAAGGAATCAAAATCACATTGCAAAGTATGCTTTCCAACCTGTTCTGTTGCATGCAATAATTCCTGTAATTCTTTATTTTCCAGACATTCAGAAATCAACATAATTTTCTGTTTCAATAATCCCAGAACATGCTGTTGATATTTAAGCATATGAAACTGGCAGTTTAAGGCCCTAATTGCCAAGGTTGCAGACGTATAAATCTTCTTTCCCCATCTATCCAGCGCCCTGGAATCTCTATCAGAGGGGGTAGGATTCTTAGCTGTTGAAGCCTTTACACCTTTGGGACTCTGTGAGATAGTTTCAGGGTCAGCAGCAGGGTTTCACAATAAAAATTTGTGAGAGTCAGGAACCCTGTAGTATCTGTCTGGCTTGCTAGGAGCTGGAGGTAGGGAATCTGGAGGCATGCTTGATTCCGAAAACACATCATCAAACAATGTCTAATACAGGAGGTATGGCCAAAGGCCTATGCTGAGGAAGAAGAAGGAAATCCCTAAGCCTCTTTTTTGATTCTGAGAGATCTTGACTCTCCCAATGAAAATGTTCCCTCAAAGTATGCAAGGTTTCGCCAAAGGAATAATCTTCAGGAGAAGATGCACATGGGATAGATTCCTCTGCATCTGAATCCTCATAGGGTGTATAGAAAATTCCTGATCAGAAGAGGAATCAGAAGAAATAGAAACCTGATCTGAAGATTCATAATCAGTGTCTTGCCTAGGCCTCTTATCGGGGGGGGGGGGGGGGGGGGACTGGCCGAGAGCTTTCACAGCAGGAAATTCCAATAGTTAAGACTGCAACTAATTCCCTGTATGAACACGTACACAAATACATGTATCTCGCCATACCCAAAACAACCAAGACACTCTCCTCCAAAAAAAGGAAGCCAATCTGGTGGTCCCCTGTATAAACAAACTCTACAACAGAAGGAGGAAACTGATGCGAAATAAGGTGAAGTCCCAAGACTGGAAAAACTCCCTTATTAGCCTCAACAAAAGGTTGAGATCCCTCATCAAATCCTCTAAAGCTAGCTATGAAAACAAAATTGCAGTAGATAGAGTAAAGACAGCCACAAGGCCTTCTATAGTTATGCAAAGAATCTCCACGGCAATACCCAGATTTGCTCAGAGCTGTTGCACAATGGCACCTCCTATACAGAGTCAACAGATATTGTCAATATACTGGCCGACAGATTCAGTGCCAACCTTACCCCCCAGGACCAATCACAATACCAGTAAATTGCTAGGCACCCAGTACTACTGCTGCACAGGTTAAAACAGCACTGTCCAAGGCCAAGAATACAGCTTCTATAGGACCTGACAATATCCCTGGCTGTGTTCTACATGAATTACAGAGTGAATTGGCACCTCACCTGTGTGCCTTGTTCAATCACAGCCTCACCTCAGGCTTTGCACCTACCAAATGGGCACTGCTACAGTCATCCCTCTCCACAAAGGAGGAGGGACTACAGACCCTACGAACTATTGCCCCATTAGCCTGACAAGTCTGATATGCAAAACTATGGAATGCATCATCATGGACCTAATAAACAAGGATAAATGCAATCTCCAAACTCTGCATCCCACACAGATTGGTTTTGTGAAGAGTATATCATGCCTGGTCAACCTGGTCGACTTTGAGTCAGCCACCAGAGCCAGGGATGAAGGCAAAGTTATTCATACAGCCTATGCCTGGATGAGGGTAAGGCAGTTTATGCAGCCTACCTCAATCTGGCCAAGGCCTTTGATATCACTCCCCACTCAGGAATCATAGATAACCTCACTAAGTAGGCATCAACCCCTATATCACTAGGTGGGTTGCAAACTGGTTCACAGAAAGAACCCACAGTGTAAAATTAGCTGACTCTAAGTCAGACTGATGACCAGTCATGAGTGGAGTCCCATAGGGTTTGGTCCTGGGTCCTCTCCTGTTTGGTATCTACAATTCTGAAGTCCAGGCCAACACGAATGGACTCTGGCTGACAAAGTTCACATACGATTGCAAGTTGGGAGCCATAATTAACTTCCCAAGTGATACTGACATCCTAGAGAAAGGCCTCACTGAGACCTATGACTGGTGTCAGAACGATGGCCTTAAGCTCAATGCCAAAAAATGTGTCGTCATCCCCTTTGGGAAAAACCCGTTTCCCATGAATAACCACATCGATGGTGGTCCACTGAACACAAAAGGAGTCATAAGAGATCTGGGAACATAGGTTGACAGCAACTTCTCTTTTGACCACCACATTGCCACTGTGGTGAGAAAGTCCATCTATGTGGCACATCTCATTACTAAGGGTTTTGCATCCGGGAAGAAAGAGGTCATTGTCTCCCTCTACTTTTCCCTCATTAGGCCAATCATCGAGTACAATGCCCCATTTGGCATGTACCTCATTAGACTCCTGCAACAACTGGACAGGCTGCAAAAGTACCTCACAAAGAGGATCCTACGCCTTAAACACTTGTCCTATATGGACAGACTCAAAAAACTCCAACTATTCTCTGTCTCATATCGCCTACTTAGAGGCAATCTCTGCTTGACTTACAAAGCCATGTCTGACCCAGCTCTGTTAGAAATGCTACATCTAAAGAAATCCCAATCCTTCTGCACTATACGCTCCAGAGACCTCAACCTCATTACCACAATCAACAGAAAAAGCTGGAGGGACAGGTTCATAACCCAGAGACTGCCCATGCTATGGAACAGACTTTCCATACATGTCAAGCAGAGCGCCTCACTGGCCCTCTTCAAGAGAAATCTTGATGAGTGGATGGAAAATAGAAAATTCACCCCGGGGATCACTCCAGTGGCTCTACTCGACAGAGGCACAGGGAACTAAGGTCGGGTGGCACGATGCCAGGGTAATCCTATGGTCTAGGCTTATAAAGGCTCCATGGCCATTAGCCTAGTACACAACTATGAACCTATGAACAGTGCAACATGAAGAACATCAACTGCTGTTAAACATTGGGCATGTCAAGCTGATTCTCAAAATTTTTGTGACACTGGTTGAGTGTTAAGATATGAAAGTGTATTCAAAGAGATATCTAGTAAGATGCATAATAAAAATGGAAACAGACAAAAGGGAACCATGTCTTCTATTTTGTGCTTCAATTATGGAAAACAGGGACACACTGCAAAAATAATGTATGGAAGTTAAACTATAAACTCCTATTCAAGCAACCAAGGATGTGAGAGAGGGGGCTGTGAGAACATCACAAGGTGAATGGAAACTCTATTCTGTTACTTTTCTCAGATTCTGGTGGCAAAATCACCTTGTTGAAAACTGAGTATCTGTGTAAGAAAAGTGGCCCACTCTTTAAGGTCTACAGAGAAAGTAAACATACAGTGGGAGAAAAGGTGCTACAAAGTCACCCAGGTGAACATCCAAACTAAATGCATGAAGATCCTCCACCTGGTGGCTGCGGTGCTCTATCTCACCCATGATGTAATCATAGGAAAGGATTTTCTCTTCCTTAAAGACCTATGGAAAGGGTGGGAGGGAGACAACTCTAGAGGACATGGTACACCCCACTACACAGGCAGGAACAAGAAACATCACAGCCTTATAGGACACAGACACACCCACAGTATAAGAGAGACTGAAACAAAGTTAAGAAAAGCCATTAATTGGAAAACCCCAGGTCGAGATGCAGTATCTAACTTCTGGTTAAAAATATTAACATCTTTGCATGAAGATGTAGCTATGAGTAAGAATTATATATATATATGCGCATCCCGAGCAGACACCGACCTGGCTAACAGGAAAAACAAAGATCCTACTTAAAAGTGAACCTGCAAGCTACCCTAAAAATGATAGACCAATAACTTGCCTTCCAACAAAGTATAAACTATACACTGGAACTGATGCTGACAGAGTTTATAGTCATTTAGAAGAAAACTCAATTATGGCAAAAGAACAAAAGGGCAATAAAAGAAAGTCATATGGAACAAAGGATCATATGTTGTTAAATAAAGTCATAGTGGAGAACCGTAAAAAGGGGAAGAATTTAAGTATGGCCTGGATTGACTAAAAAAAAGCATCTGATAGTATGCCACATTCATGGATAAAACAGTGCTTAAAAATGTATAATATACACCTTACACTGACCAATTACATTACAGTGACCATAAAACAGTGGCAGTCCACTTTGCAATTAAGCCATGATAAAGGACAACTTCTTATTCCAGGGATAAAAATTCAAAGGAGGATATTCCAGGGTGACACCCTGTGACTGCTGCTATTCTGCCTTGCCTTTAATCCATTAAGCTGTCTACTTAACAGTTTATGTCATGGCTATAATTTGGCTCCTAGAAAACAACAAAGTGTAAAGACTTCTCATTTTCTCCTCGTCGATGATTTGAAACTGTATAGCTCATCAGATGAGGACCTGAAAGCACAATTGCAAATTATCAAAACTTTTTCAAATTATATAAGAATGTCATCCGGTCTTGATAAATGTGCAAAAGTAACCTTTAAAGCAAGAAAACTGCAGCACCAAGAAAACATCACTTTGGGACAAGAATGTGATATAAAAGAACTTGAGCAAAAGGGAGTGTATAAATATTTGAGAACTGACGCAGGATCAACAATAAAACAGGGACAAATGCGAATAAAACTTAGTAAGGAGTACTTCAGAAGACTTAAATTAATCCAGAAAACAGCTCTGACATCTAGGAACAAAATACAAGTTATAAAGGAATTTGTTCTTCCTGTCCTGACTTACAGTTTTGGAGTGACTGACTGGCCCCAAAACATGCTGGATAGATTAGACAGGAAAATAAGAAGGATGCTTCATGCTTACCAAATGATTTATAAAAATCAGTGCATACCAAGATTATTTATCCCCCCTTCTGAAGGAGGGATGGGTCTCCTTAAAATTGATTACATACACAGATCTGCAATTGTGGAACTCCACAGACATGTGATGATCTCACAAGACTCAAAAGTAGTGAAAGTTTTGAAACATTAGGAGAATAAATATAAGATGACTTCCCTACTTAGGCTAGCAGAAGCAAAAATAGATAAAAAAATCAGGCAGCAACTGAATGTGCCAAAAAATAAAATAAAGAATATAAGGTGAAGGACCAGATGAGAAGGCAAGAAATGTGAAAAAAGCATAAATATAGCTGCAAGTATAGAAAACTTCTGGAAGAACCTCATGTTGATCAGGAACAAACACAGGAATGGTTAGGGAGAGCTGAATTTAAACCAAGAGATGAAAGGTTAATATTTGCGGCCCAAGATAGTAGGCTACGTACACGTTGGTTTACAAAGCCAATTGAACATGTGGGAGAAACACACAAATGTAGGTTTTGTAAAACAGAATTGGAAACAATTGCACACCTCGTTGCTGGTTGTGACAAATTAATGGCAGGAGGACTGTATACTGAAAAGCATAATAATGTAGCAAGACTGTTGCACTGGGGATTTTGCAAAAAATATGGTACTGAAGTGGCTGAAAAACACTGGAAACATGAGCCACAAAGCATCATAGAAAATGATGAAGTCTACATCACCCATTACCAACAGTTCAAAAGACAGATCCTAGAAATCCGGATATAGTGGGGTCCAGGAAAAGAAGACAAAAGTAGTATTGATCACTGAAATTGTCACACCCACTGACTATAGTGTCCTGCATACAGAGAGAAACAAAGTCATAAAATATCAGGATTTGCAAGCAGAAATGAGAGCAATGTGGAACAAGGATACTCAGATTGTTCAAATAGTAGTAGAAGCAATGGGTCTTATAAAAAAAAAGAGTCTACAATCCTATTTAAATATGCTACCAATACATGTAACTCCATACGAACTGCAGAGAGAGTCATTACTGGATGCACTGCAGGTGCTGCGAAGAGCACTTTTGGCTGACATCAAAGAATGAAACAATACTAGTTTCATGAACTTTAATTTTACGTTGACTTAGGAATGGGGTCTATTCCCGTCATGGTATTAGAAACCTAAAGGATTTGGAGAAATTAAAAAAAATAAAAGAATCTTACTTACCATGCCAAATGGCAGGGACGTTATGAAGTCATTCAGAAGCTAAATGAAGGTAAGCACAGTGGCATAAGCTAGAGTTTGTGCCGCCCAAGGCTGTCTTTGATTTTGCCGCCCCTCCCCCTCACACCATGGTCAAATGGGACCCCACATACACAGCCCTTCCCCTGCAGCCATTCCAGTGTCTCATTACTTGCTATTTGACCCCATTTACCATAAAAACTGTAACGTGCATACTGTTTTATGCTTTACTTATACAATGATTATTTGGATTTAATTTAAAACTTTTATTTTAAAATTTATAGCACACATGCTGATAAACATCTACTAAACAAAGCAATACAGTTTCATAATGAAAACAGACTTAGCATTAAAAGACATCTGCTAAACAAAGCAATACAGTTTCACAATAAAAACAGACTTTGCATTAAAACTTCTCTGCCCTTGAAATGCATATTCATTGAAACAACACTGAAACCCTGTTTCAAAGAAAATGCATCTGTCTAGTGGTGGATAAAGTTTACCTTTGGGACGTTTTCAAATCATAGGCTCCTTGCACACATATTTAGGACCATGCAAACATACATGTGTGTGATTCACCTTCCTGATTGTATTAAATTATATTCCTTGTATAATACAGGACACTTGTTAAGACTGTGTTTTAAATTTATTGTTTTGAACATATTTCCAGTAAGCAATGAAGCAAAATGTATGAACCAATAATGACAAAACTGCCCAATTCAGAACATTTCCATCATAAAAGTCTATTCAAACTTCTGTCATTACAATCCAACAGTATCAGTAAATATGCACAACCTCTGCAGACATAAAAGTCATCTAAATAATTCCACATTATAGAGATCTGTAACTAATGCAAACAACTTTATGTTTCAGCTGCAAATAAATTGCCTATGTTACATTAAAAAAAAAAACGATAAACTGGTAATACTGCAATAGGGAATGGATGGCAAACTGATGACAGGTTAATAGTTACTAGGTATCTCCTCCAAAGGAGAACATTCTCAGGACGGCATCATCCACCCCCTTTAAAGTATCAGCAGTCCATCTATATACTGTGGGAGAAGAACCCACAGCCTTCTGCATCAAAAGTGAATAAACTACCTGTTGTGCTACTAACAATGCTTTTAAATACTTTAGCACAATAGTGATATAATTTGCTATACAGTTTCATGTTGCAAACAGACCTGGCATAAGCAGCACTAATCTTCGCTTCCCCTGAAGCTCTCAGCTCCCTGTAAAATGCACTTGACACTCAACTATATCTCAAAACTTTGCATCACAAGAAATCTGGAAAAAGACAAAAGTTATATGCATGGGGGGGGGGGGCAAAGGCCCAAAACCAGGGACACATTTTAAACATTGCTTGTATAATCTTAGAAAGAATAAAATGTTTTATGTTACCATGCGTTTCCTGAAAGATCGGAAGACTGAAACTTAAATGGGTATTATTTAGTGAATTCAGTCCTCACTGATTTGCCAGAAAAAACACAAATGTTAAAAGGAAAAGACTTGAATCACAACTGATGGTAGGGGTAGAGAGTTCAGGCTCTTGTATCTAAGGTGCACTTTAACAGCACTCTGGGATTATTTACAGGATTTTAAATATTTTTATATGTAATTCCAGACTCTGACCACCTGGAGGCTGGCATATTGACGTAGTTTGGATAAATCAGGTTGCCATCCAGTATCCCAGAAATCATTGTTTGGCTCAAAAATGTTTCATCATGCAGGCCTCTGTTTGCCTAAAGTTCCTGTCATTTCATAGATGTAGCATGCGTACAAAGTACTGAGTAAAACAGAACAGTGTAAGTAACATTCCCTGCTGCTGGATGACTACTTAAAACAGAAACAGTGCAAATGCCACAGAAGACACTCAAAGTGCTGTTTACTGATGCCTTTTTTCTAATTTAGTTTAAATGGCACTAATTTGTGAGACAATGAATTCCAGTCCATTTACTTCTCTCCTCCCCATAACACTTAGCTTCCCTAGCTGTCATAGTCCTGAGGGTAATTTGACCTGGTAATTCCATTGATTGGCAGATCTCAGCAGGGTGCTTGACTCATGTAATTGAATCTTTGCTCTGGCATTTCCTTTGTTAGAGGGGACTTTTTTTTGCTGCACTATAGCCATGGCCTTACTCTACTGCAATCACATCCAGTAAGGTCTTGCACCAAGGAGCTAAAGAATAAAACATTTATACTATTAACCAGTTTAGATCTTTATTAATTTAAGTGTTAAGGTATCACTTCATGCTTCCACCTTGTTAAAAATTGAGATTTACATGTGCAACGTGTGTTGGTATGCAGTGTTTGCCTTCACATGTTTTTACTTCACTGGTTGGTTTGCAAAAAAAAACTTTTGCAGTGTCCCTGGATTTGTCTTTGTACATACAAACCAGATTGCTATATTTTCCCCTTCCTTTTTCTTGTGTCCAGAAGTCACTTATAACAAAGCAAATTTTTACTGATTTTTTTTTTTTAAATAAAGGACATCAAGGTTAACTTAACTTGAATCAGATAATGGATGCCACTGCAAAGAATCACTGTTGAAATATTTGTGCATGGACAAAATCCCTTACTAAATCTATTTGCCAGCCTCCAGTTCAATTGGTGCTATGGCTTTAATATACTGGTGTGTTTGCACATGCCTTCCAAATATCTCCACCATTACATATCAGTCTTGCAGTGTAGTAACCACCCGACATGCCCATACACCTTTAGCCATCAATATGCAGCTACTCCTGTTCATGTGAGTATGTGAATTCATTTTCAGACTTAAGGTGTGGAAGCTGCACTGAATAATTCTAGGTACTTGTTCAGGTTTCACAAGGTGCTTGCTTAGAGCTACTCTCATGTTAAGCCACTATGAATATGTTGCACTGCCACCTCTGATACCAGGGTAATGTTTTAATCTTTCTATTCCCGCACTGCACACTAGCAGTATCTGGTGCAAATACAACAGAGAAGTATGCAAGCGATACACCACCTAAGCATCATTTGCCATGAAGAATGTACAAGTATGCATACCAAATTTCTGTGTTTCCAAACATCGGTGTTACTACACTACTACTGAATAAAATGAACAGCACTCAGGCTGGGGGAAGGACAAGGGAGCCATGACATCACAGAATGGGTGGGTCTTATTATTTTAGTTAGAATCAGATGACGGCTGTGGTGATGTCACTTTGGGAGAGGGAACTGATTAAAAAAAAAAGTACCTGCACTACCTGGCCTCGATGATGTCAGTAATTGGGCGACTCCAGCAAGCTTTATTCAAACGTGAGAGAATCATTTTGTAAGTGAAACCATTACAGTATGAGGAGGTAGGCTTCTGTTACAGAAGTAAGGGGAATTATAAAAATTGTAAATGCTTTATTGTTGTTGCTTTACAGAGGATAATGTAAATAGGGAGGAAAAGGGCCATGAAGTTGAGGAATACATTAGAGAAACCTGTTGTACTCCTTTTAAGCCACACACACACACAAAGATTAAAATTTACTAAGCAACACACACACACTGAAATAAGAATAACACTTACTAAGCAAAGTTCCATGAACGACACACATAGTGAATAAGACACTTACTATACTTAGTAATAACAGTTCCATGGGGATCGACGCACAAGTAAGCAAACTTCCATGAATGTTAAATGAAGTGATTGATGTTTGTTCACACAAACAGTGAATAAGAATAACACTTACTAAGTAAAGTTCCATGAGTGACACACACACACACACAGTGAATAAGACACTTACTATATTCATTAATATCAGTTCTGTGAGGATCGACAAACACAAGTAAGCAAAGTTCTGTGAAAGTTAAAGGAAGGGATCGATGTTTGTTTAAAACTGTGCACAGAAAGGAAGAATGGGACATCTGAGATGTAGGGCGGACTGCTCCTCTCATCCCCCCACACACACAGCTATGCCACTGGGTAAGCTAAAAGATGAGGAAAACAAGAAAAAAAGAAACCAGGAAGAACTCTATCACATAAAGGTACTACATCCCTGGAAAGAGCCTCAGGCTAGCACAGTCAGTGCAGGATTTGAGATCACTAGCTGGGAACAGGATGGATAGATGCTGTTCAGCCCTTAAGCAACATTAGATGATACCCTTACTATATCCCAGAACCAGGAGGTACAAGAATTTCTCTGAATAAATTGTAATATTTTTTCAGTTACTTTTCCAAACCTCGCTTACTGTGTACCATAATGAGACGGGGGGGGGGTTCAAGTTTAATAATGATACCAGACACACAGTAGCAGGCCATAAAAGAGAAAATAAAAAATAATGTTAAAAACAGGGGTGACACAAGAGGTAACCAGTGAGTGAAGTAGCCCCAATGTGTTACTACTAAAGTGAGATGGTACCATCCGATTTTCTAATGACCTGTAAACTGAAAAAAAAAAAAGTTGTGTAAAATCTTACCATAAAAGTAGATGTTCTTGTCTTCACTGTTGTAGTATTCTTAATATAAGGAATTCCCTCATAAGGGCAGCCCAACATCCACCCAGTATACCAAAGCCTTAGAAATAAACAGATGTTGCATGTCACATGTATGCTCCCCACAAAAGGCATACGGCATAAAGGTGATGTACAAACATACATACCTCAGAACTGAAAAGCTCCAGGAGGAACAAATATTCCTAGGAGCTAGAAGGAATGTGCATGTCCAGTAAGAGAAAATGGAAAAGAATTCCAGGCCAGGAAGACAGAAGGAATAGGGCAGAGCAGAAGGGAGAGAGAGAGCAAATACTGCAATAGTGAAGAGAAAGATATCTGCTGTTAAGGTAAGATTTTGCACAACTGTAATATGTCTTTTCATAGCACTGCTGCAGTATCTTTAACATAAGGGAGAGTACAAAAGTTCAAGAGGAAACTTCAGAGGAGGAAGGCATAGAGAAGCCCTCTAGAAACCCATGCAGGATAACTCTGGCTCTGGAAACATCCAATTTCTAATTATTAGTGAAGGAATGGAGAGAAGTCAAAGTAGCAGCCTTAAGGATGGAACTGGTAAGCCAATCCTTTGAAACGGGCTCCAGAGGAAGCAACAGCTCTAGTACAATGAGCCTTTACAGAGGCAGAAAAACATTTACCATGAAAAGAGTAACAAAAAGAAATAGCCTTAAATATCCAGGAAGATAGAGTTTGCTTATAAACAGCCAAACCTCGAGATCTGGGATGAAAGGAAACAAAAAGTTGCTCAGATTTGCAAATAGCCTTAATCTTCTCGAAACAATACCTGGGCTGACTATGTAAATCCAAAGTGTGAAGAACCTTCTCACTAGCAGACTGCTGAGAAGGAAAAAAGGATGTCAAATTAATAGACCGATTAAGAGACAGCTCATTAAACACCTTGGGCATAAAAGAAAGACTGGTACAAAGAGACACCCCGTCTCCTATGAAAAACTAAGAAAGGAGAAACAGCCATAACAGCCTGGAGTTCAGACTATTTTATCTGAAGTAAGGGCAAAGAGAACAGTCTTTCAAGTATAATATTGCAAGGAAGCTGCAGCTGCAGGCTTGAAAGGAGCCTGAGTCAGTTTTTCAAGCACAAAATTGAGGTCCCTGTGAAGCATGATATGAAGGACACCTTTAAGAAATTGTTTGACCTAAAACCTAGAGGCCAGAGCAGGAGTCAAGGGCAGACAAGCAGAAACAGTTGAACAGTGAGCATTAACTGAAGAATATGCTAACCCAGCATGTAGCAATTCACACAAATAAGAGAGAACCAGATGGACCCCCACAGAAAATGGACCTTTGTTACGAAAAACATACCAGACATAAAATCTCTTCCATTTGGACAAATATGATTTCCTGGTAGTGGGTTTCCTGGCTTCCTGCAGAACCCTACGCACGTTCTCAGAAAAAAAAAAATAATGCCTAAAAGGGATCAAAACCCTATCACCCATGGTGTCAGATGAAGAGTAGACAAGTGAGGATGGACCAGAGACCCCTTTTCTTGTGTGACATGGTTCAACCTATGAGGTGACTTGTGATTGCCCCTGGCTAGGTGAAAAAGAAGGGGGAACCAATGCTGCCTGGGCCAATAGGGAGTCATCGGCAAGATTTTGGGCAAGTCTTGAGTGATTTTGAGCAGGAACCCTGGAATCAAAGGGGAGGAAAGATGTAGAGAAAAACCTCCTTCCAAGGAAAAGTGTGTCCACCTTCGAAGCAAGTGGACTTAGGACTCTGACACAGAAAAGAGGAAGTTGTCTGTTCAAAGGGGAAACAAAAAGATCTATCTGTAGTAGAGTACCCCACCAATGGACAATGTCCAGAAACACATCTCTGTGAAGTATCCATTTGTGAGCCTGTGTATTGGACTTTCTCAAAGAGTCTGCCACTATATTTTGCTGTGAAGGAATGTAACCAGCCTGAAGAGTCATTCGGTACTAGACAGCTAGATCCCAGACCTGAAGAGCAAAAGGTAGGACCATGCCACCCTCCCCCCCATTTCTTGATATACCATACCACATCAATGTGGTATTGTCTGGGAAGATTTTGAGAGGCCCTGGCAGAAAGAGGGAATGAAAATTCTAAAGAGCTAAATGGAGAGGTCTCGTCTCCTTTATGTTGATGTGATCTGATCTCTAATAAGGAGGCCAGAGACCCTGGGCCTTGAGGTAACTGAAAAAAGCTCCTCACCCCCTGCAAGAGCCATCCAAAAAATAAGTTCCTGATATGGGACTGGGGGTTGAAAAGGAAGTCCTGGGTTGAGAAAAAGCTGATGAATCCACCACTGAAGTTCAAGTTTAGGCATGGAAAGAATGGACCTAGGAAATCTACTGGATGATGGCAGCTGAAGCCACACTGACTTTAATAACCACTGTAGTTTTCTCATACGTAGTCTGGCCAGAGGTAGCACAGGAATGGTGGAAACCATGAATCCTAGAACCCTGAGAAAATCCCTGGCTGTGACTGAAGCCAGAGAAAGTAGAGATTGAAACAATGTAATTAGAGTCAGAGCCTTGGGTGTAGGTACGGATGCCAGCATAGGAATGGTCTGGATCCTGCAACATAGAAAAACATGATCCAGAGAAGAAACCAGTACTGATTTCTAAAAGTTTATGGTAAACCCCAGGCTTTACAACAGAAAAACCATAAACTGGATGTGGTGAATCAATACCTTGGCAGATGAAGCCTGAATGAGGAAGTCATCCAGATAAGGAAATATTTGAACTCCTCTCATCCTGCAGAAGGCAATGACAGGAGCAAGGCATTTGGTAATTACCCTTGAGGCAGTAGAAAGATCAAAGGTTAAAGCAAAGAATTGAAAATGCAAGGAAGAAACAGAGAAACGTAAAAACTTCCTGAAAAGGGGGATGAATGGGGTAAGAAGACAGGCATCCTCAAGGTCCAGGGATACTAAGAAAGCTGACAAAGAAGAGGGAACAGGCTTGAAGGGACAACATCCAAAAAGAAGGGACCTTTAGAAAGGTGTTAAGCTAAGAAAGATCCAACTCTTTCCCTTCCTGGGCAGGGGGGAGCAACTTGAATGGTGCCCTGAAACAAAAGGCCCTGAAGCAGTTCTGGAAAGAAGGGAAGCTGTTCCTGAGGAAGCTGACAAATGCCCAGAAAAGGAGGAAGGGACTTCCACACCATGAAATTTCCCTGGCGTAAGATGGACAGAACTCAAGAGTCTGGAGAGACCCTTAACGAATTGGAAAGGGATAGGGAAAGATGAAGGGATTAGGGAACAGGCCCAGGGGAAAGGGAAAGAAAACTGTCAGACAGAAAGTACAATTGTGTACACTTACCATAAATGTAGATGTTCGAGTGAATTCACTGTTGTAGTCATTACATTTAGGTCATCTGCCTGCAGGTAGCCCTCAGCCGGCCTGAATACCAGTGTCTTGGATTCCTGCATCGGATGCTGTCTCCTCTTCCATGATGTCAGGTCGTCAGGGGTATAAAACATGCAGCCGACGCCATTACATCAGTTTTTCTTGCCCCAAATGTCAGGTGCCCCCCATAATGGGAAGCAATTATATGTTATGTTACACCTCCAAAAAAAAGCAAATACACCAGAAAGCTTCAATACTCCAAACAAGAAGGAAAGGTACAGCCAAGAGAAGTCAGGGTGCTGGAGGGAGGGTAACCAGGACTGCAACAGTGAATACACTTGAACATCCACATTTATGCTAAGTGTACACAACTGTAATATGTTTTTCGTGCTTCACTGTTGCAGTCATTACATTTGGGTTGATTCCCAAAGCTAAGGAAGGGAGGAGGAAGTTAGAGAGCATTAGGACCAGCTATTAAGCCCTGCAATATTGCAGTGGCAAAACCAGCTCTGGATTTAGAAAAAATAGGCATGTGGTAATGCTTGGTGAAGGTATGTAGAGAGCTCCAGGTAGCAACTTCTAGGATGTCCCTGGTAGGGACTCCTCTGAGGAAGGCTGTAGAGGTAGATGCAGCCCTAGTGGAATGTGATCTTATCCCCTTTGGGATAGGGTTTCCATGGTGCTTATAGCAGAAGTGAATGCAATGGGCTATCCATTTAGAAATGGTTTGTTTTGAAATGGCCTTCTCCTCTGCCCCTGCAGCAAAGCCAACTAGCAGCTGTTCAGATTTTCTGACAGGCTTAGTCCTGTCCAAATAAAATCTAAGTTGTCTGTGCACATCCAAAAAGTGCAGTATTCATTCAGCTTTGTTTTGTGGATTAGGGAAAAAGTTAGGCAAATGAATGGACTGATTTAGGGCCACACTAGACACCACCTTGGGCATAAAGGAGGGATTGGTCCTGTGGGAAACCCTGTCTGCATGGAAGATAATGAAGGGCTCCACTGCTATGAGGTCCTGCAATTCAGACACTCTTCTTGCTGAAGTGATGGCTAGAAGGAAGGCCGTTTCCTAAGAAAGGAATTTCAACTGTGCAGTTGCAGCTGGTTCAAATGGAGGGAGGGTGAGCTTTTCCAATACAAAGTTAAGATCCCAGGTTGGAGTAGGGGCTCGCCTGGGGGGTCTTAAATTTTTGGCCCCTCTAAGGAATTGCTTTAGCAGGGGGTGAGAGAAGAGGGGTGGTTCAGTATTATAATGTGCTGAAATGGTAGAGGCATGAATTTTAATTGACAAGAAGGATAGGCCCTTGTGGAGCATTTCTGTTAAGAACTGAAGAATATGAGGTAAGCTGGGCACTGTTGTGACTATCCCCAGAGTCTGGCTCCAGGAACAGTATTTTTTCCACTTTTCAGCATAGGTTTTTCTAGTACTAGGCCTCCTTGCCTCCAGAATGACATCTAGCACCTGCTTACTGAGGGATGCTATTGGAGAGCTCAAGGAATTAGCCAGGCTGCAAGGTTCAGGGTTTGAAGCTGGGGGTGCAGAATCTGGCCCTCCTGCTGGGACAGCAGGGAAAGGGTCTGAGGCAGGTGCCATGGTTCCAGCAGTGAAATACTGCGCAAGAGGGGGTACACCAGTGCTGGCGTGGCCAGTCTGGTGCAATCAGCATTATCCTGTTTGATCTTTAGCAGAACGTTCGAGAGGAGAAGCAGAGGGGGAAAGGCATAAACTGACAGGCTTTCCCAGGTGAAGGACAGGGCATCCACTTTCCAAGCTTGACTGTGGGAAGTCCTTGTGCAAAATTTGTCCAATTGGTAGTTCTGAGGGGAAGCTAACAGGTCTATCTCTGGGTTCCCCCATTTGTTTGTCAAAATGTTGAATATTTTTGGTTCCAGTTTCCACTCGTGTGGGTCCATGAGATTTCTGCTTAGGTAGTCTGTCAGTGAATTTAGCTTGCCTGGCAGGAGAGCTTGTAGGTGCACTTGGCAGCTCAAGGTTGTGTTCCACAGAGACATGGCTAGTCTGCAAAGGGGATACGAGTGGGTTCCCCCTGCTTGTTTATGTACCACATAAGAGGGGTGCTGTCTGTCTTTACCAATAATTGTCCTGGAAGAATGTGGTCCTCGAAGGCTGTCAGGGAATTCTGTACAGCTAACATTTCTTTTTGATTGATATGCAGGTGCATCTGACTCGGGTTCCATTTGCTCTGAATGCATTTCCCTGCCAAGTGAGCCTCCCATGCATAGTCTGATGTGTCTGTTGTTAGGGTTTTGGGCAGCAGGGGGTAGAGTGAATGGGAGTCCCTTGTTGTGGTAGCAGGCCTCTGCCCACCAAAGGAACTCTGTCTTTATACAAGGAATGATAGGAATCATTGATTCCAGGTCCTGAGAATGTTGACGCCATAGGCTTTTCAAATACCATTGTAGTTTCCTCATATGCAGTCTTGCATATGGAATTAGTAGAATGCAAGAGGCCATGAACCCCAGGGCTTGCAGGATTTTCCTTGCAGATAGCTGGGTTTTTGTGGCCAGTAGTTTCAAGTAGGCTGTCAAACTTGTTTCTCTAGCGTGAGGTAAGCCATCTTGGAAGTTATGTTCAAGCTTGCTCCCAGGAATACAATTTGTTGGGCAGTGTACTAGCGGAGATTTCTTTTCGTTTATGGTGTACCCCAGTGAGGTTAGAAGTTTCTTTACAAATGCCAGATGATTTAGTAGCATGCCCTGGCTTTCTGCCTGAATTAGACAATCATCCAGGTATGGCTATATTTGAATATTTTTTTGCCTGCAAAATGCAATGAATGACTGGAGCTAGGCACTTTGTGAATACCCTGGGCACAGTAGATAAACCAAAGGGAAGTGCAGAGAACTGATAGTGCAAGTAGCCTGCTCTGAAGTGTAGGTATTTCCTGCAAGACTGCCTTATTGGAATGTGCAGGTAACCTTCCTTTAAGTCTAAGGTTGCAAACCAAGCATCTTTGCCTAGCATAGGAAGCAGCTAGTGAAGTGCTGACATTTTGAATTTTGGGATTACCAAAAAGGTGTTTAGAATGGAGAGATCCAGGGTAGGACGCCAGGAGCTGTCTTTTCTGGAAACCAGGAAAATCTTGAGTAAAACCCTTGTCCCCTTTCTTCTCCTGGAACAGGCTGAATAGCCCTGACACTTAGAAGAGACAGAACCTGCTGCTGAGCCTCTGCCCACTGATTTGGGGGTAGGTCTGGCCAACTGTTTAGGGTTGGTAAGTTGTGGAAGTGGAATCTGTATCCTTGGGAAACTATGTTTAAAACCAGTTTGTCCTGGGTAATGAGTTTCCAGTTTTTTGCATGCAGGGAGATCTTTCCCCCTAAGGGGGAAGGCAGCTGAGCAGGGCTTGGAAGGTTTAAGGTTAAGTCATTGTGACAGTTTTCCATAGGGGGGTGTCTTAGTACTTCCAACTTTGGAAGTGAGACCCCCACTGCTAAGGCCTGTGAGTACCTTGAGACTGCAGCCTATGTGGTCTGCTGTTCCTGGGTTTGGACTGAGAAGGCCTGGAAAAGACAGGAAAGGACCAATTCTTAAAAGGCCAATGCCTACTAAATCTCTGAGACTGTACCTGCAGGAAATCTTTAACAGTTTGCATACATTTAGCTTTTTCCTCCATCTTTTTAAGGACGACTTCTGCTTTGTTATCTTTTTAAGGACGACTTCTGCTTTGTTGCCAAACAGGTGGTCTTGGTTTAAGGGAGCAACCATTAATTTAGCCTTAACATGATCTGGCAAATTTTTCTCCTTAAGCCAAGCATGCCTTCTAAGAACAGACCTAGTGACAGCAGCCTTGCAAGATGCTTCTAAAGAGTCAAACCACATTGCAAAGTATGTTTACCAACTTGTTCAGCAGAATGAATTAAATCCTGTAATTCTTTATTTTCAACTCAGTCAGGAATCAACATAATTTTCTGTTTAAGTAGTCCCATAATATGCTGCTGATACTTTAACATATTAAACTGGCAGTTTTAAGGCCCTAATGTCCAAAGGAGCAGAAGTGTATACTATCTTACCCCATCTGTCCAAGGCCATGGAATCTCTATCAGAGGGGGTAGGTCCCTAAGAAATGGTCTCTGGGTCTGCAGTAGGATTTCTGAAGAGGAACTTGTGAGAGTCAGGTACTCTAATATCTGTCAGGTTTCCTGGGAGCTGGCAGTAAAGTGTCTGGGGCCAGGCTAGATTCCAAGAAGGCATCATCTACAATGTCTAGGACAGGAGGGATAGCTAAAGGCTTGTGTTGAAGGAGGAGTAAGAATTCCCTAAGCCTCTTTTTGGAGTGAGAGTAATCCTGGCTTTCCCAGTGGAAATGCTCAATAAGGGTGTGCAAGGTTTCACCAAAAGAAAAATCTTCTGGAGGTGAATTAGAGGGAATGGAGTCCTCTGCATCAGAATCCTCATAGGTAGATAAGGGCAAATCCTGGTAATCAGAAGAAACAGAAATTTCAGAATCCTGATCAGAAGGAAAATCAGTTCTAGGTCTCTTAGAGGGTGAAGGCTGGCTTCCCCTAATTAAAGTAATAAGGTCTTCAGCCATTCTTATCATTTGTTTTTTAGGCATATGGGCCTGAACATGTGGTTTGGACATCGGTTTTCTAGGCATGGGTCGAGTTTTAGGCCTTGAAGACGAAGATGGTGTCTGTTTGAAATGCAAGTCAGTAGGCCTGAATATACCCTCAGAAGCAGTTGCCTGCACAGCGGCTCCGGACCCATCCAAGGTAGAGACATCCGCAGGTTCCATGGTCGAAGAAGCATCTCGTGGCATACCGGACTCTGAATGGGTCTCAGCAGAGGCCTGCAAATCTGAAGTAGCAGGTATCAGGGGCTGCGAAAGCACCTCACCAAGTACCGGCGAACTGGCGACTACCTTAACAGAAGCGTCGGCAGCTTTGGACCTGTGTAGCCTGTCTCTTTCTTTATCTTTACTTTTTTTGGAATGTCGGTAGTCGGATGGCTTAAAGAAGCCATTTCTGGATAGTTAAACCAAGTACAGAAATAATTTGATGCAAAAATGAACAGACGACGAATAGTTCGAGGACTGAATAAGGCACAAAACCGACAGAGAGGGATGTTGTGGTCTGGGCCTAAACAAGGAAAGCAGTACAAATGAAAATCTTTATGAGGTATTTGTTTTCCATAGGCAATACAATTGTTAACTTTTACTGACATCGGTTTAAAGCAAGAAAAAGGATCCCCAACAGGGTACTTCGCTTTTTTGAAGACTTCGGTTCTGAAACTCGAAAACGAAAATTTCAGGAGTCGGCCAACTGGCACTTGCGAACTGCTTCTGCTTCAGGCACCACGCAGCAAGAAAGACTGATGTAATGGTGTCGGCTGTATGCTTTATACCCCTGACGATCTTACATCATGGAAGAAGAGACAGCATCCGACGCAGGGACCCAAGACTTTGATATTCAGGCTGGCTGTGGGCTACCTGCAGGCATATAACCCAAATGTAATGACTGCAACAGTGAAACACGAAGAACATCAGGGGGGATAGCTAAAGGCCTGTGTTGAGGAAGGAATAAGAATTCCCTAAGCCTCTTTTTGGAGTCAGAGTAATCTTGGCTTTCTCAGCAGAAATGCTCCCTAAGAGTGTGCAAGGTTTCACCAAAAGAAAAATCTTCTGGAGGGGAAGCAGAGGGAATGGAATCCTCTGCATCAGAATCCTCATAGGTAGATAAGGGCAAATCCTGGTAATCAGAAGAAACAGAAATATCAGAATCCTGGTCAGAAGAATCAGAAGGAAAATCAGTTCTAGGTCTCTTAGAGGGGGAAGGCTGGTTTCCCCTGATTAAAGTAATAAGGTCTTCAGCCATTCTAAGCATTTGTTTTTTAGGCATATGGGCCTGACCAGGCGGTTTGGATGTCGGTTTTCTAGGCGTGGGTAGAGTTTTAGGCCTGGATGAAGAAGATGGCGTTGGTTTAAAATGCAAGTCTGTAGGCCTGAATACACCCTCAGAAGCCGGTGTCTGCACAGCGGCTCCGGACCCATCCAAGGTAGAGACATCCGCTGGTTCCACAGTCGAAGAAGCATCTTGCGGCATACCGGATTCCGAATGGGTCTCAGTAGAGGCTTGTGAATCTGAAGTAGAAGGTATCAGGGGCTGCGAAGGCACCTCACTGAGTACCGGCGAACTGGCGACTAGATTAACGGAAGCGTCGTCAGCAGGTTTGGATTTATGCGGTCTGTCTGTCTTTATCCTTACGTTTTTTTCAGAATATCGGTTGTCGGACGGCTTACCGAAGCCATTTCTGGATAGTTATACTAAGTACTAAAATAATTTGCTGCAAAAACAGACCAACGACAAATAGTTCGGTGGTTGAATAAGGCACAAAACCGACAGTGACGGACATTGTGGTCTGGGCCTAAGCAAGGAATGCAGTACGAATTAAAATCTTTATAAGGTATTTGCTTTCCACAGGTAAGACAATTTTTAACTTTTACTGACATCGGTTAAGAGCAAGAAAAAGGATCCCCGACGGGGTACTTAGCTTTTTTCAAGACTTTGGTTCTGAAACTCGAAAACGAAAATTTCAGGAGTCGGCCGACCAGCACTTGCAAACTGCTTCTGCTTCAGGCACCACACGGCAAGAAAGACTGATGTAATGGCATTGGCTGCATGTTTTATACCCCTGACGACCTGATGTCATGGAAGAAGAGACAGCATGTGACGCAGGAATCTAAGACTCTGGTATTCAGGCTGGCTGAGGGCTACCTGCAAGCAGATAACCCAAATGTAATGACTGCAACAGTGAAACACGAAGAAAATCCTGGTTTGTCTTGAAAATGAAGCTTCTGAGAAGTAGGACTCTGAGTAAACTTAGCAGGGGGTACACATGCCTAGAACCTTTCTAACCTTTAGGAAGATGAGACTGAGTACAAAAGCAGAACTGGATGGATATTTCCCCTGGAAATTAGGGATAGGAGGCACAAAGATGCGTTTTAAATCCTGCAAGGCCTGGCGTTTATCCTGGAGAGACATATAAAGCTCAGGAGCAGATCGAAAAAGGTTCTTATTATCAAAAGAAGCATCCAACAATTTAGCCTTATCATTAGGTAAAGGCTGGACACGAAGCCAGGAGTAATGTCTCAAAACAGAACCATAGGCAGCAGCCCTACAGGAAGCATCAGCTACATCATAACTACATTTAATAGAGTGGTGAGCCTCTTGAGAATTACAACCCAGTACAGAAAGGGCTGAGACCTTCTCTTCTGAATCAGGGAAGTCAGAGATTGCCCTAGAAGATTGAGAAAGAAGGGCTAAAACATACCTGGTCATACAAGTCTGGTAATTAAGAGCCAGAAAAGCCAAGGTGGTAGTAGTATACACCTTTTTGCCTCAATGTTCCATGGCTCTGCTGTCCTTGTCTGAAGAAAGTAGTTTAGTAGATGGCAAAAGTTTAGTGGTTTGTTAGAAGAGACAGACACTCCAGAAGGATCAGCAGAAGGACATTTGTACAATGACTTACAATCATCAGGAACCATGTAAAATCTATCAGGTTTCATAGGGGTTTGGAAGGTGAGAATCAGGGCTCACAGATGCTGCCAAAAAGTTATCTAAATGAGCAGCCAAGACTGGAGGTACAGCACAAGGCTTAGAAGACTCCATTTTGGAGGAGTTCCTAATACCTCCTTTGAATATAAGAAACCTGAGAACAGTTCCATTTGAAATATTCCATCATGCAAGAAATAATGTCCTCACAGGAGAGTTCTTCTATGGGAGAGTCTGGACTAAGAATCTTCCTCCTCAGAACCATACTCCAAGGGAGAAGGGATTTGTGAGGAATATGCCAAAGACTTTTCCCCAGAATTCAAATCTTCTTCAGAGGAATCCTGCTCTCCGGCTTCTTAGGAGGAGTAGATGATCAAGAAGGAGCAGGCACAGAAACTTCCTGAAGAGATTTTAAGGCCATTAAGGCATTAAACAATCCTTGGGTAAAATCCTGCCATTCACACTAGGGATCTTTAGCAGTAGGGAAAATATGCTTGTTTTTTTCTTTTTTTTCCCTAAGTAACGTCTACCCTAAAAACCCTACGCGGTTCAGATCCTTGCAGACACTCAACCAATGTAGTATGGATTTCCTCCTGAACTAGGATTTGCAGTATTCCTCTCCATCCCTCAGAAATAATCAGCCGACGTTCCCCCTCAACATCCTGAGCAGACATTTGCAGTGCCTCCGACGTGTGAGAAGTCTAATCTATACTGGCCTCCAACAATGTCATGGAAAAGGAATCTGAGACAGCAACCAGGTGATTCTCTGCACCTTCACCAGCCTCAAGAGACATGTCAGGGGGAGGAGGCCTTTTTCCTTGACAGACAGCTGACCTTTGGGATGGGAAGATTTTTCCGTAGCACCTTGCACCAACAACTTAAGAAGGTTCTCCAAGAAAACTGACAGAGTAGATATGACTGCGCAGGGTCTTGGATACAAATGGGTCTATATTAATTCATCGAAAACTAATTCCAGCAAATGGATGTTCATAGAGCACAACCAGAAAACAACAATTAATCGAAAGTTCTTCCAATGGAAGGGAATTCCTTTTCCCCACATTGTCCATAACACAAACTACATTATATCAAACAAAACAGATATGAAGAAACCCTAATGAGGCACTTACCTGAAGCATGACTCGGCACCCAGCACAAACCAAGGAGCATTCAGACAGATGGTCGATGATGGTGTTCATAGTGAGGGCAAAGAAGTTCTGAGGTATGTATATCTGTACATCATCTTTATGCCCTACACTTTGTGCAAGGAACATACATATGATGTACATCTACATTTTCCTAAGGCTTTGGTATACTGGACAGATGTTGGGCTACTCTTGGCAGGGAATCCTTTATGTTAAGAATCCTGCAACAATGATATGGAAGGATATCAGCGTATTCAGATTTGATAGCTAATCTATGCCTCGGGTAGACAAGTCACTGGAATAGCTGGGCAAAGTCAGATTTATTACCCTGGACCTAACTACGAGGCACTAGTAGATGATCCTATCTAAAGAAGCTAGGGAAAAGACTGCCTTCTTCACAGCAGATGATTTTTTCCAATATATGTCTTTCTCTCTGGATGCCATGGCACCCTATCCACTTTCAAAAGGCTGAAGGGCAGAGTCTTAAGACCCCCTCATCAAAAATATGAATCAGCCTACTTGGGCAATGCAATTATTCATTTAAAAGACTGGGATTCTCATCTCCCAAATCCTCAGGCAATGCAAGACTCCATGATGCAGCCCAAGCTCAATGTCAATGCTCCGAAATGCAAGACTGGCATGACTGAGGTCAGATACTTGGTTAAAGACTAATCAGATCTCAGAAGAAAAAAAAAAAAAAAAAACAGTGGATCAAAAGTGGTCAGTCCCTCAAATAAAGAAGCAAGTCTGGGCTTTTCTTAGACTTGCTGGGTATTATAGGAAATCTATAAATCTATCCTAGAGTTTGCTGCTATAGCTTGTCCGATAATAGATTTATTAAGAGTAGGATTCTGCAAAAGGTCAAGTGGACACCAGTTGCTAACAGTTTTTAGAAGACTTAAGGAAGCCTCAGTGCAGAGCTGGTTCTTAAAGTGCCTTGTCTTTTCTAGGCTCTTCAGATGCTACACATGTGCATCAAAAGCTAGGTTACAGACAAAGCTCACATAGAAGATAAACAATGAAGATCATCCAGTCTAAAATCAAACAAAACTGAAGCAAATACTCCACTATAGAAAGACAATACTTAGCAATAAAATGGGGCTCAGCATCCCTTTGATACTATCTGCTAGGTACAAGACGGTTACACACCATGCCCCCAGCACAGAGGCTTTGCCAACTGAACCATGGAAATGTTAAACAATGCCAGCAGGCCCTTGCTTTGCAGACTTTCTGCTCCAAAATTCTGCATCATGTTGGCAGGCACTGTTACAATGCATATGATCTGCCTAGAACTCACTTTCCTGTGGACTTGAAGCCAGTGGCTTCAAGCTGGCTGGGGTCAACTGCAGCACAGTGTGATGCTGTCACCAGGAGTGCCTAGTGGGTGGTACTAACAGGCATAGACAGGACTACTAGAAACACCAAATTATACATGTTATGTGGAATATCTATGAGAATATACACCTATATCTATGCAAATATGCAACTACAGCAGTGGTTATCAAGTAAGAAGCAAAGGGATGGTGTTGGTTCGTTTAAGGGAATTACTTGAGGCCATAGGTAACTGACAGCAGCTCAAGGCAAGATCCTATAGAAGGCAAATTCACTAACAACGTGACAGATACCTCTGTAGAATCCAGTGTTTGTGATTTCAGAGGAGTGTAGAAGGTTTTCCTGTGAATGAAGAAGCACTGAGGTCAAAGCGACTGGCTCCAAGATGGGGAGTCTTGTATGAGTTTTAAAACCTGCCACTGGAAGTCCTGGTGTTTGGAGTGCTAAGCTATTCTTTCAATGCATGAGTGGCAAAGCCAGATAAGTCATTCAAATAGTCCACTGAGGTATTACTTGAGAGAGACTTATTTTGTATTTGTGCTCAGTAGCAGAGCTGTTTAGCTGGCTGTGACTGATTCTACAACCATCTGGACATACAAAGCTGAAATAAGTATACTTTTTTGCTCTTGTTCTGCTTCAGTGATAGTTAACAAAACTGTACTGCATTTATTTGTTTCACTGAATACTGATTGAATATTGGTTCTCTCTCTCTCTCTCTGCAGTTGTTTCTCAGGGCTAGTTCAGCAATAGTGGGGATGGTTTTACATTCTGTGAAGTTCTGTGTTTATCTGACTGCCTTGGGCTCTGTCGTTTGTTTTATACTGCTGGTCTAGTAACATTTCTGTGTATTTGTGCTCTGTAGCAGAGCTGTTTAGCTGGCTGTGACTGATCCTACAACCATCTGGACATACAAAGCTGATATAAGTATGCTTCTTTGCACTTGTTCTGTTTTAGTGATAGTTAACAAAACTGTACTGCATTTATTTGTTTCATCCCATATTGACTGAATATTGGTGGGCTCTCTCTCCGCAGTTTGTTGCTCCCACCATCCCAGACAAGTGTTAATGTATTCTTAAACTTGGTGGCTTTGGAACTGCCCACCCCTGCTGTAGCTTTGCCTTGGGCACTCCTCCCAGCCGCATCTCAGTGAGATCATTTGGGAAGGAGTAGTCATCCCTAGCTTCTTTGATTTCTGACACTCCTATCAGCGTCATCTCATCAACTCACTTAGTTTCTTAATCTTAAATTATCTTTTGTTTCCTCCCACTCCACTTAACAAAAGCAAAAAAAAATTACACTGTATTCAGCTGCTCTTACTGTAACTGCGTTCTACCTACTTTACTACCTTATTTTGTTTTGATGTGTGCTCTTAAGTGTTCAAGTGCTCTTACTCTGCTGCACTTGTTAATGCTTGTTAGTAGCCAGATTAAATTTATCTGCTACTCTAAGCATCTTAGTTTTGGTTTTAGCACTCGTGCTACAGGCCAGCCATTTTACATTTTAGAAGGTTTTTGTGATCTACACTCTTGTGGACAAACCCTTATCAAAACCCTCTCTCCGTAAGTCCACCAAGTATTCACAACACTATGTCTGGACAATTCCCATCAGCTTCTCCTGCCAGCCTGGTTGACATGGGCATACTGAGACAGTGTAGAAACTGCCTCATGTTCACTGACAGCCCTGTTCTCCTAGCACATAATTCTCCTACTTGTGAGAAATGTATCTACATCAGTAACCTGGAATCCATGCTCTCTCGCTCTATAGTCAGTACTCCTGACAAAGAGGAGATTACCAGCACAAACACCACACCACCCACATCACATAACCAAATATAACACACAACCACCTATACAGAGGTCCTCAATAAAAACTTACCTAAACAACAGAGACCTCCAAAACACACTCACAAACATTTCACACATAACACCAAACACATCACACACAGCAGACAACACACCAGTGTCTCATAAATACAACCCATAAGGCATAACAATAAACCAATGCAGCCCATAAGGCATAACAATAAACCAAACATACTAGTCAGTGGCAACTCAGTTGTGAGACACACCGATGTCCCCCTCACCAAGCTCAACAAGGAAAAGGTCACAGTCAGTTGTCTGTCAGGCACCAGAATCCGCCACATCACACACTCACTTAAGTCTTCCTACAACAGATACAAGTATGACTCTATCATTGTCCATGCTGGTGTGAATGACTTGAGATGTACCTCCCTGGACTGCATGAAGAGAGACATGATTGAGCTCTCAGAGTACATGTCCCAGGCAGGTATGACCCTAACCCTAACAAGCATCCTACCTTCACTAAGAATGATACCAAGACACCAATAAAAAATAATTGACTTCAATAACAGGCTTAATTTCTGGTGTCTTTCCAAGGGGCTCCAGTAACTGTCTGCCTGGGAAGGCATGGTTGACAGCCTCGATGCTTTGCCAGAGACGGGCTCCACTTGTCACCCCTCAGATTCTGGATCCTGGCCAAGGCTCTTACCTTCCTCATTGTGCTTTTTTTAGGCTATGTCCCAAAGACACATCTTCAAACATAAAATATCTGTCAAAATGCAAATTGAAGCTCATGCTGCTCAACTCTAGCAGCCTTAAATTGAAAATGCACTCACTGGAGGCTCTCCTTGCACTGGAAGATGCCGATGTCTGTGGATCACAGAAACTTGGTTCAGGACTGTGAAGAGCACTCCTGCCTTACCAGGCCATACCTCATTCCACACATTCCAACCCTAAAATGAAGTAGGGAAGATTAAGAGTGGTGGAGTCTCTATCTTCATTAAGGACAGGCACACCTTCAGACTGGTTTACCAGGTTGATGCACTGGAATTACACCAGGTGTAACTGACAGTTGGCAAGACACCCATCCAAGATACAGCTGGCTATAGACCCCCCTCCATGACTCAGGACAGCAACTCCTCATACCTGGACCTACTTGACACCATCAAGGTACCCCCTAACACCCTGATCCTTGGTGACTTCAACTACCCCACCATAGACTGGATGAACTATTCCTGCACTAATCCATTCACCCAACGATTCACTTCTAATGCACTAGATCAGCTTGTCTCATCCCCCACAAGGGACTGGACTTGGTTCTCACCAACATGGGTGACCGCTGCACCACTCCCATAGTATGTTCTTCCCTGGTGAGATCAGATCATCGGTCTGTCTTATTCAAAGTTTCTATCTCCCCCCTCCCCCCACAGCTTTAGTCAGGCTAAAAAACTTCTCAAATGCTGAATACAGCCTCTTAAAGGAGGGTATCAGTAGCTTCACACGAACGCCCCCCTCAGAGGATGCAGACAACTATGCTGAACAGTACACCACTGCAGTATACAAGCACCTGTACAACTGTATGAACTCGGCCATACCCAACAGAACTAAAACCTGCTACTCAAGAAAACACAGACCTGTCTGATGGACATCCTTTATCAACAGGATTTACAACAAAAGGAAGAAACTGTTGTCCAAGGGTAAAAAGGAACAAATTCCAAATTGGAAAAACTCCCTCCTCAGCCTCAACAAGCAAATTAGATCACTAGTGAAAACTCCAAAGTCAATTATGAATTGAAACTAGCCTCTGAAACAAAGGGAAACCACAAAGCTTTCTTCAGTTACCTCAGGAATCTCCATGGCAAAGCCTAGGTTTGTTCCGAATTAGTACTTAATGGTACCACTTACACTGATCCTGTTGACTTAGCCAACCTTCCTAGCAGGTAAGTTCAGTGCAAACTTCATCCCGCTATCCCCCCCAAAGGCCCATTCAATATCCCTGATATTTGTCCCACACCTCACATCTCTGTAGATCAAATGTTAAAGGCCCTATCCAAGGCAAAGAACACAGCTTCCATGGGACCTGACAGTATCCCAGGCTGTATTCTGCCCCATTTCCAGCAAGAACAAGCTTTGTCACTGAGCAGCCTATTCAGCCACAGCCTAACTACAGGCTTTATTCCAGCAGATTGGAGAACTGCCATTGTCATCCCCTTGCACAAAGGTTGCGCCACTACTGACCTGGGAAACTATCGCCCCATTAGCTTGACAAGTCTGATCTGTAAAGCCATGGCACGTATTATTATGGGTCTCATAAACAAGGATATAGGCAATCTCCAAGCACTTGACCCCACCCAGTTCTGATTCGTCAAGGGCAGATCTTGCCTGTTGAACCCAGTTGACTTCTTTGAGACAGTCACCAAGGCCCTGGATGAGGGAAGGTCAGTACATACAGCTTACCATGACTTGGCAAAGGCCTTTGACACAATCCCCTACTCAGGCATCATTGAAAAGCTAACACAACTTGGCATGAATCCCCAAGGCCCTGGATGAGGGAAAGTCAGTACATACAGCTTACCCTGACTTGGCCAAGGTCTTTGACACAATCCTCTACTCAGGCATCATTGAAAAGCTAACACAACTTGGCATAAGTCCCTATCTCATCAGGTGGGTGGCCAACTGTCTCACCAATAGAATCCACACGGTCAAAATAGGTGCATCCACCTCCAACAGAAGAACTGTCACTAGTGGTGTTTCTGGGGATCTGTCCTGGGACTCCTTACTGTTTGGCATCTACTTCTCAGAGGTCCAGGCAAGGACAAAAGGCCTGAAGCTGACCAAGTCTGCAGATGACTGTAAGTTGGGTGCTGTCATTGACTCCCCAAATGATGTTAACATACTGTAAGAAGGTCACACAGGAAGAATTGGTGCCAAAGTCATGGCCTTAAGTTAAACACAAAAAAATGTATTATACCATTCTGCAAAAACACGGCCTCTACTGATTACCACATCAACGGCATCCTCCAAAGCACACAACCTGTGGTGAGAGACCTAGGTATTCAGGTTCACAACAATCTCACATTCAACCATGATGTAGCAACAGTGGTTAGAAAAGCCTTTTACTTGATTCATCTCATAAGGAAAGGGACTGCATCCTTAAAAAAGGAGGTTATTACCTCTCTGTACTCCTTCCTCATTAGGCCAACAACTGAGTATAACCTCCGTTTGGTATGTACCTCTCTAAACACCTGCACCAACTGGAAGGGCCACAGAAATATCTCACAAAGAGAATCCATGGCCTCCAACACCTGTCTTATGCAGACAGGCTCAAATCACAGTCACTCTACTCAGTATCATACACATTGCTCAGAGGTTGTGTCTCGCCTACAAGGCAATATCGGACCCTGCCCTACTAGAGATGCTCCATACCCCTAAGTCTAACTCCTTGCACATTACCAGCACGAAAGGCCCAAATCTAATATGCAACATCAACAAAATTTGCTGGAGAAACAGGTTTGTCTCCCAGAGGCTGCCCTGTCTCTTGAATAGACTTCCCATACATGTCAGAGTACATCGTTGACCCTCTTCAAACGCATCCTTGATGAGGGGATGGGAAACCACAAATTTGTCCCAGAGGTTCCACCTGTGTCCCTGACAGGAGTGACAGGTGCTGACTGAGGTTTCTTTTTTGGGGATAAACTCTTGGCAAGGCTTGTAAGGGCCCCAAGGCCATTAGTAACCTCCTACGATCCTACTAGAGATTTCTGGTTGTCAAAGACATTTGTGTTTTCAGAGACAGACCTTAGTAGCATGTCAAAGCTTTTATTTTCTTGTACCAAAGACTTTTATTTAAACATACTGCAATGCATGGATTTGCCAATACTTTTCACTTTTGTGTTTGATTATGAAGTACATCTATAAAAAGACAAATTAGGAGGAGGGACTCAGTATGCCATTGGGAGGGTCTGGCAAAAGAGACTGCATGTTAAATTTACTTCATTTGAGTTTACTGTCAGTATCATTCACCAGGAAGTGATCTAGTGACGGATCTATGTTAATTTACTTCACTTGTGACTGCTTGTCAGAGTAAGCCCTGACATGAGTTACTTACATTAATTTGCCTCGCTATGCATCTGTAACCACTTACCAGTGTAAAACCCAGTGACAGATAAAGACAGAGACAGAAAGTGAGAGGGAGACAGAACCCGAGATTAACTGTTGCTCACTGCTATAGGCAAGGTGCTTACCAGCCCATCAGCTTTGTTCTGTTTGCACCTTATCACCCCATGTGCTGCAGGTGTAGCTGTTTGCTCTGAAGTGCTGTAGTTTAGTAGAATTTGCATTAAATCACTAAGTACTTGTGAGTTTTCACCTGTCATTTTATCATCATTTCCAAATGGCAAATATTTATGGCTTTACGTTTGTTGCACTAAAGCACTTTTTTTTAACAAGAGTGTAGTGTCTGTACTGCCTCTGCTTACTATAAATAGGTTAACATTGTTAAGGTGTTTATTCCACTTATATTACTCTCTTTCCAAAATATTTTGGTTCCACATAAAGAACACTGGTATAGAATAGAATGAATATCATTTTTTTTAAGGGGAGGAGAGTCCCCAGAATTCCCTGATTAGTATTAATATTACCTCAGAATCAAAAGGGTGTTTACCACACACACACACACACACACATACACATATATATATGGGTCTACTTTGACTCATCGAATTAACGTTTCAGCAAAAGTCAGTTTCGCTACTCCAGTTTTGCGAAAGTGCATTTCTCCAGAAACTGCAGTTCACCAAAAAAATAATATAAATAAATAAAAACAAAACAAATACAGTACAATAAGTTATGCAGAGGGGCAGGCCCACCTGCACACCCCCATACCCCCGCTACTAATATATACCAACTCCGAGACTGCACTACAGTGAGGAAAAGGGAACAACAACCTCAGTGAACTTTTAGTTATGTACTTACCATAACGATAGATGTATGTGATCCATCTCGCCTACATTCATAACTGATCGGCTCCGACTCGGCTGATACACTAGCACGAAGTCTCTCATTGGCTGGGCCAACCCCTTATCCCATGATGCACCATGCCCAAACCCCCAGACCTTGTTTGCCCCACAACAACTCATCCACATGTACCAATCTGACTGCACAACAGTGTTTCCTCCAGATCCAACAGGTAGGGGGAAGGAGGGCGGGTACATAAGAATGTAGGTGAGATGGATCACATACATCTATCGTTATAGTAAGTATATAACTAAAAGATGTAATGCGATCCTATCTCGCCTACATTCATAACTGATGGGACAGCGTCCCTAGCACCTAGATCCTGGGAGGCTCACTGGAAAACACTCCTGAGCACTGTGGAACCAAAGGACGCCCGACCCCTAGATGCCACGTCCAGTTTGTAATGAGAAATAAATGTATGTGGAGAAGCCCAAGTGGCCGCTGCACATATCTCATCCACAGACAGTCTGGCGTGGAAGGCCACTGAAGTTGCCATAGCCCTAGTAGAATACGCTCTAACTAGAAATGGAAGGTCCCTTCCTGTTGATGCATAAATAAATGAAACACAATTCCTAGTCCACCTAGCGATAGTGGTCTTAGTTACTGCTTTGCCAATCCTGTTATCCGCAAAGGCCACAAACAACTGGTCTGATTTCCTCTGCTGCTGTATCCTATCTAAGTAAAACCTCAGTTGTCTATGCACATCCAACTGATGAAGTCTGTATTCTGCCTTGTTGGAAAATTTCGGAAAGAAAACTGGTAGCTCTATAGATTGTTGTAGACAAAGAGCAGAAGAAACCTTAGGAAGAAATGACGGATTTAATCTTAGAGATACTCTATCCTTATGAAAGATCAGATAAGGAGGCTTGACAGAAAGGGCTTGAAGCTCCAAAACCCTTCTGGCTGAAGTAATAGCTACCAAGAAGGCAGTCTTCCAAGATAAGAATTTTTGCTCACAAGTGGCCGCCGGCTCGAAGGGATGAGACGTCAAGGCTCCTAAAACCACATTCAAATCCCATGGCAAAACAGGTTGCGACACCGGGGGGTGAAGCAACCAAGCTCCCTTGAGAAAGGCCTTACACAACTTATGACTCATGAGTGAAGGCTCAAAGGCAACATGATAATTAGAAATCGCTGCTAATTGGACTTAAAACGTGGAGACAGCGGAACTCTGTCTAAAAAAAGTTGCCAAAAAATCTAATACTGCCGACACCGGGGCTGTCAGAGGGTCAAGGTTGTGCCGCTGGGCCCAAATGGCAAACCTTTTCCATTTATAATATATCTCCTTAGTGGAAGCTCTGTGGGAAGAAGACAGAATCCGGACCACCTCAGGCGAAAGGATATGCTGTCTGACTAAGGTCGGAAGTGGAGCAGCCAAGCCGCTAGCTTGAGAGTTCGCAGTGATGGATGGGCCTGACCCGACTGAAGAGTCAGGAGGTCTGGGACTGGGTCCAGAATCCAAGGACCCTCCACTTCATACTTCCGAAGGAAGGGAAACCAAACTTGGCGGGGCCAGTGTGGTGCGATCAAAATCATGCTGCTTCCCAAGCAGATCGCCTTCTGAATCACCTTTGGCAGTAGAGGGACCGGAGGGAAGGCGTAGAGCAGACCGGAGGGCCAATTGTGGACTAGAGCGTCCCTGGGTGACTCCCCCTGGGGGGGAATCAGGGAGAAGAAATTGCTGCACTTCGCATTCCAGGGGCTGTCGAAATGGTCGCAGCAGGAAAACCCCCACTTGGAGAAGATCCGGGCCGTTACTTGGTTGTTCAGGGACCACTCGTGAGGCCTCAGAATAACTCTGCTCAGCCTGTCTGCTATCACATTGGACTTCCCCAGAATGTACATTGCCACTAGAAATCTCTGGGAAGCGATCACCCAATTCCACACTCTCATGGCTTCTCTGCAAAGAGGATAAGACCTGGTTCCTCCCTGCTTGTTGAGGTACCATACCACTGCCATATTGTCTGAGCAGATTGTGATGGTACCCTTGGGAAGAGAGCTGTGAAGTGCCTGCAACACTAGAAGCACTGCCCTCATTTCCAGAACATTGATATGCAAGTGGGTTTCATGATCTTGCCACGTGCCTTGAACCGTCCTGCCCAGATAATGCCCCACCACCCTATCTGGGAGGCGTCCGTGGTCACTGTGGCAATGGCGGGGGAGGGCAGAAGAGTCTCCCCTGGTTCAGGTTGGAGGAGAGGAGCCACCAATGAAGATCTCGCCGGCACGTTTCCGTGATGAGAATCGGGTAGGACAATGGCAGTTCTTGGTATGACCACTGGGTCGACAGGAGCCACTGAAGAATTTGCATGTGCAATCTTGCCAGAGGGACCAGAAGAATGGAGGCTGCCATCGATCCCAAAAGCTGAAGGACCATCCTGGCTGGGGATTTCCATCGGGGTAGTAAGGCTAGGACTTGGTCCTGTAGTATCTTTATCCTCTCTGTTGGAAGGAATGCTCGCATCTCTACAAAGTTTAGCTCTGCGCCTATAAAGGCAACACGCTGTGATGGCAGCAATACAGACTTTTCCCAGTTGAATGTAATTAATAATAGATGTCCCAACTCGATGGTAGCACTCACGGCTAGAGTAAGAAGATGCCGGTGGGGGCGGTGAGGAGCCAGTCTAGATACGGAAACACCTGGAATCCCAGACATCTCAGGTGAGCCATCACCACTGCCAGACATTTGGTAAACACCCTGGGGGCTGTGGTGAGACCAAAGGGCAGGGCCCGGAACTGGAAGTGACTGGCTCCTAGGCAAAAGTGTAAATGTATCCTGGACGCTCTGTTTATCTTGATGTGATAATAGGCGTCCTTGAGATCAATGGAGGACATCCATACTCCTTTTTCTAGCAATGGGAAAATGGATTGCAACATGACAATCTGGAACTTGGACTTCTTTACGAAGTGGTTTAGACGGCTGAGATCCAGAATGGGTCTCAAGTCCCCTGTTCTTTTCGGCACCAAAAATAACCTTGAGTAAGTTCCTAATCCGGTATGGTCTGCAGGGACTGGCTGGATGACTCCCTTTCCGAGCAGCTTTGCAACCTCTATGGCTGCTTGATCCCGTTGACTGGGTGGCACGTCCGGGATTTTCCTTGATGGTGGAGGGGGACAGATAAAGGGGATGGTGTAACCTCTGGCGATGATACGAAGCACCCACTGATCCTGAGTGATGGAACCCCAGGCCCTTGGATGCTCCGAGAATCGACCCCCGACTGGCTCCGGAGACGCACAGTCGGGCAGTCCCTCAGGGACGCTGGAAGGAGGAACCACGAAAGGATTCTCGGTCTCCTGAGTTGCTGGGGCCTCCGCGCCTCTAGGGCGACGTCTTCCAGAATAATTCCAGCCCCCTCTGCCTCTGGAAGGGGGGGGGGTCACTCTGATGGGCAGGGAAAGACTTTTGGGACTTTCTGAACCACATCTTTCCTCCCCTCTGAGCTTTGGGATAAGGTCTAGAGGGAAGCGAAAAACGGGCCCCAACAGCAGACAAAGTCTTACCCTCCTGCTCACATCTAGTGAGTGTGTCTTTCACCTTGGGTCCAAAGAGAGAGGACCCATCGAATGGAGCGTCTGTGAAGGAAGACTTGAACGCCTCCGCAAAGTGACACAAGCGAAGCCAGGCTTGCCTCCTGAGGGCTATGCCCGAACTCGCTGCCCTACCCGCCCCTTCGGCTGCATACGATATGAGCCTCATGGACGAGTTAACAATCGACGAAAGGGTAGACAGCTGGGAGTTGACAGACTGCGTCAACGCCTCAGGCACGTTACCCGACAGGGTATCTCTCAACTCCTTTATGAGATCCCTTTGGAGCCTCGTAAAGTGCCATAAATAATTCAGTGACCGCAGAGTAAAGGTCTCTGAAGTGAGGGTACACTTCCCGTATCTATCCATGCTCCTGGACTCCTTGTTAGGAGGATGGATAGAAGTAGATGCCTCTGCCACATCCTGCTGGGTGGCAGACGTCACCACCATAGCATCCACCGGAACTCCCTTGGTTAGAAACTCCTTGCCAGGGGGTGCGGATAAAAACTTGTTGGGGCGAGAAGGAACTGGCTCCACAGAATCAGGGTGTTCCCACACCCTTTGACAAATAAGGTCCAGTAACTCATCGAAGAGTGGAGACACCCAGGAGGCGGAGGGTTGGGCTCCGAAGGCCTTGAGGAAGACCGACTCCTCCGCGGAAGGGGTTTTGGATGGCCAGTCGCCCCTCTGTCTCAAGATCTCCAGGACATCGGAGAACGAGACATCGTCAGAGGACGACTTAGGGGACCCTTCCGCATCATCAAGGTCGGTGTCCGAGGTGACAGTCTCATCTGGGGAGTCTATGTGCTTCCTCTTGCACAACTTTTTCCTGGGAGGCTCTTCAGGCATGGACTCTAAAGGTCCCTCAGAAAACAGGGGACCACACAAGGAGGAATCCTCAGGTCTAGGAGCCGCGCTGTTCGAAGACAGGGGGGCACCAGAAGCTATAGTCGCCGTGTCTAGGGAAGGAGTTGCAGATTCAGGTGAAGTCACTAGAGACTTGGCCAGCGCGCTCCTCATAGCCTCGAAGGCGGGCCCACCAGAATCTGAAGAAAGGCCTGTCTCCGAGACCATGACCGGAGTCGGGGTTCCCCTAGCCGAGGCGCCAAGTGGGAGACTCGGGGCCGAAACCAGAAGCCCTGACGAATCCCCTTCGGGCCCGGCTGAGGACACCCGAGAACCGAAACCTCTGGAAGGAACCGAAAGGGTTGGAGCTGAAGTCGGTGCCGACAGATTAGCAGTGGGTCGCGGAACCGACTCAAGGACTTCACCCGACTCTACGAACTCCGGCTCCGAAGACGCCAAGGTTGTCAGAGGAGGAAGAAACGGTATCGAAAGGGCTGGCTCCAGAGCCGACTGGGCCGGAGCCGAAAATAATTTAGATAAGACAAGTGACTGGAGGAGCCTCTGGACCACCCTTATCTAAATCCGAATCTGATAGCCTGGAGGAAACAGAAGGGGGCCGAGAAACTTTTTCTATCAGCTCCGAGACAAAGCTAGGAGGCCGGCTCCGAATCGGCTCCAAAAGAATCGGAGCCGAAGCAGACTTGACCAGAACCGAGACCCCTTTCGGCGCCGACAGTTCAGGAGCCGACCAAACCGACCCTAAAGCAGACACACTCTCCTGCGGCTCCGAGACCAATGGAGCCGAGGAACGAGACCCAGATTTAGATCCTCTATCCTGCGGCTCCGAGACCAGTAGAGCCGAGGAAGGGGACAGAGATTTAGCTCTTTTTGCAGGCGGCTCCGACGGACTTGTCGGAACTGAAGACTTCTTTTGCTTCAATTTTGAGGTGGGAGAAGAAGACAAAGCTTCCTCGAAGGCTGGCTTGATCAAACCCTTCAGGATAAGCTTATTTTTTCTCTCATGTAGGACACGAGAGGAGAAAGCATGGTAAACACTGCAAGATTCTTGCAAGTGTTTAGCCCCTGGACAATAAACACAGATGGCGTTGCCATATGTCAACGACATCTTGTAACTGCATTTTGTACATTTTTTAAAGCCCGATGGCTTATGTTCCTTTTCTTTGCCAGACATACTAACACTCTAAACACACTCAACCCACAAGGAGGGAAGGGAGGGAAGAGCTCTAACTTAAACGCTTGCCGACAAGAAATAGGGCAAAGGCCCTCTAACTTAAATGGGCCTAGCCCGCCAAACAGAAGAAATCACCACAACAATCCAAAAAACAAACACAGTCAATCACAAGGGTACTAAACAACAAGATAGCTATTAAAATAGCTGTTTGAGTATAAAATTTAAGCTAACTGCAAAAAAAAACGACCCAAAAGGCCAAAATAGAAGGGTACTTAGCCACAGCCAAGTCGAGACCACGTCGTTACTCTAGGAGCGGCAAACGAGATCTCGGGGTTTGGGAGTGGTGCATCCTGGGATAAGGGGTTGGCCCAGCCAATGAGAGACTTCATGCTAGTGTATCGGCCGAGTCGGAGCCGATTCTCGGCTCCGAGCCCATAGATATATATATATATATATATATATATATATATAAAGAAATAATATATCTGAAGCCTTTTTAAACATTGTGGCTTTTCAGTATAATGAAGATGATGCATATAACAGTGCAAGAAATGATGATGTATATAATACAGTATCAGTGGCACAACAGGTAGCATAATTGCCTTAGGAGCATAAGACTATGTGTTCTGTTCCCATTCCAGGTAGATGTACTGCTGACACTGCAGTGCAGCACAAGTTGAATGCTGCATTTCTGAGTGTGTTTCTTTGATTGAACCATTTTTCAGGGGTTCCTAGGTTCATCCGTCCCAGCCATTAGTAACCAACCCATATAGCTTGAGATCTACTACAGCCATAGGAATGATGAATATAGTACATTTGTGTAAGCTGCACTTATCCGTAACAGTACATGTTTAAATTCCTCACTGCTGCAGAAGACACACCCACCCTTCATCCTCCTATCATTATTATTATTATTATTATTATTACATATAGTTATTATTAGGAAATAATTGGTGGTGATTTCTTGCTTGGATATTTCAAGATGAGTATGCTGCTACTTAACTTTTGGGCAGGAAAGTCCTCAATGTTTTCCACTCTGACTGCTGATTTTCCCTTCTCAGGGCTGATCTAAGTGTGGGATGGAGCCAGAGCTTTTGGAAGCTGGCTGGTTGTTGTGTCTCAGGCAAGCCATAACCAATTTAGCTTAAAGGCTACTGCAGCAGTGGGAATGATGAACACACATGGATGCAAAGCTAAAATGGAGAGCAAAACAAGGTTCAAAAGAAATAACTTTTTCTTGTTTATATATATATATATATATATATATATATATATATATATATATATATATATATACACATACATACATATAATAAATAAATAAATACAGCCAACCCATGCAGGTTGGTGCCCAGGGCAGCTGCCCAGTTTGCTCCACTCATAGGTGTTTACTAGGCTAATGACCACAAGGGCCTTTTTAAGCCTAGCCATGGAACTCGAATCTCTGACAGGTTCGGACACCCTTGATAAGTGTAAGCCTGGGTCTGAGAGATGAACTATTTACAGGTTTATGGTATGCATTAGAGACAAAGGTGCCAAACCAGGGATGAATTTCATGTTTCCCATCCAATTGTCCAAGTTGCACTTTAATTGGGTTATGGAGGAACTCTGCTTCACATGGATGGGGAGCCTGTTCCATAGACGGGGTAGTCTCTGGTATACATACCTATCTCTCCATCAGGTCCTATTTGTATCACAGGCAAGGTTTAAGTCTTTAGAATGGGTAATTCTGGTACTGTTTGTTTTGTGGATATGCAGGAGGTCCATCAGAGTGGGGTCTGACAATACCCTGTACACCAGGCATAGATCTCCCCCTCAAAAGCCTGTAGGAGACAGAATACAGGGATAGGGCCTTGAGATAGTCAGCATAGGACATATTACTTACACCCTGTATTCTTTTAGTGAGGAACCTCTGTGGATGTTCCAGCTGTTGGATATTCCTGGTTAGGTACATACCAAAGGGGGCACTGTACTCAATGATATGTCTGATGAATGCCGAATACAGTGGAACGACGACTTCCTTGGACTTGGATACCTTTGCAAAATCTGAAGGTAATGCTACTCAATGTTAGAAGTCTAAACCTCAAAATGCACTCTCTTGAGGCACTCCTAAAAATGGACAATATCGATATCTGTGCAGTAACTGAGACCTGGTTCAAGGCTCCAGGGAGCACCCCTGCAACACCAGGCTACAACTCTTACCACACTTCTTGGCCACCAAACGAGGACAGAAACATGGGAAATCGATGCTCCACACCTATGGTCACCCCCTCGTTGGTCAGGTCTGACCATAAGCTAAACATTAACATTAAAACCTTAACATCTACATCCCACCCCCACCCCCCAGTAAGGAAACCTCCATAAAAAACTTCTCCAAAGCCAACTTCATGCTACTCAAGTCAGAAGTGACAAACTTCATGACACCCATGCAGATAGGAACTGAAAGTTCGACTGCTGAATCCTACACTAAGGCACTGTATGAGCACATCTACTCATGCATGAATTGTGCCATCCCAAATAGAGCCAAGATGCTCTCCTCCAAAATAAGGAAGCCAATCTGGTGGTCCCCTGCCATAAACAAACTTTAAAACAAAAGGAAGAAACTGTTGCAGAAAAGAGGAAAATCCCAGGATGAAAAAACTCCCTTACCAGCCTCAGTAAGAAGCTGAGATCCCTTATAAAATCCTATAAAGCTAGTTACAAAAATAAAATTGCCAAATATTCCAAAGACAACCACAAGGCATTCTATAACTAGTCAATAATCTAAATGGCAATGCTCAAATCTGCTCTGAGCTACAACAGAATGGCATTAAATATACTGATCCCAAGGATATTGTCAATATCCTGGCAGGTCGATTCAGTGCCAACTTCACCCCCCTCTCACCCCCTAAATGGCCCATCTCAATACCGATAGATTGCCAAATTCCGGTAATAACGGCCACAAAGGCAAAAAACGCACTCTCCAAAGCTAAGAATACAGCATCCATGGGAACAGGTGACATCCTGGGCCGTGTACTACATGAACTACAAAATTAACTGGCACCTCACCTAAGTGTCATGTTTAATCATAGCCTCACCTCAGGCTTCATGCCCACTGAGTGGCACACAGTTACAGTTACCCCATTCCACAAGGGGGGATCCACCTTGGATCCCGGGAAAGTACAGTTTTGTACCTACCATAAATGTAGATGTTCGAGTGCTAATATAGCTGCAGTCATAACAGATGGGTTCTCCTGCCGTCAGGTGGGTCCTCGGTCGGCCGAATTCCAAAGTCTAGGTCCTGCGTCAGTTGTCGTCGCTTCTTCCCTGACGTCAGTGCGACAGTGGTATAAAGGAACCAGCCAACGCCATTTTCTTCAGTTTTTCTTGCCCCAGATGTCAGGTGCCCCCAGAAGGAAGGCAAAACATAAATTTATGTAGTAAAGCAAATGCAATATAATCAAAAAACAGTAGTTGCAAGCAAATACACCATAAAAGAATACTCCAATGAGGTTGTATGAGGAGGTGTTAGCCATAAGGCCTGTCCAAAGAGGGGAAGGAGGGAGGGAAACCTGGACTGCAGCTGTATTAGCACTCGAACATCTACATTTATGGTAGGTACAAAACTGTACTATGTTCATCGTGCATACAGCTGCAGTCATAACAGATGGGTACAATCCCAAAGCTAATAAAGGGGTGGTAGGCACTAAGTAGAACTAGGTGGAGCCAGGATGCCCTGCAAGACTGCAGTGGCAAAGCCCGCTCTAGTTTTGGAGTATAATGGTAGGTGATAGTGCTTGGAGAAAGTATGTACAGAACTCCAAGTGGCTGCTTCCAAAATATCTTTGGTAGGAACCCCCCTGAGGAAGGCAGCAAAGGTAGCTGTGGCCCTTGTGGAGTGAGGTCTGATGCCTGTAGGTACAGTTTTACCATGAAAAGAGTAATAAAAACGTATGCAGTGGGCTATCCATTTTAAGATCGTCTGTTAGGAAATAGGCTTCCCTTGAGCACCTGTAGCATAGGACATAAAGAATTGCTCTGATTTTCTGAAAGGCTTTGTTCTGTCCAAATAACAACGGAGCTGTCTATGAATGTCCAAGGAATGTAGTAGCCTCTCCCCTTTGTTTTGTGGATTATGGTAAAATGTAGGTAAAGTGGATAGCCTGATTCAAGGCTACCCTGGATACTACCTTTGGCATAAATGAAGGATTGGTTCGTAAGGAAACTCTGTCCTGATGGAAAATGATGAAAGGCTGCACAGCCATGAAGGCTTGTAGTTCCGAAACCATGCGTGCTGAGGTGATAGCTAGAAGGAAGGCTGTTTTCCATGACAAATATTGCAGATCTGTTGAAGCAGCTGGCTCAAAAGGAGGCAGGGTTAGTTTTTCTAGAATGAAATTGAGGTCCCAAATCGGTACTGGTTGCTTCCTTGGGGGTTTTATATTCTTAGCCCCTTTGAGGAACTGTCTTAAGAGAGGGTGAGAGAATAAAGGAGGATCAGTGTTGTACTCTGCAGAAATGGCTGAGGCATGGATTTTGATGGAGGAGAATGAAAGTCCACTGCTTAGCAGCTCGGCTAGGTACTGTAGTATTTGAGGTAAATTCAGTATTCCAGGATTCTGACCCTTTTTCTGATTCCAGACACAAAACCGTTTCCATTTTGCGGAGTAGGCTTTTCTAGTAGAAGGCCTTCTGGCCTCCAAAATGACATCCTGCACCTCCTTGGAGAGTAGTGTCTGCTGTAAATTTAAGGAATTCTCCATGCGGCTAGATTGAGTGTTTTCTGCTGACTGTGAAGAGTTTTGAAGTTGTGCTGAGTCAGTAGAAGAGGCATTAGAGGCAGGATCCATGGTGGGGAATGCGTCAGGCTCCTCAGGAGTGGATACCAGTGTTGTCATGGCCAGTCTGGAGCAATGAGGATCATCTTTGGTCTGTCTGCTCTGGCTTTTAATAGAACTTTGGCCAGCAGTGGAAGAGGTGGAAAGGCATAAACCATCATTGTTGTCCAACTGAAAGAGAGTGCGTCCACTTTCCAGGCCTGTGGATGAAAGGTCCTTGAGCAGAATTTTGTCAATTGGTAATTTCTGTGGGTGGCAAAGAGATCTATGTCTGGCCTTCTCCATGCTTGAATTATCATTGTAAAAACTTGAGGATTTAACTTCCATTCGTGTGGATCTGTCATATTTCTGCTCAGGTTGTCTGCCAGTGTGTTTTCCTTTCCTGGCAGGAATTGTGCTTGAAGTTGGATTTGCAATTCCAGAGCCGTGTTCCAAAGGGACATGGCTAGTCTGCACAGGGGATATGAATGAGTTCCTCCCTGTTTGTTTATGTACCACATCATTGTGGTGTTGTCTGTTCTTATCAATAGCTGCCCTGGATGCAGTAGGTCTTTGAAAGCCATAATAGCATTTATTACTGCTAGCATTTCCTTTAGATTGATGTGTAGGTGCTTTTCTTTTTGTGACCATTTGCCCTGCATGCACTGATCTGTCATGTGCACCCCCCAGGCGTAGTCTGAGGCGTCTGTTGTGATGACTTGATTTGCTTGAGGCTTGCAGAATGGGAGACCTATGTTTCTTTGGCATGCTTGAGCCCACCACAGAAATTCCTTTTGAAGACATGGAATCAGTGGTATGATTGTTTCCAAACTGTGGCTGTGTTGAGACCATAAGTTTTTAAGGTACCATTGAAGTTTCCTCATATGCAGCTTTGCACATGGGATTAGTAGGATGCAAGATGCCATGAATCCCAGAGCCTGCAGGATTTTCCTTGCAGTCAGCCTGGTGAAGGTTGCCAGTTTTCTTAAGTATTGAGTTAATTGCCCTCGTTTCTCTGGCGTGAGGTAGGCCATCTGGGTGTTTGTATCCAAGCTGGCACCCAGGAAGATTATTGTTTGAGAGGGTATTAGTTTTGACTTCTTTTTGTATCCCAGAGATTTCAACATTATTACAAACGCCAGGTGTTTCAGAAGAGTGTGCTTGCTGTCCGCTTGGATCAGGCAGTCGTCCAGATATGGGTATATTTGTATCCCTTGAAGTCTGCAGAAGGCAATTACTGATGCCAGGCATTTCGTGAACACTCTGGGCGCAGTAGATAAGCCAAAGGGCAAAGCAGAGAATTGATAATGGGATGAACCTGCAAGAAATCTGAGGTATCTTCTGCAATTTTGTCTGATTGGGACATGCAGGTATGCCTCTTTGAGGTCCAATGTCACCAGCCAAGACTCCTTGCCCAGCATGGGAAGAAGCTGCTGTAATGTGAGCATCTTGAGCTTTGGTACGAGTAAATATGTGTTTAGGATGGATAGGTCCAAAATAGGTCTCCAATCTTTGCCCTTCCTTGGTACCAGGAATAGTCTGGAATAAAAACCTTGACCCTGTTCTTGTGCAGGTACCTCTTGAATAGCTTTCATGTCCATGAGATCTGAAATTTGTTTTTATGCCTCTGCCCTTTGATTGTGAGGCAGGTTTGGCATGCCTCTCATTTTTGTAAGGGTGTGAAATTGGAATCTGTAGCCTCTGTCTATAATGTCCAGGATCCATTTGTCTTTTGTGACAATATGCCAATTTTTCGAAAATAATGCCAGTTTTCCACCTAAAGGTGCTGCCATTTGAGCCTTGCTTGGCATGCAAAGGGTAAAGTCATTGAGTCTGCTTTCTGAATGGCTGTGAATTATCCTCACCCCCTCTTGGTGTAGGTGTTTGCCATTGTCTGCCTCTAAATGATCCTTGAGATTGCCCTCTACCTCTCGGGCACCTGTATCTACCTCTTTGAGGTCTGTCTGTGGCTGGAAAGGACCAATTTTTTGAAGGCCAATTTCTACTGAAACGTGGCGGTTGTACCTGTAGGAAATCTTTCACTGTTTGCATTGATTTTGCCTTTTCCTCCATTTTCTTTAATACCTCCTCAGCTTTAACACCAAATAATACATCTTTTTGAAGAGGTGCATCTAGTAATTTAGCTTTGACATGATCTGGTAAGGTTTGCTCTTTGAGCCAAGCATGTCTACATATGACTGATCCTGTAACAGCAGCTCTACAAGAGGCTTCTAAAGCATCAAAACCACATTGCAAGGTATGTTTACCCACTTGCTCTGCACTGTGCAACAAATCCTGCAACTCCTTCAAGTCTGGTTGTTCAGGTTGTGACATTTTGCTTTTCAACTGAGATAACAAAAACTGTTGATACTTTAACATATGGAACTGACAGTTTAATGCCTTCATGGTTAAAGTGGCTGAAGTGTATACCTTTTTACCCCACCTTTCTAAAGCTCTGGAATCTCTCTCTGAAGGTAATGGATTTTTGGCAGTGGAGGCTTTAATTCCCTTGGGACCCTGTGAAATAGTTTCTGGGTCAGCCGCATGGCTTTTGTATAGGAATTGGTGTGAATTAGGCACCCGGTAATACCAGTCAGGCTTGACTGGAGCTGGAGGTAAAGAATCTGGGTTAAGGCTGGCCTCTGAATACACATCATCTAATATATCTAAGACAGGCGGTATAGCCAGAGGCCTGTGCTGAGGGAGCAAGAGGAAATCCCTGAGCCTTTTCTTGGAGTCTGAGTACTCTTGGCCTTCCCAGTGGAAGTGTTCCCTCAAGGTATGCAAGGTTTCCCCAAAAGAGTAATCCTCAGGGAGGAGACAGAGGGAATGGACTCCTCTGCATCAGAATCTTCGAAAGGGGAGTACGAATGTTCCTGGTCCTCAGAATGCTCTGAAGTAATGGAGGCCTGGTCCGAGGAAAGATATTCTTCCTCCACTCTGGGCCTTTTGTCCGGGGGCGGGGGGGTGGGGGAGGGGATTTGAGAACCCCTGATAAAAGTAATCAAATCCTCAGCCATTTTGAGCATCTGCTTCTTAGGCATGGGGCCTTGAGAGGGGCCCTGTGGAGCGTGTCTTTTAGAATGCATGGCTGCTTTAGATTTAGTATAAGCCTTAATGGAAAAAGAAGAAGGCCTGAAGACACCTTGAGTGGTGGCAGGCCTGTCTGAACTCTGAGTTTCCCCGCCAAGAGTGACTTCGGTATCTGTAGTCGGGGTGTGGGCCGAAGAGCCTGCGACCTCAGGCACAGAAGACACCGCTAATGAAGTGTCATCGGTAGTCAGGGGCTGCGTAGGCGCCTCGCTGAGAACCAGAGCACATGTAGTCGGCTTTAGCGTGGTGTCAGTAGAAGTCGCGGACCTCGTATGTCGGTCCTCATCTTTACGTTGTTTACTCAAAATTGGAGTTGTAGTATCCGACGACATGTTGTAATTAAACTTTTTGCCAAAATAGTGTTGGGCGAACTCCGCCTGACGCTTAATAGTGCGTCTGTTGAATGTAGCACAAAAACGACAGGCCGAGACGTCATGGTCTGGGCCTAAGCAAGGTATACAGAGGGAATGGAAATCCTTATGCGGTATTTGCTTCCCACATGAAATGCAATTATTAACTTTGTCTGACATCGGTCTGAGGCAAGAAAAGTTTCCCCAACGGGGTGCTTAGCTTTCTAGAAGTCTTCAGTTGAAAAATATTCGTAATCTCAGGAGCTGACCGACCGGCACTTGCGAACTGCTTCTGCTTTGAGCACCGCGCGGCAAGAAAGACTGAAGAAAATGGCGTCGGCTGGTTCCTTTATACCCCTGTCGCACTGACGTCAGGGAAGAAGCGACGACAACCGACGCCGGACCTAGACTTTGGAATTCGGCCACCGAGGACCCACCTGACGGCAGGAGAACCCATCTGTTATGACTGCAGCTGTATGCACGATGAACATCTACCGCCCGATCAGTCTGACAAGCCTGATTTGAAAGGCCATGGAACGTATTATCATGGAACTTATAAACAAAGACAATGGCAACCTTCAAACACTGGACCCCACCCAGTTTGGGTTCGTGAAGGGCCGATCTTGATTCCTGAACCTGACTGACTTCTTTGAATCAGTCTCCAGAGTCGTGGACGAGGGTAAAGCGGTCCACACAGCCTATCTGGACCTCGCCAAGGCCTTTGCCACCATCCCCCACTCTGGAATCATAGATAAACTTACTAAGCTGGGCATTAATCCTACTTCACTCGATGGGTTGCCAACTGGCTTACTGGCAAAACCCACACTGTAAAAGTAGCTGACTCCAAATCCAGCTCCAAACAAGTGGAGTACCTCAGGGTTCAGTCCTGGGACTGCTCTTGTTTGGTATCTACTTCTCTGAAGTACAAGCCAACATTAAGGGACTCTGGCTAACAAAGTTTGCAGATGACTGCAAACTGGGAACCATTACTGAATTCCCAAATGATGTGGATACTCTAAAAAAGGGCCTTACAGAAACAGATGCTTGGTGCCAGATTCATGGGCTCAATCAAGCTCAATGCCAAGAAATGTACAGTTATCACCTTTGGAAAAAAACATGTACCCATGAATTACCACATAGGTGGCAGTACACTAAACACCAAAAGTCTGGCAAGAGACTTAGGGATACGTGGACAGTGGTCTCACCTTCGATAACCACATCGCCACAACAGTCAGTAAATCCTTCTATGTGGCACACCTCATCAATAAGGGCTTTTCATCCAGAAAAAAGGAGGTCATTGTCCCACTGTACTCATCCCTCATTAGACCCATTATAGAATACAATGCCCCATTTGGTATGTACCTCTCAGGACATCTGCACCTGGAAAAGCTGCAGAAATACCTCACTAAAAGAATCACAGGCCTAAAGCAGATGCCTTACGCTGACCTCCTTAAAAAAACTCCAGCTATACTCTGTCGCATATCGTCTATACTCAGAGGCGATCTCTGCTTAACATACAAGGCCATGTCAAACCCAAAGCTGTTGGACATGCTACACTTAAAGAAATCTCAATCCCTCAGAGCCACATGCTCCAGGGATCTAAACCTTGTCATCACAAACAAAACATGCTGGAGGGATAGTTTCCTGACCCAGACACTCCCCAGACTCTGGAACAGACTGCCCATACATGTCAAGCAGAGCACCTCTTTGGCCCTCCTCAAAAGGAACCTTAACGACTGGATGGGAGAAAGGAAATTCACCCCAGGGATCACGTCAGTCGCCCTGCTAAACAGGGGTCCAGGGAAGTAAATAGTGTGGGAATAAATAGCCAGGGAACTGTTATGGCTAGGCTTGTATAGGTCCTAGGGCTGATAGCCTAGTACCAACCTATGAACCTATTATAAGTTGCGCAATATAGAATGATTTCCTCACCAGTGTAGACACGTGATGATCAAAGGCTAGATTACTATCTGCGTGTGTCCCTATGTCCCAGATTACTGGGTCAACTTTACGGGGTGTGTTGTCAATATGATAGTTACCAGGGATGGATGACTTCCCAAAGGATACTATTATTCATTTCTTGGCATTTAGTTTTAGTCCATGGCTTTGACACCAGTTTATTTGTTTGTGTCAGCCCCTCCTGGAGAGCATTTGTGTCAGTATGAGGTTCAATGACAGCTCCTAATTTACAATCATCTGCAAATTTAGACACCCAGAGACCACTGACATTGGCCTTGACTTCTGAGAAGTAAATGTCAAAAAGGAGAAGTCCAAGGACTGATCCCTGAGGGACTCTACTTGTGACTGGCCTCTTTGTAGAGGTGGACTCCCCAATTCTAACTTCCTGGCTCCTGTCTGTGAGCCAGTTGGCTATCCACCGGGTGACATATAGGTTTGTACCTAACCTCTTGAGTTTGTCAGCAATGCCTGAGTGGGGTATTGTGTCAAATGAATTGGGTCAAGGTAGGCAGTGTGAACAATTTTGCCCTCATCCATTGCTTTGGTGACCCTCTCAAAGAAGTCCACCAGGTTGAGTAGGCATGATTTATCCTTGATGAAACCAAACTGGGTTGGGTCCAGTGTCTGGAGGTTTACTATATCTCTGTTGATCATTTCCATGATAATTCTTTCCATGGCTTTACATATAAGACTAGTGAGACTTATTGGTCTGTAGTTTCCAAGGTCTGTAGATGGTCCACTTTTGTGCAGAGGGATGATTGTTGCCTTTCTCTATTCATGAGGCACAAAGCCTGTTTGGAGGCTACAGTTAAATAGTAATTCCAGAGGCCATGATAGGTAATTTTTCATGCTATTCAGAAGGCATCCTGGGATACTGTCTGGGCCGATTAATGCAGTGTTTTTGGTCACAGAGAGAGCATTAAGGACCTGTTCCCTGGTGATAATAGGGGGAGTTATATTTGATGATATTTCCTGAGGGAAGGTTGAGGGGGAGAGAGGAGTAAAGTTGGAGCTGAATTTGTTAGCCAGGAGGTTTGCTATATCTTCTGGCTCAGTTTGGGTGGCTCCATTTACAATGATCTCTGCAAATAATTGCGTATTGCCTTTGACATTGTGGACATATCTAAAGAATGTAAATCAAAAACAGCAGAAGGATCCAGACCATGGCAAATAAAATCATATATTTAATGAAAAAAGTCACAGGGTAAGTGCTTTCGCAGCTGCAAGCTGCTTCATCAGACAACCATTACACAAATTCATCTACTTTTATATTTAATCACACCAATCAAATGTTCACTTTAATCAAATATGCAAATGTTGCCTTAAAGTGTCCTAGTGTCTAAAGGCCATATAGTCTATCTAAGCAAAATCATGTACTAACAGGTACTAAAAACTAACATATTATATATATATGCATATACATATACACCCCCAGGGGCATAGGGGTGGGGATTACAGGAATAAGGTTGAAATGAAAGAACTTAATTGGATTATACAAATGTGTGCTAATATGGGTTCAGGTCTTAATGATAAAATATCCATTAAGCCTGTATTGAAGAATAGGCCTCTTCCTAGATGAACATATAGGATATGCACCACTACTTATATCAATATATATTTTTTATATATGTATTTGAATTTATAGATGCTTGTTTTTATACTTTTTTATATATTTTTTAGGATACATAAATATGTATATGCATACACATACACACACACACATATATATATATATATATATATATATATGTTAATTTTTAGTACCTGTTAGTACATGATTTTGCTTAGATAGACTATATGGCCTTTAGACACTAGGACACTAAGGCAACATTTGCATATTTGATTAAAGTGAACATTTGATTGGTGTGATTAAATATAAAAGTGGATGAATTTATGTAATGGTTGTCTGATGAAGCAGCTTGCAGCTGCGAAATCGCTTACCCTGTGTCTTTTTTCATTAAATATATGATTTTATTTGCAGTGGTCTGGATCCTTCTTCTGTTTTTGATTTACATTTTGACTACCTTGTTGAAGGGTCTGCTGTTTTTTTTTTTTTTTGGATTACTTTATATCTAAAGAATGCTTTGTGGATGTCCTTGGCCTTGGAGGCCAAAGGCACCTCAAATTTGTGTTTGCCAGACTATCTGTCCTCTGAGTGGTTTGCTTAGTTTGATGACAGTCTTTTATCCTGCTGGGTGTTGCACCTCCTAATTTTTGCCATGATTTTCTTCCTCCTGTTACACATCCAATTGATTTTTGTGATTCCACCAGGTTAGCTTGTTTTTTTGAGTTAGTTCTGTACTACTTCCTAGTGGGTACATCTGTCTCTATGCAGCTATTAACATGCTTGTATAGGGTGTCTGTGAACAGTTCTGCATATGCAGTTTTGAGGATACCACTTAACAGACTCACCCAAACAGGCCACAACTTTTGCGTTACTGGTCTCTAATTAAGATATTCCCTATTTTCATCTGTAAGGAGTTTCAAACAAATCCAGTTAGAACTTTATTAGTCTGTAACAGGCTAAACTGTCACCGTTTTAACCACTCAGCAATTTCACTAATTCTTATAATACACATTCCGTCCATCAAATCCCACATCCAACGACAATAACTCAAACAACTAAGAAAACCAGGGGGGCCCATTGACTGTCATTGCATTCACACAAATGTATATTTGTGTCAGTGCATGAACATATATTAGATCAAAGACTTTATATGAATGTTGCATATTTTTACCTGTCTGACTTGTCTGTTAATTTCTACAGTAAGAACAATAACATTTGATATCATCTGGTCGCTGTAACAATTAAGAGACCCTCTCCCTGTCTTGAGCTTTTTAATTGTATCTACATTTGCTTCTGTAAGATCATAGATGGGTATACCAGTACTACTTCAACTTGCTGAAAACTTGTCTTTTTTTAGTTTCTTACTCTAACAGCTATATATTTTATGTGCTCTGTAACAGTAACTATGTGATACAAAAAAAACATTTATGCGAATACATGGGCTATGTCTGAAACAGGGTCTTTGAGAATTAATACTTTAACCAGGATAAGACATAATTAATGAAATACAATTATTAATAAACATACAAATTAACAGTGAAGGAAGCCTTAAACACTGACTTTATGGTTTGTACTGCACCAGCAGTCAACGGAAGGCAAGCAAGTCATGTGAACTTTGCTCAGACATGGTCTAACTGCATATAGACAAGTACCTACCCAAGGTAGCATGTGATGAAGAAAGGGCTGTATTGGTCAACGGCATTCAGCTCCAGTCTCTCTGGTTATGCACCCATGAAGAATCAAACAAGTGTTCAGTGTCTCAAACTTGGGCTATGGACCCTAACATGGACTTACCCTGTGACTCTTCTACAAGGAAGGTAAACCAATCTTGCTGGGCTGAATGGAGGGCTCTAGGAGACACATCAGTCTCCTGTACTCTAGATCCAAGACTAGATGACTTGCACAGCTGCTTCAAACAATAGCGCTAGGGAAACACACAACAAAGTTTATTATGTGGTGAAAAAAGTAACATGAACACCCTGGAATGCACCAAGAAGGGTGGGACCTGCAAACGTGTCTCTCCCAAGCTTCAAATCCCTCAAAGATATGGAGGAGTGCAGGGGAAGTGAACTCCTCCAAGTCAGAGATAATACCTGTTCCTAGTTACCCTGAGAGGCCATAGTTTGAAAAGAACTACCTCTAGGAGGTAATGACTCCAATCACTCATCCAAGCGGAATGTCAGGTAAAACTTTGGTCTACTCAGATGGAGTTGAGAAGAACCCTTCCAACGATACGATGAGGAGCTTTCCTCCACCATTCTACTTCAATTTAGAATTTTCAACAGAGCAGAAAAGAAAAGGGGACATTCAAATGCAAGACCTTTTTATTAATCATATCATGGACAGACACAGAACCACACTGTGCAACCCGCCAACAAAAAAACTACACAATGCGAGTGTCAAATAGTCTACATGTGATGTCACAACATGCAGCACAACAAGCAAGCATCTGTCCCCCAAAAATGGGAACTTCCAGAAAGAGAAAATGCTGAATGCTGACTGGCAAAGAGAATAAACCCTAACTACAAGACCCATCAAAAAGTCACTGATGTTTAGTCTGGTTTATATTCACAAACTTTAAAACCATCACATGTAAGTATACTATTTCCATACGGTTGTGCAATTCTGATACAAAATAACCACAACTCTGTAATTCATAAAATATAACTCCAGAAAAGGAGAGATACAAAGGAACAATTAATCCAGGAAAGAGAATATGTGCAACACATTGAATAAACAGAAGTAATAAAATCAAGCAATTACTCTCTCTTAGTCCTAACTTATTCACAGTGGACAAAAGCTAGCACTTAAAAGTTGCAACCATTATTTTTAAAGTTTCTGAGGTCTCTTTTAGCTTATGTAACAGACTAAAATGCAGTCCCCTTGCACAGCATGCATATCGAGTTGTGCAGAAATTTGTTCTGACCAAAGATGTTGCTTGATTTCAGCAGAAGACTCTTTCAAGAAATTTCAGATGATAAATTCTAATGAAGCTACTATCCACTACTGATGTATTCTTAGTTTTGCAAGCTAGTAAGACTCTGGATTCATGTTCATCTCTGCAACATTTTACAACAACTGGTCTGCATGCACTGTGTGTGTTCATGTTGTTTTTTTCCAGGTGCTCTGGTTTCCTGCCACATTCTAAAGACATGCAGTAGGTGGATCTAGGACTCCAAGATGTCCACAGGTGTGTGTGGGTGTGTGTGCATGTGTGATACAGAAGAAAACACTAGCAACCTACTTCTGTTTCCCCTTTGCCTTGTAAATTCCTTGGAGAGTGATGGCTGTCTGCAGTCACTCTAGAAATTGGCTGCAACTCATCGGAGAGACGGACAGAGTGAGTCTAGTACATGCATCCTGTTTCAGACTGATCAGCTTAAGTGTGTCAGTCTAAAGAGAGCATCAAAATGGAATCTTCTTTTGCACATCACTTCTTGTAACTGCAAAACTACTGTCAGAACATAAAACGGATTCAGATACTGAATACATTTTGTCCCACTGTTCTGGAACACCACCCAATCTTAAGCTGTACTTTTCTGGACACACTGAAAATCTGATCAGCTTTATAACAATCTTCATCTTATAAAACTAAACTTGAGGAGAAATTCTTGACCAGGAATTCGAAACTGTTTCATCTGTGCTCTTTTAAACAGATCAATGCTATTTCAAACTGATGAATCAAGTTTCTCAGTGTGTCACATACTACAATATTTCTTATAATGAATTCATCTGTGCACATATATTGGCAATTTTAATAGCAAATTTTGTCATCCCCTGCACAGAATCACCTATGTTAGCTTCTCTGATTTTTTGTGCAAGTCTGAGCTTCTCTAGAGGCTTCCTTAACAACTGAAAAAGTCATGCCTAATGCTGCTTAAGAAGGCTTCAGCTGCCACAGTATGGGAAAAGTCCAAAGGGACAATTCAGGAAGTTCTACAAAACTATTGTGGATGGTACTGTCAACAATTCTATGTCAGTTTTTATTTCTGCTTTTTCTAGTGATAATGTCAGAGCTCTTTGGTTGAGACAAAACCCACAATGCTTTTAAAGTGCACAAAATGAAAAAAAAAATGTTGTTCCTTCTTATGGAGCAAATGCACTGCAGTGAAAAATACCCAGTGTTTAAACTAGTCAAGTAGTTTACTATGGAATGACCAAACGATACACCCAAAGGAAGAAAAAAATATGCCTAAGATGTGAGAGGTGAGCGCTTTCATAAAGTTGGCATCCTTCTTGCTTTCAAATTCCATGGGGAGCCAATAATTCCATCTGCCAAGTATTCCAGATGCCTACATGACACAGAAGACTCCTAGTCTCTTATGTATCTGCTCCAGTTGTCTAAATTAACTACTACTGTAGTAAAGCTCCTCTGAACCCTAGAAAGCATTCTTACATCTGCAGCAAATTGTGCATCTCATAAGATGAACACATTAAAATTACTAACTTACTACGGAAAACAACTCACTTTAAAAATGACCAAAATCTTAGTTTTCAATGGCATTATATTCAAGGATTAATACTGAATAAAGTATAGTGATCTAAAATCTTACCATAACAGTAGCTGTCCTTCTCTTCACTGTTGCAGTATTCTTTGCAATAGGGATCCCCTGCCAGGGCAGCCCGATGTCCAGTCAGTATACCAAAGTCTTTTGGTTGTAAAGAGTATGCCGTACGTCACACGTATACTCACCACGCACAGTGTAAGGCATAAAGGTGATGTCTAGATGTACCATCCTCAGAAAAGAAAAGCCCCAGTAGGAACGACAGTCCAAGTATATCAGTAGGCAACAAGCACATCCTGAAGGAAAAAGAACCAGGGGGAGGAGGGAGAGAGTGAATACTGCAACAGTAATGAGAGGACATCTACTGTTATGGTAAGATTTTATACAAATGCACTATGTCCTTCCATATCACTGCTGCAGTATTCATTAAAGTAGGGAGAGTGCAAAAGCTCAGGAAGAAGACTGTAAGGAGGAAGAGCCAGCAAAGCCCTCTAGGAAGCTATGGGAAATGGCCTGGTAAAGCCAGCTCTGGCCTTAGAAATCACATCCAACTTGTAGCGCTTAGTAAAGGTATGCAGATAAGTCCAGGTTGTTGCCTCAAGAAAAGAATTAGTATCCAATTCCTTGAAAAATGCACCAGAAGAAGCCACAGCCCTAGTGGAACGAGCCTTAAAAGAAGAAGGAAGGCTGTTCCCATGAAAATAATAACAAAAAGAAATTGCTTTAGATATCCAAGAACAAATTATTTGCTTGGAAACAGCCCATTCTAAAGCCTGAGGATGAAAAGAAACAAAAAGCTGTTCAGATTTACAGAAAGTTTTAGTATTCTCCAAATACCTGACTTGTCTATGCAAATCCAAGGTGTGCAAAACTTTCTCACTAGCAGACTGCAGAGGAGGAGAAAAAAGTGGGCAAATGAATAGACTAATTAAGAGACAACTCATTAACTACCTTGGGCATAAAAGAAGAATTAATACAAAGGGACACCCTGTCCCTATGGAAAGCTAAAAAAAAAAAAGAGAAACAGCCATAAGGGCTTGCAGCTTAGACACCCATCTGGCAGATGTAAGGGCCAAAAGAAGAAAAGTCTTCAAAGAACAACACTGTAAGGAAGCTGAAGCAACAGGCTCAAAAGGAGCCTGAGTCAATTTTTCTAAAACAAAATTAAGGCCCTAGGAAGCAGGGACAGGCTTCCTGAGAGGCCTAATGTGAAAGACACCTTTAAGAAACAAGGCAAAACAAAGATAAGAAAATCAAAATCCCCAACAGAGCACTTATCTGAAAGCGGTTAAAAACCAGCAGATGAATAAGCATTCAGACTAACGATCGAAGCTGGCACTTGGACTAGCGGCAGAGAAGCTCTGAAGATGGTACATCCGGATATCACCTTAATGTCCTATGCCATGCATGGGAAGCATACATGTGGAGTACGGCATACCCTTTATAACCAAAAGGCTTTGTTATACTGGCCAGATATTGGGTTCCCCTTGGCAGGGAATCTCTATTGTAAAGAATATGGCAACAGTGATATGGAAGGACACTTCAGTAATACACATACCAGTCTTCAAAAACTGCATGGATTTAACATTCTGTATTACTGAGATTTTATTATAGACCTAATGGCAGTTGGTGTACCAAAGGAACAGCAGACAGTTTTATTATGCTCCCATGTGCAGTCTGGCTGTGCAAAGAATATAAACCCAAGAGGTAACAGTGTGTAAAAACAACTGAGAGGGGAAGCTGCTGCTGTAATCTTAAGAGACAATTTTTGTCTTGCATGAAAAATACAATGCAGGACATTGCTACTGTGCCATCTTAACTCCTTCAAGACCACCTCCAAATACTGCACCATTTCATCTTACTACTGTATGAAAATCAACAAGTCCTAAAAAAGGCAAATGTCAACTTACATTGGTCTTCCTCCCAAACAATTCCTCTGCACGAAAGTCTGCAAATACACACTACAAAATTTTGGCTTCTAGCAAAACCAGACACTGAAAGCATAGCTTAACTCGGTTTTGAAATGAAGTAGGATAAGCCAAAACACGTCAGATACTTGAATAAATTAACACATGACACCTGAACATAACTACAACTGCATAAGCACATCTGAATACCAGCAAAGAAAGAAAGTGGCATAAACACGCAAACACATTCTGCATCTTGCAAACAACAGACTATGTTTAGGACAATACAGTTCAAACAACCATCCCAAGTGAGATGCAACACATCATACAGTAATACAATTAAAACATGTAAACATACGTAGTATGAATCCCATTTTTTATTACCTGTCCATTTCCCATTAATGATGTATCTTCTCCAATTAAAATATAGGAACCAAAAAAGAAAATAAATGCATGACAGAAGCCCAATACTGTCCAGTACAAAAACGGTCTGAAGGCAAGTCGAGCATTTTTACTAATGTCTCTAGGAAAAAAAAGAAAAAAAAAAAAAGATACACAAATATTCAAAAGTTTTGTTACTGGAACTAAAGCAATAGTACCAAATGAATCTTAAATACAGAATGCTTAATGCACAGAAAAGTGTACTATGACCAAAATATATATAGAACAATGAAAAATACAGTTATGCAAGGAAAGAGCATAGTTTCTGTGGTATTCACAAAACACTGAGATGTTTTTGTCTTCATCATGGATGGTTAGGTTCTGAAACCCCTCAGATGGCATACTACCTGGGGAAAAAGACACATCAGCAGTGATGCATAAATAATATGCAGACCTTTACTGTAAAACCTTGAACAAAAAAAAAAACAAAAGCAGCATAATAAATGATGGAAAATGCCATGGATAAAAAAAAAAAAAGATCATCACAATTAAACATCATCACATTAAAACAAATATAATGTTAGAGGTAACCCTACAATCACGTATTCTTACTCCAAGATCACAGCACTCTGAAATAACATTAACCTAACAGGTTGCTCATAAGAGAGTTCAGAGTTGTTTTTACTCATAGTATTTCACTTATGACAGCACTGGCTTTTACTCCAATCTGCTGCAACTCTGGGATGATAATGGGGGGGGGGGGGTCATCAGGTAGAATCCACACACTGGTGGATGCAAGGGGGAGAACAGTGATGTTCTCAATTGCTTGAGTTTTAAACTTCTGCACTTCTGTCTTTTGCGTTTTGCTGTTTTCCATCAAGCTTGACTGTTTTTTACTGTTCAGGCTTTTGCAGTAGAATTAGAAAGAAGCCCCTAAAGTGTGACTACTTCCATTGATGTTGTTGTTTGTCTTTTCGGCTTTTCCCGGTTAGGGGTCGCCACAGCGGAAAAAAAAAAAGAAACAGATACAATAAGCATGTTAACGTCCATAATCTGAAGCTAACAAGACTAACAAAAGATGACAAAAAGTTACGTGAAAACAGAAGCGTCAAAAGATCTATCCGTACTCATTTCGTTAATTTATTTGCTTCATACTTGGTGCTACTGGCAAATATCCCCATAAAAGTTAATAACAGTGACATTTTTCCTAATAGCAAATGCACAGAAAAACAAACCCTTTCAAGGCTCCTCTGAAACAGTGGGTGAACGATGACCATGAAACTGGTCAGTGTATTAACCACCAATCAAACAAAAAAATTCCTTTGTTTAAAATATTTCCTGTATCTTATTACAACAAATTTACAGAATTGCTGAACTGCTGCATAAGAATAAATCAAGTTAAACAATTTACAGACTGTGGGACACTATTACTACATACATACATATATATATATATATATATATATATATATATATATATATATATATATATATATACACACACACACACACATTTTATATATATATAAATATATATATATATATATATATATATATATATATATATATATGGGTCTACTGTAAAAGACTGAAAATCCACTTGTTCGAAAACAAACAGTGGACCCTCGGTTACGCAAAAGTGCACTTCTGCGAAGAACGGTACAACGAACCATTAAGGAACACAGGTGCCGAAACACACTACAGTGGGGAAAGAGAATTTACGTGTTTCCCCACTGTAATGCGATCTCGGAGTTGGTATATTTAAGTAGGGGGGGTTGTGAGGGGCACAACCCCCACATGGGGGGTGCAGGGGACTCCCCCCCCCCCCTGCAAAAACAAATGTTTCTCTGTTCTTTATTGGTTCTTTGAACCAATGTTCGCAAAAGTGCACATTCACGTAACGCGAGTCCACTGTTCATTTTCGAAAAAGTGAGATCTCGATTATTTACAGTAGACCTATATACATATATGGGTCTACTTCACATCACCTAAAACCCATTTGACTGGCTTTCATTTCACTGAGACCATATCACCTAATTTTACAATATTGAAAACTCATTTGACTGAATCTTATTTCACCGAAAGCTTACAATGCTAAATTTTAAAAGACTAAATGTTAAACAATAAACAAACATACTCACAACACTAATAACTACCTCTTTCCCAACCTTAAAAACTTACTTACCCTCTTAACAGAAACCAGGCAATATAAAATCCAAACTAAATGGGCGGCTACCCCCCCCAACTATTTATATATATATATATATATATATATATATATATATATATATATATATATATATATATATATACTAACTCCAGGATCGCACTACAGTGGGGAAAAGGGCATATACCTTTTACTTGCCTTACAGTACTCTACACTCTGCCACTACTGCTGGGAACGCAAAAAAACTCTTCGATACCGCCCATAAAAATTGTAGAGACACATACCCAAATTTAAAAACACTGCAACACTACTTTCTACATGACTATCGGTATTCTGACAGCACTGTAAGTTGCAGAAATTCTTTTTATCACAAACAAGTCACAGGTGAATGGAAACCCACATCATGTCTATGGCTTACAATTCAGTGAAATGAGATTCAGTCAAAGGAGTTTTCAGTATTTTGAAAATTAGTTGATTTGGTCTCGGTAAAATGAAAGTCAGTCAAATGGGTTTTAGGTGATGTGAAGTAGACCCATGTATATGGGAAATGTAATTTATGTAAACATATTCTGACTGGTGACAGTGCAGTTATAAATAATTGAGCGTTATGGATAAAAAGAGAAATATAATTGTGATACAGCTGGAGTGATACACGTGGCATTATGCCAGGTATACCAAGGATTTTATGTTGGTGAAATGCAGTGCAGGCTTCGTGAACCTATGTGTAAACATACATATGACATTATAAAAAAAAAAAAAAAAAAAGAGCAAATGCACTTTATAAGCATGTGAGTGAGAATCTAGGGCATGTTTTCAAATTCTTAGTTTTAGAAAAGGTGGAGAAGAATGCCCAAAGAGGTCCCTGGTTATTTCAGAAAAACGTGAACTACACTGGCAATTACTTAACATGCATAACTGGCCAGGGCTGAATAATTACACGTCAACAGCACCACTGTTAAAACTGAAGTCTTTTAACAGATAATATCACAATGGATATGTTAGGCTTGTGTGAATAGCAAATTTAGGTGCTGGTGACTCATTGCTTTATACACATGATTTTTTGTTTGTGTTTTGTTTTAATATGGATATTTAATAAAGTTTTTTAATGTTTTTTTTATTTAGGTAATGTAAGTATTTTAGCATGGGTCTTTAAACTGAACAGCTGATCATATGACTAAAGCTAGTAATTAAGCAGCATTTTTGAAAATGGCTGCATCTGATTAAGTTTTACGGTTATGTAAGACAAAAGCACTTGTTTTATTTTAAATAAATGTCTATACTTATTTGGAAAACTTTATTCATTTACTTGGAGAACTTTCAGTCCCTTTGACGATCTTATGCACATTATGTCTGAATGAAATTAAGACAGCATGACTTTAATGTTTTTTCTTTAAGCATACTGCTTATATAGCACCTCTCGTGTATATATATATATATATATATACACACACACACACACACACACACATATATATATATATATATATATATATATATATATATATATATATATATGGACAAACTAGCACCCTGGCAAAGGAGGACAGTGTGGCTATATGGCTATAGTTCTCTTGCATCTTCTACTGTAGTTCTTATGAACAGGGATATTTGCCTCCTTAAAATAAATCTGGAGACTCTCCAGTGAGAAAAAAATAATTCCCACAAGTAGTGTCCTATATAAAGAAATAAATAAACCATATAATTACCCTGATACCAAGTCCAATTCGCCTTCAAAAGGGGGTCTAGGAAGCCTATCACAAAAAATATCAGGAGGCAGAATTTCACTAATATGATCTAAAAGTTCAAAATGACTCATTCAGTCTTTCACGAGAGACATGGAACTCACAAACCTGCATAAGTAGCCATTTAACATACTGACCCCCCATGAGCGTTTCTGACTACTACTTTACCTTATCTTAATTTAACACTATCTGACATGGACTTTGTCAAATTACCTTCCTACACAATAATTCTCTTTTAAAAAAATATTTCCACAAACATGACTGAAGACACTTTGTGACCATGTTTGTTCTGGTATGCAAACATCTCATACAATATTTGCTCTTCAGTCCAATATATTCCAAAACCTGTTTAATAATCCAGTATTTCTTATTTTCTTAAAAATAACTCTTATTTGTGCCAATTTGCCAAATATGCTACTTACACTGGTAAAAAAAAATTCAACTTTATCCATAACCAACTTTTTAATAATAGTTAAATTTATTAAAATATTACTTAGGTTAGAGGTAACATGATAAAGATTTCTACATTCAAATACATTATGCAGTGAATGGAATGTAAAAATCTCAATACGACTAGAAGGAAGAATGCAAGATGGACCCATTACCACCTTTCTTCGGTAGTAACCAGGAAAACAATTGCATAAGGGAGCTTAGGATGCATTTCCTACCAGATTTAAATATTAATTTTAGTAGTGAGTATTTGCTGGATTCTACCCCTCCCTCTAACGTAGGATTTAACTCCAATGACCCTGAGCCAAATTAAGTCTAAAGCTTGACATGACTGGATCAAAAAATAATCTAATCTTGGGTGACTTAATGGTACACGACATTTACAATACAAAAGTGACATTCTTCATGTAACTGTTATATTTCAATGGTAACAGACTATCTGACATCAAGCATGCTTTTCCAGATTTGGGTTTTGCCATGGAGAAATATCAAAGGTTTATTATTACAGTGTGGCACAAGTTAGAATATGTCACTCCCTGTTGAAATGAAGGAAGACATTGTAGTCATTTTCTACACTGCAAATATTACAATGTTATAGGTTGTAATAGCAAACAAACCATCTTTGGTTTCAGGAATTCAAGAATATGTACTCACCAGAAAAAGCAAGTCCTTTTTATATTTAGAAAAGCAAATATGACGCCTATTTTTAATATTTATTTATTTATTTCACATTTGTTAACTGGGTTAGTCCAGCTGAGCAGTTATAGCCCATTTTCAGTGGAGACCCAAGGAGAAAAGCTCCAACAAACTGATATAAACATAGTAGCAAGAATAAGTTTAAACAGCATATAAATACAAAAATAAGAAAATAATAACAAGAAACAGTGAACAAACAATACATACAGAATATGTTTGAGAAAGCAATAGGGTCAAAGTATTTCACATCATGGGAAGAAATACTGTGAAAATGGTAGTTTTTTTTTTTTTTTTTTTTTGCAAATAACCTGGATTTTAGTCACTGGGCAACAGAGTCATATAATCTGCAATATGTTTGTTAAGGATTTTTTTTTTAGAAAGAAGGAAAAGGTCATTTAGTAATACAAAAACAATTAAAAATCAATCACAACTGAAACCTGTTTTGGTCTTGACACCTCATGCCCACTTTTCTTGGGACTTCATACCAAAAAAAAATGCAGGCCACACAAAAATGGTCATGATGTTTTCCAGATATGTAAATAAAAAGTTGTGCAAAATATTACCATAACAGTAGAGATCCTCCTCTTCATTGTTGCAGTATTCCTTATGTAGGGGATCTTTTGTCAAAGGATAGCCCCATGTCCGTATACCAAAGCCTTTAGTGTTTATAGGTGTCGTACATCACATGTTTGCTCCCGGTGCAAGGCGTAGGGCGTAAAGGTGATGTACAGAGACACACACCTCAGAACTGTAAAGCCCCAGGAGAATGAAAATGTCCCTAGGGACCAGGAGTAACGTGCATCCAGAAGTAAGAAAAATAAAAAATAATCCCTGGCCCAGAAGGCAAGAGGAACAGGGCAGCGCAGAGTGGGTGGGAGGGAGTGAATACTGCAACAGTGAAGAGAAGGACATCTACTGTTACGATAAGTTTTTATACAACTGTATTATGTCCTTCCATATCACTGTTGCAGTATTCCTTATGTAAAGGAGAGTACAAAAACCCAACAGGAAACCTGGGAGGAGAAAGGTATTGAAAGGCCCTCTATAAACCCATGCACAACGGACAGAAGTCAAAGTAGCAGCCTCACGGATGGAATTGGTATTCAGTCTTTTGAAAAATGCGCCAGAAAAAGCAAAAGCTCTGGCAGAATGAGCCTTTACAGAAGATGAATTAAATTTACCATGAAAAGAATAACAAAAGGAAATGGCCTTAGAAATCCAAAAAGAGATGGTTTGTTTAGAAACTACCAAACCCAAAAACCTGGGATGAAAGGAAAGAAAAATTTGCTCAGATTTGCGAATAACTTTAGTCTTATCCAAATAATATCTGAACTGTCTATGCACATCCAAAGTGTGAAGAAAGTACAGTTGTGTACCTATCATAAATGTAGATGTTCGAGTGTATTCACTGTTGCAGTCATTACACTTGGGTTATCCTGCTGGCAGGCGTCCCGTAGTTGGCCCGAGTTCCAAAGTCTTGGTCCGGCGTCGGTTGCTGTCGCCTCTTCCCTGACGTCAGTGCGCCAGGGGTATAAAAGTTGCAACCAACGCCATTTTCTTCAGTTTTTCTTGCCCCAGATGTCAGGTGCCCCCAGATAGGAAGGCTGAAAAGATAAAAATATGACAACCATGCATATATTTCCTTCATCTACAAGCAAATACACCACATAGGTTGTATAATGTTGAGAATTACAGAATAGTCCCAGCAAAGAATGGGATGGTGAGTAACCTGGACTGCAACAGTGAATACACTCGAACATCTACATTTATGTTAAGTATACAACTGTACTATGTTCATCATGTTTCACTGTTGCAGTCATTACATTTGGGTAGAATCCCAAAGCTGAGGTTGGGTGGCTGGGTCTAGCTTGGATTTGGCAAGGCTAACAAGCCCTGCAGAACTGCAGTGGCAAAGCCTGCTCTGGATTTGAAGTAGAGAGGTAAGTGGTAGTGCTTGGTAAAAGTGTGCACTGCGCTCCAGGTTGCAGTTTCTAATATGTCTTTGGTTGGTACCCCTCTGAGGAAAGCTGCTGAAGTGGCTGCTGCTCTGGTAGAATGAGGTCTAATGCCCTTAGGCACAGATTTGCCATGTTGTGCATAACAGAAACGGATGCAGTGTCCTATCCATTTGGAGATTGTCTGCTTTGTAATAGGCTTTCCTTGTGATCCTGCAGCATATGCTGCAAACAGTTGCTCAGTTTTTCTGAAAGCTTTTGTTTTGTCCAAGTAAAATCATAGCTGCCTGTGTATATCCAAAGCGTGCAAAAGTCTTTCCCCTTTATTCTGGGGATTTGGGTAGAAAGTAGGCAAATGAATGGTTTGGTTTAAGGCCACATTGGAGACCACTTTTGGCATGAATGTTGGGTTTGTCCTGAGAGAAACCCTGTCTTAATGAAAAATGAGGAAAGGTTCCACAGCCATCAATGCCTGTAACTCTGAGGCTCTTCTTGCTGAAGTTATTGCTAGGAGCAGAGCAGTTTTCCATGACAAGAATTTTAGATCAGCTGTGCTGGCTGGTTCAAATGGAGGCAGTGTTAGTTTTTCCAAAACAAAATTGAGGTCCCAAGTAGGTACTGGTGCTCTCCTAGGGGGTCTTATATTCTTTGCCCCTCTGAGATACTGTCGTAGTAGAGGATGTGAAAAAAAAAATAGGAGGATCCATATTGTAATGAGCTGAAATGGCAGAGGCATGGATTTTAACAGATGAAAAAAAAAATAGGCCTTTGTCCAACATCTCAGTCAGGTATTGCAAAATCTGAGGTATATTAGGGACCAGTGGCCCTTGTGCCTGGTTCCAAGCACAGAATCTCTTCCATTTTTCTGCATAAGATTTCCTAGTGCTGGGCCTTCTGGCTTCCAAAATTACATCCATAACAGCTTTAGAGAGAGGTGCAGTCTGAGTGGCTACATTATCTGCCATGCTGCCAGGTTTAAGGTTCTGAGCTGACTGTGCAGAATCTGATTGTTTTGCTGTCAGAAGGGATTTGAGGTAGAGGCCAAGGTGAGCCTTGGGACAAAGTCTTTAGGATTGGGTACCAGTGCTGGTGTGGCCAGTCTGGTGCAATTAGGATAATTTTTGGCCTCTCTTGTCTGACTTTTAGAAGAACCTTGGTGAGAAGAGGCATCGGAGGGTAGGCATAGACTGTCAGGTTTTTCCAGCTGAATGATAGAGCATCCACTTTCCATGCTTGAGAGTGATAAGTCCTTGTGCAAAATTTCTGTATTTGGCAATTGTGAGGGGAAGCAAAAAGATCTATGTCTGGGCGTCCCCATTTCCTTGTTATCATGTTGAACACTTGTGGATTTAGCTTCCATTCGTGAGGATCCGTGAGATTTCTGCTTAGTTCGTCTGCCAGTGTATTTTTTGTTCCTGGCAGGAATTGTGCTTGCAGATGCACCTGGTAGGTCAGTGCTGTGTTCCACAAAGCCATGGCTTGTCTGCATAGGGGGTAGGAATGTGTGCCCCCTTGCTTGTTTATGTACCACATAACTGTGGTATTGTCCGTCTTTATTAATAGTTGTCCTGGATGTATTAGGTCCTTGAAGGCTGTCAGGGCATTCTGTACAGCTAGTATCTCTTTTTGATTGATGTGAAGATGCATTTGTTCCTTGGGCCACGTGCCCTGAATACATTTTCCTGCCATATGTGCTCCCCAGGCATAATCTGATGCATCCATTGTTATTGCCTGCCTGGCTGTAGGTAAGGTGAAAGGCTGTCCCTTGTTGTGGTGACAGGCCTGGGACCACCATCGAAACTCCTGTTGTAGGCAGGAAATCAAGGGTATGATTGTCTCTAGGCTGTGACAATGCTGAGTACAAACACTTTTTAGATACCATTGTAGTTTCCTCACATGCAGTTTTGCATATGGAATTAGTAGAATGCAGGATGCCATGAAACCCAGGGCCTGCAGAATTTTTCTTGCAGGGAGCTGGGTCTTTGTTGCCATCATTTGAAAGTAATGAGTCAGTTGCCTTTGTTTCTCTGGCGTGAGATAAGCCATCTGGGCAGTTGTATTTAAGCTTGCACCCAGGAATATTCTCTCCTGAGAGGGCACTAGTTTTGATTTTTTTTCGTTTACTGTGTACCCTAGGCAAATTAACAATCTTTTTACAAACACCAGGTGCTTTAGAAGAATGTCCTTGCTCTCTGCTTGAATAAAGCAGTCGTCTAAGTAGGGATACATTTTAATTCCTTTTTGTCTGCAAAATGCAATTACTGGTGCCAGGCATTTTGTGAAGACCATGGGCGCAGTAGATAAGCCAAAGGTCAGTGCAGATAATTGGTAATGCATTGAGCCTGCTATAAATCTGAGGTATTTTCTGCATGATTGTCTGATTGGGACATGCAGGTATGCCTACTTGAGATCCAGAGTAACCAGCCAAGCCTCCTTGCCCAGTATGGGCAGAAGTTGTTGCCGTGTTAACATTTTGAATTTTGGAACATCCAGGAAAGTATTTAGGATTGACAGGTCCAGTATTGGTCTCCAGGCTTTGTCTTTTCTGGGTACTAAGAAAAGACTTGAGTAAAATCCTTGTCCCTGTTCTTCTTGTGGAACCTTTTGAATAGCTCCCATATCCATAGGAGCAGCAATCTGTTTTTGTGCCTCTGCCCATTGGTTTTGTGGCAGTTTTGGCATACCTTTTGGTTTTGGAAGCGTGTGGAAGTGGAACCTGTACCCCTGAGAAAAGTACAGTTTTGTACCTACCATAAATGTAGATGTTCGAGTGTATACACTGCTGCAGTCATTACACTTGGGTTATCCTGCCATCAGGTGGTTCCCCAGTCGGCCTGAGTTCCTAAGTCTTGGTCCAGCGTCGGTTGCTGTCGCCTCCTCCCTGACGTCAGTGCGACAGGGGTATATAAGATGCAGCCGATGCCATTTTCTTCATTTTTTTTCTTGCCTCAGATGTCAGGTGCCTCCAAATAGGTAGGCAATTCCAATTGCTAATAAAACATACATAAGAAAAGCAAAAAACAACTTTCAGCTACCAGCAAATACTCCCCATAGATAGTAAGGGTAGAAGACATAGGTACGTACCAGCCAGTAAGAGGGGAAGGAGGGTAACCTGGACTGCAGCAGTGTATACACTCGAACACATACATTTATGGTAGGTACAAAACTGTACTATGTTCATCGTGTTACACTGCTGCAGTCATTACACTTGGGAAGAATCCCAAAGTTGAGGAAGGGTGGCTGGTTCTATAAGGCATTAGGGGTGGCTATAAGGCCCTGCAGCACTACAGTGGCGAAGCCAGCTCTGGATTTAGAGTATAGAGGCAGATGGTAATGCTTGGTGAAGGTATGTACAGAACTCCAAGTTGCTGCTTCCAAAATATCCTTGGTAGGTACTCCCCTGAGGTAGGCAGTTGAAGTGGCTGTTGCCCTGGTGGAGTGAGATCTAATGCTGCTAGTTACAGGTTTTCCATGATATGTGTAGCAGAAATGTATACAATGTTGTATCCATTTTGAAATAGTCTGTTTTGAAATGGCTTTTCCCTGTGCTCCTGCAGCATACGCTACCAATAATTGTTCAGATTTTCTGAAAGCTTTGGTTTTGTCCAAGTAGAAGCGTAACTGCCTGTGAATGTCTAAAGAGTGCAGTAGTCTCTCCCCTTTATTCTGTGGTTTAGGATAAAAAGTTGGCAGGTGAATAAGTTTGGTTTAGAGCCACACTGGATATCACCTTTGGCATAAAAGTAGGGTTAGTTCTTAAAGACACCCTGTCCAGGTGGAAAATGAGGAAAGGTTCCACTGCCATTAGTGCCTGTAATTCTGAAACTCTTCATGCTGATGTTATTGCCAGGAGCAGATCAGTTTTCCAAGAAATATATTTTAATTCTGCTGTGTTGGCTGGCTCAAAAGGATGTAAAGTTAGCTTCTCCAAAACAAAGTTGAGGTCCCAAGTTGGAGTAGGTGCTCTACGGAGCAGTTTTATGTTTTTAGCCCCTCTGAGGTACTGTTTTATGTGTTCACCAGCAACTTTTAAACCATTTAATTCAAAATAACACAATAGCCAAGTGCCAGCATGGTTTTAGGCCAGCACATAGCACCACTACTGCCTTGTTATCCTTTACAGATGTCATAAATAGAAATCGAAACAACAATAACCCCTCATCTGCACTCTTTATTGACCTCTCAAAAGCTTTTGACATGGTAAACCATACTCTTCTTATCAACATTCTTGAATCCTATTCCTTTGACTCTCTGTCTGTTAAATGGTTCATGTCCTACCTAACCAACAGACAACAAGCAGTTCTCTGGGAAAATAATATATCATCCCTTCTACCAGTCACCCTTGGAGTCCCTCAAGGGTCCATTCTAGGCCCACTTCTTTTTTCCCTTTTTATCAACGACCTCCATGTAGCAATCCCACAAGCCACCTGCATTCAATATGCAGATGATTCAACATTAATATGCTCAGCAAGTTCCACATCTGAGCTACAGTCTCTGACTCAAAATGTTTTCAATACAGTTGAAACATGGTTTACAAAACGTTGCCTCCTTCTTGATGCTAAAAAAACCAAGCTCCTTCTCTTTACACCCACTAGCAAGTCCCCCCCTATAGATTTCTCTATCATCTCCAATAATCATACTACTATATACCCCGACTCTACCACCAAATTGTTAGGAATAACTATTGACAATAATCTTACGTTTGATATCCACATAAATACCATAAAAACTGTTAACAGAAAAAATAGGCTCCTTATATCGAATCAAAAGTTTCCTAACTCCAATAGCCAGAACCAAAATTGCACACTCCCATTTAATTTCAACTCTTCTATATGCATGTCCCATATACACTAACCTCAAAAAAAATAATCTTGTCAAACTAGCACATGCCTACAACAGCATCGCCAGATTTGCCACTGGCAATCCCTTTAGAACTCACCACTGTTTAAATCTAATGCAGCTAGGCTGGATTGAACTTGAAAACCATCTGAATATCTCCCAACTAACCACTGCCCATAAGATATTTTATCAACCTAATAGCACTCCTGTACTATCCAATCTCATAATCCCCTATAAAAATCTAAACTCCCTACGCTCTTCTAGTAAACTTCTAGCTAACATAACCAAGACTAACAACACAGCTGGTGATTCCCTGTTTTCTAATGCAGTGGGAAAAAACTGGAACCTACTCCCCAACGATCTTACATCACTTACTTCCTTGCCTCTCTTTAAACAAAATCTCAAAAAAACACCTTAAAACACACTGGTTATGCCCCTGCAGTAACCCTGACTAACCTTCTGCTTTTTCTACCTTATAACCCTGCTTTTACTAACTTATAACCCTGACTAACCATCTGGTTTTGCTAATTTTTATTTGCGCCTCTTTCTAAATATTGCAAACACTTTGCATACTTTCTGAAGCAGAAATGAACTGGTGAACACAATGGAACAGACTGCTGGACTTTATACTGTTGTTGATCACAAAACACTCATTTTCATTATTTGTTCAGACCCTTTTCTCACTTTTTTGTGTAATTAATTTAGCACATAATATTTGTAACTTTTATATTAATGTACATGTCATCTTTTATCTCCATTTTTTTATTCACTTCTAGTATCTTTACTTAACTACTTTCATTTACTATGCATCAACTATGATTTGCATCACTTGTATTTTTATTTCAAATTTTATAATCAATTTGTCTACTACTGGAGCTTTTCTCCCCGGGCCTCTACTGAAAATGGAAATATATCCAGTCAGACTAGCCCGGTTAACAAATGTAAAATAAAATAAAATAAAATTGGTGCATCCGTGTTCTAATGAGCAGAGATGGTAGAGGCGTGGATCTTGATGGATGAGAAGGAGAGTCCTTTTTCCAGCATATCAGTTAAGTATTGTTGTATCTGAGGAATGTTTGGGACAAGAGGGTTAAGGCTGTGAGTTTGGTTCCAGGCACAAAATCTATTCCATTTATCCGAATAGGTTTTCCTGGTACTAGGCCTTCTGGCCTCCAGAATGACATCCATAACAGCTTTGGAGAGAGGCATTGCTTGCTTGACTAAGGAATCTTCCATGCAGCTAGGTTTAAGGTCTTTAGCTGGCTGTGTAGTATTTGTTTGTTGTGCTGAGTCAGCAGATGTGGGATTTGAGGCAAAATCCAGGGTGGTCCTTGTGCTACTCCTTAAGACTGGGTACCAGTGCTGGCGTGGCCAGTCTGGTTCAATCAGGATCATCTTTGGCTCTTCCTGCCTGGCTTTTATGAGTACCTTTGGCAGGAGAGGTAGTGGTGGGAAAGCGTATACTTGTAGGTTCTCCCAGCTGAATCAGAGGGCATCCACTTTCCATGCTTGTGGAAACTACTTGTGCAGAATTTTTGTAGCTGGCAGTTTATTGGGGATGCAAACAGATCTATGTCCGGGCTCCACCATTTCTGTGTTATCATTCTGAATATTTGTGGATTCAACTCCCATTCGTGGGGATCCATGATGTTTCTGCTTAAGTTGTCTGCCAGTGTGTTTTTGTCTCCTGGCAGGAATTGTGCTTGCAGATGAACTTGAAGGTTTATAGCTGTGTTCCATAAGGTCATAGCTTGTCCGCATAGGGGGTAGGAGTGAGTGCCCCCTTGCTTGTTTATGTACCACATAACTGTGGTGTTGTCGGTCTTTAGTAGTAGTTGTCCTGGATGCAGCAGGTCCTTGAAAGCTATAAGTGCATTTTGTACAGCTAGCATCTCTTTTTGATTGATGTGAAGATGCCTTTGTTCTGCGGGCCACATGCCCTGAATACATTTGCCTGCCATGTGGGCTCCCCAGGCGTAATCTGATGCATCTGCTGTCAGTGTTTGCCTGGCTGTTGTGGGTTGTGTAAAAGGCTGTCCCTTGTTGAGGTGACAAGCTTGAGCCCACCATTGAAACTCCAGTTGAAGGCAAGGGATTAATGGTATAACTGTTTCCAAACTTTGACAGTGTTGAGATCATACATTCTTTAGGTACCATTATAGTTTCCTCATATGCAGTCTGGCATATAGAATTAGTAGTATGCAAGATACCATGTAACCCAAGGCCTGCATAATTTTTCTTGCAGGGAATGGGCCTCCAGGCTTTGCCCTTTCTGGGTACCAGAAAAAGTCTTGAGTAAAATCCTTGTCCTTGTTCCTGTGATGGTACCTTTTGAATAGCTCTCATATCCGTGAGTGCTGTAATTTGTTTTTGAGCCTCTGCTCATTGATTTGGTGGCAGATTTGGCATTCCTTTTAACCTTGGCAGATTGTGAAAGTGGAACCTGTATCCTTGAAATACAATGTTGAGAACCCATTTGTCTTTGGTGATCATTTACCAATTGTGATAGAAGAGTGCCAGTTTTCCTCCCAAGGGGGCTGCCAAGAAGGATTTGTTTGGCAGCTGTAGTGGGAAGTCATTGGAGCTGTTTTAATATGGTTGGGGCCTGTCTTCCCCTTCTTTCTGGCCTGGTGCAACCCATTGTTGAGCCTTGTAAGTACCTTGTGTTTGACCTCTACCTCTTGGACGTCTGTATCTTCCCCTTTGAGGTCTGTCTGTAATTGGAAAGGACCAATTCTTAGTTGGCCAGTTTCTGCTAAATCTAGGAGGCTGAACCTGTAAGAAATCCTTCACCGTTTGCATAGATTTTGCTTTATCCTCCATTTTCTTTAGTACCTCTTCTGCCTTAACTCCAAATAACACATCCTGCTGCAAAGGTGCATCCAATAATTTTGCTTTAACATGATCTGGTAACGTATGTTCTTTTAACCAAGCATGTCTTCTAATGACAGAGCCTGTAACTGCTGCTCTGCAAGAGGCCTCTAGGGAATCAAAACCACACTGTAAATTATGCTTTCCCACTTGTTCAGCTGCATGCAATAAATCCTGCATCTCTTTAAAATTAGGAGGATCTGATTCTGGTAGCATTTTTTGTTTTAACTGAGACAGTAAAAATTGCTGATATTTTAGCATGTGAAACTGGCAATTTAAGGCTCTCATTGCTAAAGTTGCAGACGTATATACTTTCTTTCCCCATCTGTCTAATGCTCTGGAATCTCTGTCAGTGGGAACTGGATTCTTGGCTGATGAGGCCTTAACTCCTTTGGGTCCCTGAGAAATAGTTTCAGGGTCAGCTACAGGACTTTTATACAGAAATTTATGTGAGTCAGGGACTCTGTAGTATCTGTTAGGTTTAACAGGGGCTGGAGGTAAGGAATCAGGATGTAAGCTGGATTCAGTATACACATCATCCGCAATATCTAACAGTGGCGGAATAGCAAGGGGTCTGTGTTGAGGTAATAAAAGAAAGTCTCTGAGTCTTTTCTTGGATTCTGAGTAATCCTGGCCTTCCCCATGGAAATGCTCCCTCATAGTATGTAGGGTTTCCCCAAAGGAGTAGTCCTCAGGCAGTGAGGCTGATGGAATAGATTCCTCAGCATCAGAATCCTCATAAGGGGGTAAAGAGTATCCTAGGTCTGAGGATGAATCAGAAGAGATGGACACCTGGTCGGATGAGTCATAGTCTGCATCCTGTCTAGGCCTTTTATCAGGAGGGGGATGGGACCCCCTGATCAGAGTGATTAGGTCTTCGGCCATTTTGAGCATTTGTTTCTTTGGCATGGAGGCCTGTCCTGGAGAATGCTGTATTTGTTTCTTTGACTTTAAAGGAGGCTTAGACTTAGCTGAGGGTTTAATGCTTAACTGAGTAAGTCTGAAGACACCCTCTGAAGCTGTGGGTTGCTCAGCTACTCCGGATCCCTCTGAAAGGTTAGTCTCGGAAGGCTGAATAACTTGTGCATCCGAAGGCCCAGCCATCTCCACGTGGGAGTCAGAGGTGGCCTGTGGTTCTACAGAAGTGGTCGTCAGGGGCTGCGAAGGTGCCTCGCTGAAAACCGGAGAACCGGCAACTGGCCTACAAGAGGCTTCGTTGTCAATTTTGGGCCTCGGATGCCTATCCTTGTCTTTGCGCTTTTTGTGTATTCCGATCGTCGGAAGTTCCGATGGCATGGTATAATTGAATTTTCTACCAAAATAATGTCGGGCAAAATCAAACAGACGTTTAATAGTGCACTTGTTAAACCTAGCACAAAACTGACAACCAGTGACGTCGTGGTCAGGGCCTAGGCATGGGATACAATAGGAATGGAAATCCTTATGAGGTATTTGCTTCCCACAAGAAATAGTTATTAACTTTTACTAACATCGGTCTGAGGCAAGAAAAAGTTTCACCAAAGGGATACTTAGCTATGTAGAAGACTACGGTTCTGGATTCGGAATGAAAATCTCAGGAGACGGCCGACCGGCACTTGCGAACTGCTTTTGCTTCGGGAACCGCGAGGCAAGAAAGACTGAAGAAAATGGCGTCAGCTGCATCTTATATACCCCTGTCGCACTGACGTCAGGAAGGAGGCGACAGCAACCGACGCCGGACCAAGACTTTGGAACTCAGGCCGACTGGGGAACCGCCTGACGGCAGGACAACCCAAGTGTAATGACTGCAGCAGTGTAACACGATGAACATCTGATAGTGCATGGATCCTGCTCTGAAGTGTAGGTATTTCCTGCAACATTCCCTTATTGGAATGTTCAGGTAAGCTTCCTTTAAGTGTAAGGTTGCCAACCAGGCATCTTTGCCCAGCATAGGGAGCAGCTATTGAAATGTTAGCATTTTGAATTTTGGGATTGCCAAAAGGTGTTTAGAATAGAGAGGTACAGAATAGGATGCCAGGGGATGTCTTTTCTGGGTACCAGAAAAAGTCTTGAGTAAAAACTTTGTCTCCTTTCTTCGGCTGGGACAGGTTGAATAGCCCTGATACTTAGAAGAGAAAGAACCTGCTGTTGAGCCTCTGCCCACTGATTTGGGGGTGGGTCTGCTCAACCGTTTGGGGTTGGTAAGGTGTGGAAGTGGAATTTGTATCCTTGGAAAACTATATTTAAAACCCATTTGTCCTGGGTAATGAGTTCCCAGTTTTTTGCATGCAGGGCGAGCTTTCCTCCTAATGGAGCAGGCAGGGCTTGGAAAGGTTAAGGTTACGTCATTGTGACATTCTGACAATTTTCCATGGGGGGGGTCTTACTACTTCCAGCTTTGGAAGTGGGAGCCCCCCACTGCTTAGGCCTGTGTGTAGCCTGAGACTGTAACCTAGGTGGTCTGCTGTTCCTGGATTTGGACTGAGAGGGCCTGGAAGAGACTGGAAAGGACCACTTCTTAGAAGGCCAATGCCTACTATAACTGAAAGGCTGTACTTGCAGGAAATCTTTAACAGTTTGCATAGATTTAGCTTTTTCTTCCATCTTTTTAAGGACGACTTCTGCTTTGTTGCCAAACAGGAGGTCTTGGTTTAAGGGAGCATCCAGTAATTTAGCTTTAACATGATCTGGCAAATTTTGCTCCTTAAGCCAAGCATGCCTTCTAAATACAGACCCAGTGACAGCAGCCCTGCAAGATGCTTCTAAAGAGTCAAAACCACATTGCAAAGTATGTTTACCAACTTGTTCAGCAGAATGCATTAAATCCTGTAATTCTTTATGTTCAGTACAGTCAGGAATCAACATAATTTTCTAAGTAGTCCCAAAATATGCTGCTGATACTTTAACATATGAAACTGGCAATTTAAAGCCCTAATGGCTAAAGTAGCAGAAGTGTATACCTTCTTACCCCATCTGTCCAAGGCCCAGGAATCTTTATCAGAGGAGGTAGGGTTTTTGGCAGCAGTAGCCTTAATGCCCTTTGGTCCTTGGGAAAAATCTCTGTATCCGCAGTAGGATTCTTGAAGAGAAACTTGTGAGAGTCAGGTACTGTTTAAAACCTGTCAGGTTTTCTGGGAGATGGAGGTAAAGTGCCTGGGGCCAGGCTAGATTCCAAGAAGGCATCATCTACAATGTCCGGAATAGGAGGGTTAGCTAAAGGCTTGTGCTGAGGGAGGAGTAAGAATTCCTTAAGCCTCTTTTTGGAATCAAAGTAATCCTGGCTTTCCCAGCGGAAATGCTCCCCAAGAGTGTGCAAGGTTTCACCAAAAGAAAAATCTTCTGGAGGGGAAGCAGAGGGAATGGAATCCTCTGCATCAGAATCCTTATAGGTAGATCAGGGCAAATCCTGGTAATCAGAAGAAACAGAAATTTCAGAATCAGAAGGAAAATCAGTTCTAGGTCTCTTAGAGGGGGAAGGCTGGCTTCCCCTAATTAAAGTAACAATGTCTTCAGCCATTCTAAGCATTTGTTTTTTAGGTATATGGGCTTGATCATGCGGTTTGGACGTCGGTTTTCTAGGCGTGGGTCGAGTTTTGGGCCTTGATGAAGAAGATGGCGTCGGTTTAAAATGCAAGTCTGTAGGCCTGAATACACCCTCAGAAGCTGGTGCCTGCACAGCAGCTCTGGACCCATCCAAGGTAGAGACATTCGCAGGTTCCATAGTCGAAGAAGCATCTCGTGGCATACCGGACTCCGAATGGGTCTCAGTAGAGGCCTGTAAATCTGAAGTAGCAGGTATCAGGGGCTGCAAAAGCTCCTCACTGAGTACCGGCGAACTGGCAACTAGCTTAATGGAAGCGTCGTCGGCAGTTTTGGACCCATGCGGTCTGTCTCTTTCTTTATCCTTACATTTTTTCAGAATATCGGTAGTCGGATGGTTTACCGAAGCCATTTCTGGATAGTTAAACCAAGTACCAAAATAATTTGCTGTGAAAATAGACCGACAACGAATAGTTCGGGGGTTGAATAAGGCACAAAACCAACAGCGAGGGACATCGAGGTCTGGGCCTAAGCAAGGAATGCAGTACGAATGAAAATCTTTATGAGGTATTTGCTTTCCACAGGTAAGATAATTGTTAACTTTTACTGACATCAGTTAAGAGCAAGAAAAAGGATCCCCAACAGGGTACTTATCTTTTTTCGAAGACTTCGGTTCTGAAACTTGAAAAACAAAAATTTCAGGAGTCGGCTGACCGGCACTTGCGAACTGCTTCTGCTTCAGGCACTGCATGGCAAGAAAGACTGGTGTAATGGCATCGGCTGCATGTTTTATACCCCTGACGACCGGACGTCTCGTATGAATCCAAGACTTTGATATTCAGGCCGGCTGAGCGCTACCTGCAGGCAGATAACCCAAATGTAATGACTGCAACAGTGAAATATTAAGAACATCTATGCCTGAACCCGCAGCTCTAGCCGCTCCTTCAGTTGCATGCGAAAGCAACCTCATAGAAGAGTTGGAGATTGATTCCAGGGTAGCAAGCTGTGAGGCAACTTTGTCCTGTATCTCATCAGACATCTGTCCTGCAAGTGTTCCAGAGAGTTCTGAGATCAAGTCTCTTTGGAGCTTCACAAAATGTGCCAAACAGTTCAGGGACTGAATGGCAAAGGTTGCTGATGCAAGGACTCGCTTCCCCAATCTATCCACGGACCGAGACTCCCCGTTAGGCAGATGGACAGCATGACTCTTCAGCCAGATCCTTTTTTGTGGCCGCCACTACCACCACCACCATAGCATTGACTGGTAACCCTCTGGACCAATGTGGGTTCTCCTCAGGAGGGGAAAGAATTTTAACAGTTCTCCGAGGGATTGCCTCAATAGAGTTAGGGTTCTTCCATGCAAGTTGCACTATGAGCGCTGGACTAGCTCGTCGGCAGGCGGGGTCACTGAAGAGGTAGATGGCTGGGCATGGAAAGCCTGCAGGAACAAGGACACCTCAGAGGAAGGATTGAAGGGCTTCCGGTCACCCCTCTGCTTTAACATTTCAAGGATGCCTCCGAAGGAGACATCGTCATCAGGGGGTGACCATGGGGACCCTTTACCATCATCGTAATCCGTGTCTTCTGTTAGAGACTCTCCAGTCGAGTCAACATGCTTCCTTTTGCACAATCTCTTCCATAGGGGCTCCTCAGTGAGGGCTTCCGAGGTGGACTCAGAAGAGTGGGTACCCTGAACATGGGTTTCCTGCCCGGTGTCCCGTGGGGGGTGTTCTGTGGTAGCTGTAGCTCAGGGGAGAAAACTGGGGTTCCGACTTCAGCAGAATGCTTCCGGAAGTGAGAGCCCTCCCCATCACACAGAAAGTAGGCCCGCCCGAAGAGGGATGGGAGCCTGGAGCCAAAAAGGACAACCACGGAACTAGGGTCACACCCACCTCTGTCAAACCTGCTCCCAAGGATGGAGACTCAAGCCGGATCGGCGCAGACAAGGCTACCAGCACTGAGGACGGAACCAAAGGACCACATAAAATCATGCCCCGAACCGAGGAGCCAGCCGCCCAATCACGAGATTGAGGAAGGACAGGTTCAGCAGGAACTGAGGACCAAAGGGACAGACCTGGAGCCTCAGTGAGGTCTACTACAGGCACCGAGACGGGGAGTTTCGAGAAGGACATCGGAACAGAAGGCTTTGGAACCGGGATGGCTGAAGGAGGAGAATAGGATGGAGTCCGTGGAGAGGTCAACCAAATTCCTGCTGGAGGATGGGTCTTGGAAGGCAAGGGTATCCCCCTGGCTGCCAACAGCTGATCCACAAGATGCAGCACATCAAGTTCTGAAAGGCTCCTGATGGATCTAGTGGATACTCTGGATGGGGAGTCAGGTCGATCTAAGAACGGGCTATACACTTGACCTAAGAAATGGTCCATGGACAGAGAGCATCAGGTCTGTGGTGCGTGATCTGCCGGCACCGATGTCTCAAGTTCAGAGACAGGAAGTAGTGGGGTCAAATCCAGTGTTGTTAATAGAGCTTAGTGCCGAAGGAGCACTCTGAGCTGAAATGGGAGGTTCAACCATCACAGCAGAGGTAGGCATCGAAGGCGTGCACTGTGCCGAAATGGCCACAGGTGCTGAAGTCGTAGCAGGTGAGGTGAGGTCTATAGTTGGTGCCAGAGGCAGTATCGGAGCCGGCGATGAAGCTGGCACCGATATAGCAATAGTCTAAATACTCGGAGCAAACGAGGATGGTGCAGAGAAGGCAGATTTATGCTCCGAGGATAACTTTTGAATTTTAGGTTTCACAGACTTACCCTGGTCACCCAAGGATGAAGAGGGAACTGAATGGGGCATTTTCTTAACTTTCATATGAGGGGTTGAGACCTCCATTGCAGAAAGGGTCTCTGAAAAGGGAGATTTAAGCAGTCCCTTCAGAATTAGTTTATTCTTGCACTTGTTCAGAGTGCGTTGGCTGAAACTTTGGCAAATCCCACAGGGAGGCTGCACCGAAAGGTGGGGCACCCTCAAGCAATAAACACAATCATCCCGAGAGTTACTATTAGGTAGTTTACTATTAGATGAGGCACAGTAGTGTTTGAAACCCGATGTACCCTTCTTATCAGACATCTTAAGAAGTAAACACAGTTCAAAACTTCAAATAAAGGCAAACTCTAATTTCCTAAGTCAGAAAAGATTTAAACACACGCAGAATTTATCAACAAACTCAATATCAAAACACACCAACTAGAGTAGAAACAGGGAAGGAATACCACAAGGGTAAAGAGAAAATGGCTGTACCAGCAATGGTACTGAAAAAAGGTTACCAATGAGTAGAAATAGAGAGAAATATATCTAGAATTACTGTAATACAGCAGGAAAAGGACTGTAACTCACAAATTTTAAGAAGCAAACAAGTTTTTCACACAAAATATAAAAAAAGTTTCCACTAGCTGAGAGCGTGGCTTAAACACAGGTTTAAGTCTATGCTGCAAACGATATCTGAGGTAACAGGGAGAAGGGCCTTGTGGGTAGCAGCTTAGCTCGAGAGATGTTGGCTGGCGCGAGCTTGGTAACAGGCCGACTCGGTTCCGAGGCCTTGGAACTGAACCCATCAGGGAGGAATGGAAATAAGATTAACAACATCAGATCTAGTTCTATCACTGCTTGGGATAGCATGTGATGAAGCACCAATGGAAAGAAAACAGTCTGATCTGAAGGATGAGGAATGATCCCTGGAAAGGAGGAATTTCTATACCATGCTATCTCTACCTTTGATGAATTATCTTCAGAACACATTTATCTAAAACTATCTGTTGGCAAAGAAAAAATGGAGATTCAGACTTTCTGGAAGAAAAAAATGAGTCAGGGTAGGAGGAGGTCACAAGGTTTCCTGAACAGTCATTCAGACTTGTTGGACTGTCCTTGGTTTTGGGAAGTTCAAGGCCTCTTTTTGGACCCCCCCCACCCCCCTTGCTATTTCTACTTAAACGTCAGATTACCTTTATTTTGTTAATACTGTTTATTCTGTTTGTTTACCAAAAGTGGATAAGGAATTATGGAATCCCTTAAAAGATTTGGAAAAGGTGGGATGAAAAATCTTTAGAGATTCCCTGGATCAGTTTACCCCTTCATCATACTTTTTAATCACCTCTGCTGCAGGGGGGGGGGGGGCAAAAACTAAGTCTCTACCCAAAGAGGAATTTAAAATTTAATTTTTATCATCATCTGGGAGGTTTTGAGATTGCAGCCATGCAAAACCCTCAAAACGGTACCAGTGTCCATAGCCTGGAAGAAGTATCAACAGTCATGCACACACTGCAAACAATGAAAAGTGACCCGACGGTGCAACAGAAGAAAATTTTTGAAAGCAGATTTTTTCCCCACAAGAAGAAACAGCAGATAAAACATCTCTCACACATTCAGAATTAGTTCAAACAAACTTGAACATATCAGCCTGACAATTTAAAACTCTGAAAATCAAAGTTGTAGAAGTATACACTTTTCCCCCATTCCCCCCAATATTTTCCCATCCTTATCAGAAAGAGTAGGATAGGAATTAAGTGTTTATCAGCAGTGGGATCAACGAAAGCTATAGCTGCTGGGTCACGTTTGGGAAAAGTGTATCAAAACTTAACAGACTGGAACTTTATACAACATATCTGCCCTTTTAGGGGCACCTGGCTGACTATCAGGAAATTTTCAGGCAGTCACACACACATTCTCTAAAGCAGATAAAACACGAGGAATTGGTATGGGTTCTGGAAACTCCTGTAAAAACTCATAATATTTTCTGAGGGACTGAGAAAAAAGAAGTTATATACTCACCATAACATTCCACGTGTGTTGTCCATCTTCAACTTCATTCTTACTAGGATGGGTTCAGATCCGATCCTCGGATCCGACATGGCCTTTATTTCCAAGCTTAAGTTCTTCTACCAGCTCGTGGCTAAACCCTATCCCAGCATGCACCAGGAAACCGCCCCAGATCTTGTTTGCAGTTACAAAAGTAGTATGAAAATAATCACAGTTGAATAACTCAGAGTGCAATGAGGAAGACCAGAGAATAATGGTATCCAATTGTACCAACTCAGCCTTCCAGGAGTAAAAATGGATGGTGGGATGGAGGGAAGGATGTAAAAATGAAGGCGAAGATGGACTACACACATAGAACTTTACGGTGAGTATATAACTTCTTTATGTGTTGTTATCCTAGCTCATCTTCATTCCTACTAGGATGAGACAGCATCCTTATCACCATCTTTCTTGGGTGGCTCAAGGGAGAATATTCTTCCGAATTGTGGAACCAAAAGAGGCCCTGTTCCTGGAGGCCAAATCGACTTTGTAATGAGTGATAAAAGTATGTGGTCTTGCCCATGTTGCCACAGGACAAATGGTATCAATTGGTAGTTTAGCCAGAAAGACAGATGAGGTTGCAATGGCTCTTGTGGAGTGGGCTTTAACTCTGTTAGGAAGATCTCCGTTTTGTGACTTATAGATGAAAGTTACACAATCTGAAAGTCATTTTGACAGTGTCACCTTAGAGACTGAAGTACCTTTTTTTTGAATCTGAAAAAAAAAGAGATAAATAGCTGGTCAGATTTCCTGAAGTCCTTAGTCCTGTGTAAGTAGAAACGTAACCGTTTATGCACATCTGGTTGATGTAACATGTATTCTGCCTTATTTTCGTAATTTGGGTAAAAGACTGGAAGCTCTATTCTCCAGTTCGATTCTCGACTGGAGTGCGGGGAGTGCCTTCTGTGTGGAGTCTGCATGTCCTCCCTGCGGTTGGGTGGGTATTCGAAAGACATGCATAAATGGGCGTGCCTTCATTGAAGGTTGAACATCAAGCTGGCACCTCGGCGTTCGTAAAAATCTACTGCCAATCATTAGTGGACCGGAGTTCCGCTGTGGCGACCCCTAACCGGGAAAAGCCAAAAGACAAACAATAACTGGCAGCTCTATGGATTGGTTCAAATTTGATTTTGAACATATATTAGGTGGGGGATTTTCCACCTCAGGCGATCTGACGTTGGCTCCTATACAAAAGCTTTTGCCTGGCTGCTGTAGGTGTGTGGGATGTCTCACGCAGGGCCATAAACCAGGGACCTTAAATGTGATGTCTGCACGCACAGACCTCAGAACTGAAGCCCAGAGAAGTGGCCTGTCAGGAGAACAAGATGCCAACAAAAGGAACAAATGCCACTGTAAGGCTGAACAGAGAAACCTTCGGGAGTGGAAGCAGTGGCCAGAGGCCAGCCCCTGCAGTAAGAGAAGAATAGAGGGGTATGGAGGGTGGGAAGGAATACTGCAACATGGAAGAGGACATCTATGATTATGGTAAGATTTTACACAACTATTCTATGTCCCTCTAGTCCAATGTTGCAGTATTCATTGGTGTGGGAGAGTACCACAGCTTAGGAAGGGTAATGGGAGGAGGTAGAGGTAGAGGATTCCAGGAAACCTTGCAAGATTGCACTAGCAAAGCCTGCCCTTGAGACTTGGTCTAATTTATAGTGTTTAGTGAAGGTGTGAACTGTAGACCAGGTAGTTTCCAGGATGGAAGCTGTGTCCAGGCCTTTGAGAAAGGCCTTGGTGTTAGCCAAACCCCTGGTTGAGTGAGCTCTTACACCATGAGGCAAGACACATGGTGTGAATAACAAAAAAAATAATAGATTTCCTGATCCAACAGGAAATGGTTTGTTTGGAGACTGCCTTGCCCACAGCCCTGGGGTGAAAGGAGATAAATAGTTGGTCAGACTTTCTGAAGGACTTAGTCTTGTCTAAGTAGAATCTTAACTATTTGTGAATGTCCAGGGAATGTAGGCTCCTCTCTGCATTGTTGGTTGGAGTTGGGAATAAGGTAGATAAAGTGGATGGACTGGTTTAAGGATAGTTCATTTACCACTTTGGGCATAAAGGAAGGATTTGTAGGTAAGGTAACATTATGGAAGGTGGTGAAAGGAGGGCAGGCCACGAGGGCCTGTAGTTCTGACACTCTTCTAGCGGAAGAAATGGCCACTAAAAGAATGGTTTTCCAAGTGCACATTTGTAAGGTGGCTGAATTAGCCAGCTCAAAAGGAGGTAAGGAGAGTTTTTCTAAAACAAAGTTGAGGTCTCAGGGAGGAGGGATGGGTTTTCTTGGTGGTCTAATATGTAGGACCCCTCTCAGTAAAGTTCAACGTCCAGCCTGGGTGGCTTTAAGGGTAAGCAGGCTGAAATGGCTGAAAGGTAGACTTTTACAGAGCAGTAAGCTAGTTCAGCCTTAATGAGATCACAAACATTGCTAAGGACTAGGGAGGTGTCTGCTTGTATTGGGTCCCTGTCCTTAAAAAGACACCATTTAGAGAATCTTTCCCATTTAGACAGGTATGTCTTTCGAGTAGTTGGTTTCCTAGCCTTCCTCAGGATTGAAAGCATGTCCTCAGAGTAGAGCTGTCTGTAAGGATTAGAAATTGATCGCCCAAAGTGTTAGGTTTAGCATTTGCAACTGAGGGTGAATAAGAGATCCCTTTTGCTGAGATAGTAGGTCCACCTTGTGGGGTAACTTGTGATGAATGCCCTTGGCTAAAGTGTGAAGAAGGGGGAACCAGTGTTGCCTTGGCCAGTAGGGAGTCACCAGCAAGATATCTGGTTGGTCCTTCTTGATTTTCAGAAGGACCTTCTGTATTAGTGGGAAGGGGGGAACGCATAAGGGAGCATCTTCTAAGGACAGCTGAAGGCATTCACTCTGCAGGTTGATGGAGTGTAATCTCTGCTGCAGAATTTGCTCAGTTATTTGTTCTAGGGGAGGAAAATATATTCTCTTGAGGTGTGCCTCACTGGTTGACTAGGTCTAGAAAGGAAAGGGCTGTTTGGAGGGGGGGGGAGGTTGTTAGTAGGTCTGGAGTAAGGCTATCTCCTGGATTCTCTTCTCGGTCTGGAGGAGGAAGGATAAGTGGAAGGCGTCCTCCTGACAAATAGTTTTTGCAGGATAATTCCTGTAGTACTTAGGGAAGGGGGATACCAGCAAATGTTTGATGTTTTGCAGCTCTTTGCTTTTCTCTTGCAAGTTTTTGAAGAGCTCTGCTGAAATTTTGCCAAAAATTAGGTTGTGGTCCAGTGGAGCAGCCATAATTTTGGACTTGAAATCCTCTGGAAGAGGTTGTAAGCGTAGCCAAGAATATGCAAAGGGCAGATGAAGAAGCTGCAGACCTGGCCGAGGCTTCTGCTGCATCATAGCTACCTCTGATAGAGTGTCTGGCCACTTGGGTGGCTAGGGAAAGTTTTGATGTAATGTCAGACTTAGCGGGGCAGTCAGGTGTAGAGGCTAGCAGAGTAGAGACCTGGGATACTAGGTCCAGAGCATATTTTACCATGTGTATTTGGTAATTAATGGCACTGGGTGGAGGAAGTATACATGTTTTTGCCCAGTCTATCCATGGTTTTACTGTCTTTAACTGTGGGTAGGAGAGAGGCAGAAGGTACCTGTCTAGGCTGTGTCAGGAGCCACAGCAATGACAGCTGGATCTGCCAATGGAGGTTTTACCAGGCATTTTTGGTTATCAGGCACCTTATAAAACATTTCTGGTCTTTATGGGATGGGGGTTGTGAGTCTGGGTTCTTACATAAAGAGATGAATGCGTCCAGGAAGGCTGGGAGGACAGGAAGTATAGGTTGATAGGTGTGTACTAGGCTAATGGCCCTGGAGCCTTTACAAGCCTACCCATAGGATTACCTTGGCATTGTGCCACCCGACCTTAGTTCCCAGTGCCTCTGTCAAGTACAGCCACTGGAGTTATCCTTGGGGTGAATTTTCTATTTCCCATCCACACATCAAGATTTCTCTTGAAGAGGGTCAGTGAAGTGCTCTGCTTGACATGTATGGGAAGTCTATTCCATAGCATGGGCAGTCTTGGGTTATGAACCTGTCCCTCCAATACGTTCTGTTGATTGCGGTAATGAGGTTGAGGTCTCTGGAGCGTGTGATGCAGAGGGATTGGGATTTCTTTCGATGTATGGGATTTCTTTAGATGTAGCATTTCTAACAGAGCTGGGTCAGACATGGCTTTGTAAGTCATGCAGAGATTGCCTCTAAGTAGGTGATATGAGACAGAGAATAGTTGGGAGTTTTTTTGAGTCTGTCCATATAGGACAAGTGTTTAAAGCGTAGGATCCTCTTTGTGAGGTACTTTTGCAGCCTCTCCAGTTGTTGCAGGTGTCTAGTAAGGTATATGCCAAATGGGGCACTGTACATGACGACTGGCCTAATTAGGGAAGAGTAGAGGGAGACAATGACCTCTTTCTTCCTGGATGCAAAACCCTTAGTAATGAGATGTGCCACATAGAAGGACTTTCTGACCACAGTGGCAATGTGGTGACCAAAGGAGAGGTTGTTGTCAACCTGTGTTCCCAGATCTCTTTAACGCCTTCTGTGTTCAGTGGACTACCATCGATGTGGTAATTTATGGGAACCGGGTTTTTCCCAAAGGGGATGACGACACATTTTTTGGCAATGAGCTTAAGCCCATGGTTCTGACACCAGTCGGTGGTCTCAGTGAGGCCATTATGTAGGATTTCAACATCACTTAGGGAGTTAATAATAGCTCCCAACTTGCAATCGTCTGCGAACATTGTCAAGCAGAGTCCCTTTGTGCTGGCTTGGACTTCAGAGAAGTAGATACCAAACAACAGGAAAGGACCCAGGACCAAACCCTGTGGGACTCCACTCGTGACTAGTCGGCAGTCTGACTTGGAGTCAGCTACTTTCATACTGTGGGTTCCATCTGTGAGCCAGTTTGCAACCCACCTAGTGACATAGGGGTTGATGCCTGGCTTAGTGAGTTTTTCACCTGAGTGGGGAATAGTATCAAAGGCCTTGGCCAGATCAAGGTAGGCTGTATGAACCACCTTGCCTTCATGCACAGCTCTGATGACTGACTCAAAGAAGTCGACTAAGTTTAGCAGGCATGATCTACCCTTCACAAAACCAAACTGTGTGGGATCCAGAGTTTGGAGATTCCCTATATCCTTGTTTATTAGGTCCATGATGATGCATTCCATAGCTTTGCATATCAGACTCATCAGGCTAATGGGGTGATAGTTCCCAGGGTCTGTAGTCACTCCTCCTTTGTGGAAAGGGATGACTGCAGCAGTGCACCATTCAGTAGGGACAAAGCCTGAGGTGAGGCTGTGATTAAACAGGGCACACAGGTGAGGTGCCAGTTCACTCTGTAGTTCATGTAAAACACAGACAGGGATATTGTCAAGTCCCATAGAAGCTGTATTCTTGGCCTTGGACAGTGCTGTTTTAGCCTGTGCAGCAGTAATACTGGGTGCCTGGAATCTGCTGGTATTGTCATTGGTCCTTTGGGGGGAGAGGAGGTAAAGATGCCACTGAATCTGTCGGCCAGTATATTGGCAATATCTGTTGGCTCTGTATAGGAGGTACCATTGTGCAGTAGTTCAGAGCAAATCTGGGTACTGCCATGGAGATTCTTTACATAACTATAGAAGGCCTTGTGATTGTCTTTAGTACCTGCTGCAATTCTGTTTTCATAGCTAGCTTTAGAAGATTTGATGAGGGATCTCATCTTTTTGTTGATGGTTATAAGGAATTTTTTCCAGTCTTGGGACTTCACCTTATTCTGCATCAGTTTCCTCCTTCTGTTGTAGAGTTTGTTTATGGCAGGGGACCACCAGATTGGCTTCCTCTTTTTGGAGGACAGCGTCTTGCTTCTATTGGGTATAGTGAGATCGATGCATTTGTGTACATGTTCGTACTGTGCACTGGTGTATAATTCGGCGGTCATGCAACTATTCTCCATTTGTATGGGTTCCGTGAAGTTAGAAACCTCTATTTTTTAGAAGCCCAAAATTAGCTTTGGAGAAGTTTTTCATGGTGGTTACCTTTGCAGCGTGGGGGTGGGATGTGGCTTTCCAAGATGATTAGTTTGTGGTCGGATCCAACTATGAAGGAGCTGACTACTGGTGTACAGCAACGGTCGCCCGTGTTAGTAATCACCAGGTTAAAGATGTTGCTACATGAAGTGGGGGTAAAAATTAGCTGGTCCAGGGCATTGGAATTAATGAATTCCAGGAAATGTTAAGCAAGTGTATTGGTACATGAGTAGTTTTCCCAGTTAATGAAGGGGTAGTTGAAGTCGCCTAGTATGAGAGTGTTAGGTTGGACCCTAATATTCGCCAGGGTGCTTAGGAACATAGAGTGTGAGTCTTGGGACATAGTTGGGGGCCTATAGCAGACTATGACCTGAATCGCTGTCTTACCCAATGTTATCTGCACCTGAAGTGTCTCTGATGCTTTACGGTGGGCTACCAGTCTGGAGGTGTGTGCATCCTTTATGAATATGGAAACACCACTGCCTTTGGAGCTTTGGTCCAACTTCTGGGGACAAAAGGTGTGCAATGAGTTATAGCCTGGTAGTGCAGGGGTGCTTTCTGCTGCCTTGAACCAGGTCTCTGTTACAGCACAAATATCGATGTACTCCATTTTAAGAAGTGGTTCAAATGAGTGCATTTTGAGATTTAGACTTCTAGCGTTGAGCAGCATGACCCTCAGATTACATTTGTTTGCAGCCGTTACGGTGGTAATTTGGTCTTTGGAACACCACCTAAAAATGGCACTATAGGGGTGGCAAGAGCCTTGGCCAGTATCTGGAAGCCGAGGGGAGACGGATGAAGGCCATCTCTGGCAAAGCATTGAGGTCTGTCAATCATGTCATCCCAGTCAGACAGATACTGGATCCCCTTAGAATGACACCAGAAACTTAGCCAGTTGTTGAAATTAATAATTTTCTGGTTGTACTGTGGTATCATTCTAGGTAATGGTAGGATGCTGCTCAGGGCTAGGGTCATACCCACCTGGGCTACATAATGTGAGAGCTCCTCCTTGTCTCTTTTCATGTAGTCCAGGGAGGTACATCTCAGGTCATTCACACTCATATGTGCAATGACAGATTCATATCTGTACCTGTTGCTGAGGGACCTGAGTGCGTGCGTTATGTGGAAGATTCTGGCACCTGACAGGCAGCTGATTGTTACTTTCTCCTTATTCAACCTAGTGAGTGGGACATCAAGTGTGCCTTACTATCGAGTCACCTATGACTAGTGTGTTGGGCATGCTTTTTTGCCTTAGGGGCTTTGGTTGAGTGGCACACTGTTTAGGAGAGTTGTGTGACTCATGATTAGTGTTGTGTTGTGGTAGTCGAGTGCGTTTCTGCCTTGGAGGTATCTGCTGTTTGGGTAGATTTTTATTGACAGCCTCCATGAAGGTGGGTGTGTGGTTTGTGTTTTTATGTGAAGGCAGTGCTGGTGTGTGTTCTGGAGGGCTATGTGTTTCATGTGGTGTGGTGCAAGTGTTGACCTCCTCTTCACCAGCTATTCTGGTCTTGGCTGGAGAGTGTGTGGCTTCCAATTTGGACATATAAGTGCATCTCTCGCAAGTCTGAGTGTTGGGAGGTAAGAGGAGAGGGTTGTTGGTGTACATGAGGCAGTTGCCACATTGCCTCAGGAAGCCCAAGTTCACCAGGTTAATAGGAGAGAGCACAGGGAACTGACCTTTAGACATGCCTGGAGGGGTGGGCATTAATAATAAGTACTGGATCTGTTTCCTTGTAGAACGTTTAGTGCTGGTAGCACTTTTGCATCCTACAATAATTGCTACAAGAAGTCTGGTAATGTGCTAAACTAACAAGCTAGTAGAAGTGCAGGAGAGGAGAGAACTAGCAGTCCTAAGGGAAAAATTGAAGAGCAGATTTTGGCACTGCTCAGAAGCTTACAAACAGTCCTGGATACAACAAGTCTGTATCTGAACTAGACTAGTTACTGGAAAGATGGGAAATAAGCACAAATGCGGGCTTTTAAACCAGAAAGTTGAAAGATATGGAAAAACTGCCCAAATGGCCAATAACTACAATTCCTGGGCCAGAAACCACTCCTCTTGTGGTAGATAGGCTACTTAGTGCTTACCACTCCCCACTGATAAGCTAGAAGGCTTCCCTCCAACACAGAAAGGCTTGGGGGCTCAGAAGCTTACAAACAGTCCTGGACACAGCAAATCTGTATCTGGACTAGATTTGTTACAGGAAAGGGGGGCAAACAAGTGCAAATGCAGGCTTTTACATCAGAAATTTTAAAGAGATGGAAAAAACTGCCCAAACAGCCAATAAACTACAATTTCTGGGCTAGAAACCACTCCTCTTGTGGTAGATAGGCTACCTAGTGCTAACCACTCCCACTGATAAGCTAGAAGGCTTCCCTCAAACACAGAAAGGCTTTGGGGCTCAGAAGCTTACAAACAGTGTTGGATACAGCAAATCTGTATCTGGACTAGACTAGTTACAGAAAAGGCAGGAAACAAACTTAGATTTTTTTTTATAGAAAAGCAGATAAAACAGCACAAAAAACAATTTAAGTGGAGTGCAAGCTAGCACAATTGAGTGTGTAGCAATATTAGAGCAAATGTAGTTTAAACAAATGCAATTTATTCAAACTGTATTCTGAACTGAAATCAATTATTGTTTTATTCAACTCTGAACAGTTAAAAAGTGCCAAAAATATACTCATCAGCTGAGAAGCACACTCAGAATACATGGAGATTCTAGCAATTTTTTTTCTTAGTAAAGTGGAAAGTGAGAAAGCAGGAACAGAAGACAATTCAAGGTTATGAACACATGTGGGTTGGCCTTCTCAAATGTTCTCTCTGTATTAGGTAGAATGAGCTAATGACACTAGACTAGGAGGAGTGCCCCAGATCAAATTTACAGTATGGGCGGTCAACTGCAAAGCCACCAAGTATAAGAACAAGACACCAATAGGAAGGGCAGGTGTTAAACTATTACAGTTACTAGAAAGTTTTAAAACAGGTAAAGGAACAAGAAGACTCTAGAGAATGCTTTTAACTGCAAACAAATCAGTTATATGATACCTGACTAGAACACAGAAACTTCACAAAAATGCACAGAAAAGCACAGATACAGCACTCACAAACAGAAAATACAACTTGCGGTATGAAAAAGCAGTTTACAGTTATGTAATTCAGTAAAAACACAATTGAAGTAATCAAACAGTATATAGCGATGAAAAATACAGTTAAAACAATATAAAACACTACACAAATGCAGTGAAACAGTAAAACAAAGCTTTATAACAATGCAAAGTGTAGTAGATTCGCTGTATAGCACAATTATAAGTGTTAAAGAAGTGCAATTCAATGAAAGAAATAACTTATTCTGCTCTTGGAATCTTAAGGAATTTCTGCTTTGTCCCAGTAATGAATCACCAATCCACAGCCTGGTAAATACAGGTACAGCCCCCCTGCAGACACAGGCTTTATATGCCAGGAAGGATGGAAGAATCTAGAAAGCTTGAATTACTATCCAGTTCTGCTAGCCCCTGCTCTTACACCAATCACTCATGCTAGAGAAGGTCAGGAAACCCTGTTACTCTCAATAACAAAGAAGACAAGACACTATCAGCAGAAGATGGCTGCCAGAAAGACAAGAAACTCAACAAACAAAACTACCAGGCCTGGATAACAGCAGGCCTCTATCCAGATTATGCTACATGAGTAAAACACAGAAACCTCACACTAAATGCACAGAAAAGCACAGACAGAGCACTCACAAACAGAAATACAAATCTCAGTATGAAATAGCAGTTTACAGTTTAGTAATTTCAGTATAGCTGAAGGAGAGGGAGCCTCAGGTTGCAGAAGTTCAAAATATCTCTGCTGGGTGTCAGACATCAGGGTAGTGTCCCACTTGTAGTATTCCTTCATTTTAGTTATAGTTTCCCCAAAAGTTAAATCTTCAGGTGGGAAGTCCCCTTCAATGGAGTCTTCATCTGAGGAATGGCAGTCAACAGGGGAAGCAATTTGAGACACATAAGAGACTGATTCTTCAGAGGAGGAATCACATTGATATTGCTGCTGTTCTCCCTCTTGAGTAGTTGGATGTTGGGGAGAAGAGGCAGAGGCTGGGCAAGGGATGAGCACAGGGATGGTGGAGGAAGCAGGGCCTGTGGGCCTAAGGGCCACAAAGGCCTGCATGACAGAGTTAGTAAAAGACTGCCAATCTGGCAGGAGTGATATGTTTTGTCTTCTGTCTTTTCTTGGAAGGGGTAGGCTTGGGAGACAGCCTAGGAACTGAAGCCCAGTCTGCAGTAGGAGTGGACTCAGTCGGCCGGCCAACAAGACGTTCCCCCTCGATGTCGGTTGGGACCGACATCTGAATAGTCTCCACAGACGTGCTTTCCATGGAACTATCAAAGCTGACGGAGAAATTGGGCATTCCTCAGCCACTATTTTGGAAGCCAGTGAGACATCCGACAGCGGAGTGGCAGTAGGAATAGGCCTGGAAACCTTGGCCTTCTTTCTGGGCAGTTTGGGATGGGCGACAGACTCTAGGTCCATCCTAAGGGCTAGACGTTTCAGATGTTGGTTTTCAAGATATAAATTTAATGCGGCCAAATGATTGCAAAGCGCCTTGGGCACGAAAGACTGACAAATGGAACACGACGTATGGTCATGTTCCCATATCTAGACAAAATATGCACCTATTGTGGGAATCTTTGTGTGGTATCTGAAGACCGCAATTAGATTTGCCTTTTTTAGCTGACATCGGCCAAGAAACTACTGCAAACCAAGCAGAAGTAAAGTTAATGGAAAACAAAACACCCCAGTGGGGTACTTATCTTTTCGAAGTAATCGTGAGTAGGAGCTGAACGATCGAAATGACATCGTCTGCGGCTGAAAAGTTCTAAGGTCTGTGCTTGTAGGTGTCACATTTAAGGTCCCTGGTTTATGCCCCATGTGACATCCAACGCACCTACAGCAGCCAGGCAAAAGCTTTTGTATAGGAGCCGACGTCAGATCGCCTGAGGCAGAAAATCTCACAGCAATGAATACTGCAACATTGGAATAGAAGAACATGGGGAAAAAATTAAATGAGATAGATGGAAATGTAAGTCCTATGCTGCTAAGGGGTCTCTGACAGGTGGTCTTATTAATAAAGTACCTTTAAGAAATGCTTTGCATAGTCTATGAGACATAATGTTGAGACCAGATTCACCTAGAGGAAAAGTAAAGATCGCTGCTAGCTGAACTCTAATGGTAGCCACAGCTCCACCCTCGTTGAATAAGTTTGCTAGGAATTCTAGGATGGAATTGACTGAGGCAGAAAAGGGGCCAATGCGGTTATGAGACACCCATAATGACAATTTTTTCCATTTACTTCTATATCTTTCCTGTTGAAGCCTTATGGGAAGAAATTAGAATGTGTTTAACTGATGGAGAGGTTGGGAAACCTGGCTATTGTTGGAATCGAAGCAGCCAAGCTGTCAATTTGAGGGTCTGAAGGGAAGGGTGGAGAGTCCTGGCACACGAGTCAAAAGGTCTGGAACTGGGTCCAGAATCCAAGGCTACTCCCGTAAAGGATGCCACAAGAAACAGAACCAGATTTGACAAGGCCAGTATGAGGTGATGAGTATCAAAGTCCCTTCCCAAGCAACTGGCTTTATGAAGTACTTTGGATATTAGTAGAAAGGGAGGAAAAGTGTAGAGGAGACCTGAAGGCCAATCGTGAACAAGTGCATCCCTTGGTGATTCCCCCATAGGGGGAATAAGGGCAAAGTAGCTGCTGCATTTGGCATTCATGTTTGCGGAAAATATTTTCTGCTACCTCCTGTTTTGGGAACCACTCTTAAGACATCCAAATCACTCTGCTGAGTCTGACTGCTATTGCGTTGGATTTCCTTGGGATGTGTATTGCTATCAGAAAACGTTGGGAGGAGGTTGCCCACTGCCATATTTTCAAGGCCTCTTGACAAAGGGGCTAAGATCTGGTTCCTCCTTGTTTGTTTATGTACCATACAACAGACATGTTGTCTATCTGAACTGCAATAGTTCCCAGCAGAAGAGAGTCGTGGAATGCTTGCAATGCTAGAAGCACAGCTCTCATCTCTAGGACAATCATGTGCAAATGGGCTTCGTGATCCTACCAGGTGCCTTGGACTGTCTTTCCCAGATAATGCCCCCCCCACCATCCTATCTGAGAGGCATCCGTGGTCGCTGTGGCCAGTGGGGAAGTACAAATGGTCGACCTAGAGTCACGAGTGGAGTAAAGCCACCAATGAAGGTCATTTTTGCAAGTTTCTGTTATTATTTTGTGGGACACTGGCAATTTCTGCATCGACCACTGAGTGGACAGTAGCCACTGGAGAATTCTCATGTGTAGACATGCTAAGCGGATCAGAGTTATTGCTGCTGCCATGATCCTCAAGACTACCTTTGCTTGAGCCCTTTTCTTCATAAGAAGATTTAAAATCTGACTTTGTAGAACTTGAACTCTTTCTGGAGGAATTATGGCCATCATGTTTGTTCAATCCAATTCTGCTCCTATTAATACGACATGCTGAGAAGGCAGCAAGGCAGGTTTCTCATAGTTTATTGTAATTCCTAGGTGAGAGCAAAGCTGCAAGGTGGTGTCTCTTGCTTTTATTAGTAGATGCTCAGTGGTGGTGGTTAGGAGCCAGTCGTCTAAGTATGGAAACACCCAGAATCCTAGGTATCTCAAGTAAGCTACAACTACTGCCATACATTTTGTGAACACTCTGGGGGCTGCAGTGATGCCAAAGGGCAGAACTTGAAACTGGTAGTAACCGACTCCCAGACGAAAGCTCAGGTGCCTCCTGGATTGTCTGTCCATCTTTATGCAGTAGTACGCATCCTTGAGGTCTATGGAGCACATCCAATCGTCTTGCCCCAGAAAAGGGAATACTGACTGCAGTGCTACCATTCGGAACTTGGATTTTCTTACTGATTTGTTTAAATTGCTGAGATCTAGAACTGATCTCCAGTCCCCTGTTTTCTTTGGAACTAAAAAGAAAGTTGAGTAATTTCTGCATCCTATTTGGTCTGCAGTGACTGTTTGGATGACTCTTATCTAGCAACTTTTGAATTTCTAATGTTGCACACTCCCTTTGACTGGGTGGAACGTCTGGTATCATTATATTTGGGATGGGGAAGGAAAAGGGTATGTAGTAACCTCTGGCTATGATGATTTGTACTCATTTGTCTTTTATCTGTTGCCGGGCTTCTGGGTACAAAGATAAGTGGCCTTCGAATGCCTCCAGAGGTGGACAGATGGGCCTCCTTTCAGGAGCGCTGAAAGGACTTACCAAAGGAGGATTCTCAGTCACCTTCTGCGGACGCCCTCTGTAAGGTGGCCGGCATCTTCCATTACTACTTCCCCCTATGCCCCTGGAGGAAGATTCACCATGTGTGTCCTGGAAAGCTCTCTCAGATTTTCTGAACCACATTTTGCCACTTCCTTTCTGACCTTTGGGATAAGGTCTGGTAGGCAGGGAAAAACAGACTCCTACAGCAGACAGAGTCTTTCCTTCTTGCTCATACCTGGTTAGTGTGTCCTTGACTTTGGGCCAAAACAGTGATGAGCCATCAAACAGGGCATTCACAAAGGAAGATTTAAAGGGCTTCACAAAGGAAGATTTAAAGGGCTCCATGAAGTCACACAAGTGCATCCAAGAATGTCTCCTTAGGGAAATTCTTGAACTCACTGCTCTACTTGCTACATCCACTGTGTAAGAAATCAGTCTCATGGAGGAGTTGACAACTAAGTTTAAAGTAGAGGGCTGAGAGGAAATTTTATCTGAAACCCCTTCAGCTACTGAACCTTGGTCAGTATATCTCCTAGCTCTTTAAGGAGGTCTCTCTGTAATCTAGTACAATGGGTAAGATAATTCAGCAATCTGAGGGCAAAAGTCACTGAAGAAAACATGCGCTTTCCACATCCGTCCATTGTACGAGATTCCTTGTTCGGTGGATAAACAGAAGAAGATGTCTCTGAGAGTTCCTTCTTGGTGGCTACTGCCACCACCATAGCATCTACTGGGATACCCTTAGTTAAAAAGTTTTTTTCTGACAGGGATGTGACAAACGTATTTGGCCTCCTAGGAACAGGTTCCACTGAATCTGGAGACTCCCACACCTTCTGAGAAACTAGGTCCACATGTTCGTCGAAAGCTGGAGACACCCAAGTGAAGGAAGGGCGAGATCCAAAAGCTTTCAGGTATAAGGACTCCTCTATTGAAGGATTAGTGGACTTCCAGCCGCCTCTCTTCTTCAGGATTTCTAAGACATCTCCGAAGGAGACATCATCAGGAGGCGACAGTGGAGACACTTCAGCTTCATTGAGGTCCGTATCAAAAGTGATGGACTCCTCCAGGGAGTCTAAATGCTTCCTCTTGCATAATCTCTTCCAAAGGACCTCTTCGGAGGGGTACTTGGAGAAGTTTCAGAAGAGTGGGGAGGTGCCCTATGCGGCATCCTGAGACCTAGGATCTCTGCGTCCCTGTGGATGCAAGGATATAGAGGCAGGCACCGGTACTTTTGAGGGTAGAACGTCCGGAGATGACAGCGGAACTATTTGTGAGACAGTAGTCTCCTCAACACCTCAAAAGCCCCCCCCCCTCCCCGTCCCTGATCCGAGGATGTCACTGCATCCGAAGAAATCAAGGGAACCTCTGGAATCAAGGACGATGGGCCTGAGGTTGAAGTAGGAGCCGAGCTCACCCGAGCCGATGCCTCAACAGGCAAGGTCGGATCTGACAACTTTCCAATCAGACTCACCTTCCTGGACCCAACTGGAAAGTGTTGGCTCCTGGACTCCTCGACCTCCAATGCAGCCGAGGACGTCAGAGCAATGGTTGGATCCAAAGATCCCATTATAGGTCTCAGGTCCGATGGCTCCACTAATATCAGCTTAGGACATTCCGACTCCGAAGTCCAAGGTCAGAACAGAGGAAAAGTCAGAGCAGAAGGGAAGGATGCAATCAGATCCAAAGCCCTCAGAGTTGGATCCGATAACAACCTGGCCAGTGCTGGTGTCCTTAGCCTCTGTACCACTCAATCCATGTCATCAGATAGGCTGCTGGAAGACCGAGTTGAGGGGGCTGGAGACTTGGACGGTTGTAATAGTGGTGACCTTAGAGTAGGGGAGAACAGTTCCAAGACTGGGGGACCAGCTCTGCCACTCAAACTTTGCCAGCACCAAGACAGATGGTGTCGGAGCAGTAGATTTTTCGGATTTTTAGGATCTGGTGTCGAAATTTTGGCAACCTTATTTGATGGCTCAGATAGAGTACTAGAGAGGAAGATATCTTCCCAGACTTATCTGATTTTAAAGTTGGAGATTAGTCAGTTTTTTTGGTAGATCTGGACCTTCTTGTATAGCCTCTGAGAAGGGGGGTTTCAACAGCACTCTCAATATCAATTTGTTTTTCCTCTTCAGGAGAGCTCTGTGATGAAAAGAATGACAAATGGAGCAAGACTCCTGGAGATGGATAGCTCCTAGGCAATAGACATAAATTGTGTGTCTATCAGTTAAGGAATTTTCTGCTCACATTTTTTGAAACCTGAAGGTTTCAATCCTTAGAAGGCAACCTGACAGAGAAGAGGGATAGTGACAGAGGAAAAATAGCTAGAGAAGGACAGCACAATAATGCAGCTGCAGCATTGTCAACTCACAACAAGAGGTTCTCTGGTTCAATTCTCGGCTAGAGTGCCTTCTGTGTGGAGTCTGCATGTCCTCCCTGCGTTTGTGTTTTCTCCGGGTACTCTGGTTTCCTCTAACGTCACACAGACATGTGCCTGGAGCATTTCTCTCTGAACCTCTGCTGAAAATTGGCTTCATTCCAAGTCAGACTTTCCCGGTAAACAAATGTTAAATAAATAAATACATCATTTTTTTAAACAGCAAAAAATTTACCAGGAAAAACAGTTAAAGAGGATTAAAGGAGGGCATTGTCCTCTAACTTAAAGAGGCTATGCCTGGGAGATGGAAAGGGAAGAGACAGCCCTCCAACTTAAATGGGTTAAAGAGAAGGCTGTTCTCTAACTTAAACAAACTGTCTTTAACAGGGTTCCTGGAAGAGAAAAGTACAGTTGTGTACAGTTACCATAAATGTAGATGTTTGAGTGTATTCACTGTTGCAGTCATCACATTTGGGTTATCTGCCTGCAGGTAGCCCTCAGCCAGCCTGAATATCAGAGTCTTCGGATTTCTGCATCGGATGCTGTTGCTTCTTCCATGACATCAGGTCATCAGGGGTATAAAACATGCAGCCGATGCAATTACATCAGTTTTTCTTGCCCCAGATGTCAGGTGCCCCCACAACAGGAAGCAATTATATGGTATGGTACACCCCCATCAAAAAGCAAATACACATGAAATATGTATACCAAACAAGAAGGAAAGGTACAGCCAAATAAAGTCAGGGGGCTGCAGGGAGGGTAACCCGGACTGCAACCGTGAATACACTCGAACATCTACATTTAAGGTAAGTGAACAAAACTGTACTATGTTCTTCATGTTTCATTGTTGCAGTCATCACATTTGGGTTGATTCCCAAAGCTGAGGAGGTAGTTAAAGAGCATTAGGGCCAACTATTAAGCCCTGCAAGACTGCTGTGGCAAATCCAGCTCTGGATTTAGAAAAGATAGGCAGGTGGCAATGCTTGGTGAAGGTATGTACAAAGATCCAGGTAGCAGCTTCCAGGATGTCCACGGTAAAGACTCCTCTGAGAAATGCCGCTGAGGTAGATGCAGCCCTGGTGGAATGTGATCATATCCCCTGTGGGGTAGGTTTTCTATGGTGCTTGTAGCAGAAATGAATGCAATGGGCTATCCATTTGGAAATGGTTTGCTTTGAAATGGCCTTCCCCTCTGCCACTGCAGCAAAGCCAACTAGCAGCTGGTCAGATTTTCTGAGAGGCTTAGTCCTGTCCAAATAAAATCAAAGTTGTCTATGCACGTCCAGAGAGTGCAATATCAGTTCCCCTTTGTTTTCTGGATTAGGGAAAAAGTAGGCAAATAATGGACTGGTTTATGGCCACAATTGACACCACCTTGGGCATAAAGGAAGGATTAGTCCTGAGGGAAACCCTGTCTGCATGGAAGATAATGAACGGTACCACTGCCATGAGGGCCTGTAATTCAGACACTCTTCTTGCTGAAGTGATGGCTAGAAGTAAAGCTGTTTTCCAAGAAAGGAATTTCAACTCTGATGTTGCAGCTGGCTCAAGGGGGGGGGGGGTGAGCTTTTCCAATACAACATTAAGTTCCCAGGCTGGAGTGGTAGCTCTCCTGGGGGGGGGGGGTCTTAAATTTTTGGCACCTCTAAGGAATTGTTTTAGCAAGGGGTGCAAGAAGAGGGGTGGCTCAGTATTATAATGTCCTGAAATGGCAGAGGCATGCATCTTAATTGACGAGAAGGATAGGCCCTTGTGGAGCATTTCTGTTAAGTACTCTAGAATATGAGGTAAGCTGGGCAATGTTGTGGCCATCCCCTGAGCCTGGCTCCAGCAGTAGTATCTTTTCCACTTTTCAGCATAGGATTTTCTGGTACTAGGCCTCCTTGCCTCAAGAATGACATCCCACACCTGCTTACTGAGGGATGCTAGAGGAGAGCTCATGGAATTAGCCAGGCTGCAAGGTTCAGGGTTTGAAGCTGAGGGTGCAGAATCTGGCCCACCTGCTGGGACAGCAGGGAAAGGGTCTGAAGTAGGTACCATGACTGTAGCAGTGTCAGACTGTGCAAGACGGGGTACCAGTGCTGGTGTGGCCAGTCTGGTGCAATCAGTATTGATCTTGGCTTAACCTATTTGATATTTAGAACCTTCGAGAGACATGCAGAGGGGGGGGAAAGGCATAAACCGAGAGGCTTTCCCAGGTAAAGGACAGGGCAACCACTTTCCAAGCCTGACTGTGGGGAGTTCTGGTGCAGAATTTGTTCAATTGGTAGTTCTGAGGGGAGGCAAACAGGTATACCTCTGGGGTCCCCCATTTGTTCAAGAGGTTGAATATCTTGGGTTCTAGTTTCCATTCATGTGGGTCCATGAGATTTCTGCTTAAGTCGTCTGCCAGTGAATTTAGTTTGCCTGGCAGGAATTGAGCTTATAGGTGCACTTAGTAGCTCAAGGCTATGCTCCACAGAGCCATGGCTTGTCTGCAGAGAGGGTAGGAGTGGGTTCCCCCCTGCTTGTTTATGCACCACAAAGTACAGTTGCGTACACCTACCATAAATGTAGATGTTAGAGTGTATTCACTGTTGCAGTCATTACATTTGGGTAATCCTGCTGGCAGGTTGCCCTTAGTCGGCCTGAATTCCAAAGTCCTGGGTCCTGCGTCGGCTGCTGTCGCCCCTTCCCTGACGTCAGGTCATCAGGGGTATAAAAAAAGCAGCTAACGCCATTTTCTTTAGTTTTTTTTTTGCCCCAGATGTCAGGTGCCCCCTAAAAGGATAGGCAAAATTTCTATATGTAAAAATACATGCACCAATATAAACTTTACCTTCATCTACAAGCAAATACACCACATAGGTTGTATAAATCAGAGAAGGAAAGATAGGTTCCATCAGAAGAAAGGGGGATGGCGGGTGGGTAACCTGGACTGCAACAGTGAATACACTCGAACATCTACATTTATGATAATTGTACACAACTGCAATATGTTCTTCGTGTTTCACTGTTGTAGTCATTACATCTGGGTACAGTCCCAAAGCTATGGTTGGGAGTCTGGAGCTAAACACCATTAGGAGCGGCTATGAGGCCCTGCAGAACTGCAGTGGCAAAGCCTGCCCTGGATTTAGAGTACAGTGGCAGATGATAGTGCTTTGTAAAGGTGTGCACTGAACTCCAAGTAGCAGCCTCTAAAATGTCCTTGGTTGGTACTCCCCTGAGAAAGGCTGCTAAGTGGCTGCAGCTCTGGTTGAATGTGGCCTAATGTCCTTAGGCACTGGCTTGCCATGGTGTAAATAGCAGAAACGAATGCAGTGGCCTATCCACTTTGAAATAGTCTGCTTTGAGATAGCCTTTCCTTGTGATCCTGCAGCATATGTCACTAGTAATTGCTCTGTCTTTCTGAAAGCTTTGGTTCTGTCGAAGTAGAATCTAAGCTGTCTGTGTATGTCCAAAGAATGCAGAATTCTCTCCTCCTTGGTTCTGTGGATTTGGATAAAAAGTTGGCAGATGAATAGTTTGGTTAAGAGCCACACTGGATACCACCTTAGGTATAAAATGTTGGGTTTGTCCTCAGAGAGACCCTGTTTGGATAAAAAATTATAAAAGGTTTCACAGCCATGAGTGCCTGTAGCTCTGAAACTCATCTTGCAGAGTTATTGCTACGAGCAGAGGTGTTTTCTAAGATAAAAACTTTATATCAGCAGCTGGCTCAAAAGGAGGCAGGGTGAGTTTTTCCAAGACATAGTTGAGGTCCCATGCAGGCATTGGTGATCTCCTTGGAGGCCTTACATTTTTGGCTCTTCTGAGGTACTGCTTTAATAAGGGACAAGAAAAGATTGGTGGCTCTGTATTGTAATGAGGCAAAATGGTAGAGGCACGAATTTTAATAGATGAAAAAGATAAGGCCTTTGTCCAGCATCTCAGTTAAGTATTGCAAAATCTGAGGAATATTTGGCACAGCTGCATTAGTTCCATGTGCCTGGTTCCAAGCACAGAATCTCTTCCATTTTTCAGCATAAGATTTTCTAGTACCAAGCCTTCTAGCTTCCAAAATGACATCCATCACAGCTTTACTGAGAGGTGTGTTTTGTATGACTACATTATCTGCCATGCTGCCAGGTTTAAAGTGCTGAGTTGGCTGTGCAGGATCGGATTGTTTTGCTGGGACAGTAGATGAGGTATTTGAAGTAAGGTCCAAGCTGGGCATTGAGATAAGTTCCTTAGGATTGGATACCAGTACTGGCGGGGCCAGTCTGGGGCAATCAGAATCATCTTTGGTTTCTCCTGTCTGACATTTAGGAGTACCTTGGGGAGGAGAGGCAGTTGGGGAAAGGCATATACTGATAGGTTTTTCCAGCTGAAAGACAGGGCCGTCCACTTTCCATGCTTGTCTGTGATAAGTCCTTGTGCAGAATCTTTTTAGTTGGTAGTTGTGAGGGGAGGCAAATAAATCCATGTCCGGGCATCCCCATTTCCTTGTTATCATGCTGAAGACTTGTGGATCCAGCTGCCACTCGTGGGGATCCGTGAGGTTTCTACTTTAGTTCGCCTGCCAGAGTATTTTCCCTTCCTGGCAGGAATTGTGCCTGCAGATGTACTTGGTAAGTCAATGCTGTGCCCCACAAAGTCATGGCTAGTCTGCAAAGGGGGTAAGAATGTGTGCCCCCCTGCTTGTTTATATACCACATGACCGTGGTGTTGTCTATCAGTAGTTGTCCCGGATGAAGTAGGTCCTTGAAGGCTGTCAGGGCATTTTGAACAGCTAGCATCTCTTTTTGAATGATATGTCGATGCATTTGGTTTGAGGACCATGTGCCCTGAATGCATCTTCCTGCCATGTGGGCACCCCAGGCATAATCTGATGCATCCATTGTTAGTGTCTGCCTGGCTGGGGGTAATGTGAATGGCTGTCCCTTGTTTTGGTGATAAGTCTTTGCCCACCATCGAAACTCCTGTTGCAGGCAGGGAATGAGAGTAATCATTGTTTCCAGGCTTTGGCAATGTTGAGTCCAAACACTTTTTAGGTACCATTGAAGTTTCCTCATATGCAGTCTTGCATATGGAATTAGTAGGATGCAGGATGCCATGAAGCCCAAAGCCTGCAGAATTTTTCTTGCAGATAACTGGGCCTTTGTTGCCAACATTTTGAAATGGGTAGTCAGTTGTCTTTGTTTGTCTGGCATGAGATAAACCATCTGGGCAGTTGTATTTAAGCTTGCACCCAGGAATATTATCTCTTGAGAGGGTACTAGTGTTGACTGTGTACCCTAGGCATGTTAGAAGTCTTTTCAGAAACACCAGATGCTGTAGAAGAATGTCCTTGTTCTCTGCTTGAATTAGGCAGTCATTCAAGTAAGGATATATTTGTATTCCTCTTTGTCTGCAGAATGCAATTACTGGTGCCAGGCACTTTGTAAAGACCCTGGGCGCAACATCTGTCAGGCTTAACAGGAGCTGGAGGTAAGAAGTCAGGGGTAAGACTAGACTCCGAAAACACATCTACAATGTCTAACACAGGTGGAATGGCTAGTGGCCTGTGTTGAGGTAGTAAAAGGAAATCCCTGAGCCTCTTTTTAGATTCTGAAAAATCTTGGCTCTCCCAGTGGAAATGCTCCCTCATGGTATGCAAGGTTTCCCCAAAAGAATAGTCCTCTGGAGGAGAAGCTGAAAGCATATTCTTCAGCATCAGAATCCTCATGGGGGGAAGAGAATATTCCTGATCAGAAGAGTAATCAGAGGAAATAGAAATCTGATCTGAAGATTCATAGTCAGTCGCTTGCCTAGGCCTCTTATCAGGAGGGGGGAGGGGAACCCCTGATCAAGGTAATCACGTCTTCGGCCATTTTGAGCATCTGTTTTTTGGGCATAGAGGTCTGTCCACGTGGCTCTTGAGTTTGTTTCTTTGCTTTAGAAGGTGCTTTAGTCTTTGCCTTTGAAGCTGAAGTCGGTTTAATGTAAAGATGTTTAGGTCTGAATACACCCTCAGAAGCCTGCTCAGCGGCTCCGCACCCATCTGAAGGAATAGTATCCGAGGCTCGAATACCCTGAGTTTCCAGCGGCATGGCCGACTCCACATGGGAGTCGGTAGCGGCCTGCGACTCTAAAGTAGTGGGCATCAGGGGCTGCGAAACGCCTCACTGAGAACCAGTGAACCGGCGACTGGCTTAGGAGAAGCTTTGTCGTCGGTTTTGGGCCTCGGTTGTCCATCTCTCTTCCTTTTCTTTGTGTTTTTTGTGAACTCCGGTAATTGGATGGCTATCCGACGACATTTCTGTTTAATTAAACCGGTGTCCAAAATAGTTTAAAGCAAAATCATACCGGCGCTTAATAGTGCGTTGGTTAAATCTAGCACAAAACCAACAAACAGAAAAGTTGTGATCAGGGCCTGGGCAAGGAATACAGTAAGAATGAAAGTCCTTACGAGGTATTTGCTTTCCACAAGAAATACAATTATTTACTTTTTCTGACATCGGTCTGGAGCAAGAAAAAAGATTCTCCAACGGGGTACTTAGCTTTATTGAAGACTTCGGATCTGAAAGTCAAACACGAAAATCTCAGGAGTCTGCCAACTGACACTTGCGAAATGCTTCTGCTTTGGGCACCGCATGGCAAGAAAGACTAAAGAAAATGGCGTTGGTTGCTTCTTTTATACCCCTGACATCAGGGAAGGGGCGACAGCAGCCGACGCAGGACCCAGGACTTTGGCAACCTGCCAGCAGGATTACCCAAATGTAATGACTGCAACAATGAAACACGAAAAACATCTGTGGTGGTGTCTGTCTTTAAAAATAGTTGTCCTGGGAGAATAAGGTTTTTGAAGGCTGTCAGAGCATTCTGTACAGCTAACATTTCTTTTTGATTGATATGCAGGTGCATCGGTCTCGGATTCCATTTGCCCTGAATGCACTGCCCTGCCATGTGAACCCCCCATGCACAGTCTGAAGCGTCTGTTGTTAGGGTTTGGGTGGCAGGGGATAGAGTGAAAGGGAGTCCCTTGTTGTGGTAGCAGGCCTCTGTCCACCAAAGGAACTCTGCTCTCAGACAAGGAATGAAAGGAATCAGTTTCCAGGTCCTGAGAATGTTGACACCATAAACTTTTTAGATACCATTGGAGTTTCCTCATATGCAGTCTTGCATATAGAATTAGTAGAATGCAAGAGGCCATGAATCCCAGGGCTTGCAGTATTTTCCTTGCAGATAGCTGGGCTTTTGTGGCCAATAGTTTGAAGTAGGTTATTAAGTAAACTTGTTTCTCTGGAGTGAGGAACGCCATCTGGGAAGTTATGTTCAAGCTTGCTCCCAGGAATACAATCTGTTGGCAGGGTACTAGGTGAGATTTCTTTTCATTGATGGTGTATCCCAGTGAGGATAGAAGTTTCTTTACAAATGCCACGTGCTGTAATAGCAAGTTCTGGCTTTCTGCCTGAATCAGACAATCGTCCAGATATGGGTAAATTTGAATATTTCTCTGCCTGCAAAATGCAATGGCTGGAGCTAGACACTTTGTGAACACCCTGGGCACAGTAGATAAGCCAAACGGAAGCAAAGAGAACTGAAAGGGAATAGAGCCTGCCCTGAAACATTGGTATTGTCTGTAGGATTCTCTTATTGGGATGTGCAGGTAAGCTTCCTTTAAGTCTAGGGTTGCCAGCCAGGTATCCTTGGCTAACATAGCAAGAAGCTGTTGAAGAGTTAGCATTTTGAATTTTGGAACCACCAGAAAGGTGTTGAGAATAGAGAGGTCCAGGATAGGACGCCAGAAGTTTTCTATTCTGGGTACCAGAAACAGTTTTGAATAAAAACCTTGTCCCCTTAGTTCTGCTGAGACGGGTTGAATAGCCCTGATACTGAGAAGGGAGAGAACTGGCTGTTGGGCCTCCGCCCATTGATTTGGGGGGAGGTCTGGCCAACCATTTGGCATTGGTAGTGTGTGGAAGTGGAATCTGTATCCTCGGGAAACTATGTTCAAAACCAATTTGTCCTGGGTAATGAGTTCCCAGTTTTTTTGCATGCAGGGTGAGCTTTCCTCCTAAGGGAGCAAATAGTTGAGCAGGGCTTGGAAGGGTTAAGGTTAAGTCACTGTGCCATTTTTCCATAGGGGGGGTGACTTACTACTCCCTGCTTTGGAAGTGGGAGCCCCCCACTGCTTAGATCTGTGCATAGCTTGAGACTGAAGTCTTGGTGGTCTGTGTTCCTAGGTTTGGACTGAGAAGGCCTGGAAGGGACTGGAAAGGACCAGTTCTCTGAAGGCCAATGCCTACTGAATCTGGGAGGCTGTACTTGTAGAAAAGCTTTAGCAGTTTGCATAGATTTAGCTTTTTCCTCCATCTTTTTGAGGACTTCCTCTGCTTTGCTGTCAAAAGGGCAGTCTTGGTTTAAGGGGGCATCCAGTAATTTAGCTTTAACGTGATCTGTCAGTTTTTTTTCCTTAAGCCAAGCATGCCTTCTAAGTACAGACCCAGTGACAGCAGCCCTGCAAGATGCTTCTAAAGCATCAAAATCACATTGCAAAGTATGTTTACCAACTTGTTCTGCAGAATACATTAAATCTCGCAAGTCTTTGCATTCAGTACATTCAGGAATCAACATCATTTTCTGTTTAACTAGTCCCATAATATGCTGCTGATACTTCAGCATATGAAAGTGGCAATTTAGAGCCCTAATGGCCAAAGTAGCAGAAGTGTAAACCTTCTTTCCCCATCTGTCTAAGGCTCTAGAATCTCTACCAGAAGGGATAGGGTTTTTAGCAGCAGTAGCCGTAATGCCTTTTGGTCCTTGGGAAATGGTCTCTGGATCCATAGTAGGATTCTTAAAGAGGAACTTGTGAGACTTAGGTACTCTGTAGTACCTGTCCGGTTTTCTGGGAGCTGGAGGTAAAGTGTCTGGGGTAAGATTAAATTCCAAGAAAACAACATCTACATAGCCACAACAGGAGGGATAGCTAGAGGCCTGTGTTGAGGCAAGAGTAAGAATTCCCCAAGTCTCTTTTTGGACTCAGAATAGTCCTAGCTTTCCCAGCGGAAATGCTCCCTAAGGGTATGCAAAGTTTCACCAAAAGAAAAATCTTCTGGAGGGCAAGCAGATGGAATGGAATCCCTTACATCAGAATCCTCATAAGTAGATAAGGGCAAATCCTGGTAATCGGAAGGAGCAGAGATATCAGACTCCTGATCAGAAGAATCAGAAAGAAAATCGGTTCCAGGTCTCTTAGAGAGGGAAGGCTGACTTCCACTAATTAAGGTAATAAGGTCTTCAGCCATTCTAAGCATTTGTTTTTGAGGCATATGGGCCAGAGTCATCCGTTTGGTCGTCGGTTTTCTAGGCGTAGTGCAAGTTTTACACATAAGAAATTCAGTACTTATAGTTGTAAATGATGCTGTCAGTTTAATATGAAAGTCTGTAGGCCTGAAAACACCCTCAGAAGCCATTGCCTGCACAGTGGCTCCAGACCCATCCAAGTTAGAGACATCAGCTGGTTCCATAGTCGAAGAAGCATCTCGCGGCATACCGGACTCTGAATGCGTCTCAGTAGAGGCCTGCGAATCTGTAGTAGCGGGTATCAGGGGCTGCAAAAGCTCCTCACTGAGTACCGGCAGACTGGCGACTAGTTTAACGGAAGCGTCGTTGGCAGTTTTGGACCTATGATGTCTGTCTCTTTCTTTATCCTCACGTTTTTTCAGAAGATCGGTAGTCGGATGGCTAACAAAGCCATTTCGGAGTATGAAGATCGAGATTGAAAGTATTTAGCTACAAAAATAGCCTGACAATGAATAGTTTGGGCGTTGAACAAGGCACAAAACCGACAGTGAGGGACGTTGTGGTCTGGGCCTAAACAGGTGACGCAGTAAGAATGAAAATCTCTATGAAGTATTCGCTTTCCACAGGCAAGACGATTGTTAATTTTTTTCTGACATCGGTTAGAGCAAATAAAAAGGATCCCCAATGGTGTACTTATCTTTTTTGAAAACTTCGGGTCTGAAACTCGAAAATTTCAGAAGTTGGCTGACCGCCACTTGCGAACTGCTTTGGGCACCGCACGGCAAGAAAGACTGATGTAATGGTGTCAGCTGCATGTTTTATACACCTGATGTCATGGAAGAAGCGACGGCATCCGACACAGAAATCCGAAGACTCTGGTATTTAGGCTGGCTGAGGGCTACCTGCAGGCAGATAACCCAAATGTGATGACTGCAACAGTGAAACACGAAGAACATCAAGAAGAATAAGAGCCCTCTAACTTAAATGGGCTATTTAACTCTTAAGGTAGAAGTCAGGAAAGGGACAACAAGGCCTAGATGGAAGACGATGGCCAAGAGAAGAAAAATTAGCCACAAAAAGCAGGAATACGCAATTGCTAACAGTAGAGATTATAATAAAGAGTATACTTAACCAGAGCCAGTAGAACAAGCACCCAATCTTGTTTAGTGGCAAACAAGATCTGGGGAGGTTTGCTGGTGCATGCTGGGATAGGGTTTAGCCACGAGCTGGAAGAAGACCTTGAGCTTGGATATGAAGGCAGAGTCGGATCCGAGGATCGGATCCAAACCCATCCTAGTAAGAATGAAGGCGAAATAGGACAACAACACATCCCACTGAAAACACTGGCACATTCTAGCAATAGTCTCAGAGAAACAGAACTCCTAACAGGGAGAATCAGAAACTGAACTCTCTTCTGAGTTTGAATCAGAAATCTGAGGAAAAAATCCATCTGTCTCCTCATCTTCCTGTTCAGATTCAGAATCTTGAATCTCCTAAGGAAAAGATGGATCCCACTCTCTTTTACCAGAAACTACTTTACAAGAAAGATTAATAGCCTGAATTAAACCCTGAGCTAGACCCAGTAAACTACCCCGTCTAACAAAATGTGAGGAGAAGTAGATGTGCTTAGTTTCTGTTTCTTTTTTTACAGGAAACATGGGACCAACTTTGTTACTAATGGCAACAGCAGCTTCCCCAGGGATGGGAACAGCATTCTGATTGAACAGAGAAGCCTTCCTTGCTCCCTCTCCCAAAACCAAGAAAAGTGTCTCTACATAGCCCACCGAGGGGCCCAAAACAACCACAGAGGACGTGGCTAAACCATGATCTATAGTGACTGCAGGTGCTAAACCAGAGGAATCCAGGGTAAAAGAGTGGTTTGAGGTACAACAAATGGCCACAGCAGCCACCAACCTGCAGATGAGGCTAACTGTTATCCTGCTGTGGTGGCAAAGACTGTTTGCTTAACTTCTTTCTGTGGCTGGAAATTTGTTTTATGGTCAAGCCAAAACTGTCTCTCTTTTCCTAGAGAGAACTGGCAGCAAATTCTGGTAAAAACTACTAGTCTTTATAAAAAAAAGGTAGCCATTTGAAATGTTGAGACCTGCTAGAGTGGGTCTATATGAAGCCTAAATGCCGAAAGAACGGACTGTCTGAGATGCTATTTGACTGACTATTCCCTTTTCTCTGAAGTAGTGATCTTGGAGTTGATATATTTACGTTTGGGGGGTGCTTGCCCCCCACATGGGGGGGTGCAGGGAGAGCCGTGTACCCCCCTGCAAAAAGAAGTTTAAAGGAGAAGGATGATTTTTCGAGATTCATTCTTTTGTGTTTTTGGTCTTTTTTTGGCTTGTCAGTACTTGGTATTTCAAGTGGCAACATTTCAATAGGAAGCCCTTTAAAATCACTTTTTCACAGAAAAACACGGTAACACAAAAAAATACACTAAAAAGCACTTTAAAACCCTTTGTAGTGCCCCAAAATGGTAAATTAAAATAACAATTTCTCCACAGAAAAAATAAGAAGTTATGTACTTACCATAACGTTCCATGTTTGTTGTCCATAATCTGGCCTTCATTATTGCTGGTTGAGTTCGGAACTGAGCATCAGTTCCGACTCGGCCTATTACTAAAGCTCGAAAGCTTCTACTGGCTCAAGGCTATACCCCTTTCCCATCATGCCCAGGGAAGATTACCCAGATCTTGTTTGCAAATTACTAAACTACTCTGAAATAGTACACAAAATCCCAAATTAACAGTTGTCTGTCTATGCCTCTTGAGATGAGAAGTGAATCAGAGAACACAATTCACAACAAATAAGGTTCCTCTCGATCCTCCAGGAGAGGAGATTGGGGGAAGGAGGATGGGACGCAATAATGAAGGCGAGATCATGGACAACAAACATGGAACATTATGGTAAGTACATAATTTCTTAATTTTATGTTGTCCCATCTCACCTTCATTCTTGCTGGCTGGGACAGCATCCCTAGCACCTTCTTTCTTGATAGGCTCACAGGAATAAGCTCAAAGGAAGCCCTGTTCCGGGAGGCCACGTCTACTTTGCAATAAGTGATAAAGGTACGAGGATTGACCCATGTGGCTGTAGCACAGACTGAGTCCATAAGTAATCTGGCCTGAAAGGCGGCTGAAGTTGACATTGCTCTTGTTGTGTGGCCTCTAATCTTTCCAGGCAGTTGTTTATGCTGAGAATTATATGTGTAGGTAATAGTGTCTGTAAGTCACTTCGACAAGGTAACTTTTGAAATTGGTGCCTCTTTTCTGTTATCCGAGGAGGACAGGAATAACTGGTCAGATTTTCAAATTATTTTGTTCTATGCACGTAGAAGCGTAACTGCCCTGTGGACATCCAATTGGTGTAGCTTATATTCTGCCTTGTTGCTATAGTTTGGAATGAAAACAGGTAGGTTGAATGGTCTGATTCGAACTGGTTTCAGAGCACACTTTGGGGAGGAATGACAGATTTGTTCTAAGAGAAATTCTGTCTTTGTTAAAAACTAGACAGGGGTGATGCATTTTCAGAGCCTGAAGTTCGGAGACCCTCCTTGCTGAGGTAATGGCTGTCAAAAAGACCGTTTATAATGTTAGAAATTAAAGCTGGCAAGAGGAAGCTGGTTCGTATGGTGGGGAGAATCAGAGTACTCAGTACCAAATTGAGGTCCCACGGAGGTGGTGGTTCCCTTTTTGGGGGCCTTGGTAAAAACATACCTCTCAGGAAATCTTTGCACAAACTATGAGACATTATTTTTTAACCCATGTTTCCTATGTGGTAGTTAGATATGGCGGTATGGTAGCTGCTGCTGCTCCTTCATTAAAAATTTCTGCTAAGAAATCCAAAATTGCACTTAGGCTGTGAAATGATCTATGTGATTCTTGAAAGCCCAACAATAGAACTTTTTCCATTTGCTAGCATAAAGCTTTCTAGTTTTTTTCTTATGAAATGACACTAGAATGTGTCTCACTGCAGGGGATATCTCTTGAAGCCTGGCTAAGACTGGAAGTGGAGCAGCCAAGCTGTCAGTTTGAAGGTTTGGATAGAGGGATGGAGCATTCCTGACTGATGAGTCAGAAGATCTGGTACTGGGTTCCAGGATCCACGGCTCTTCTCAGAGATGGACCATAGGAAAGGAAATGAGATTTGACAAGTTCAGTACTTAGATGAGTACTAACCTGCAACTCAACGATTTGTCTTTCTGTAGAACTTTGAGGATTAGCGGAAATGGGGAAAAGGCATAAAAAAGTCCCGGGGGGGGGGGCAATCGTGAACAAGTGCATCTCTTGGTGAAGGGGGATTAGGGCAAAGTAGCTGCTGCATTTGGTATTCATGGATGTGGCAAAGAGGTTGCAGCAAGGCTGTCCCTACTTGCGAAAAATCTGGTTCGCAATTTCCTGTTTCAGGGACCACTTGTGAGGCATTAGAACAGCCTTGCTCAATTTGCCCGCTATCACGTTGAATTTTCACAGGATATGTTCTGCAATCAGAAAACATTGACAAGAGACTGTCCATTGCCATACTTTCTGAGCCTCTCGACACAGGGGGTAAGATCTGGTTTTGCCTTGTTTGTTGATGTACCATACTACCAACATATTGTCAGTCTGAATTGCAATTGTACCTGGTGGAAGAGAGTTCTGGAATGCTTGCAACACCAGGAGCACCGCTCTCATCTCTAGGACATTGATGTGCAAGTGGTCCTCGTGTTCCTGCCAAGTTCCTTGGATGGTTTGTCGCAGATAATGTCCCCCCCACCCTATCTGGGAAGCGTCTTGTGGTCACTGTGGCAAATGGTTGAGGGAGAGTGAAAGGCCTGCCTAGAGCTACCTGTGTGGAGTGAAGCCACTAATGTAGGTCTTTCCTGCAGGTGTCTGATATGAAGATCTTGTAGGACATGGGCAACTCCTGCATGGACCACTGAGCGAAGAGAAGCCACTACAGGACTCTCATGTGTAGACATGCCAGAGGTACTAATGTTATCGCAGCTGCCACAGTGCCCAACACCTGTAGAAAAAAAGCCTTGCCTGTACTTTTTTTTTCAAGAGCAAGATGGACACTTGATGGCGCAGTGTCTGTAACCTGTCGTTAGGCAGTTTTGTTACCATGTCTTATTTAAGTCTGCTCCTATGAATGTAATATGCTGTGATGGCAACAAGGCAGATTGTTTGAAATTTATGGAAATGCCCAATTCCTAGCACAAATGAATGGTGGTGTGTCTTGCTTTGGTTAGTAGATGCTCGCTGGTGGCAGTCAGTAGCCAGTCATCTAAGTACAGAAACACCCGGAATCCTAGATGCCTCAGGTGAGCCATAACTACTGCCATGCATTTTGTGAACACTCTGGAGGCTGTAGTGAGACCAAAGGGCAGAGCTCAGAATTGGTAGGGCTGCTTGATTCCTTTGACTGGGTGGAATGTCCGGGACTGATTTTGTTTGTAAGGGGTGGGAAGGCAAAGGGTATGTTGTATTCCCTGGATATTATCGACTGTACCCATTTGTCTTGAGTGATGCTCAGCCAGGCTTCTGGGTACAGTGATAGTCTGCCCCCGACTGCCTCCAGAGGTGGACAGGTAGGCCTCCATTCAGAAGTGCTGGAAGGGCCTGCCAGAGAACGTATCTCTGTCACCTTGATTTTGCGAACCCCCTCTGTCTGAGGTCAGTGTCTTCCATTATTGTTTCCCCCTCTGCCCCTGGGGGAAAATTTTCCACGTGTGTCTGGCAATGCTTTTTGGGTTTTCTGGAACCACATTTTTCCTCCGTTATGGCCTTTGGGGTACGGCCTGGTATGGAGGGAAAAACGTACTCCCATGGCAGACAGAGTTTTGCCTTCCTGCTCGCATCTGGCCAGAGTCTCTAACTTTTGGCCTGAACAAAGACGAGCCGTCAAAAGGGGCATTAATGAAGAAAGACTTGAAAGGCTCAGCAAATTTGCAAAGGCACATCCAGGAATGCCTCCACAGGGCTATTCCTGTACCTTCCACCCTACTTGCTCCATTGGCTGCATAAGATATGAGCCGCACAGAGGAGTTGAGCACAGATTTTAAGGTTGCAAGCTGGGCGGTCACCTTGTCTGACACCCCTGCAGCTGTAGAACCTTGGAGGGCATCTCATAGCTCCTTCAGGAGATCCCTCTGGAGTTTGGTAAAATGAGTTAAGTATTTCAGCGATCAGAGTGTAAAGGCCGCTGACAAAAACATAGGTTCATAGGTTAGTACTAGGCTATCGGCCCAAGTGCTTATACAAGCCTAGCCATAACAATACCCTGGCTATTTCTTCCCACACTATTTACTTCCCTGGACCCCTGTCTAGCAGGGCGACTGAAGTGATCCACAGGGTGAATTTCTTTTCTCCCATCCAATCATCAAGGTTCCTTTTGAAGAGGGCCAAAGAAGTGCTCTGCTTGACATGTATGGGCAGTCTATTCCAGAGTCTGGGGAGTCTCTGGGTGAAGAACCTATCCCTCCAGCATGTTTTGTTTATTGTGATGACAAAGTTTAGATCCCTAAAGCATGTGGCTCTGAGGGATTGGGATTTCTTTAAGTGTAGCATGTCCAACAGCTCTGGGTTAGACATGGCCTTGTATGTTAAGCAGAGAGCGCCTCTGAGTTGATGATATGCAACAGAGTACAGCTGGAGTTTTTAAGGCGGTCAGCGTAGGGCATCTGCTTTAGACATGTGATTCTTCTAGTGAGGTATTTCTGCTGCCTTTCTAGTTGTTGCAGATGTCTTGAGAGGTACATACCAAACGGGGCGTTGTATTCTATAATGGGTCTAATGAGGGATGAGTACAGTGGGACAATGACCTTCTTTTTTCTGGATGAAAAGCCCTTAGTGATGAGATGTGCCACACAGAAGGACTTCCTGACTGTTGTGGCGATGTGATTATCGAAGGTGAGACCACTGTCCCCCTGTGTCCCTACGTCTCTTATCACACTTCCGGTGTTTAGTGTACTGCTACCTATGTGGTAATTCATGGGTACAAGTTTTTTCACAAAGGGGATAAATAGAAGTTATGTCCTTACCATAACGTTCCATGTGGAGTGTTCATCTCGCCTTTGTTCTTACACCTGGGGTTCGGAGCCGATCCTCGGCTCCGTGTCGGCGGCTTGGCAAAGCTCTGCATCGAGAAGAAGCTCGAGACCAACCTAACTCCCACAATCCCCCTCTGCCTTTACCTCAGATCTAGTTTGCAAGCAAACCAGAAGTCAACAGAGAGAATATAACACATTCATGCCAACAAGAACAACATAGCTGAAAAATATATATTTACAACAACTGCTTAAGGCAGAAGCAGGAAAACCAAACCAGACACCTAAACTGGACGTTCTTCCTGAGGGTGGGAGGGTGGGAATGTAAGAACAAAGGCGAGATGAACACTCCACATGGAACGTTATGGTAAGGACATAACTTCTATATGTGAGAGTGTTCAATCTCGCTGATTGTTCTTACACCTGGGTAGCGTCCCTAGCTCCATGTTCCTGAGGAACTCACGGGAGAACGTTCCTGAGCACAGTGGAACCAAAGGTTGCCCTGTCCCTAGAAATCCTGTCTACTTTGTAATGAGTAATGAATGTATGTGGTTTAGACCAAGTAGCAGCCGCACAAATAGTGTCTAACGGTAGGCGGGCTGCATGAGCCAGGGATGTAGATACTGATCTTGTAGAGTGCCCTTTGGGCTTGACAGGTAAAGTTTGCTCCGAGGCAGTATAAACAAAAATAATACAATCGGAAAGCCATTTGGAAAGGGTTCGTTTCGTAACTGCCATACCCTTCTTGCTGTCTGCAAAGGCTATAAAAAGCTGGTCTGTTTTTCTATAATCTTTTGTTCTATCCAAGTAAAATCTGAGTTGTCTATGAACATCTAACTTGTGTAACATGTATTCCAACTTATTGGAGTGTTTTTTGAAAAAGGTGGGGAGCTCAATGGACTGATTAATATTATTAACGGAGCAAACTTTGGGAAGAAAAGATGGATTAGTGCGAAGAGATACTCTATCAGGGTGAAAGATCAAATAAGGGTGTTTAACGGAAAGAGCTTGAAGCTCCGACACCCGTCTGGCCGATGTAATAGCCACCACAAAGAGGGTCTTCCATGACAAAAACCTCAAAGGACAGGAAGAGGCTGGTTCAAAAGGTGGTAGCATCAGTTGAGATAAAAGAAGGTTCAAGTTCCAAGGTGATGTAGGACTTCTAACTGGAGGTCTAATATGGAAAGATCCTTTTAGAAAGGCCTTACAAAGCCTGTGAGCCATAATAGGAGCCCCACTATCTTCCACATGAAAGTTTGAAATGGCAGCCAATTGCACTCTCAAAGTGGCAGGAGAAGCTCCTTGGTGGAACAGTTCGGTTAAAAACTCCAAGACCCTATTTAGAGGAGCTATCACGGGGTCCAATTGATGTGTATTTGCCCAGTGCACAAAACGCTTCCATTTACTAGTGTAAATTTTTGTAGTGGAAGCTTTATGAGAAGCCACCAGGATATTTCGAACTGCAGGGGAAAGAAGATCAGACCTGGCTAAAAAGGGAAGCGGAGCAGCCAAGCTGCTAGTGTGAGGGAGAGTAGCGACGGGTGGGAAGCCCCTGACGAGTGGGTCAGTAGATCCGGCTCCGGGTCCAGGATCCAGGGTTCCCGAATTCGGTGTGCCAGAAGAAAGGGAAACCAGATTTGACGAGGCCAGAATGTGGCAATGAGGATAATTGTCCTTTGCAGGTTGTTGGCTTTCTGTAGAAATTTGCAATCAGGGCAACAGGAGGAAAAGCGTACAGGAGACCCGGGGGCCAATCGTGAACCAGAGCGTCCCTGGGGACTTCCCCTGGAGGGGGTAATAGGGCAAAATAGCTTCTGCATTTGGCGTTCATTGGAGACGCAAACAGATCGCAGGAAGGCTGGCCCCACTTGCGAAAAATTTCCTTCGCAACTGATTGTTTGAGGCACCACTCGTGAGGTAACAGGATGGCTCTGCTCAACCTGTCCGCTATGACGTTGGATAACCCCGGGATGTGCGTTGCTATCAGAAAGCGACCCGTGGACTCTGCCCATTGCCAAATTCTCATGGCCTCTCGGCATAGTTGATAAGACTTGGTTCCCCCTTGTTTGTTTATGTACCATACTACGGACATGTCCGACTGAACTGCAATTGTCCCTAGAGGAAGGAGGGGAGCAAAGTGTTGCAACGCTAGAAACACTGCCCTCAACTCTAGAACATTGATGTGCAGATTGTACTCCAAATTGGACCATTCGCCTTGGACTGTCTGTCCCTGAAAGATGCCCCCCCACCCTATCAGGGAAGCGTCCGTGGTCACCGTAGCTGTCGGCGTGGGTAGCACAAATGGTCTTCCGCTGGAAAGATTGCAAGTCTGAAGCCACCAAGCCAGGTGTGATTTGCATATGTTTGTGATGTGGATTTTGTGTGTCAGGGGTAAGTGTTGGAACGACCATTGTTCAAACAGTAGCCATTGAAGAACTCTCATGTGCAGTCCTCCCAAGGGTATCGCAATGAGAGAAGCTGCCATGAGACCCAAAACCTTCAGAACCAGTTTTGCTGGGGATTTTCTGGATAACAGAAGAAGAGATATATGGTTTTGTAGGGAGGCTATCCTTTCTAGAGGAAGTCTTAGGATTAAGCAACGCGTATCCAATTCTGCTCCTATGAATGAGATATGCTGTGATGGCTGTAGTAAAGATTTTTCGAAATTTACGGAAATTCCGAGATGAACACAGAGTTGAAGTGTGTAATCCCTGGCCTGAATCAGTCGACGCTCGGTGGTGGCAGAAAGGAGCCAGTCGTCCAGATACGGAAACACCTGGAATCCCAGGCGCCTCAAGTGAGACGCTACCACTGCCATACACATTTGGTGAAAACCCTGGGGGCTGAGGTCAGACCAAAGGGCAGGGCTCGAAACTGAAAGTGACTGGCTCCCAGCCGGAAGCGCAAGTGATCCCTGGACGCCCTGGCCATTTTGATGTGGTAGTATGCGTCCATTAGATCTATTGAGCACATCCAGTCGTCCTTCTGTAAGAATGGAAGGATCGATTGAAGCGTGACCATCCGGAACTTTTCTTTCTTGATGAAGGTACTGAGTTTGCTTAGGTCCAGAATTGGCCTCCAGTCCCCTGTCTTTTTTGGAACTAAAAAGAACCTTGAGTAAGTTCCGAATCCTCTCTGGTCCGCTGGGACTGGTTGGATGACTCTTTTCTAGCAGCTTTGAAATTTCTATAGCTGCAGGGCCTTGCAGATGGGACGGAACATCTGGGAGTCTTTTCTGCGGAATTGGGGGCAATAGGAAGGGAATTCTGTAACCTCTGGTAACAATGCTTTTTACCCAATTGTCTGATGTAAGACTTTGCCAGGCCTGAGGGTATAAAGCTAAGCGACCCCCGACTGCCTCCAGAGCAGGACAGCCGGGCCTCCTCTCAGGAGTGCTGGAAAGGTTTCCCGGGGAGTGTATCCCTGTCACCTTGGTTTTATGGACCCCTCTGCCGCCAGGGCGGCGTCTTCCACCTCTGCCCCTCCTCTGCCTCTAGAGGGGGCATCACCCTGTGTGCCTGGGAAAGAGCCTTGGGGTTTTCGAAACCACATTTTCCCACCACGTTGCCCTTTGGGGTACGGTCTGGATGGGGTGGAAAAATGGACTCCGACAGCAGACAGAGTCTTTCCCTCTTGCTCACACCGGGTAAGGGTCTCCTTTACTTTGGGGCCAAAGAGAGTGGCACCATCAAATGGGGCGTTAGTAAAGGAAGACGTGAAGGCTTCCGTAAAGGAACATAAGCGCATCCAGGATGGTCTACGAAGAGCAATCGCTGAAGCCGCTGCCCTACTCGACCCTTCGGCTGCGTATGAGATCAGCCTCATGGACGAGTTTGCAACAGATGTAAGGGTATTGAGATGTGCTGTAACTTTCTCCGAGACAGCAGCATCTGTAGTACCCTGGAGGGTATCTCCCAACACTTTGATTAGATCCCTCTGTAAACGTGTAAAATGGGTCAAATAGTTCAGGGATCGCATAGAAAAAGCCGCTGAATTAAAAATGCGCTTCCCATACCTGTCCATAGTCCTAGAATCTCTGTTAGGTGGATGGACAGATGAGGAAGATTCAGACATCTCCTTTTTCGTGGCCGCTGCCACCACCATAGCGTCCACTGGAACTCCTTTTGTTAGATAAGCCTTGTCTTGGGGGGCTGTAATATATTTATTAGGCTTTCTAGGGACTGGCTCCACTGTGCCAGATGTCTCCCACGCCCTCCGAGCAATCAATTCCATCAATTCATCGAAGGGCGGAGTGACCCAGGAGGAGGAAGGGCGAGCACCGAATGCCTTCAGCAAGACTGACTCATCCTCAGAAGGGGGTAGGGCTTGCCAATCACCTCTCTGTTTTAGGATCTCCAGGATGTCAGAAAAGGAGACATCCTCTGAGGGTGATTTAGGGGACCCTTCTGACTCATCCAAGTCAGTGTCTGATGTCAAGGATTCCTGTGGAGAATCCAAGTGTCTCCTCTTACACAATCTTTTCCTCGGAACTTCTTGCATCCGATGAAGCCTCCGAGGAAGAGGGGGCACCCTCAAGGGGTGGCTGAGACACTGGTGCTCGACGCTTAGATGTAGCCATGGGTGCAGAGGAGGATAACAGACCTTTATGGGAAGGAGAAGCCGTCTCTGCTGAAGTGGTTGTCTGAGTAGACAACACCTTCCTCATGAGATCGAAAGCCCCCGGGTCCCGAATCGAGGCATCCCCAGGTTCCGAAGAAATCAGAGGAATCCCCGAGACAGGCACCGATGGCATCGACCCAGAGGACGGAGCCGAGTCGATCCGAGCCGAGGCTCTGAGAGGGAGAGTCGGAACCGAAATATCGGTCCGACTCTCAGTCCCCGATCCAAGGATGGATCTTCGGCTCCGAGACTCCGGTACTGGATCCGACGGAGTCGAGGTGAACGGTGCCGACCGAGAAAAGGACGGTTCCAGCACTGAGGGCTCCACAATCAACAGATCAGCCTCTCCCGGCTCCGAAGACTGGATAGGCCTCGGAGGAGGAACAGGTGGAGATAAGGGAAGGCCTTCGAGTCTCGACACCAACTGAGAGGAGACAGAGATGAGCTTGGATAAGGCCGTATTCTCCATCAATTTCTGCACCACGCGGTCTACATCGGTGTCGGAGAGGGGCCTAGAAGAACGCGTCGAAGGAATCGAAGACGGAGCCGACCTCAAAAGTACAGGAGGAGGAAGCTCCGTCACCGGTTCCAAGACTCGAGGCTCGGTAACTGACAAAAGTTCAACACTCGGCCCCGAAGCCTGTGGAACCGGTGATCGAACTTTAAATGAAGAGCTCGGAGCCAATGACATGGGCTCCGACGTCTTCGATTCCTTCGAGGATTTAGATGCCTGGTCTGATGCATCCAGAGCCTCTTGGAATGCAGGCTTCAAAACGCCCCTATCCATAAGTTTCCTGTGCCTATCTGTCATGACTCTTCCACTGAAAGAATTGCAGATGGAATAGTCTTCCTGCAGATGGAGAGGGCCAAGACAGTAGACGCGGGAACTATGATTATCTGTGACAGACATTTTCTGTCCACATTGGCACCTTTTGAAGCCTGATTTAGCCTTTTCAGACATGTTAACAAAGTCAAATCCAGGTATAATAGAAAAGCCAGTACAAAAAGTCAAATCCAGTAAAAAATTGTCAAATCCTGTAAGTAAGTCAAATCCTGTAGTCAATCCAGTAAAAGTTAAAGGGTGGGGTAGGCCCCGAGGGAATAAACTCTAAGAAAGTATATAAATACTATATACGGAACCGAGAAACCCCCGATACACTACTCACACACACAGTCAACTTTAAAGAGAAATATTTTTATCCAAAATATAAGAAATAATAAATCTTAGCTTTGAGGTGGTCCGAGCTCATCAAAAATGATGCGAACGTTGCAGCGGTAAACTAGATCTGAGGTAAAGGCAGAGGGGGATTGTGGGAGTTAGGTTGGTCTCGAGCTTCTTCTCGATGCAGAGCTTTGCCAAGCGGCCGACACGGAGCCGAGGATTGGCTCCGAACCCCAGGTGTAAGAACAAACGGCGAGATTGAACACTCTCACATCTATACATTTCTTGGCATTGAGCTTGAGCCTAAGGCTCTGGCACCAAGCATCTGTTTCTATGAAGCCCTTTTGTAGAGTATCCACATCATTTGGGGATTCAATAATGGCTCTGGAGACTGACTCGAAGAAGTCAATCAGGTTCAGGAGACATGATCGGCCCTCCACGAACCCAAACTGGGTGGGGTCCAGTGTTTGAAGGTTGCCAGTGTCTTTGTTTATAAGTTCCATGATGATACGTTCCATGGCCTTGCAGATCAGGCTCGTCAGACTGATGGGGCGGTAGTTTTCGGGATCCAATTTGGATCCCCCCTTGTGGAGTGTGATAACTGTAGCTGTGCACCACTTAGTGGGCACGAAGCCTGATACTGAAGCTATGATTAAACATGACACTTAGGTGAGGTGCCAGTTCATTTTGTAGTTCATGTAGTACACAGCCCGGGATGTCATCTGGTCCCATGGATGCTGTATTCTTAGCTTTGGAGAGTGCATTTTTTTACCCGTGTGGCTGTTATTACTGGAATTTAGCAATCTTCCGGTATTGAGATTGGCTGTTTCGGGGGTGAGAGGGGGGTGAAGTTGGCACTGAATTGATCTGCCAGGATATTGGCAATATCCTTGGGATCAGTATATTTAATGCCATTCTGTTGTAGCTCAGAGCAGTTATGAGCATTGCCATTTAGATTCTTGACATAGTTATAGAATGCCTTGTAGTTGTCTTTGGAATCTTGGCAATTTTATTTTCGTAACTAGCTTTGAAGGATTTTATGAGGGATCTCAGCTTCTTACTGAAGCTGGTAAGGGAGTTTTTTGCATTCTGGGATTTTCCTCTTTTCTGCAACAGTTTCTTCCTTTTGTTGTAAAGTTTGTTTATGCCAGGTGACCACCAGATTGGCTTCCTTTTGTTTGGAGGAGAGCATCTTGGCTCTATTTGGGATGGCACGATTCATGCATGAGTGGATGTGCTTGTACAGTGCCTTAGTGTAGGATTCAGCAGTCAAACTTTCAGTTCCCATCAGCATGGGTGTCATGAAGTTTGTCACTTCTGAGTTGAGTAGCATGAATTTGGCTTTGGAGAAGTTTATGGAGGTTTCCTTACTGGGGGGTGGGGGTGGGATATGGATGTTACGGGTGATTAGCTTATGGTCAGACCTGACCAACGAGGGGTTGACCATAGGTGTGGAGCATCGATTTCCCATGTTGGTAATGACCAGGTCTAGGATACTAGAGCTCCTGGTGGGAATATGGATTAGTTGATCCAGGGCATTGAAATTTATGAATTCCAAGAACCATTGGGCAAAGGTGTTGTTCCATGAGTAGTTTTCCCAGCTAATGGCAAGGTAGTTGAAATCACCCAGTAATAGGGTGTTTGGTTGTATCTTAATATTTTCAAGTACGTTTAGAAAGGTGTAGTGAGAATCTTGGGGCATGGTGGGGGATCTGTAGCAAGCTACAATTTGGATTGCAGTCTTACCTAGTGCTAGTTGCATCTGGAGAATTTTAGATGCATTGTATTGGGTAACTAAGCCTGGTGGTGTGAATATCCTTGGTGAATAAGGACACTCCTCCACCTTTAGAGTTTTGGTCCTGGTTTGGTAGCCGAAAAATGTGGTAAGAGTTGTAGCCTGGTATTGCAGGGGTGCTCTCTGGAGCCTTGAACCAGGTCTCAGTTACTGCACAGATATCGATGTTCTTCATTTTTAGGAGTGCCTCGAGAGAGTGCATCTTGAGGTTTAGACTTCTAGCACTGAGTAGCATCACCTTCAGAATTTACATGCTTGTACATGTTATGGTGGTGGTTTTGTCCTTTGCCTAAAAAAAGGCACTATAGGGGTGGCAAGAGCCTTAGCCAGTAACCTGAATCCCAGGGGTGACAGGTGCAGACCATCTCTGGCAAAGCATCATGGTCTGTCGATCATGTCGTCACAGGCATACGCTTTCCATATCTGTCCATAGTTTGAGATTCCTTATTCGGTGGATGGACAGATGAAGTCTCAGCTAACTCCTTTTTGGTGGCAGCCGCCGCCACCACCATAGCATCTACTGGGACACCTTTGGTCAAGAATTCCTTATCAGATGGGGCAGTTATAAATTTGATGGGCCTCCTCGGAACAGGTTCCACAGATTCTGGAGAATCCCACGCCTTTCGAGTGACTACGCCAAGGAGCTGGTCAAAGCGCGGAGACACCCAAGAGGTGGAAGGTCGAGACCCAAATGCCTCCAGGTATACGGGCTCATTCTCAGAAGGGGTAAGGGCCTTCCAGTCACCTCTCTGCTTCAGGATCTCTAGGATGTCCGAGAAGGAGACATCCTCCGAGGGTGACCATGGGGATCCTTCTGAATCCTTTAAGTCCGTATCTGAGGTGACAGACTCATCAGGGGAGTCTAGATGTTTCCTCTTACATGTTTTCTTCCAAGGGACCTCCCCAGAGGTGTACTCTGGGGAAGTTTCAGAAGAAACGGTCTCACTCAGTGGGGTGTCCTGTGATATAAGGTCTCTATGGCTGGGGGGAGTGGGTGGTAAGGATGCAGAATCCGGCACTTTTTGCAGAGGAATGTTTGGATCAGAGAGTGAAGCGGTCTGGGGTGACAGCACTCTCCTGACCTCAAAGGCATCACAGCCCTGCTCCGAAGGAGTCCCTGGCCCCGAAGAACCAGGAGACTGTCCCTGAATCAAAGGCGCGAGCTCTGAGGCCGATGTAGGCGCCGAGATGACCAGCGCTGAGACCCCGAGAGAAAGATTCGGATCCGACAACTATCCGACCCGACTCTCCTCCCCAGACCTGATGGGGGAGTGTCAGCTCCTAGACCCCTTACTGGACAACGGCACCAATGAGGTCAGAGCATACGTTGGAGTCGAAGATCGTGGAGCAGGTCTCTGCTCCAACGGTTCCACTATCATCAATTCCAAACACTCTGGCTCCTAAGCCGAAAGTTGAAATGAAGGGAGTAATAGATACAGGAGTGTTAATGAGTTGACTCCGTGGCAGGAAGGCTCAAAAGAATCTTGTCCAGCACCAGTGCTCGAAGGAGGCTCCTTACTACCTGCTCCATGTCATGGTCTGACAAACTCCTGGAAGATCGAGAGGAGTGGACTGATGACTTGGCTGACTGGAGGACAGGTGAGTGCAGCACCAATGAAACCAGCTCCAAGACAGGGGACTGGCTCAGGCTACAGATCGCTATTGGTTCCAAAGGTACTGGTGGAACCAAAGACAGATTTTTTTTGGCCTGAAGGCCTTTAGGTCCGAGGTCGAATCCTTTGGTTGCTTCCTTAATGTTTCCGAAGCTGGCGCCGAGGAACATGCTCATTTGGAAGACTAATCTTGGTGAGTGAGTCGATTTAGGGGAACTCTGTTTCCCTTCGTTTGTCTCTGAAAACGGAACCTTAAGCAAACCACTAACAATCAATTTGTTTTTATGTTCTAGTAAAACCCTAGAACAAAAAGTGCTTTTTTCCCACTTTTCTGAGATTTAAAAAAGTTCAGTTACAGGCTTGCTGTTCTTGAACTGTTTGTAAGTTTCTTGGAGGCCATTTTTTTTCTTGGGCTAAAGGGAAGTCTCTCTGTTGATCAGTGGCAGTGAAAAACATTGAGCAGCCTGCCTGCCCCTGTGGGAGTGGTTACTGACTTGAAACTGTAGTTTTATTGGTCATTTTGGGTCAATTCCAAACTCCTTCATCTTCCTCTCTTAAAACCTGGTTGCCTCGTGGTTTTGGCGTCTTTTCAGGCTTGTTGGCTGTTGGTGAAGCACCCACCAAGAGGAGAAAACGCTGAGAGAAGAAAGGAGCCACTTTTGAGATTTTAAGTATTTTTCCTCTGTTTATTTGCTAAGTTTTTCTGCATAGCTGCCTATTTTGAGCATTTTCTGGCTTGTTAAACTTGATTTCTGCATTATAGGTTCATAGGTTCATACTAGGCTATCTGCCCGAGGGCATTTACAAGCCTAGCCCATAGTTTTGTGGCTTACGCCACCCCTTTAGTATGGGGAACTATACCCATTATTTTGCTGTGCCTCTGTCGAGCAGTGACACTGAGGTAATCCCTGGGGTATATCTGCGATCTCCCATCCATTGGTCAAGATTTCTCTTGAATAAGGCCAGCGAGGTGGTCTGCCTCACATATACCGGGATTTTGTTCCATAGCATAGGGAGTCTTTGGGTGATGAATCTATCCCTCCAGCACGTCCTATTAATAGCTGTGTCGAGGTTTGAGTCTCCCGCCCTTGTGGCTCTGACGGATCTAGATTTTTTGAGGTGAAGCATATTCATCAAATCTGGGTTTGACATGGCCTTGTATGTCAGGCACAGGTCACCTCTGAGCAAGCGGTAAGCGACTGAATAGAGCTGAAGTTCTTTCAGTTGGGCAGCATAGGACAGATTTTTGAGACCCTTTATCCTTTTGATGAGGAACTTTTGTGGCCTCTCCGGCTGCTGCAAGTGTCGGGTCAGATACATTCCGAATGGGGCATTGTACTCAATCATTGGTCTGATGAGTGATGAGTATAGGGAAACTATGACCTCCCTTGATCTAGATGTGAATCCCTTCATGATAAGGTGGGCAATGTAGAAGGTCTTCCTAACTACTTTAGCTACATGTGTGTCGAATGACAGGCTACTGTCAACCTGGGTCCCCAGGTCCCTGATAACTTCTTCTGTGCTCAGTGGATTGCCACCTACATGGTAGCTAGGGGTAACCTTGTTTTTCCCGAAGGGTATGACTATGCATTTTTTGGCATTTAACTTTAGGCCATGGCTCTGGCACCAGTTATCCGTTTCTGTGAGACCCTTTTGAAGGATATCTGTGTCAGATGTGTTTTCGACTATGGCGCCCAGTTTGCAGTCATCTGCAAACTTTGTAAGCCATAACCCTCCTGTGTTTGCTTGTACTTCGGAAAAGTAGATGCCAAACAAGAGTGGGCCCAGGACTGAGCCCTGTGGGACACCACTTGTGACAGGCTTTGAGTCTGACATGGCGCCAGCAGCTCTGACCCTGTGGGTTCTGTCACTCAGCCAGTTTGCAACCCATCTTGTGATGTATGGGTTAACATTTAAGCTGATGAGTTTTTTAATGATACCCGAGTGGGGTATTGTATCGAAGGCTTTCGCCAGATCGAGGTAAGCTGTATGGACTGCCTTTCCCTCATCAATGGCTTTGGTGACTGTTTCGAAAAAGTCAACCAAGTTTAAAAGGCATGATCCGCCTTTGACAAAGCCAAACTGGGTTGGATCCAAAGTCTGCAAATTCCCTATGTCTTTATTTATGAGATCCATTATGATCCTCTCCATGGCTTTGCAGATAAGGCTTGTCAAGCTAATGGGCCGGTAATTTCCAGGGTCGGTGGAGGCACCGCCTTTGTGAAATGGGACCACCGTCGCAGTGCGCCACTCCTGGCGTATCCAGAGGTGAGACTATGATTAAACAGCTGTCCTAGCTGTGGGTTTAATTCCTCGTTGAGTTCGTGGAGCACACAGCCGGGGACACCATCAGGTCCCATGGATGCTGTTTTTTGCTTTGGAGAGTGCAGTTTTCACTGGGGCGTTAGAGATGTTTGAGGGGCTGCAATCATTTGGTATAGATATCTCTCCTTTTAGGGAGGAGGGAGAAGTTTGCACTGAACCTGTCAGCCAGTATGTTGGCAATGTCTGTAGGATCAGTAATCTTCACATCATTTTGAACTAGTTCTGAGCATATCTGGGAGTTTCCTCCCAGGTTTCTAACATAGCTAAAGAAGGCCTTATGATTGTCTTTTGAGTCTTTAGCTATTTTTCTCTCAAAGTTTGCTTTGGATGATTTTATGAGAGCTCTTAGTTTTTTACTTATAGTGATCAAAGGTGTCTTACCTTTTAAGGATTTTGCTCTATCTTGTAGTAGCTTCCTCCTTTTGTTGTAGAGTGTGTTTATGGCTGGGGTCCACCAGACTGGACGCTTGCCTTTGGTACAAAGAGTCTTTGTTTTGCTTGGGATTGCCTTATCCATGCAGTCCTGTAGGTGCTGGTAGAAGGCATTTGTAAGTGATTCAGCGGCTTGAGTACTGTTTTCCGCCGGCTTGGGGGCCTTAAAGAAGACCACACTAGTCTTTAGAAGTGTGAAGTCGGCTTTCGAGAAGTTCTTTACTGTGGTCTTTTTTATTTCAGGTGGGGGTGGGATGAGGACCTCCAGCGAGATTAGTTTGTGATCTGATCTCACCAGTGAGGGGTATACTTCCGGTGTTGAACATTGTGCTCCCATGTTCGTGATGATGAGATCAAGTATCTTTTCTCCTCTTGTGGGGATGGTGACTAGTTGTTCCATGGCATTTGAGTTTATGAATTCCAGGAACTTTTGGGCTAGGGTGTTTGGGCTTGAGTAGTGTTCCCAGTCTATATTAGGGTAATTGAAGTTACCTAGTATGATGGTGTTTGGAGATACATTTATCCCCTCCAGTGTTTTCAGGAAAGCCATGTGAGGTTCCTGAGTTTGTGAGGGTGGCCTGTAACATGCTACAATTTGCAGAGCAGTCTTGCCTATGGTTAATTGCACCTGGATGGTCTCCGATGCATCGTGCGTTGCCACCAATCTTGAGGTGTGGGTGTCCTTGATGAATATGGATACCCCCCCTCCTTTCTTGGTATTGTCTGGATTTTGGGGCCGGAACGCATGATATGAGGTAAAACCTGATAGTGCTGGGGTGCTCTCAGGAGCCTTGAACCAGGTTTCTGTCACAGCACAGACATTGATGTTCTCCATACTGAGAAGGGCCTCGAGTGCGTGCATTTTGAGATTGAGACTTCTGGCATTGAGCAGCATTACCCTTAGTTTTTTTCCTTTTTTGTGATCTAGGGTGGTAGGTTTAGAATTTGAGTCTTGCCTAAAAAAGGCACTATGGGGGTGGCAAGAGCCTTTGCCAATATCCGGAAGCCCAGGGGTGACAGGTGCAAGCCGTCCCTTGCGAAGCAGCGTGGCTTGTCCAGCATGTCATCCCAGGCAGACAGACATTGGATCCCCTTTGAATGACACCAGAGTTTAAGCCAATTGTTAAAGCTGATCATCTTATCTCTGTATTGTGGCATCATTCTTGGTGAAGGTAGGATACTGCTCAAGGTCAGGGTCATACCTGCCTGGGCTACATAATCAGAGAGCTCCTCAATGTCTCTTTTCATGTAGTCTAAGGAGGTACGTCTCAGGTCGTTTACACCAGCGTGGACAATGACTGAGTCGTATTTGTACCTGCTGTTGAGAGACCTGAGTGCTTGCGTTATGTGGCGGATTCTAGCGCCCGACAGGCAGCTTACTGTAACCCTCTCCTTACTCAGTCTGGTGAGCGGGACGTCAGTGTGTCTGACTATGGAGTCACCAATGACTAGTGTGTCTGGCATTGTGTTTGGCCTTAAGGGCTGTGACTGTTTGACACTCTGACTGTGAGGTCTATGTGTTTCAGGTGTTGTGTTCTGAGGTGGCAGTTGTTTGGGTGCCTGCTTTGGTGGCCTCTGCTGTTTTGGTAGATTTTTGATCAGAGCCTCCGAGTATGTCTTTGTATGTTTATGTGTATGATTTGAGGTTGTGATGGTACTATGTGAGACTGGGTCTATAGTGTGTGTGGTAACCTTCTCCTCCTGTCTGGTCTTGCCAGTCCTATGTTGAGAGAGCTCAGCCTCCAGTTTGACCGTATAGTTGCATCTCTCGCATGTATTTGTGTTTTGTGGGAGGAGGAGAGGGTTGTCTGTGTACATGAGGCAATTGTAACATTGCCTCAATATTCCCAGGTTCACCAGCTGAGCAGGAGAGGACACTAGCAACTGATCCCTCAACATGCTAGAAGGAATAGACAAAAAAACTTTAAAAGAGATTCCGGGGGGTGTGGGTGACCGAGAAATGGGGTTTGCCTTTTTGGGGTACTATCTATAACAAGAGTGCTGCATCAAGGTGATAAGTACTGTAGGAGCAAGTGCTAGGTTTAACAGATAAAGAATAGTCTACTCGGAGTCAGGTAGAGATGATCTTTTTAGTTATAGGATACGCTGATTAGATCAGTAGTATAGTTCGAGGAAGGTAGTTTTAAGGGAAAATTTGAAGAGTGGACTTTAGGTAGCCCGAATAGTTTAAACCTGCTTAACCGGCTGCCCTAGTGTGCAACAATGGCAACTCAGCTAAATCAAGCAAGCGTTTAGCGTGTTTTATATCAGGGCGTGAAAGAAGCTAGAAAGTGGCCCAAAACGACCAATAGACTACAAGTTACTGGCTGAAACCTCACAAAACTGGACCAACAGGCAGCTCAATGCTTCCCACTCCCACTGGTAAGCAAGGGAACTTCCTACCTCCAAATTTGGCAAAGAATCAGTAACAGGAACTGCAAACAAAGTCCAGGGATCAGCAAGCTCTGAAACTGGACTACTCTAGCTCAGTAAGGCGGGAAAACAAGAGATTTTTTTTTTTTCAGAAACAAGCAGAAACAGATACAGTAGACACTTATAAATGCTATAAATCGGCTATCACAGCCTACACAAACAATTTGCAACAATTACAGATTTTAAAAGTAACAAACTGAGAATTCAAGTGCAATAAACAGAAAAAATGCAGAAAAACAATAACAATGTATCAGCAAGCAGGCGAAATACAGTTGCTAGATAAATAGAAGTAGAAAGCCACAAAAATATACTTAAATCAGGTAAAGTCGCTTTTTAGCTCTCTGAAGCTTGGATTACTCTGCTGGCCACCACGAGGATCTGTGCTGAGTAGGTACAAGCTGAAAAACACGCGTTTAGCGTGTTTTATATTAGGGGGCTGAAAGAAGCTAGGAAATGGCCCAAAACGACCAATAGACTACAAGTTACTGGCTGAAACCTCACAAAACTGGACCAACAGGCAGCTCAATGCTTCCCACTCCCACTGGTAAGCAAGGGAACTTCCTACCTCCAAATGTGGCAAAGAATCAGTAACAGGAACTGCAAACAAAGTCCAGGGATCAGCAAGCTCTGAAACTGGACTACTCTAGCTCAGTAAGGCGGGAAAACAAGATATTTTTTTTTTTTTTTTTTTTTTCAGAAACAAGCAGAAACAGATACAGTAGACACTTATAAATGCTATAAATCGGCTATCACAGCCTACACAAACAATTTGCAACAATTACAGATTTTAAAAGTAACAAACTGAGAATTCAAGTGCAATAAACAGAATAAATGCAGAAAAACAATAACAATCTATCAGCAAGCAGGCGAAATACAGTTGCTAGATAAATAGAAGTGGAAAGCCACAAAAAATATACTTAAATCAGGTAAAGTCGCTTTTTTAGCTCTCTGAAGCTTGGATTAGTAACTGTATTTAGAGCACAACCTAGAGCTGTTTACTGAATTTCCTGTTTGCACTTATTTTTAAAATCATTTTTTTCTCAAAACTTGTATTTTATCTGTCTTTGGCCTAGCACTCTTGTGTGGGGTCATTTACTGCACTGTTATAACTTGTTGATACTTGTGAACCTCTGCTATCTCTGAAAAAAAGAAAAAAAAATTCTTGCTTTTTTCCCACTTTTCTGAGATTTAAAAAAGTTCAGTTACAGGCTTGCTGTGTCCATTTTTTTGCTTGGGCTAAAGGGAAGTCTCTCTCTGTTAATCAGTGGCAGTGAAAAACATTGAGCAGCCTGCCTGCCCCTGTGGGAGTGGTTACTGACTTGAAACTGTAGTTTTATTGGCCATTTTGGGTCAATTCCAAACTCCTTCATCTTCCTCTCTTAAAACCCTCTTTTGCGCGGTTTTGCGCGTTTTTGTGCATAGCGCAACAGCGGGCAGCGCCACCTAATTGGGTTTAAACTATTCCTGGCTCCACAAAGTCTGCTCTTCACTTTTTCCCTTAGAACTGCTCTATCTCTCAATTTAAACACCATATTCTCATTCTAAGGCCCTTCACTGGTCCAATTAAGTAATCCTACAAGTTAGCACTATTAAACCATAAGCACTACTTACTCTTATACTCTCTACGATTACCCTGTCCTCTATTGGTCTGTCTTAAATTCAGTTTCCCTACATTACTCTAGCATGTCCAAAGGTCAGTCAATGGTTTCCTCTCCAGTCCAGCTGGTGAATCTGTGAATTTTGAGGCAGTGTTACAACTGTCTCATGTACACGGACAACCCTCTCCTCCTCCAAACAGGTTCAAATATATGTGAGAGATGCAACTATTTAGCCAAGCTGGAGGCTGAGCTCTCTCATCTCAAAACTGGTGTAACCAGTCAGGAGGAGAAGGTAACCTCACACAACACAATTCCAGTATCACATAGTCCCACCACATCAGCGAACCAAACACATAAATACACAAAAACATACTCAGAGGCTCTAAATAAAAATCTACCTAAGCAACAGAGACCTCCAAAGCAGACATCCAAGCAAACGCTACCTCAAAACAAAACACGCACAACACATAGCCCACAAAGTCAGTGTGCCAAGCAGCCACAGCCCTTAA